>NC_135643.1:40524860-41194483 GCF_053574225.1 Canis aureus
TCTGTTACCCCTCAAGGGCTCAAAGATACCTGGTGACACTGGTCCTCAACTGGGTCTCACCGAGACCTAGTGAATATGCTCCCCACCTGCGCCTCATCTGGACCTGGTGACCCTGGATCTACCTGGGCATCATCGGAACATAGTTACTCTGTTCCCCACTGGGACTGACCTGATCCTGGTAACTCTGGTCCTGACTTTGGCCTCTTCTGTACCAGGTGACTCTGGTTCCACCTGGGCCTCACCTGTAACTGGTGACTCTGATCCTAAGCATGGCCTCACCTGACCTGGTGACTGTGGTTCCCATCGGGACCTCACCTGGACCTCATGTCTCTGGTCCCCCCTGGGCCTCACCAGGACCTGGTGTCTCTGGTACCCACCTGGGTAGCATCAGGATATGGTTACACTGTACACTAACAGTGACCCAGCCGGACCTATCAACTCTGGTCTTCACCTGGGCCACTCCTACACATTGTGACACTCGTTCCCACCTGTGTCTCACCTGGAAATTGTGAGTCAGATCCCCACCTGGTCCTAACCTGTAACTGGTGATTCTCGTTCCCACATGGATATCATGTGGACCTGGTGGCTGCAGTGTTTCTAGTTTGTCATGTACCTCGTGACTCTGGTCCCCACCAGGGCCTCACCGGGACCTGGTGAGAGTGGTTGCCAACTGCACCTCACCAGGACCTGCTGATTCTGGTCTGTACCTGAGACTACCCTGGATCTGGTGACTGTTGTCCCCAGCTGGGCTTCACCTGGATTTGGGGACACCGGTCCCCATCTTGGCCTCACCTGGCCCTTTTGACCATGGTCCTCAACTGGGCAAAATTGGGACGCGGTGACTGTGTTCCACAACTGAACCTCACCTGGACCACGTGACTCTGGTGCCGCTCTGGGTCTCACCATGCCCTAGTTACTGTGACCCCACTTTGGCCTGACTTGGACCTGCTGACTCTGGCTGAAACCTGCTCCTGACCTCGAACTGTTGACTCTGGTTCTTTCAAGGGCCTCCCCTGTACCTGGTGATCCTGGTCCGCAAATGGACCTCACCTGGACGTGGTGACCCTTGTCCCCACTGGGGACTCACCTGGACCTGCTTACTGTGTTCCACACCTGGGCCTCAAGTAGACCTGTTGACCATGGTCCCCAAGCCGGCCTCACATGGACTTGTTGCCTCTGATCCACACCGGGGCCTCACGTGTACCTGGTAACTCTGGTCCTCACCTGGGCCTCTTCTGGACCTAGTGACTCTGGTCCCCACCTGTGCTTCACCTGGATCTGGTGACTCGGGTCCCCACATGGACCTCACCTGGATCTGGTGACTGTGGTCCTCAATTTGGCTTCACCAGGACCTGGTGTCTCTCGTCCCCACTTTGACCTAACTCAGAACTGCTGAATCTTGACCCGCCTAGGCCGCATCCAGACCTGGTGACTCTTGTCCCCAGCTATGCCTCAATTCGACCTGATGAATCTGGTCCTCACGTGGGCCTCACATGACCTGGAACTCACCTGGATAGAGTGTCTTTGGTTCCCAAGGGGCTCACCTGATACTGTTGACTGTGGTCTTATTCTATGCCTCACCAGAACCTAGTGATCCTGTTCCCCATCTGGGACTCCATGGCCCTAGTGACTCTGTTCCTCACCCAGTCATCATTGGTACCTGGATACTCTATTCTACAACTGGGCCTCACTTTGTCCAGGGACCTCTGGTCCCATTCTGGTCCTTAAACTAAACTGGTTACTCTGGTTCCCGCTCTGGTCCTCACCCTTACCTGGTGACTCTGGTCACCCCTTGGGCTTCACTTGGGCCTGGTGAATCTGGTCCTTAGCTGGTCTGCACCTGGATCTGCTGACTGGTCGTCACCTGGACCCTACGTGTACTTGGTGAATCCTCTTGCCACCTGCGCCTCACCTTGACCTTGTGACTGTGGTCCCACCTGGACCTCAATTGGATCTGGTGGCTCTGGTTCCCACATGGGGCTCTCCTGGACCTGGTTCCTGTGGTCTCCATCTGGCCTTACCTGGAACACAATGACTGTGATCTATATTTGGGCCTCTCCTGGACCTGTTGACTCTGGTCCTTACCTGGGCATCATTGGGACCTGGATACTCTCTTAAATACCTGGGCCAAACCTTGACCTGGTGACTGTGGTCCCACCTGGGCCTCACCTGGACGAAGTGACTGGTTCCCACAAGGACCTCACCTGGACCTGGTGACTCAGGTCCTCATATGGACATCATGGGACCTGGTTTCTCAGTTCCACATCGGGGCCTCACCTGGACCTAGTGATTCTCGTCCCATTATGGTCCTCACCCTGACGTGGTGACTCTGGTCCCCACCTGGATATCACCAGAACCGGGTGACGCTGGTCCCGCTCTGGGACTCACCCGGAGCTGGGGACACTGATCCTCTACTGGGCCTCAACACGACCTGGTGAATCTACTCCTCACTTAGGTCTCGTCTGGACCTTGTGACTCTTTTTCCACCTGGCATCAATGGGACATGATTAGTCTGTTCCCCTCCTGGGCCTCACCTGGACATGAGAACTTTGCTCCACACTTTGGCCTCAACTGGTCCTGATGACTCTGGTCACCCGACCTAGGCGTCAATCTGGAACTGATTGCTGTGGACTTCTTAGCCTCAACTGGAACTGGTGACTCTGATCCATATTGAAGATCCCCAATCTGGGCCTCACCTGGCCTTGTCAACCATGGTCCTCAACTGGCAAAATTGGGACCCGGTGACTGTGTTCCACCCCTGGACCTCACTTGGACCAGGTGACTCTGGTCCCCCTCTGGGTCTCACCGTGCCCTAGTGACTGTGAACCCCACTTTGGCCTGACTTGGACCTGCTGACCCTGGTTGACACCTGCGCCTGACCTCGAACTCTTGACTGGTTCATTCAAGGGCTTCCCCTGTACATGGTGATCCTGGTCCCCCCCTGTGACTCACCTGGACGTGGTGACTCTTGTCACCACCGGGGACTCACCTGGACCTGGTTACTGTGTTCCACACCTGGGCCTCAATTAGACCTGTTGACCATGGTACCGAAGCCGGCCTCATATGGACCTGTTGCCTCTGATTCCCACCGGGGCTTCACGTGTACCTGGTAAACTGGTCCTCACTTGGGCCTCATCGGGACCTAGTGATTCTGGTCCCCACCTTGGCTTCACCTGAATCTGGTGACTCTGGTCCTCAGTTTGGCCTCACCTGTACCTGGTGACTCAGGTCCTCATTTGGTCATTATGGGACCTTTTTTCTCAGTTCCACATCGGGGCCTCTCCTAAACTAGTGATTCTCGTCCCCCTCTGGGCCTCACGCTGACGTGGTGAGTCTTATCCCCACCTGGATATCACCAGAACCGGGTGACTCTGGTCCCCCTCTGGGACTCACCCGGAGCTGGGGACACTGGTGCTCAACTGGGCCTCAACAGGACCTGGTGAATCTAGTCCTCACTTAGGCCTCATCTGTACCTTGTGACTCTTTTCCCACCTGGCATCAATGGGACATGGTTACTCTGTTCCCCACCTAGACATCACCTGGACATGATAACTTTGCTCCACACTCTGGCCTCAACTTGTCCTGATCAATTTGTTCCCCCCACCTAGGCCTCAATCTGGACCTGGTGACTATGGTCCCCACCTGGGTCTCACCTGGACCTGGTGACTCTCGTTCCCACATGAACCACACCTGTACCTGGTGACTGTGGTGTTCTTGTAGACTCACATTTACCTGGTGACTCCGGTCCCCACTAGGGCCTCACCTGGATCTGGTGACTCTGGCCTGCAAGTTGGCCTCACCTGGGCTTGGTGAGTGGGGTTGCCACCTGGGCCTCACCCATACCTGGTGACTCAGTTTCACACGTGGGCCTCTTGGACCTGGTGAATCTCGTCCTTACCTGGTCCTCTCCCAGACCCGGGGACTCTGGTCACCACCTCGCCTCACCTGGACCTGGTGAATCTGGTCCCCATCTGGGCCTCACCCAGTCCTGGTGACTTTGTTCCCCACCTGGACCTGATTGCTGTGGACTCTCTCTTGGCCTCACCTGGAATTGGTGACTCTGATCCTATCTGAGCGTCACCAAGACCTTTTGACTCTGGTCCTCACCTGGGCTTCATTGGTACCTGGTGACTCTGTTCCACACCTGAGCCTCACCTGGACATGATGACTCTGGAACCTCTCTGGGCCTCACCCTGACCTGGTGACTCTTGTCCCCATGTGGATGTCAACTGGACCAGGTGATTCTTGTACCCCTCTAATACTCAACCATCTGGTGACTCTGGACCTCAACTGGGCCTCACCTGGACCTAGTGAATATGCTCCAACTGGGCCTCATTTGGATCTGGTGACTCTAATCACTTCCTGTGCATCATCGGGACATGGTTCAGCTGCATGGCCTTCAGGTTGGCCTCACCTGGACCTGGTAACTCTGGTCCCTACCTGGGCATCATCGGGACATGGTTCCTCTACATGGCCTGCAGGTTGGCCTCACCTGGACCTGGTGAGAGGGGTTGGCACCTGGGCCTCACCCATACATGGTGACACAGGTCCCCGTGGGCCCAGTATGACCTGGTGAATCTCGTCCTTACCTGGTCCTCACCCGCACCTGATAACCCTGATCACCACATGGGAATCAACTGGACCTGGTGAATCTGGTCCCCATCTGGGCCTCACCCAGTCCTGGTGACTTTGTTCCCCTCTGGATCTGATTGCTGTGGACTCCTTCTTGGCCTCAACTGGAAGTGGTGACTCTGATCCAACCTGGGCCTCACTCAGATCTGGTGACTCTGGTCCTCACCTGTGGACCATTATGACCTGGATACTCTGTTCCACACCTGAGCCTCACCTGGACATGATGACTCTGGATCCCCTCTGGGCCTCACCCTGACTTGGTGACTCTGGTCCCCACCTGGATGTCACCTAGACTATGTGAATCTGGTACCCCTCTAGGGCTCAAATAGACCTGGTGACACTGGTCCTCAACTGGGTGTCACCGAGACCTAGTGAATATGCTCCCCACCTGCGCCTCATCTGAACCTGGTGACGCTGGGTCTACGTGGGCATCATCGGGACATGGTTACTCTGTTTCCCACTGGGACTGACCTGATCCTGGTAACTCTGGTCCTTACTTTGGCCTCTTCTGTACCAGGTGACTCTGGCTCCACCTGGGCCTCACCTGTAACTAGTGACTCTGATCCAAAGCATGGCCTCACCTGACCTGGTGACTGTGGTTCCCATCGGGACCTCACCTGGACTTCATGTCTCTGGTCCCACCTGGGCCTCACCAGGACCTTGTGTCTCTGGTACACACCTGGGTAGCATCAGGATATGGTTACACTGTTCACTAACAGTGACCCAGCCGGACCTATTAACTCTGGTCTTCATCTGGGCCACACCTAGACATGGTGACACTCGTTCCCACCTGGGTCTCACCTGGAAATGGTGAGTCAGATACCCACCTGGTCCTAATCTATAACTGTTGATTCTCGTTCCCATATGGACATCATGTGGACCTGGTGGCTGCGGTGTTTCTAGTTTGTCATGTACCTTGTGACACTGGTCCCCACCAGGGCCTCACCGGGACCTGGTGAGTGTGGTTGCCACCTGCACCTCACCTGGACCTGAGATTCTGGTCTGCACCTGAGAGTACCCTGGATCTGGTGACTGTGGTCCCCACCTGGGCTTCACCTGGATTTGGGGACTCTCGTCCCCATGTGAGGCTCACCAGGCCCTGTTGACCATGGTCCTCAACTGGGCAAAATTGGGACGTGGTGACTGTGTTCCACAACTGGACCTCACCTGGACAAGGTGACTCTGGTCCCCCTCTGGGTCTCACCGTGCCCTAGTGACTGTGAACCCAACTTTGGCCTGACTTGGACCTGCTGACCCTGGTTGCCACCTGCGCCTGACCTCGAACTGTTGACTCAGGTTCTTTCAAAGGCCTCCCTGTACCTGGTGATCCTGGTCCCCATTTTGGCCTCAACTGGACGTGGTGACTCTTGTCACTACTGGGGACTCACCTAGACAGGCTTACAGTGTTCCACACCTGGACCTCAGGTAGACCCGGTTGACCATGGTCCCCAAGCCGGCCTCACGTGGCATTTTGGCTGTGATCTCCGCCGGGCCTCACGTGTACCTGTTAACTCTGATCTTCACCTGGGCCTCATCTGGACCTAGTGACTCTGGTCCCCACCTGGGCTTCACCTGGATCTGGAGACTCTCGTCCCCACCTGGACTTCATCTGGATCTGGTGACTCTGTTCCCCACCTGGACCTCTCCTCGACCTGGTGACTCTCTTTCCAACATGGACCTCACCTGGATCTGGTGACTCTGGTCTCAGTTTGGCCTCACCTGGACCTGGTGTCTCTCGTCCCCACTTTGACCTAACTCAGAACTGCTGAATCTTGCCCCACCTAGGCCGCACCCAGACCTGGTGACTCTTGTCCCCAGCTATGCCTCAATTCGACCTGATGAATCTGGTCCTCACGTGGGCCTCATATGGACCTGGGACTCAGCTGGATAGAGTGGCTCTGGTTCCCACAAGGGGCACACCTGATACTGGTGATTGTGGTCTTATTCTATTACACACCTGGACATAGCGATTCTGTTCCCCATCTGGGCCTGCATGGCCCTAGTGACTCTGGTCCTCACCCAGGCATCATTGGGACCTGGATACTCTATTCCACACCTAGGGCTAACTTTGACCCGGGACCTCTGGTCCCATTCTGGGCCTCAAACTAAACTGGTTACTCTGGTTCCCCTCTGGGCCTCACCCTTACCTGGTGTCTCTGGTCACCCCTTGGGCTTCACTTGGGCCTGGTGAATCTGGTCCTTAGCTGGTCCACATTTGGATCTGGTGACTGGTCGCCACCTGGGCCTCACCTGGACTTGGTGAATCCTGTTGCCACCAGCGCCTCACCTGGACCTTGTGACTGTGGTCCCACCTGGACCTCACCTGGATCTGGTGGTTCTGGTTCCCATATGGGGCTCTCCTGGACCTGGTTCCTGTGGTCTCCATCTGGCCTCACCTGGAACACAATGACTCTGATCCATATTTGGGCCTCTCCTGAACCTGTTGACTCTGGTCCTTACCTGGGCATCATTGGGACCTGGATACTCTCTTATATACCTGGGCCTCACCTGGACCTGGTGACTGTGTTCCCACCTGGGCCTCACCTGGACGAGGTGACTGGCTCCCACAGGGACCTCACCTGGACCTGGTGATTCAGGTCCTCATATGGGAATCATGGGACCTGGGTTCTCAGTTACACATCGGGGCCTCACCTGGACCTAGTGATTCTCGTCCCCTCTGGGCCTCACCCTGACGTGGTGACTCAGGTCCCCACCTGGATATCACCAGAACCGGGTCACTCTGGCCCCCCTCTGGGACTCACCCGGAGCTGGGGAGACTGGTACTCAACTGGGCCTCAACACGATCTGGTGAATCTACTCCTCACTTAGGCCTCGTCTGCACCTTGTGACTCTTATCCCACCTGACATCAATGGGATATGGTTACTCTGTTCCCCACCTGGGCCTCAATTGGACATGATAACTTTTCTCCGCAATTTGGCCTCAACTGGTCCTGATGACACTGGTCCCCCCACCTAGGCCTCAATCTGGACCTGGTGACTGTGGTCCCCACCTGGGTCTCACCTTGACCTGTTGCCTCTCCTTCCCACATGAACCACACCTGGACCTGGTGACTGTGGTGTCCTTGTAGACTCACATTTACCTGGTGACTCCGTTCCCGTCTAGGGCCTCACATGGATCTGGTGACTCTGGCCTGCTGGTTGGCTTCACCTGGAATTGGTGAGTGGGGTTGTCACCTGGGCCTCACCCATACCTGGTGACTCAGGTCCCTACGTGGGCCTCTTGGACCTGGTGAATCTAGTACTTACCTGGTCCTCTCCCCGACCCGGGGACTCTGGTCACGACCTGGGCCTCACCTGGACCTGGTGAATCTGTTCCATATCTTGGCCTCACCGAGTCCTGGTGACTTTGTTCCCCACTTGGACCTGATTGCTGTGGACTCTTTTTGCCTCACCTGGAACTGGTGACTCTGATCCTATCTGCGCGTCACCCAGATCTGGTGACTCTGGAACTCACCTGGGCATCATTGGTACCTGATTACTCTGTTCCACACCTGAGCCTCACCTGGACATGATGACTCTGGTACCTCTCTGGGCCTCACCCTGACCTGGTGACTCTGGTCCCCATCTGGATGTCACCTGGACCAGGTGATTCTGGTACCCCTCTAGGCCTCAACCAGATCTGGTGACTCTGGTCCTCAACTGGGCCTCACCTGGACCTAGTGAATATACTCGATGTGGGCCACATTTGGACCTGGTGACTCTGCTCCCTACCTGGGCATCATCGGGAGATGGTTCCACTGCATGGCCTGCAGGTTGTCCTCACCTGGACCTGGTAAGTCTGGTCCCTACCTGGGCTTCATCGGGACACCGTTCCTCTGCATGGCCTGCAGGTTGGCCTCACCTAGACCTGGTGAGTGGGGTTTCCACATGGGCCTCACACATACCTGGTGACATAGGCCCCAAGTGGGCCTCACTTGGACCTGGTGAATCTGATCCTTACCTGGTCCTCACCCAGAACTGGTAACTCTGGTCACCACCTGGGAATCACCTGGACAGGGTGAATCTGGTCCCCATCTGGGCCTCCCCCAGTCCTGATGACTTTGTTCCCCACCTGGAACTGATTGCTGTGGACTCCTTCTTGGCCTCACCTGGAACTGGTGACTCTCATCCTAACTGGGCCTAACTCAATCTGCTGACTCTTGTCCTCCCCTGTGGACCATTATGAACTGGATACTCTGTTCCACACGTGAGCCTCACCTGGACATGTTGACTCTGGATCCACTCTGGGCCTCACCCTGACGTGGTGACTCTGGTCCTCATGTGGATGTCACCTAGACCAGGTGAATCTGGTACCCCTCTAGGCCTCCACTAGACCTGGTGACTCTGGTCCTCAACTGGGCCTCACCGGGACCTAGTGAATATGCTCCCCAACTGTGCCTCATCTGGACCTGGTAACTCTGGTTCTACCTGGGCATCATCGGGTCATGTTTACTGTATTCCCCCCTGGGACTGACCTGATCCTGGTAACTCTGGTCCTGATTTGGCCTCTTCTGTACCAGGTGACTCTGGATCCACCTTGGGTTCACCGGTAACTGGTGACTCTGATCCTAAGCATGGCCTCACCTGACCTGGTGACTGTGGTTCCCATCGGGACCGCACCTGGACCTCATGTCTCTGGTCCCAACTGGGCTTCACCAGGACCTGGTGTCTCTGGTACCCACCTTGGTAGCATCAGGATACGGTTACACTGTTCACTAACAGTGACCCAGCCGGACCTATTAACTCTGGTCTTCACCTGGGCCACACCTGGACATGTTGACACTGTTTCCCACCTGGGTCTCACCTGGACATGGTGAGTAGGATCCAAAACTGGTCCTCTCCTGTAACTGGTGATTCTCGTTCCCACATGGACATCATGTGGACCTGGTGGCTGCAGTGTTTCTAGATTCTCATGTACCTCGTGACTCTGGTCCCCACCAGAGCCTCACAGGGACCTGGTGAGTGTGGTTGCCACCTGCACCTCAAGTGGACCTGGTCATTCTGGTCTGCACCTGAGACTACCCTGGATCTGGTGACTATGGTCCCCACCTGGGCTTCACCTGCTTTGGGGACTCCGGTCTCCATCTGAGCCTCACCTGGCCCTGTTGACCGTGGTCCTCAACTGGGCAAAATTGGGACCCGGTGACTGTGTTCAACAACTGGACCTCACCTGGACCAGGTGATTCTGGTCTCCCTCTGGGTCTCACCGAGCCCTAGTGACCGTAAACCCAACTTTGCCCTGACTTGGACCTGCTGACCCTGGTTACCACCTGTGCCTCACCTCGAACTGTTGACTCTGGTACTTTCAAGGGCCTCCCCTGTACCTTGTGATCCTGGTCCCCACCTGGGTCTCACCTGGACGTGGTGACTCATGTCACAACCGCGTACTCACCTGGAGCTGCTTACTGTGTTCCACATCTGGGCCTCAAGTAGACTTGTTGACCATGGTCCCCAAGCCGGCCTCACATGGACCTGTTCCCTCTGATCCCCACCGGGGCCTCACGTGTACCTGGTAACTCTGGTCTTCACCTGGGCCTCATCTGGACCTATTGACTCTGGTCCCCACCTGGGCTTCACCTGGATCTAGTGACTCTGGTCCCCTCCTGTACTTCACCTGGATCTGGTGACTCTGGTCCCACCTGGAACTCTCCTGGACCTGGTGACTCTCTTTCCAACATGGACCTCACCTGGATCTGGTGACTCTGGTCCTCAGTTTGGCCTCACCTGGACCTGGTTTCTCTCGTCCCCAATTTGAACTAACTCAGAACTGCTGAATCTTGCCCCACCTAGGCCGCACCCAGACCTGGTGACTCTTGTCCCCAGCTATGCCTCAATTTGCCCTAATGAATCTGGTCCTCACGTGGGCCTCACATTGACCTGGGACTCAGCTGGATAGAGTGGCTCTGGTTCCCACAAGGGGCTCACCTGATACTGGTGACTGTGGTCTTATTCTATGCCTCACCAGGACCTAGTGATTCTGTTCCCCATCTGGGCCTGCATGGCCCTAGTGACTCTGGTCCTCAACCTGGAATCATTGGGAACTGGATACTCTATTCCACACCTGGGCCTCACTTTGACCAGGGACCTCTGGTCCCATTCTGGGCCTCAAAATAAACTGGTTACTCTGGTATCCCCTCTGGGCCTCACCCTTACCTGGTGACTGTGGTCACCCTTGGGCTTCACTTGTACCTGGTGAATCTGGTCCTTAGCTGGTCCGCACCTGGATCTGGTGACTGGTCGCCACCTGGGTCTCACCTGGACTTGGTGAATCCTGTTGCCACCTGCACCTCACCAGGACCTTGTGACTGTGGTCCCACCTGGACCTCACCTGGATCTGGTGGCTCTGGTTCTCATATGGGGCTCTCTGGACCTGGTTCCTGTGGTCTCCATCTGGCCTCACCTGGAACACAATGACTCTGATCCATATTTGTTCCTCTCCTGGACCTGTTGACTCTTGTCCTTACCTGGGCATCATTGGGACCTGGATACTCTCTTATATACCTGGGCCTCACCTGGACCTGGTGACAGTGATCCCACCTGGGCCTCACCTGGACGAGGTGACTGGTTCCCACAGGGACCTCACTTGGATCTGGTGACTCAGGTCCTCATATGGATATCATGGGACCTGGTTTCTGAGTTCCACATCGGGGCCTCACCTGGACCTAGTGATTCTCGTTCCCCTCTGGGCCTCACCCTGACGTGGTGACTCTGGTCCCCCCCTGGATATCACCAGAACCGGGTGACTCTGGTCCCCCTCGGGACTCACCCGGAGCTGGGGTCACTGGTCCTCAACTCGGCCTCAACAGGACCTGGTGAATGTACTCCTCACTTAGGCCTCGTCTGGACCTTGTGACTCTTTTCCCACCTGGCAACAATGGGACATGGTTACTCTGTTCCGCACCTGGGCCTCACATGGACATGATAACTTTGCTCCGAACTTTGGCCTCAACTGGTCCTGATGACCTTGGTCCCCCAACCGAGGCCTCAATCTGGACCTGGAGACTCTCGTCCCCACGTGGGTCTCACCTGGACTTGGTGACTCTCGTTCCCACATGAATCACACCTGGACCTGATGACTGTGGTGTACTTGTAGACTCACATTTACCTGGTGACTCCGGTCCCCACTAGGGCCTAACCTGGATCTGGTGACTCTGGCCTGCAGGTTGGCCTCACCTGGACTTGGTTAGTGGGATGCCACCTGGGCCTCACACATACCTGGACTCAGGTCCCCAAGTGGGCCTCCTGGACCTGGTGAATCTGGCCCTTACCAGGTCTTCTCCCAGACCCGGGGAATCTGGTCACAACCTGGGCCTCATGTGGACCTGGTGAATCTGGTCCCCATCTGGCCTAACCCAGTCCTGGTGACTATGTTTCCCACCTGGATCTGATTGCTCTGGACTCTTTCTTGGCCTCACTTGGAACTGGTGACTCTGATCCTATCTGTGCGTCACCGAGACCTGGTGACTCTGGTCCTCACCTGGGCATCATTGGTACCTGGTTACTCTGTTCCACACCTGAGCCTCACCTGGACATGATGTCTCTGGGACCTCTCTGGGCCTCACCCTGACCTGGTGATCTGGTCCCCATCTGGATGTCACCTGGACCAGGGGATTTTGGAACCCCTCTAGGCCTCAACCAGATCTGGTGACTCTTGTCCTCAACTGGGCCTCATCTGGATTTAGTGAATATGCTCCATCTGGGTCTCATTTGGACATGGTGACTCTGGTCACTCACTGGGCATCATCGGGAAATGGTTCCACTGCATGGCCTGCTGGTTTGCCTCACCTGGACCTGGTAACTCTGGTCCCTACCTGGGCATCATCAGGACATGGTTCCTCAGCATGGCCTGCAGGTAGGCCTCATCTTGACCTGGTGAGTGGAGTTCCCACCTGGGTCTTACCCATGCCTGGTGACACAGGTCCCCACGTGGGCCTCACTTGGACCTGGTGAATTTGGTCCTTACCTAGTCCTCACCCGGAACTGGTAAATCTGGTCACCACCTGGGCATCACCTAGACCTGGTGACTTTGTTCCCCACCTGGACCTGATTGCTGTGGACACCTTCTTGGCCTCACCTGGAAGTGGTAACTCTGATCCTAACTGGGCCTTTCCCAGATCTGGTGACTCTGGTCCTCACCTGGGGACAATTATGACCTGGATATTCAGTTCTACACCTGAGCCTCACCTGGACATGATGACTCTGGATCCCCTCTGGGCCTCACCTTGACATGGTTACTCTGGTCCCCATCTGGATGTCACCTATACCAGGTGAATCAGGTACCCCTCTGGGCCTCAACCAGATCTGGGGCCTCTGGTCCTCAACTGGGCCTCACCTGGACCTAGTGAATATGCTCCATCTGTGCCTCATTTGGACCTGGTGACTCTGGTCCCTACGTGGGCAACATCGGGACATGGTTCCAATTAATGGTTTGCAGGTTGGCCTCTTCTTGACCTGGTAACTCTGGTCCCTACCTTGGCATTATCGGGACCCGGTTACTTTGCATGGCCTGCAGGTAGGCCTCACCTGGACCTGGTGAGTGGGGTTGCCACTTGGGCCTCACGCATACCTGGTGACACAGGCCCCTACGTGGGCCTGATTTGGACCTGGTGTATCTGGTAATTCTGGTCACCACCTGGGAATCACCTGGACCTGGTGAATCTGGTAACTCTGGTCACCACCTGGGAATCACTTGGACCTGGTGAATCTGTGTCCCCATCTGGGCCTCACCCAGTCCTCGTGAATTTTTTCCCCACCTGGACCTGATTGCTGTGGACTCCTTCTTAGCCTCACCTGGAACTGTTGACTCTGATCCTAACTGGGCCTCACCCAGATCTGTTGACTCTGGTCCTCACCTGTGGACCATTATGACCTGGATACTCTGTTCCACACCTGAGACTCACCTGGACATGATGACTCTGGATCCCCTCTGGGCCTCTCCCTGACATGGTGACTTTGGTCCCCATCTGGAAGGCACCTAGTCCAGGTGAATCTGGTACCCCTCTATGCCTCAACTAGACCTGGTGACTCTGGTCCTTTACTGGGCCTCAACGGGACGTAGTGAATATGCTCCCCACCTTCGCCTCATCTGGACCTGGTGACTGTGGCTCCACCTGGGCCTCACCTGTAACTGGTGACTCTGATCCTAAGCATGGCCTCACCTGACCTGGTGACTGTGGTTCCCATAGGGACCTCACCTGGACCTCATGTCTCTGTTCCACCTGGGCCTCACCAGGAACTTTTGTCTCTGGTTACCACCTGGGTAGCATCAGGATATGGTTACACTGTTCACTATCAGTGACCCAGCCGGACCTATTAACTCTGATCTTCACCTGGGCCACACCTAGACATGGTGACACTCGTTCCCACCTGGGCCACACCTAGACATGGTGACACTCGTTCCCACCTGGACATGGTGAGTCAGATCCCCACCTGGTCCTCACCTGTAACTGGTGATTCTCGTTCCCACATGGACCTCATGTGGACCTGGTGGCTGCAGTGTTTCTAGCTTCTCATGTACCTCGTGACTCTGGTCCCCACCAGGGCCTCACCGGGACTTGGTGAGTGTAGTTGCCACCTGCACCTCACCTGGACCTGATGATTCTGGTCTGCACCTGATACTACCCTGGATCTGGTGACTGTGGTCTCCACCTGGGCTTCTCCTGGATTTGGGGACTCCGGTCCCCATCTGGGCCACACCTGGCCCTGTTGACCATGGTCCTCAACTGTGCAAAATTGGGACCCGGTGACTTTAGACCTCACCTGGACCATGTGACTCTGGTCCGCCTCCGGGTCTAACCTTGGACCTCACCTGGACCATGTGACTCTGGTCCGCCTCCGGGTCTAACCGTGCCCTAATGACTCTGAAACCCACTTTGGCCTGACTTGGACCTGCTGACCTTGGTTGCCACCTGTGCCTGACCTCGAACTGTTGACTCTGGTTCATTCAACGGCCTCCCCTGTACCTGGTGATCCTGGTCCCCACCTGGGTCTCACCTGTACGTGGTGACTCTTGTCACCACCGGGGACTCACCTGGACCTGGTACTGTGTTCCACACATGGGCCTCAAGTAGACCTGTTGACCATGGTCCCAAAGCCGGCCTCACATGAACCTGTTGCCTCTGATCCCCACCGGGGCCTCACGTGTACCTGGAAACTCTGGTCCTCACCTGGGCCTCATCTGACCTAGTGACTCTGGTCCCCACCTGGGCTTCACTTGGATCTGGTGACTCTGTTCCCCACCGGGACTTCACCTGGATCTGGTGACTCTTGTACACACCTGGACCTCTCCTGGACCTGGTGACTCTCTTTCCAACATGGACCACACCTGGATCTGGTGACTCTGGTCCTCAGTTTGGCCTCACATGGACCTGGTGTCTCTCGTCCCCACTTTGACCTAACTCAGAACTGCTGAATCTTGCCCCACCTAGGCCGTACCCTGACCCAGTGACACTTGTCCCCAGCTATGCCTCAATTCGACCTGATGAATCTGGTCCTCACGTGGGCCTCACATGGACCTGGGACTCAGCTGCATAGAGTGGCTCTGGTTCCCACCTGGGGCTCACCTGATATTGGTGACTTATTCACCAGTGGTCTTATTCTATGCCTCAACAGGACCTATTGCTTCTCTTCCCCATCTGGGCCTGCATGGCCCTAGTGACTCTGGTCCTCACCCAGGCATCATTGGGAGCTGGATACTCTATTCCACACCTAGGCCTCACTTTGTCCAGGGACCTCTGGTCCCATTCTGGGCCTCAAACTAAACTGGTTACTCTGGTTCCCACTCTGGGCCTCACTCTTACCTGGTGACTCTCGTAAACCCTTGGGCTTCACTTGGGCCCGGTGCATCTGGTCATTAGCTGGTCCGCACCTGGATCTGGTGACTGGTCGCCACCTGGGCCTCACCTGGACTTGGTGAATCCTGTTGACACCTGCGACTCAAGTGGACCTTGTGACTGTGGTCCAACCTGGACCTCACCTAGATCTGGTGGGTCTGGTTCCCATATGGGGCTCTCCTGGACCTGGTTCCTGTGGTCTCCATCTGGCCTCACCTGGAACACAATGACTCTGCTCCATATTTGGGCTTCTTCTGGACCTGTAGACTCAGGTCCTTACCTGGGTATCATTGGGACCTGGAACTCTCTTATATACCTGGGCTTCACATGGACCTGTTGATTGTGGACCCACCTGGGCCTCACCTGGACGAGGTGACTGGTTCCCACAGGGACCTCACCTGCACCTGGTGACTCAGGTCCTAATATGGGCATCATGGGACCTGATTTCTCAGTTCCATATCGGGGCCTCACCTGGACTTAGTGATTCTCGTCCCCCTCTGGGCCTCATCCTGACGTGGTGACTCTGGTCCCCACCTGGACATCACCAGAACCGGGTGACTCTGGGCCCCCTCTGGGACGCAAATGGACCTGGGGACACTGGTCCTCAACTGAGGCTCAACAGGACCTGGTGAATCTACTCCTCACTTAGACCTCGTCTGAACCTTGTGACTCTTTTCCCACCTGGCATCAATGGGACATGTTTACTCTGTTCCCCACCTGGGCGTCACCTGGACATGATAACTTTGCTCCACTCTTTGGCCTCAACTCTTCCTGATGACTCTCGTCCCCCCACCTAGGCCACAATCTGGAACTGATGACTGTGGTCTCCACCGGGGTCTCACCTGGATTTGGTGACTCTCGTTTCCACATGAACAACACCTGGACCTGGTGACTGTGGTGTTCTTGTACACTCACATTTACCTGTTGACTCCGGTCCCCACTAGGGCCTCACCTGGATCTGGTGACTCTGGCTTGCAGGTTGGCCTCACCTGGACCTGGTGAGTGGGGTTGCCACCTGGGCCTCACCCATACCTGGTGACGCAGGTCCACACGTGGGCCTCTTGGACCTGGTGAATCTGGTCCTTACCTGGTCCTCTCCCAGAACCGGGGACTCTGGTGACCACCTGGGCCTCACCTTGACCTGGTGAATCTGGTCCCCATCTGGGCCTCACGCAGTCCTGGTGACTTTGTTCCCCACCTGGACCTGATTGCTGTGGACTCTTTCTTGGCCTCACCTGGACCTTGTGACTCTGATCCTATCTGCGCGTCACCCAGATCTGGTGACTCTGGTCCTCACCTGGGCATCATTGGTACCTGGTGACTCTGTCCCACAGCTGAGCCTCAGCTGGACATGATGACTCTCGAACCTCTCTGTGCCTCACCCTGACCTGGTGACTCTGGTCCCCATCTGTATGTCACCTGGACCAGGGGATTCTGGTACCCCTCTGGGCCTCAACCAGATCTGGTGACTCTGGTCCTCAACTGGGCCTCACCTGGACATAGTGAATATTCTCCATCTGGGCCTCATTTGGAGCTCGTCCCTCTGGTACCTACGTGGGCACCATCGGGACATGGTTCCACTGCATGTCCTGCAGGTTGGCCTCACCTGGACCTGGTAACTCTGGTCCCTACCTGGACATCATCGGGACACGGTTCCTCTGCATGGCCTGCATGTTGGCCTCAGCCGGACCTGGTGAGTGGGGTTACCACCTGGGGCTCACCCATACCTGGTGACACAGGTCCCTACGTGGGCCTCACTTGGACCTGGTGAATCTGTTCCTTACCTGGTCCTCCCCTGGACCTGGTAACCCTGGTCGCCACCTGGGAATCACCTGGATCTGGTGAATCTGGTCCCCATCTGGGCCTCACCCAGTCCTGTTGACTTTCTTCCCCACCTGGACCTGATTGCTGTGGACTCCTTCTTGGACTCAACTGGAACTGTTGACTCTGATCCTAACTGGGCTTCACCCAGATCTGGTGACTCTGGTCCTCACCTGTGGACCATTATGACCTGGATACTCTGTTCCACACCTGAGCCTCACCTGGACATGCTGACTCTGGATCCCCTCTGGGCCTCACCCTGACATGGGGACTCTGGTCCCCATCTGGATGTCACCTAGACCAGGTGAATATGGTACCCCTCTAGGCCTCAAGAAGACCTGGTGACTCTGGTCCTCAATTGGGCCTCACCGGGACCTAGTGAATATGCTCTACACCTGCGCCTCATCTGGACCTGTGACGCTGGTTCTATCTGGGCATCATCGGGACATGGTTACTCTGTTCCCACTGGGACTGACCTGATCCTTGTAACTCTGCCATGACTTTGGCCTCTCTGTACCAGGTGACTCTGGCTCTACCTGGGCCTAACCTGTAACTGGTGACTCTGATCCTTAGCATGGCCTCACCTGACCTGGTGACTGTGGTTCCCATCGGGACCTCACCTGAACCTGATATTTCTGTTCCCCACCTGGGTAGCATCAGGATATGGTTACACTGTTCACTAACAGTGACCCATCCGGACCTATTAACTCTGGTCTTCACCTGAGCCACACCTAGACATGGTGACACTGGTTCCCACCTGGGTCTCACCTGGACATGGTGAGTCGGATCCCCACCTGGTCCTCACCTGTAAGTGGTGATTCTCGTTCCCACATGGACATCATGTGGAACTGGTGGCTGCAGTGTTTCTAGCTTCTCATGTACCTCGAGAATCTGGTCCGCACCTGGGCCTCACCGGGACCTGGTGAGTGTGGTTGTCTCCTGCACCTCACCAGGACCTGGTGATTCTGGTCTGCACCTGAGACTACCCTGGATCTTGTGACTGTGGTCCCCACCTGGGCTTCACCTGGATTTGGGGACTCCGGTCCCCATACGGGCCTCCCCTGGCCCTGTCGTCCATGGTCTTCAACTGGACAAAATTGGGACCCGGTGACTGTGTTCCACAACTGGACCTCACCTGGACAAGGTGACTCTGGTCCCCCTCTGGGTCTCACCGTGCCCTAGTGACTGTGAACCCAACTTTGGCCTGACTTGGACCTGCTGACCCTGGTTGCCACCTGCGCCTGACCTCGAACTGTTGACTCAGGTTCTTTCAAAGGCCTCCCCTGTACCTGGTGATCCTGGTCCCCAATTTGGCCTCAACTGGACGTGGTGACTCTTGTCACTACTGGGGACTCACCTAGACAGGCTTACAGTGTTCCACACCTGGACCTCAGATAGCCCTGTTGACCATGGTCCCCAAGCCGGCCTCACGTGGCATTTTGGCTGTGATCTACGCCGGGCCTCACGTGTACCTGTTAACTCTGATCTTCACCTGGGCCTCATCTGGACCTAGTGACTCTGGTCCCCACCTGGGCTTCACCTGGATCTGGAGACTCTCGTCCCCACCTGGACTTCACCTGGATCTGGTGACTCTGTTCCCCACCTGGACCTCTCCTCGACCTGGTGACTCTCTTTCCAACATGGACCTCACCTGGATCTGGTGACTCTGGTCTCAGTTTGGCCTCACCTGGACCTGGTGTCTCTCGTCCCCACTTTGACCTAACTCAGAACTGCTGAATCTTGCCCCACCTAGGCCGCACCCAGACCTGGTGACTCTTGTCCCCAGCTATGCCTCAATTCGACCTGATGAATCTGGTCCTCACGTGGGCCTCATATGGACCTGGGACTCAGCTGGATAGAGTGGCTCTGGTTCCCACAAGGGGCACACCTGATACTGGTGATTGTGGTCTTATTCTATTACTCACCTGGACATAGCGATTCTGTTCCCCATCTGGGCCTGCATGGCCCTAGTGACTCTGGTCCTCACCCAGGCATCATTGGGACCTGGATACTCTATTCCACACCTAGGGCTAACTTTGACCCGGGACCTCTGGTCCCATTCTTGGCCTCAAACTAAACTGGTTACTCTGGTTCCACTCTGGGCCTCACCCTTACCTGGTGACTGTGGTCACCCCTTGGGCTTCACTTGGGCCTAGTGAATCTGGTCCTTAGCTGGTCCACATTTGGATCTGGTGACTGGTCGCCACCTGGGCCTCACCTGGACTTGGTGAATCCTGTTGCCACCTGCGCCTCACCTGGACCTTGTGACTGTGGTCCCACCTGGACCTCACCTGGATCTGGTGGCTCTGGTTCCCATATGGGGCTCTCCTGGACCTGGTTCCTGTGGTCTCCATCTGGCCTCACCTGGAACCCAATGACTCTGATCCATATTTGGGCCTCTCCTGAACCTGTTGACTCTGGTCCTTACCTGGGCATCATTGGGACCTGGATACTCTCTTATATACCTGGGCCTCACCTGGACCTGGTGACTGTGTTCCCACCTGGGCCTCACCTGGACGAGGTGACTGGCTCCCACAGGGACCTCACCTGGACCTGGTGATTCAGGTCCTCATATGGGAATCATGGGACCTGGGTTCTCAGTTACACATCGGGGCCTCACCTGGTCCTAGTGATTCTCGTCCCCCTCTGGGCCTCACCCTGACGTGGTGACTCAGGTCCCCACCTGGATATCACCAGAACCGGGTCACTCTGGTCCCCCTCTGGGACTCTCCCGGAGCTGGGGACACTGGTCTTTAACTGGGCCTCAACAGGACCTGGTGAATCTACTCCTCACTAAGGCCTCCTCTGGACGTCGTGACTCTTTTCCCACCTGGCATCTTTGGGACATGGTTACTCTGTTCCCCACCTGGGCCTCACATGGACATGATAACTTTGCTCCACACTTTGGCCTCAACTGGTCCTGATGACTCTGGTCCCCCGACCTAGGCCTCAATCTGGACCTGGTGACTGTGGTCCCCACCTGGGTCTCACCTGGACCAGGTGACTCTCGTTCCCACATGAACCACACCAGGATCCGATGACTGTGTTGTTCTTGTAGAATCACTTTTAACTGGTGACCCCAGTCCCCACTCGGTCCTCACGTGGATTGGGTGACTTGGCCTGGAGGTTGGCCTCAAATGGACCTGGTTAGTGGGGATGCCACTTGGGACTCACCCATACCTGGTGACTCAGGTCTCCACGTGGGCCTCCTGGACCTGGTGAATCTGGTCCTTACCTGGTCCTCTCCCAGACCCGGGGACTCTGGTCACCACCTGGGCCTCACCTCGACCTGGTGAATCCGAACCCATCTTGGCCTCACTCAGTCCTGGTGACTTTGTTCCCCAACTTGACCTAATTGCTGTGGACTCTTTCATGGCCTCACCTGGACATGGGGACTCTGATCCTATCTGCGTGTCACCAGACCTGGTGACTCTGGTCCTCACCTGGGCATCATTGGTATCTGGTGACTCTGTTCCACACCTGAGCCTCACCTGGACATGAGGCTCTGGCCTCTGGAACCACTCTGGGCCTAACCCTGACCTGGTGACTCTGGTCTCCATCTGGATGTCTCATGGACCAGGCGATTCTGGTACCCCTCTAGGCCTGAACCAGTTCTGGTGACTCTGGTCCTCAACTGGGCCTCACCTGGACCTATTGAATATGCTCCATCTGGACCTTATTTGGACCTGGTGACTCTGGTCCCTACCTGGGCATCATCGGGACATGGATCCACTGCATGGCCTACAGGTTGGCCTCAGCTGTACCTGCTAACTCTGGTCCCTACCTGGGCATCACCGGGACACGGTTCCTCTGCATGGCCTCCAGGTTGGCCTCACCTGGACCTAGAGACTGGGGTTGCCACCTGGGGCTCACCCATACCTGGTGACACAGGTCCCCACGTGGGCCTCACTTGGACCTGGTGAATCTGGTCCTTATGGTCCTCACCCGGACCTGGTAATCCTGGTCACCACCTGGGAATCACCTGGACAGGGTGAATCTGGTCCCCATCTGGGCCTCAACAGTCCTGTTGACTTTCTTCCCCACCTGGACCTGATTGCTGTGGACTCCTTCTTGGCCTCAATTGGAACTGGTGACTCTGATCCTAACTGAGCCTCACCCAGATCTGGTGACTCTGGTCCTCACCTGTGGACCATTATGACCTGGATACTTTGTTACATACCTGAGCCTCACCTGGACATGATGACTCTGGATCCCCTCTGGGCCTCAGCCTGACATGGTGACTCTGGTCCGCATCTGGATGTCACCTAGACCAGGTGAATCTCGTACCCCTCTAGGCCTCAACTAGATCTTGTGACTCTGGTCCTCAACAGGGCCTCAACGAGACCTAGTGAATATGCTCCCCACCTGCACCTCATCTGGACCTGGTGACGCTGGTTCTATCTGGGCATCATCGGGACATGGTTACTCTGTTCCCCTCTGGGACTGACCTGATCCTGGTAACTCTGGTCCTGACTTTGGCCTCTCTGTACCAGGTGATTCTGGCTCTAACTGGGCCTCACCTGTAACTGGTGACTCTGATTCTAAGCATGGCCTCACCTGACCTGGTGTTTGTGGTTCGCATAGGGACCTCACCTGGACCTCATGTCTCTGGTCCCACCTGGGCCTCACCAGGGCCTGGTGTCTCTGGTACCCACCTGGTTAGCATCAGGATATGGTTACACTGTTCACTAACAGTGACCCAGCCGGACCTATTAACTCTGGTCTTCACCTGGGCCACACCTGGACATGGTGTCACTGTTTCCCACCTGGGTCTCACCTGGATATGGTGAGTCGGATCCCCACCTGGTCCTCACCTGTAACTGGTGATTCTCGTTCCCACATGGATATCATGTGGACCTGTTGGCCGCAGTGTTTCTAGCATCTTTTTTTCAATTTTTATTTATTTATGATAGTCACAGAGAGAGAGAGAGGCAGAGACACAGACAGAGGGAGAAGCAGGAACCATGCACCAGGAGCCCGACGTGGGATTCGATCCCGGGTCTCCATGATCGCTCCCGGGGCCTAAGGCAGGCGCCAAACCGCTGCGCCACCCAGGGATCCCATCTGTTTGTAGCTTCTCATGTACCTCGTGACTCTGTTCCCCACCAGTGCCTTACTGGGACCGGGTGAGTTTGGTTGCCACCTGCACCACACCTGGACCTGGTGATTCTGGTCTGCACCTGAGACTACCCTGGATCTGGTGACTGTGGTCCCCACCTGGGCTTCACCTAGCCCTGTTGACCATGGTCCTCATCACGGAAAAATGGCACCCAGTGACTGTGTTCCACACCTGGACCTCACCTGGAGCAGGTGACTCTGTTCCCCCTGTGGGTCTCACCGTGCTCTAGTGACTTTGAACCCCACTTTGGCCTGACTAGAACATGCTGACCCTGGTTGCCACCTGCGCGTTACCTCGAACTGTTGACTCTGGTTGTTTAAAGTGCCTCCCCTGTACCTGGTGATCCTGGTTCCCACCTGGGCCTCACCTGGGCCTGGTGACTCTTGTCACCACCGGGGACTCACTTGGACCTGGTTACAGTGTTCCACACTGGGCCTCAAGTGGAACTCTTGACCATGGTCCCAAGCCTGCCTCACATGGACCAGTTGCCTCTGATACCTACCAGCGCCTCACGTGTACCTGGTAACTCTGGTCCTCACCTGGGCCTCATCTGGACCTAGTGACTCTGGTCCCCACCTGGGCTTCACCTGAATCTGGTGACTCTGGTCCCCACCTGTACCTCTCCTCGACCTGGTGACTGTCTTTCCAACATGGGCCTCACCTGGATCTGGTGACTCTGGTCCTCAGTTTGGCCTCACCTGGACCTGGTGTCTCTCGTCCCCACTTTGGCCTAACTCAGAACTGCTGAATCTTGCCCCACCTAAGCCGCACCCAGACTTGGTGACTCTTGTCCCCAGCTATGCCTCAATTCGACCTGATGAATCTGGTCCTCACGTGGGCCTCACATGGACCTGGGACTCAGCTGGATAGAGTGGCTCTGGTCCCCACAAAGGGCTCACTTGATACTGGTGACTGGGGTCTTTTTCTATGCCTCACCAGGACCTAGTGATTCTGTTCCCCTTCTGGGCCTGCATGGCCCTAGTGACTCTAGTCCTCACCCAGGCATCATTGGGACCTGGATACTCTATTCCACACCTGGGACTCACTTTGACCAGGGACCTCTGGTCCCATTCTGGGCCTCAAACTAAACTGGTTACTCTGGTTCCCCCTCTGGGACTCACCCTTACCTGGTGAATCTGGTCACGCCTTGGGCTTCACTTTGGCCTGGTGAATCTGGTCCTTAGCTTGTACTCACCTGGATCTGGTGACTGGACGACACCTGGGCCTCACCTGGACTTGGTGAATCTCTTCCCCATCTGGGCCTCACCCAGTCCTGGTGACTTTGTTCCCCACCTGGACCTGATTGCTTTGGACACTTTCTTGGCCTCAACTGGAACTGGTGATTCTCGTTCCCACATGGACATCATGTGGACCTGGTGGCTGCAGTGTTTCTAGCTTCTCATGTACCTCGTGATTCTGGTCCCCACCAGGGCCTCAAAGGGACCTGGTGAGTGTGGTTGCCACCTGCACCACACCTGGAACTGATGATTCTGGTCTGCACCTGAGACTACCCTGGATCTGGTGACTGTGGTCCCCACCTGGGCTTCACCCGGATTTGGGGACTCCGGTCCACATCCGGGCCTCAACTGTACCTGTTGACCATGGTCCTCAACTGGGCAAAATTGGGACCCGGTGACTGTGTTCCACAACTGGACCTCTCCTGGACCACATGACTCTGGTCCCACTCTGGGTCTCACCGTGCCTTCGTGACTGTGAACCCCACTTTGACCTGACTTGGACCTGCTGACCCTGGTTGCCACCTGCGCCTGACCTCGAACTGTTGACTCTGGTTCTTTCAAGGGCCTCCCCTGTACCTGGTGATCCTGGTCCCCACCTGGGCCTCACGTGGACGTGGTGACTCTAGTCACCACCGCGGACTCACCTGGACCTGCTTACTGTGTTCTACACCTCGGCCTCAAGTAGACCTGTTGACCATGGTCCCCATGCCGGCCTCACATGGACATGTTGACTCTAATCCCCACCGGGGCCTCATGTGTACCTGGTAACTCTGGTCCTCACCTGGGCCTCATCTGGACCTAGTGACACTGGTCCCCACCTGGGCTTCACCTGGAACTGGTGGCTCTGGTCCCCACCTGGGTTTCACCTGGAACTGGTGACACTCTTTCCAACATGGACTTCACTTGGTGAATCTGGTCCTTAGCTGGTCCACATTTGGATCTGGTGACTGGTCGCCACCTGGGCCTCACCTGGACTTGGTGAATACTGTTGCCACCTGCGCCACCCCTGGAACTTGTGACTGTGGTCCCACCAGAACCTCACCTGGATCTGGAGGCTCTGGTTCCCATAAGGGGCTCTCCTGGACCTGGTTCTTGTGGTCTCCATCTAGCCTCACCTGGAACACAATGACTCTGATCCATATTTGTGCCTCTCTTGGACCTGTGGACTCTGGTCCTTACCTGGGCATCATTGGGACCTGGATACTCTCTTATATACCTGGGCGTCACCTGGACCTGGTGACTGTGGTCCCACCTGGGCCTTACCTGGATGAGGACACTGGTTCCCACAGGGACCTCACCTGGACCTGGTGACTCAGGTCCTCAAATGGGCATCATGGGACCTGTTATCTCAGTTCCAAATCGGGGCCTCTCCTGGACCTAGTGATTCTCGTCCCCCTCTGGGCCTCACCCTGACCTGTTGACTCTGGTCCTCACCTGGATATCACAAGAACCGGGTGACTCTGGTCCCCCTTTGGGACTCACCCGGAGCTGGGGAGACTGGTACTCAACTGGGCCTCAACACGATCTGGTGAATCTACTCCTCACTTAGGCCTCGTCTGCACCTTGTGACTCTTATCCCACCTGTCATCAATGGGATATGGTTACTCTGTTCCCCACCTGGGCCTCAATTGGACATGATAACTTTTCTCCGCACTTTGGCCTCAACTGGTCCTGATGACACTGGTCCCCCCACCTAGGCCTCAATCTGGACCTGGTGACTGTGGTCCCCACGTGGGTCTCACCTTGACCTGTTGCCTCTCGTTCCCACATGAACCACACCTGGACCTGGTGACTGTGGTGTCCTTGTAGACTCACATTTACCTGGTGACTCCGTTCCCGTCTAGGGCCTCACCTGGATCTGGTGACTCTGGCCTGCTGGTTGGCTTCACCTGGAATTGGTGAGTGGGGTTGTCACCTGGGCCTCACCCGTACCTGGTGACTCAGGTCCCTACGTGGGCCTCTTGGACCTGGTGAATCTAGTACTTACCTGGTCCTCTCCCCGACCGGGGGACTCTGGTCACGACCTGGGCCTCACCTGGACCTGGTGAATCTGTTCCATATCTTGGCCTCACCGAGTCCTGGTGACTTTGTTCCCAACATGGACCTGATTGCTGTGGACTCTTTTTGCCTCACCTGGAACTGGTGACTCTGATCCTATCTGCGCGTCACCCAGATCTGGTGACTCTGGAACTCACCTGGGCATCATTGGTACCTGATTACTCTGTTCCACACCTGAGCCTCACCTGGACATGATGACTCTGGTACCTCTCTGGGCCTCACCCTGACCTGGTGACTCTGGTCCCCATCTGGATGTCACCTGGACCAGGTGATTCTGGTACCCCTCTAGGCCTCAACCAGATCTGGTGACTCTGGTCCTCAACTGGGCCTCACCTGGACCTAGTGAATATACTCGATGTGGGCCACATTTGGACCTGGTGACTCTGCTCCCTACCTGGGCATCATCGGGAGATGGTTCCACTGCATGGCCTGCAGGTTGGCCTCACCTGGACCTGGTAAATCTGGTCCCTACCTGGGCTTCATCGGGACACCGTTCCTCTGCATGGCCTGCAGGTTGGCCTCACCTAGACCTGGTGAGTGGGGTTTCCACATGGGCCTCACACATACCTGGTGACATAGGTCCCCAAGTGGGCCTCACTTGGACCGGGTGAATCTGATCCTTACCTGGTCCTCACCCAGAACTGGTAACTCTGGTCAACACCTGGGAATCACCTGGACAGGGTGAATCTGGTCCTCCTCTGGTCCTCACCCAGTCCTGATGACTTTGTTCCCCACCTGGAACTGATTGCTGTGGACTCCTTCTTGGCCTCACCTGGAACTGGTGACTCTCATCCTAACTGGGCCTAACTCAATCTGCTGACTCTTGTCCTCCCCTGTGGACCATTATGAACTGGATACTCTGTTCCACACGTGAGCCTCACCTGGACATGATGACTCTGGATCCACTCTGGGCCTCACCCTGACGTGGTGACTCTGGTCCTCATGTGGATGTCACCTAGACCAGGTGAATCTGGTACCCCTCTAGGCCTCCACTAGACCTGGTGACTCTGGTCCTCAACTGGGCCTCACCGGGACCTAGTGAATATGCTCCCCAACTGTGCCTCATCTGGACCTGGTAACTCTGGTTCTACCTGGGCATCATCGGGACATGTTTACTGTATTCCCCCCTGGGACTGACCTGATCCTGGTAACTCTGGTCCTGATTTGGCCTCTTCTGTACCAGGTGACTCTGGATCCACCTTGGGTTCACCGGTAACTGGTGACTCTGATCCTAAGCATGGCCTCACCTGACCTGGTGACTGTGGTTCCCATCGGGACCGCACCTGGACCTCATGTCTCTGGTCCCAACTGGGCTTCACCAGGACCTGGTGTCTCTGGTACCCACCTTGGTAGCATCAGGATACGGTTACACTGTTCACTAACAGTGACCCAGCCGGACCTATTAACTCCGGTCTTCACCTGGGCCACACCTGGACATGGTGACACTGGTTCCCACCTGGGTCTCACCTGGACATGGTGAGTCGGATCCAAAACTGGTCCTCACCTGTAACTGGTGATTCTCGTTCCCACATGGACATCATGTGGACCTGGTGGCTGCAGTGTTTCTAGATTCTCATGTACCTCGTGACTCTGGTCCCCACCAGAGCCTCACAGGGACCTGGTGAGTGTGGTTGCCACCTGCACCTCAAGTGGACCTGGTCATTCTGGTCTGCACCTGAGACTACCCTGGATCTGGTGACCATGGTCCCCACCTGGGCTTCACCTGCTTTGGGGACTCCGGTCTCCATCTGAGCCTCACCTGGCCCTGTTGACCATGGTCCTCAACTGGGCAAAATTGGGACCCGGTGACTGTGTTCAACAACTGGACCTCAACTGGACCAGGTGACTCTGGTCACCCTCAGGGTCTCACCGTGCCCTAGTGACTGTGAACCCCACTTTGTACTGACTTGAACTTGCTGACCCTGGTTGCCACCTGCAACTGACGTAGAACTGTTGACTCTGGTTCTTTCAAGGGCCTCCCCTGAACCTGGTGAACCTGGTCCCCACCTGGGCCTCACCTGGACGTGGTGACTCTTGTCACCACCGGTTACTCACGTGGACCTGGTTACTATGTTCCACGCCTGGGCCTCAAGTAGACCTGTTGACGATGGTCCCCAAGCCGGCCTCACATGGACCTGTTGCCTCTGATCCCAATCGGGGTCTCACGTGTACCTGGTAACTCTGGTCCTCACCTGGGCCTCTTCTGGACCTAGTTACTCTGGTCCCAACCTGGGCTACACCTGGATCTGGTGACTCTGGTCCCCGTCTGGGTCTCACACAGTCCTGGTGACTTTGTTCCCCTCCTGGACGTGATTGCTGTGGACTCTTTCTTGGCCTCACCTGGAACTGGTGACTCTGGTCCCTATATGGATGTCGCCTGGACCAGGGGATTCTGGTACCCCTCTGGGCCTCAACCAGATCTGGTGACTCTGGTCCTCAAATGGGCCTCACCTGGACCTTGTGAATATGCTCCATCTGGGCCTCATTTGGACCTGGTGACTCTGGTCCATACATGGGCAACATCGGGACATGGTTCCACATAATGGTCTGCAGGTTGGCCACTTCTTGACTTGGTAACTGTGGTCCCTACCTGGGCATCATCGGGACACGGTTCCTCTGCATGGCCTGCAGGTTGGCGTCACCTGGACCTGGTGAGTGGGGATGCCACCTGGGCTTCACCCATACCTGGTGACACAGGTCCCACGTGGGCCTCACTTGGACCTGGTGAATCTGGTCCTTACCTGGTCCTCACCTGGAACTGGTAACTCTTGTCACCACGTGGGAATCACCTGGACCTGTTGAATCTGGTCCCCATCTGGGCCTCACCCAGTCCTGGTGACTTTGTTCCCCACCTGCACCTGATTGCTGTGGACTCCTTCTTGGCCTCACCTGGAAATTGTGACTCTGCTCCTAACTGGGCCTCACCCAGATCTGGTGACTCTGGTCCTCACCTGTGGATCATTATGACCTGGATACTCTCTTCCACACTTGAACCTCACCTGGACATGATGACTCTGGATCCCCTCTGGGCCTCAGCCTGACATGGTGACTCTGGTCCCCATCTGGATGTCACCTGGTCCAGGTGATTCTGGTACCCCTCTAGGCCTCAACCAGTTCTGGTGATTCTGGTCCTCAACTGGGCCTCAACGGGACCTAGTGAATATGCTCCATCTGGGCCTCATTTGGACCTGGTGACTTTGGTCCCTCCCTGGGCATCATCGGGACATGGTTACACAGCATGGCCTACAGGTTGGAATCACCAGGAGCCGGTAACTCTGGTCCCTGCATGGGCATCATCGGGACACGGTTCCTCTGCATGGCCCAAGGGTTGGCCTCACCTGGACCTGGTGATTGGGGTTTCCACCTGAGCCACCTAGGCCGAACCCAGATCTGGTGACTCTTGTCCCAGCTCTTCCTCCCCTGTACCTGGTGACCCATGCACCCACGTGGGCCTCACTTGGACCTGGTGAATCTGGTCCTTACCTGGTCCTCACCTGGAACTGGTAACTCTGGTCACCACCTGGGAATCACCTGGACTTTTTGAATCTGGTCCCCATCTGGGCCTCACACAGTCCTGGTGACTTTGTTCCCCACCTGGACCTGATTGTTGTGGACACATTCTTGGCTTCACCTGGAAGTGGTGAGTGTGATCCTAACTTGACCTCATCCAGATCTGGTGACTCTGGTCCTCACCTGTGGACCATTATGATCTAGATACTCCGTTCCACACCTGAGCCTCACTTGGACATGATGACTCTGGATCCCCTATGGGCCTCACCCTGACATGGTGACTCTGCTCCCCATCTGGATGTCACGTAGACCAGGTGAATATGGTACCCCTCTAGGCCTCAACTAGACCTCGTGACTCTGGTCCGCAACTGAGCCTCACTGGGACCGAGTGAATATGCTCCCCACCTGCGCCTCATCTGGACCTGGTGCCTCTGGTTCTACCTGGGCATCATCGGGGCATGGTTACTCTATTTCCCACTGGCACTGACCTGATCCTGGTAACTATGGTCCTGACTTGGCCTCTTCTGTACCAGGTGACTCTGGCTCAACAGGGGCCTCACCTGTAACTGGTGACTCTGATCCTAAGCATGGCCTCACCTGACCTGGTGACTGTGGTTCCCATCGGGACCTCTTCTGGACCTCATGTCTCTAAGCCCTCCTGGAACTCACCAGGACCTGGTTTCTGTGGTTCCCACCTGGGTAGCATCAGGATATGTTTACACTGTTCACTAACAGTGACCCAGCCGGACCTATTAACTCTGGTCTTCACCTGGGCCACACCTGGACATGGTGACACTGGTTCCCACCTGGGTCTCACCTGGACATGGTGAGTCGGATCCCCACCTGGTCCTCACCTGTAACTGGTGATTTTCATTCCCACATGGACATAATGTGGACCTTGTGGCTGCAGTGTTTCTAGCTTCTCATATACATCGTGACTCTGGTCCCCAGCAGGGCCTCACCGGGACCTGGTGAGTGTGGTTGCATCCTGCACCTCACCTGGACCTGGTGATTCTGGTCTGCACCTGAGACTACCCTGGATCTGGTGACTCTGGTCCCCACCTGAGCTTCACTTGGATTTGGGGACTCCGGTCTCCATCTGGGCTTCACCTGGCCCTGTTGACCATGGTCCTCAACTGGGCAAAATTGGAACCCGGTGACTGTGTTCCACAACTGGACCTCACCTGGACCAGGTGACTCTGGTCCCCCTCTGGGTCTCACCGATCCCTAGTGACTGTGAACCCCCTCTATGCCCTGTCTTGGTCCTGCTGATACTGGTTGCCTCCTGCGCCTGACCTCAAACTGAGGACTCTGGTTTTTCAAAGGCCTCCCCTCGACCTGGTCATCCTGGACCCCACCTGGGTCTCACTTGGACGTGGTGACATTGTCACCATCGGGGACTCTCCTGGACCTGCTTACTGTGTTCCACACCTGGGCCTCAAGTAGACCTGTTGACCATGTTCCCCAGGACGGCCTCACAAGGACGTGTTGACACTGCTCACACCGGGGTCTCACTTGTACCTGGTATCTCTGGTCCCTTCCTTGACCTCATCTGGACTTAGTGACTCTGGTCCCCACCTGGGCTTCACCTGGATCTGGTGACTCTGGTCCCCACCTGGACTTCACCTGGATCTGGTGACTCTGGTCCCCACCTTGACCTCTCCTGGACCTGGTGACTCCTTTCCAACATGGACCTCACCTGGATCTGGTGACTCTGGTCCTCAGTTTGGCCCAACCTGGACCTGGTGACTCTCGTTCCCACATGAATCACACCTGGACCTGGTGACTGTGGTGTTCTTGTAGACTCAATTTTACCTGGTGACTCTGGTCCTCACTAGGGCCTCTCCTGGATTTGGTAACTCTGGCCTGCTGGTTGGCCTCACCTGGACCTGGTGAGTGGGGTTGCCACCTGGGCCTCACCCATACCTGGTGACTCAGGTCCCCACGTGGACCTCTTGGACGTGGTGAATCTGGTCCTTACCTGGTCCTCTCCCATACCCGGGGACTCTGGTCACCAACTGGGCCTCGCCTGGACCTGGTGAATCTGGTCCCCACCTGGGCCACACCCAGTCCTGGTGACTTTGTTCCCCACCTGGACCTGATTGCTGTGGACTTTTTCTTGGCCTCACCTGGAACTGGTGACTCTGATCCTATCTGGGCGTCACCCAGACCTGGTGACTCTGGTCCTCACCTGGGCGTCCTTGGTACGTGGTGACTCTGTTCCACACCTGAGCCTCTCCTGAACATGATGACTCTTGAACCTCTCTGGGCCTCACTCTGACCTGGTGACTCTGGTCCCCATCTGGATGTCACCTGGACCACGTGATTCTGGTATCCTTCTAGGGCTCAACCAGATCTGGTGATTCTGGTCCTCAACTGGGCCTCACCTGGACCTAGTGAATATGCTCCATCTGGGCCTCATTTGGACCTGGTGTCTCTGGTCCCTACATGGGCATCATCGGGACACGTTTCCTCAGCAGGTCCCAAAGGTTGGCCTCACCTGGACCAGGTAAGTCTGGTCCCTATGTGGGCATCATTGGGACATGGTTCCTTTGCATGGCCTGCACGTTGGCCTCACCTGGACCTGGTGATTGGGATTTCCACCTGGGCCTCACCCATACCTGGAGACACAAGTCCCCACGTGGGCCTCACTTGGACCTGGTGAATCTGGTCCTTACCTGGTGCTCACCTGGAACTGGTAACTCTGGTCACCACCTGGGAATCACCTGGACCTGGTGAATCTGGCCCCATCTGGGCCTCACCCAGTCTTGGTGACTTTGTTCCCAACCTGGACCTGATTGCTGTGGACTCCTTCTAGGCCCCACCTGGAACTGGTGACTCTGATCCTAACTGGACCTCACCCAGATCTGCTGACTCTGGTACTCACCTGTGGATTTTATGACCTGGATACTCTGTTCCACACCTGAGCCACACCTGAACTTGATGACTCTGGTCCCCTCTGGGGCTCAGCCTGACATGGTGACTCTGGTCCCCATCTGGATGTCACCTAGACCAGGTGAATCTGGAACCCTTCTAGGCCTCAACTTGACCTGGTGACTCTAGTCCTCATCTGGGCCTCACTGGGACATAGTGAACATACTCCCCACCTGCGCCTCATCTGGACCTGGTGACTCTGGTCCCTACCTGGGCATCATCGGGACATGGTTCCTTTGCATGGCAACAGGTTGGCCTCACCTGGACCTGGTGTGTGGGGTTGCCACCTGGGTCTCACCCATACCTGGTGACTCAGGTCCCAACGTGAGACTCTTGGACCTGGTGAATCTGGTCCTTACCTGTTCCTCTCCCAGATCCGGGGACTCTGGTCACCACCTGGGCTCACCTGGACCTGGTGGATCTGGTCCCCATCTGGGCCTCACTCTGTCCAGGTGACTTTGTTCCCCACCTGGACCTGATTGCTTTGGACTGTTTCTTGGCCTCACCTGGAACTGGTGACTGAGATCCTATCTGCGCGTCACCCAGTCATGGTGACTCTGGTCCTCACCTGGGCATCATTGGTACCTGGTTACTCTGTTCCACACCTGAGCCTCACCTGCACATGTTGACTCTGGAACCTCTCTGGGCCTCACCCTGACCTGAAGACTCTGGTCCCCATCTGGATGTCACCAAGACCAAGTGAATCTGGTACCCCTCTGGGCCTCAACTAGTCCTGGTGACACTGGTCCTCTGGGCCTCACCGGGACCTAGTGAATATGCTCCCCACCTGCGCCTTATCTGGACCTGGTGACTCTGGTTCTACCTGGGCATCATCGGCTCATGGTTACTCTATTCCCCACTGGGACTGACCTGATCCTGGTAACTCTGGTCCTGACTTTTGGCTCTTCTGTACCAGGTGACTCTGGCTCCACCTGGGCCTCACTTGTAACTGTTGAATCTGATCCTAAGCATGGACTCACCTCACCTGATGTCTGTGGTGCCCATGGGACCTCACCTGGTCCTCATGTCTCTGGTCTCACCTGGGCCTCACCAGGAGTTGGTGTCTCTCGTACCCCCTTGGGTAGCATCAGGATATGGTTACACTGTTCATTAACAGTGACCAAGACGGACCTATTAACTCTGGTCTTCACCTGGGCCACACCTGGAAATGGTGACACTGGTTCCCACCTGGGTCTCACCTGGACATGGTGAGTCGGAATCCCACAGGGTCCTCACCTCTAACTGGTGATTCTCGTTCCCACATGGACATCATGTGGACCTGGTGGCTGCAGTGTTTCTAGATTCTCATGTACCTCGTGACTCTGGTCTCCACCAGGGCTTCAACGGGGCCTGGTGAGTGTGGTTGCCACCTGCACCTCACCTGGACCTAGTGATTCTGGTCTGCACCTGAGACTACCCTGGATCGGGTGACTATGGTGCCAATCTGGGCTTCACCTGGATTTGGTCACTCCGATTCCCATCTGGGCCTCACCTGGCCCTGTTGACCATGGTCCTCAACTGGGCAAAATTGGGACCCGGTGACTGTGTTCCACACCTGGACCTCACCTGGACCAGGTTACTCTGGTCCCCCTCTGGGTCTCACCGTGCTCTAGTGACTGTGAACCCCACTTTGGCCTGACTTGGACCTGCTGACCCTGGTTGCTACATGCGCCTGACCTCGAAATGTTGACTCTGGTTCTTTCAAGGGCCTCCCCTGTACCTGGTGATACTGGTACCCACCTGGGCCTTACCTGGACCTGGTGACTCTTGTCACCACCGGGGACTCACTTGGACCTGGTTACAGTGTTCCACACTGGGCCACAAGTAGAATTCTTGACCATGGTCCCCAAGCCTGCCTCACATGGACCTGTTGCCTCTGATACCTACCGGCGCCTCACGTGTACCTGGTAACTCTGGTCCTCACCTGGGCCTCATCTGGACCTAGTGACTCTGGTCCCCACCTGGGCTTCACCTGGATCTGGTGACTCTGATCCCCACCTGGACTTCACCTGGATCTGGGGACTCTGGTCCTCACCTGGACCTCTCCTGGACCTGGTGACTCTCTTTCCAACATGGACCTCACTTGGATCTGGTGACTCTGGTCCTCAGTTTGGCCTCACCTGGACCTGGTGTCTCTCATCCCCACTTGGACCTAACTCAGAACTGCTGAATCTTGCCCCACCTAGGCCGCACCCAGACCTGGTGACTCTTGTCCCCAGCTATGCCTCTATTCAACCTGATGAATCTGGTCCTCACGTGGGCCTCACATGGACCTGGGACTCAGCTGGATAGAGTGGCTCTGTTTCCCACAAGGGGCTCACCTGATACTGCTGAATGTGGTCTTATTCTTAGTCTCACCAGGATCTGGTGATTCTGTTCCCCATCTGGGCCTGCATGGCCCTAGTAACTCTGGTCCTCACCCAGGCATCATTGGGACCTGGATACTCTGTTCCACACCTGGACCTCACTTTGACCATTGACCTCTGGTCCCATTCTGGGCCTCAAACTAAACTGGTTACTCTGGTTCCACTCTGGGCCTCACCCTTACGTGGTGACTCTGGTCACCCCTTGGGCTTCACTTGGGCCTGGGGAATCTGGTACTTAGCTGGTCCACACATGGATCTGGGGACTGGTCGCCACCTGGGCCTCACCTGGGCTTGGTGAATCCTGTTGCCATCTGCGCCTCCCCTGGACCTTGTGACAGTGGTCCCACCTGGACCTCACCTGGATCTGGTGGCTCTAGTTCCCATATGGGGCTCTCCTGGACCTGCTTCCTGTGGTCTCCATCTGGCCTCACCTGGAACAAAATGATTCTGATCCATATTTGGGCCTCTCCTGGACCTGTTTACTCTGTCCTTACCTTGGCATTATTGGGACCTGGATATACTCTCTATATACCTGGGCCTCACCTAGACCTGGTGTCTGTGGTCCCACCTGGCCTCACCTGGACGAGGTGACTGGTTCCCACAGGGACCTCACCTGTACCTGGTGACTCATGTCCTCAAATGGGCATCATGGGTCCTGCTTTCTCAGGTCCACATTGGGGCCTCACCTGGACCTAGTGATTCTCGTCCCCCTCTGGGCCTCACACTGACGTGGTGACTCTGGTCCCCACCTGGATATCACCAGACCGGTGACTCTGGATCCCCTCTGGGACTAACCCAGAGCTGTGGACACTGGTACTCAACTGGGCCTCAACAGGACCTGGTGAATCTACTCCTCACTTAAACCGCGTCTGGACCTGTGACTCTTCCCACCTGACATCAATGGGACATGGTTACTCTGTTCCCTAACTGGGCCTCACCTGGATATGATAACTTTGCTCCACACTTTGGCCTCAACTGGTCCTGATGAATCTGGTCCCCCCACGTAGGCCTCAATCTGGACCTGGTAACTGTGGTCCCCACCTGGGTCTCTTGGACCTGGTGACTCTTGTTCCCACATGAACCACACCTGGACCTGGTGACTGTGGTGTTCTTGTAGACTCACATTTACCTAGTGACTCTGGTCCCCACTAGGGCCTCAGGTGGATCTGGTGACTCTGGCCTGCAGGTTGGCCTCACGTGGACCTGGTGAGTGGGGTTGCCACCTGGGACACACCCATACCTGGTGACTCAGGTCCCCACGTGTGCCTCTTGGACCTGGTGAATCTGGTCCTTACCTGGTCCTCTACTAGACCCGGGGACTCCGGTCACCACCTGGGCCTCACCTGGACCTGGTGAGTGAATCTGGTCTCCATCTGGGCCTCACCCAGTCCTGGTGACTTTGTTCCCCACCTGGACCTGATTGCTGTGGACTCTTTCTTGGCCTTACCTGGAACTGGTGGCTCTGATCCTATCTGCACGTCACCCAGATCTGGTGACTCTGGTCCTCAACTGGGCCTCACCTGGACCTAGTGAATATGCTCCATCTGGGCCTCATTTGGGCCTGGTGACTCTGTTCCCCACCTGGTCCTCATCGGGACATGATAAGTTTTCTCCGCACTTTGGCCTCAACTGGTCCTGATGACTCTGGCCCCCCACCTAGGCCTCAATCTGGACCTGGTTCCTGTGTTCCCTACCTGGGTCTCACCTGGATCTGGTAACTCTGGTCCCTACGTGGGCGTCATCGGGAATGGCTCCTCTGCATGGCCTGCAGGTTGGCCTCATCTTGACCTGGTGAGTGGGGTTCCCACGTGGGTCTTACCCATGCCTGGTGACACAGGTCCCCACGTGGGCCTCACTTGGACCTGGTGAATGTTGTCCTTACCTAGTTCTCACCCGGAACTGGTAAATCTGGTCACCACCTGGGCATCACCTAGTCCTGGTGACTTTGTTCCCCACCTGGACCTGATTGCTGTGGACACATTCTTGGCCTCACCTGGAAGTGGTAAATCTGATCCTAACTGGGCCTCTCCCAGATCTGGTGACTCTGGTCCTCACCGGTGGACCATTATGACCTGGATACTCTGTTCCACACCTGAGCCTCACCTGGACATGATGACTCTGGATCCCCTCTGGGCCTCACCCTGACATGGTTACTCTGGTCCCCATCAGAATGTCACCTAGACCAGGTGAATCTGGTACCCCTCTGGGCCTCAACCAGATCTGGTGACTCTGGTTCTCAACTGCGCCTCACCTGGACCTAGTAAATATGCTCCATCTGGGCCTCATTTTGACCTGGTGACTCTGGTCCTTACGTGGGCAACATCGCGACCTGGTTCCACATAATGGTCTGCAGGTTGGCCTCTTCTTGACCTGGTAACTCTCTTCCCTACCTGGGCATCATCGGGACATGGTTCCACTGCATGGCCTTTAGGTGGGCCGCACCCGGAGCTCGTACCTCTGGTCCCTACCTGGGCATCATCGGGACGTGTTTACTCTATTCCCAGTGGGACTGACCTGATCGTGGTAAATCTGGTCCTGACTTTCGCCTCTTCTATGCCATGTGACTCTGGCTCCCCCTGGACCTCACCTGTAAGTGGTGATTCTGATCCTAAGCATGGCCTCACCTGACCTGGTGACTGTGGTTTCCATCGGTAACTCACCTGGTCCTCATGTCTCTGGTCCCAACTGGGACTCACCAGGAACTTGTATCTGGTACACACCTGAGTAGCATCAGTATATGGTTACACTGTTCACTAACAGTGACCCGGCCGGACCTATTAACTCTCGTCTTCACCTGGTCCACACTTGTACATGGTGACACTGGTTCCCACCAGGGTCTCAGCTGGACATGGTGACTCAGATCGCCACCTGGTCCTCACCTGTAACTTGTAATTCTCGTTCCCACATGGACATCATGTGGACCTGGTGGCTGCAGTGTTTCTAGCTTCTCATGTACCTCGTGACTCTGGTCCCCACCAGGGCCTCACCGGGACTTGGTGAGTGTGGTTGCCACCTGCACCTCACCAGGACCTGGTGATTCTGGTGTCCACCTAAGACTACCCTGAATCTGGTGACTGTGGTCCCCACCTGGGCTTCACCTGAATTTGGAGACTTCGGTCCCCATCTGGGCCTCACCTGGCCCTGTTGACCATGGTCCTCAACTGGGCAAAATTGGGACCCGGTGACTGTGTTCCACAACTAGACCTCACCTGGACAAGGTGACTCTGGTCCCCCTCTGGGTCTCACTGTGCCCTAGTGACTGTGAACCCCACCTTGGCCTGACTTGGACCTGGTGACCCTGGTTGCCACCTGCGCCTGACCTCGAACTGTTGACTCTGGTTCTCTCAAGGGCCTCCCCTCTACCTGGTGATCCTGGTCCCCAATTGGGCCTCAACTGGACGTGGTGACTCTTGTCAAAACTGGGAACTCACCTGGACATGATTACTGTGTTCCACACCTGAGCCTCAGGTAGACCTGTTGACCACGGTCCCCAAGCCGGCCTCACGTGGACATTTTGGCTCTGATCCCCGCCGGGGGCTTACGTGTATCTGGTAACTCTGATCCTTACCTGGGTCTAATCAGGACCTAGTGACTCTGGTCCCCACCTGGGCTTCACCTGGATCTCGTGACTCTGGTCCCCACCTGGACTTCACCTGGATCTGGGGACTCTGGTCCCCATATGGACCTCTCCTGGACCTGGTGACTCTCTTTCCAACATGGACCTCACCTGGATCTGGTGACTCTGGTCCTCAGTTTGGCCTCACCTGGACCTGGTGTCTCTCGTCCCCACTTTGACCTAACTCAGAACTGCTGAATCTTGCCCCACCTAGCCCGCACCCATACCTGGTGACTCTTGTCCCGAACTATGCCTCAATTCGACCTGATGCATCTGGTCCTGACGTGGGGCTCACATGGACCTGTTACTCAGCTGGATAGAGTGGCTCTGGTTCCCACAAGGGGCACACCTGATACTGGTGATTGTGGTCTTATTCTATGCCTCAACAGGACCTAGTGATTCTGTTCCCCATCTGGGCCTGCATGGCCCTAGTGACTCTGGTCCTCACCCAGGCATCATTGGGACCTGGATACTCTATGCCACACCTGGGCCTAACTTTGACCAGGGACCTCATGTCCCATTCTGGGCCTCAAACTAAACTGGTTACTCTGGTTCCCACTCGGGGCCTCACCCTTACCTGGTGACTCTGGTCACCCCTTGGGCTTCACTTGGGCCTCGTGAATCTGGTCCTTAGCTGGTCCGCATCTGGATCTGGTGACTGGTGGCCACCTGGGCCTGACCTGGACTTGGTGAATCCTGTTGCCACCTGCGCCTCACCTGGACCTTCTGACTGTGGTCACAACTGGACCTCACCCTGATCTGTTGGCTCTGGTTCCCATATGGGGCTCTCCTGGACCTGGTTCCTGTTGTCTCCTTCTGGCCTCACCTGGAACACAATGACTCTCATCCATATTTGGTCCTCTCCTGGATCTGTTGACTCTGGTCCTTACCTGGGCATCATTGGGACCTGGATACTCTCTATATACCTGGGCCTCACCTGGACCTGGTGACTGTGGTCCCACCTGGGCCTCACCTAGACGAGGTGACTGGTTCCCACAGGGACCTCACCTGGACCTGGTGACTCAGGTCTTCATATGGGCATCATGGGACCAGGGTTCTCAGTTCCACATCGGGGTCTCATCTGGACCTAGTGATTCTCGTCCCCCTCTGGGCCTCACCCTGACATGGTGACTCTGGCCCCCACCTGGATATCACCAGAACCGGGTGACACTGGTCCCCCTCTGGGACTCACCCGGAGATGGGGCACTGGTCCTCAACTGGGCCTCAACAGGACCTAGTGAATCTACTCCTCACTAAGGCCTCGTCTGGACCTTGTGACTCTTTTCCCACCTGGCATCAATGGGACATGGTTACTCTTCCACAACTGGGCCTCACATGGACCTGATAACTTTGCTCCACACTTTGGTCTCAACTAGTCCTGATGACTCTGGTCCCCCGACCTAGGCCTCACCTGGACCTGTTGACTGTGGTCCCACCTGGGCTTCAACTGGACCTGGTGATTGTGGTCCCCACCTGGGTCTCACCTGGACCTGGTGACTCTCATTCCCACATGAACCACACCAGGATCTGGTGACTGTGTTGTTTTTGTAGAATCATTTTTAACTGGTGACTCCAGTCCCCACTAGGTCCTCAAGTGGATCGGGTGACTTGGCCTGCAGGTTGGCCTCACATAGACCTGGTTAGTGGGGATGCCACCTGGGCCTCACCCATAATTGGTGACTCAGGTCCCCATGTGGGCCTCTTCTACCTGGTGAATCTGGTCCTTACCTGGTCCTCTCCCAGACCTGGGGACTCTGGTCACCATCTGGGCCTCACCTGGACCTGGTGAATCTGGTCCCCATCTTGGCCTCACTCAGTCCTGGTGACTTTGTTCCCCACCTGGACCTGATTGCTGTGGACTCCTTCTTGGCTAACCTGGAACTGCTGACTCTGATGCTAACTGGGCCTCACCCAGATCTGGTGATTCTGGTCCTCACCTGTGGACCATTATGACCTGGATATTCTGTTCCACACCTGAGCCTCACCTGGATAAGTTGACTCTGGATCCACTCTGGGCCTCAGCCTGACATGGGGACTCTGGTCCACATCTGTTTGTTATCAGACCAGGTGAATCTGGTACCCCTCTAGGCCTCACCTAGACCTGGTGACACTGGTCCTCAACTAGGCCTCAACGGGACCTAGTGAACATGCTCCCCACCTGCGCCACATCTGGGCCTGGTGACTCTGGTTCTACCTGGGCATCACAGGGACATGATTACTCTATTCCCACTTGGAGTGACCTGATCCTGGTAACTCTGGTCCTGACTTTGGCCTCTTCTGTACCAGGTGACTCTGGCTCCACCTGGGCCTCACCTGGAACTGGTGACTCTGATCCTAAGCATGGCCTCACCTGACCTGGTGACTGTGGTTCCCATCGGGACCTCACCTGGACCTCATGTCTCTGGTCCCACTTGGGCCTCACCAGGACCTGGTGTCTCTGCTACCCACATGGGCAGCATCAGGATATGGTTACCCTGTTCACTAACAGTGACCCAGCCGGACCTATTAACTCTGGTCTTCACCTGGGCCACACCTGGACATGGTGACACTGTTTCCCACCTGGGTCTCACCTGGACATGGTGAGTCCGATCCCCACCTGGTCCTCAACTGTAACTGGTGATTCTCGTTCCCACATGGAGATCATGTGGACCTGTTGGCCGCAGTGTTTCTACCATCATTTTTTTTAATTTTTATTTATTTATGATAGTCACAGAGAGAGAGAGGCAGAGACACAGGCAGAGGGAGAAGCAGGCTCCATGCACCGGGAGCCCACATGGGATTCGATCCCGGGACTCCAGGATCGCGCCCTGGTCCAAAGGCAGGCGCCAAACCGCTGCGCCACCCAGGGATCCCATGTGTTTCTAGCTTCTCATGTACCTCGTGACTTCTCATGTATCCCACCAGTGCCTTACCGGGACCTGGTGAGTTTGGTTGCCACCTGCACCACACCTGGACCTGGTGATTCTGGTCTGCACCTGAGTCTACACTGGATCTGGTGACTGTGGTCCCCACCTGGGCTTCACCTGGATTTCGGGACTCTGGTCCCCATCTGGGCCTCACCTGGCCCTGTTGACCATAGTCCTCAACTGGGCAAATTTGGGACCTGGTGACTGTGTTCCACAACTGAACCTCACCAGGACCATGTGACTATGCTCCCCCTCTGGGTCTCACCGTGCCCTAGTGACTGTGAAGTCCCCTTTGGCTTGACTTGGACCTGCTGACCCTGGTTGCCACCTGCGCCTGAACTCGAACTCTTGACTCTGGTTCTTTCAAGGGCCTCCCCTGTACCTGGTGATCCTGGTCCCCACCTGGACCTCACCTGGACGTGGTGACTCTTGTCACCACGGGGGACTAACCTGGACCTGCTTACTGTGTTTCACACCTGGGTCTCAAGTGGACCTGTTGACGATGGTCCCCAAGCCGGCCTCACATGGACCTGTTGCCTCTGATCCCCACCGGATACTCACGTGTACCTGGTAACACTGGTCCTCACCTGGGCCTCATCTGCACCTAGTGACTCTGGTCCCCACCTGGGCTTCACCTCGATCTGGTGACTCTGGTCCCCACCTGGACTTCACCTGGATATAGTGACTCTGGTCCCCACATGGACCTCTCCTGGACCTGGTGACTCTCTTTCCAACATGGACCTCACCTGGATGTGGTGAATCTGGTAATCAGTTTGGCCTCACCTGGACCTGGTGTCTCTCGTCACCACTTTGACATAACTCAGTACTGCTGAATCTTGCCCCACCTAGGCCGCAACCAGACCTGGTGACTCTTGTCCCCAGCTATGCCTCAATTCGACCTTGTGAATCTGGTCCTCACGTGGGCTTCACATGGACCTGGGACTCAGCTGGATACAGTGGCTCTGGTTCCCACAAGGGACTCACATGATACTGGGGACTGTGGTCTTTTTCTATGCCTCACCAGGACCTAGTGATTCTGTTCCCCATCTGGGCCTGCATGGCCCTAGTGACTCTGGGCCTCACCCAGGCATCATTCGAACCTGGATACTCTATTCCACACCTGGGCCTCACTTTGACCAGGGACCTCTGGTCCCATTCTGGGCCTCAAACTAAACTGGTTACTCTGGTTCCCCTTTGGGCCTCACCCTTACCCGGTAATCTGGTCACCCCTTGGGCTTCACTTGGTCCTGGTGAATCTGGTCCTTAGCTGGTCCTCACATGGATCTGGTGACTGGTCGCCACCTGGGCCTCACCTGGACTTGGAGAATCCTGTTGCCACCTGCGCCTCACCGGGACCTTGTGACTCTTTTACCACCTGGCATCAATGGGACATGGTTACTCTGTTCCCCACCTGGGCCTCACCTGGATATGATAACTTTGCTCCACACTTTGGCCTCAACTGGTCCTGATGACACTGGTCCCCCCACCTAGGCTTCAATCTGGACCTGGTGACTGTGGTCCCCACCTGGTTCTCACCTGGACCTGGTGTCTCTCGTTCTCACATGAACAACACCTGGACTTGGTGACTGTGGTGTTCTTGTAGACTCACATTTACCTGGTGACTCCGGTCCCCACTAGGGCCTCACGTGGATCTGGTGACTCTGGCCTGAAGGTTGGCCTCACCTGGACCTGGTGAGTCGGGTTGCTACCCCATAACTGGTGACTCAGTTCCCCACGTGGGCCTCTAGGACCTGGTGAATCTGGTCCTTACCTGGTCCACTCCCAGACCCGGGGACACTGGTCACCACCTGGGCCTCACCTGGACCTGTTGAATCTGGTCCCAATCTGGGCCTCACCCAGTCCTGGTGACTGTGTTCCCCACCTGGACCTGATTGCTGTGGACTCTTTCTTGGCCTCACCTGGAACTGGTGACTCTGATCCTATCTGCGCATCACCCAGATTTGGTCACTCTGGTCCTCACCTGTGGACCACTATGACCTGGTCACTGAGTTCCACACCTGAGCCTCACCTGGACATGATGACTCTGGAGCCCCTCTGGGCCTCACCCTGACCTGGTGACTCTGGTCCCCATTTGGATGTCACCTGTACCAGGTGATTCTGGTACCCCTCTATGCCTCAACCAGATCTGGTGACTCTGGTCCTCAACTGGGACTCACCTGGAGCTAGTGAATATGCTCCATCTGGGCCTCATTTGGACCTGGTGACTCTTGTCCTTTCCTGGGGATCATAGGGACATGGCTCCACTGCATGACCTGCAGGTTGGCCTCACCTGGACCTGGTAACTCTGGTCCCTACCTGGGCATCATCGGGACATGGTTCCACTGCATGGCCTGCAGGTTGGCCTCACCTGGACCTGGTAACTCTAGTCCCTACCTGGGCATCATCGGGACATGGTTCCTCTCAATGGCCTGCCTGTTGCCCTGACCTGGACCTGGTGAATTGGGTTGACACCTGAGCCTCACCCATGTCTCGTGACACAGGTCCCCACGTGGGTCTCACTTGGACCTGGTGAATCTGGTCCTTACCTGGACCTCACCCGGAATTGGTAACTCTGGTCACCACCTGGGAATAACCTGGACCTGGTCAATCTGGTCCCCTTCTAGGCCTCACTCAGTCCTGGTGACTTTGTTCACCACCTGTGCCTGATTCCTGTGGACTCCTTCTTGGCCTCACCTTGAACTGGTGACTCTGATCCTAACTGGGTCTCACCGAGATCTGGTGACTCTGGTCCTCACCTGTGGACCATTATGACCTGGATACTTTGTTACACACCTGAGCCTCACCTGGACATGATGACTCTATATCCCCTCTGGGCCTCAGCCTGACATGGTGACTCTGGTCCCCATCTGGATGTCACCTAGACCAGGTGAATCTGGTACCCCTCTAGGCCTCAACTTGACCTGGTGACTCTGGTCCTCAACTGGGCCTCACCATGACCTAGTGAACATGCTCCCCACCTGCGCCTCATCTGGACCTGGTGACTCTGGTTCTACCTGGTCATCATCGGGACATGGTTACTCTATTCCCCTCCGGGACTGACCTGATCCTGGTAACTCTGGTCCTGACTTTGGCCTCTTCTCTACCAGGTGACTCTGGCTACACCTGGGCCTCACCTGTAACTGGTGACTCTGATTCTAAGCATGGCCTCACCTGACATGGTGACTGTGGTTCCCATCGGGACCTCAACTGGACCTCAGGTCTCTGGTCCCATCTCGGGGTCACCAGGACCTGGTGTCTCTGGTACCCACCTGTGTAGCATCAGGATATGGTTACACTGTTCACTAACAGTGACCCAGCCGGACCTATTAACTCTAGTCTTCACATGGGCCACACCTGGTCATGGTGACACTGGCTCCCACCTGGGTCTCACCTGGACGTGGTGAGTCGGATCACCACCTGGTCCTCACCTGTAACTGGTGATTCTCGTTCCCACATGGACATCAAGTGGACCTGGTGGTTGCAGTGTTTCTAGGTTTGCATGTACCTCATGACTCTGGTCCTCAACAGGGTCCACCGGTTCCTGGTGAGTGTGCTTGCCACCTGCACTTCACCTGAACCTGGTGATTCTGGTCTGCACCTGAGACTACCCTGGATCTGGTGACTGTGGTCCCCACCTGGGCTTCACCTGGATCTGGAGACTCTGGTCCCCACCTGGACTTTACGTGGACCTGCTGACTGTGGTCCCACCCGGGCCTCTACTGGATGAGGTGACTGGTTCCCACAGGGACCTCACCTGGACTTGGTGACTCAGGTCCTCATATGGGCATCATGGTACCTGGTTTCTTAGTTCCACATTGGGGCCTCACCCGGACCTAGTGATTCTCGTCCCCCTCTGCGCGTCACCCTGACATGGTGACTGTGGTCCCCACCTGGATATCACCAGAACCGGGTGCCTCTGGTCCCACTCTGGGACTCACCCGGAGCTGGGGACTCTGGTGCTCAATTGGGCCTCAAGAGGACCTGGTGAATCTACTCCTCACTTAGGCCGCGTCTGGACCTTGTGACTCTTTTCCCACCTGGCATCAATGGGACATGTTTACTCTCTTCCCCACCTGGGCCTCACCTGGACATGATAACTTTGCTCCATACTTTGGCCTCAACTGGTCCTGATGACTATGGTCCCCCCAACGAGGCCTCAATCTGGACCTGATGACTGTGGTCCCCACCTGGGTCTCACCTGGACCTGGTGACTCTCGTTCCCACATGAGCCACACCTGGCCCTGGTGACAGTGGTGTTCTGGTAGACTCACATTTACATGGTGACTCTGGTCCCCGCTAGGGCCTCACGTCGATCTGGTGACTTTGGCCTGCAGGTTTGCCTCACCTGGACCTGGTGAGTGGGGTTTGCCACCTGGGCCTCATCCATACCTGGTGACTCAGGTTCCCACGTGGGCCTCTTGGACCTGGTGAATCTGGTCTTTACCTGGTTCTCTCCCAGACCCGGGGACTCTGGTCACCACCTGGGCCTCACCTGGACCTGGTCAATCTGGTCCTCATCTGGGCCTCACCCAGTCTTGGTGACTTTGTTCCCCACCTGGATCTGATTGCTGTGGACTCTTTCTTGGCCTCACCTGGAACTGGTGACTCTGATCCTATCTGCGTGTCACCCTGACCTGGTGACTCTGGTCCACACCTGGGCTTCATTGGTACCTGGTGACTCTGTTCCACACCTGAGCCTCACCTGGACATGATGACTCTGGAACCTTTCTGTGTCTCACCCTGAACTGGTGACTCTGGTCCCCAACTGGATGTCATCTGGACCAGGTGATTCTGGTACCTCTCTAGGCCTCACCTGATCTGGTGACTCTGGTCCTCAACTGGGCCTCACTGGACCTAGTGAATATGCTCCATCTGTGCCTCATTTGGACCTGGTGACTCTGGTCCGTACCTGGGCATCATCGGGACATGGTTCCATTGCATGGCCTGCAGGTTGGCCTCACCTGGACCTGGTAACTCTGGTTCCTACCTGGGCATCATCAGGACATGTTCCACTGCATGGCCTGCAGGTTGGCCTCACCTGGACCTGAGAACTCTAGTCCCTACCTCGGCATCATCGGGACATGTTTCCTCTGCATGGCCTGCAGGTTGGCCTCACCTGGACCTGGTGAGAGGGGTTGTAATTTGGGCCTCACACATGCCTGGTGACACAGGGCCCCACGTTTGCCTCACTTGGACCTGGTGAATCTGGTCCTTACCTGATCCTCACCCGGAACTCGTAACTCTGTTCACCACCTGGGAATCACCTGGACCTTGTGAATCTGGTCCCCATCTGGGCCTCACCCAGTCCTCGGTACTTTGTACCCCACCTGGACCTGATTGCTGTGGACTCTTTCTTGGCCTCACCTGGAACTGGTGACTCTGATCCTATCTGCGGGTCACCCAGACCTGGTGACTCTGGTCCTCACCTGGGCATCATTGGTATCTGGTGACTCTGTTCCACACCTGAGCCTCACCTGGACATGATGTCTCTGGGACCTCTCTGGGCCTCACCCTGACCTGGTGACTCTGGACCCATCTGGATGTCACCTGGACCAGGGGATTCTGGTACCCCTCTAGGCCTCAACCAGATCTGGTGACTCTGGTCCTCAACTCGGCCTCACCTGGACGTAGTGAATATGCTCCATCGGGGCCTCATTTAGACCTGGTGACTCTGGTCCCTACCTGGGCATCATTGGGACATGGTTCCACACATGGCCTGCAGGTTGGCCTCACCTGGACCTTGTAACTCTGGTCCCTACATGGCCATCATCGGGACATGGTTCCTCTGCATGGCCTTCAGGTTCGCCTCCCCTGGACCTGGTGAGTGAGGTTGCCACCTGGGTCTCCCCATAACTGGTGATAGAGGTCCAACGTGGGCTTCACTTGGACCTGGTGAATCTGGTCCTTACCTGGTCCTCACCCAGAACTGGTAACCCTTGTCACCACCTGGGAATCACCTGGACCTGTTGAATCTGGTCCCAATCTGGGCCTCACCCAGTCCTGGTGACTTTGTTCCCCACCTGGACCTGATTGCTGTGGACTAATAATTGGCCTCACCTGGAACTGGTGACTCTGATCCTATCTGAGCGTCACCCAGACCTGGTGACTCTGGTCCTCACCTGGGCACCATTATGACCTGGATACTCTGCTCCACACCTGAGCCTCACCTGGATTTGATGACACTGGAACCTCTCTGGGCCTCACCCTGACCTCGTGACCCTGGTCCCCATCTGGATGTCACCTGGGCCTGGTGATTCTTGTACCCCTCTAGGTCTCAACCAGATCTGGTGACTCTGGTCCTCAACTGAGCCTCACCTGGACCTAGTGAATATGCTCCATCTGGGCCTCATGTGGACCTGCTGACTCTGGTCCCTACCTGGGCATCATCGGGACATGGTTCCACTGCATGGCCTGCAGGTTGACCTCACCTGGACCTGGTAACTCTGGTCCCTACCTGGGCATCATCGGGACACGCTTTCTCTGCATTGCCTGCAGGTTGGCCTCACCTGGACCTGGTGAGAGTGCTTGCCACCTGGGCCTCACTCATACCTGGTGACAAAGGCCCCACGTGGGCCTCACTTGGACCTGGTGAATCTGGTCCTTACCTGGTCCTCACCCGGAACTGCTAACTCCGGTCACCACCTGGGAATCACCTGGGTCTGTTGAATCTGGTCCCCATCTGGGCCTCACCCAGGCTTGGTTACTTTGCTCCCCACCTGGACCTGATTGCTGTGGACTCCTACTTGGCCTCACCTGGAACTGCTGACTCTGATCCTTACTGGGCCTCACCCAGATCTGGTGACTCTGGTCCTCACCTGTGGATCATTATGACCTGGATACTCTGTTCCACACCTGAGCCTCACCTGGACATGATGACTCTGGATCCACTCTGGGCCTCACCCTGACGTGGTGACTCTGGTCCTCATGTGGATGTCACCTAGACCAGGGGAATCTGTTACGCCTCTAGGCCTCAACTTGACCTGGTGACTCTGGTCCTCAACTGGGCCTCACCGGGACCTAGTGATTATGCTCCCCAACTGCGCCTCATCTGGACCTGGCGAATCTGTTTCTTCCTGGGAATCATTGGGACATGGTTACTCTATTCCCCACTGGGACTGCCCTGATCCTTTTAACTTTGGTCCTGACTTTGGCCTCTTCTATACCAGGTGACTCTGGCTCCTCCTGGGCCTCACCTGTAACTGGTGACTCTGATTCTAAGCATGGCCTCACCTGACATGGTGACTGTGGTTCCCATCGGGACCTCAACTGGACCTTAGGTCTCTGGTCCCATCTCGGGGTCACCAGGACCTGATGTCTCTGGTACCCACCTTTGTAGCATCAGGATATCGTTATACTGTTCACTAACAGTGACACAGCAGGACCTATTAACTCTAGTCTTCACCTTGGCCACACCTGGTCATGGTGAGACTGGCTCCCACCAGGGTCTCACCTGGACATGGTGAGTCGGATCACCACCTGGTCCTCACCTGTAACTGGTGATTCTCGTTCCCACATGGACATCATGTGGACCTGGTGGCTGCAGTGTTTCTAGGTTTGCATGTACCTCGTGACTCTGGTCCTCACCAGGCCCCACAGGTTCCTGGTGAGTGTGGTTGCCACCTGCACCTCACCTGGACCTGGTGATTCTGGTCTGCACCTGAGACTACCCTGGATCTGGTGACTGTGGTCCCCACCTGGGCTTCGCCAGGATTTGGGGACTCCGGTCCCCATCTTGGCCTCACCTGGCCCTGTTGACCATGGTCCTCAACTGGGCAAAATTGGGACCCGGTGACGGTGTTCCACAACTGGACCTCACCTGGACCAGATGACTCTGGTCCCCGTCTGGGTCTCACCGTGCCCTAGTGACTGTGAACCTCACTTTGGCCTGACTTGGACCTGCTGACCCTGGTTGCCACCTGCGCCTGAACTCGAACTGTTGTCTCACGTTCTTTCCAGGGACTCCCTTTTACCTGGTGATCCTGGTCCCCACCTGGAGCTCACCTGGATGTGGTGACTCTTACCACCGGGGACTCACCAGGACCTGGTTACTGTGTTCCACACCTGGGCCTCAAGTACACCTGTTGACCATGTCCCCAAGCCGGCCTCACATGGACCTGTTGCCTCTGATCCCAATCGGGGTCTCACGTGTACCATGTAACTCTGGTCCTCACCTGGGCCTCATCTGGACCTAGTGACTCTGCTCCCCACCTGGGCTTCACCTGGATCTGGTGACTCTGGTCCCCGTCTGAGCCTCACCCAGTCCTGGTGACTTTGTTCCCCACCTGGACCTGTTTGCTGTGGACTCTCTCTCGGACCTTGTGACTCTTTTCCCAACTGGCATCAATGGGACATGGTTACTCTGTTCCCCACCTAGGTCTCAACTGGACATGATAACTTTGCTCAACACTTTGGCCTCAACTGCTCCTGATGAATCTGGTCCCTCCACCTAGGCCTCAATCTGGACCTGGTGACTGTGGTCCCCACCTGGGTCTCACCTGGACCTGGTGACTCTCGTTCACACATGAACCACACCAGGACCTGGTGACTGTGGTGTTCTTGTAGACTCAAATTTACCTGGTGACTCCGGTCCCCACTAGGGCGTCACCTGGATCTGGTGACTCTGGCATGCAGGTTGGCCTCTCCTGGACCTTGTGAGTGGGATGGCCACCTGGGCCTCACCCATACCTGGTGACTCAGGTCCCACCGTGGGCCTCTTGGACCTGGTAAATCTGGTCCTTACCTCGTCCTCTCCCAGACCCGGGAACTCTGGTCACCACCTGGGCCTCACCTGGACCTGGTGAATCTGGTCCCCATCTGAGTCTCACCCAGTCCTGGGGACTTTGTTACCCACCTGGACCTGATTGCTGTGGACACTTTCTTTGCCTCACCTAGATCTGGTGACTCTGATCCTACCTGCGCATCACCCATATCTGGTGAATCTGGTCCTCACCTTGGCATCATAGGTACCTGGTGACTCTGTTCCACACCTGAGCCTCACCTGGACATGATGACTGGGGATCCTCTCTGGGCCTCCCCCTGACCTGGTGACTCTGGTCCCCATCTGGATGTCACCTGGACCAGGTGATTCTGGTACCCCTCTAGGCCTCAACCAGATCTGGTGACTCTGGTCCCACTTGGCACTCACCAGGACCTGGTGTCTCTGGTACCCACCTGGTTAGCATCAGGATATGGTACTCTGTTAACTAACAGTGACCCAGCGGGAACTATTAACTCTGGTCTTCAACTGGGCCACACCTGGACATGGTGACACTTGTTTCCACCTGTGTCTCACCTGGACATGGGGAGTGGGATCGCCACCTGGTCCTCAACTGTAACTGGTGATTCTCGTTCCCACGTGGACATCATGGGGACCTGGTGGCTGCAGTGTTTCTAGCTTATCGTGTACCTCGTCTCTCTGGTCCCCACCAGGGCCTCACCAGGACCTGGTGAGTGTGGTTTCCACCTGCACCTCACCTGGACCTGGTGATTCTGGTCTGCACCTGAGACTACCCCGGATCTGGTGACTGTGTTCCCCACCTGGGCTTCACCTGGATTTGGAGACTCCGGTCCCCATCTGGGCCTCACCTGTCCCTGTTTGCCATGGTCCTCAACTGGGCAAAATTGGGACCCGGTGACTGTGTTCCACAACTGAACCTCACCAGAACCAGGTGACTCTGGTCCCCCTCTGGGTCTCACCGTGCCCTAGTGACTGTGAACCCCACTTTGGCCTGACTTGGACCTGCTGACCCTGGTTACCACCTGCTCCTGACCTCTAAGTGTTGACTCTGGTTCTTTCAATGACCTCCCGTGTACCTGGTGATCCTGGTCCCCACGTGGGCCTCACCTGGACGTGGTGACTCTTGTCACCCCCGGGGACTTCCTGGACCTGCTTACTGTGTTCCACATTGGGCCTCAAGTAGACCAGTTGACCATGGTCCGCAAGCCGGCCTCACATGGACCTGTTGCTTCTGATCCCCACCGGGTCCTCACGTGTACCTAGTAACTCTGGTCCTCACCTGGGCCTCATCTTGACCTATTGATTTTGGTCCCCACTTGTGCTTCACCTGGATCTGGTGACTCTGGTCCCCACCTCGACTTCACCTGGATCTGGTGATTCTGGTCCCCACCTGGACCTCTCCTGGACCTGGTGACTCTCGTTGAACATGGACCTCACCTGGATCTGGTGACTCTGGTCCCCACCTGGACCTCACCTGCATCTGGTGACTCTGGCCTGCAGGTTGGCCTCACCTGGACCTGGGGAGTGGGGTTGCCACCTAGGCCTCACACATAGCTGGTGACTCAGGTCCCCACGTGGGCCTCATTTGGACCTGTTGAATCTGGTCCTTAGCTGGTCCTCTCCCAGACCCGGGGACTCTGGTCACCACCTGGACTTCACCTGGTTCTAGTGACTGTGGCCCAACCTGGACCTCTCCTGGACCTGGTGACTCTCTTTCCAACATGGACCTCACCTGGATCTGGTGACTCTGGTCCTCACTTTGGCCTCACCTGGACCTGGTGTCTCTCGTCCCCACTTGGACCTAACTCAGAACTGCTGATTCTTTCCCCACCTAGGCCGCACACAGACCTGGTGACTCTTGTCCCCAGCTATGCCTCAATTAGACCTGAGGAATCCGGTCCTCACATGGGCTTCACATGGACCTGGGACTCAGCTGGATACAGTGGCTCTAGTTCGCACAAGGGGCTCACCTGATACTGGTGACTGTGGTCTTATTCTATGAATCACCAGGACCTAGTGATTCTGTTCCCCATCTAGGCCTGCATGGCCCTAGTGACTCTGGTCCTCACCCAGGCATCATTCGGAACTGGATACTCTATTCCACTCCTGGGCCTCTCTTTCACCAGGGTGCTTTGGTCCCATTCTGGGCCTCAAACTAAACTGGTTACACTGTTTTCCCCTCTGGACCTCACCCTTACCTGGTGACACTGGTCACCCCTTGGGCTTCACCTGGGCCTGGTGATTCTGGTCCTTAGCTGGTCCGCACCTGGATCTGGTGACTGGTCGCCACCTGGGCCTCACCTTGACTTGGTGAATCATGTTGCCACCTGCGCCTCACCTGGACCTTGTGACTGTGGTCCCACCTGGACTTCACCTGGATCTGGTGGCTCTGGTTCCCATATGGGGCTCTCCTGGACCTGGTTCCTGTGGTCTCCATCTGCCCTCACCTGGAACACAATGACTCTGATTCATATTTGGGCCTCTCCTGGAACTGTTGACTCTGGTCCTTACCTGGGCATCATTGGGACCTGGATACTCTCTTATATACCTGGGACTTACCTGGCCCTGGTGACTGTGGTCCCACCTGGGCCTCACCTTGACGAGGTGACTGGTTCCCACAGGGACCTCACCTGGACCTGGTGACTCAGGTCCTCATTTGGGCATTATGGGACCTTTTTTCTCAGTTCCAGAACGGGGCCTCACCTGAAACTAGTGATTCTCGTCCCCCTCTGGGCCTCACCCTGACGTGGTGAGTCTTTTCCCCACCTGGATATCACCAGAACTGGGTGACTCTGGTCCCCCTCTGGGACTCACTCAGAACTGGGGACACTGGTGCTCAACTGGACGTCAACACGACATGGTGAATCTAGTCCTCATTTAGGCCTCTTCTGTACCTTCTGACTCTTTTCCCACTTGGCATCAATGGGACATGGTTACTCTGTTCCCCACATGGACATCACCTGGACATGATAACTTTGCTCCACACTTTGGCCTCAAATGATCCTGATGACTCTGGTCCCCCCACTTAGGCCTCAATCTGGACCTGGTGACTATGGTCCCCACCTGGGTCTCACCTGGACCTGGTGACTCTCGTTCCCACATGAACCACACCTGGACCTGGTGAATGTGGTTTTCTTGTACACTCACATTTACCTGGTGACTCCAGTCCCCACTAGGGACTCACCTGGATCTGGTGACTCTGGCCTGCAGGTTGGCCTCACCTGGACTGGAGAGTGGGGTTGCCACCTGGGCCTCACCCATACCTGGTGACTCAGTTCCACACGTGGGCCTCGTGGACCTGGTGAATCTCGTCCTTACTTGGTCCTCTCCCAGACCCGGGGACTCTGGTCACCACCTCGCCTCACCTGGACCTGGTGAATCTGGTCCCCATCTGGGCCTCACCCAGTCCTGGTGACTTTGTTCCCCACCTGGACCTGATTACTGTGGACTCCTTCTTGGCCTCACCTGGAACTGGTGACTCTGATCCTGTCTGCGCGTCACCCAGACCTGGTGACTCTGGTCCTCACCTGTGGACAATTATGACCTGGATACTCTGTTCCACATGTGTGCCTCACGTGGACATGATAACTCTGGATCCCCTCTGGGCCTCAGCCTGACATGGTGACTCTGGTCCCCATCTGGATGTCACCTAGACCAGGTGAATCTGGTACCCCTCTAGGCCTCAACTTGACCTGGTGACTCTGGTCCTCAACTGGGCCTCACCGGGACCTAGTGAACATGCTCCCCACCTGCGCCGCTTCTGGACCTGGTGACTCTGGTTCTACCTTGGCATCATCGGGACATAGTTACTCTATTCCCCACTGGGACTGACCTGATCCTGGTAACTCTGATCCTGACTTTGGCCTCTTCTGTACCAGGTGACTGTCGCTCCACATGGGCCTCACCTGTAACTGGTGACTCTGATCCTAAGAATGGCCTCACCTGACCTGGTGACTGTGGTTCCCATCGGGACCTCACCTGGACCTCATATCTCTGGTCCCACCTGGGCCTCTCCAGGACCTGGCCCAGGGTCCTCATGTCCAGGTGAGGCTAACATGGTGACTCTGGTCCCCATCAGGATGTCACCTAGACCAGGTGAATCTGGTACCCCTCTAGGCCTCAAGTAGCCCTGGTGACTCTGGACCGCAACTGGGCCTCACAGGGACCTAGTGAATATGCTCCCACCTGCGCCGATTCTGGATCTGGTGACTCTGGTCCCTACCTTGGCATCAGTGGGACACGGTTCTTCTTCATGGCCTGCAGGTTGGCCTCACCTGGACCTGGTGATTTGGGGTGCCTCCTGTGCGATTGCTGTGGACACCTTCTGGGGCTCACCTGGAACTGGTGACTCTGATACTAACTGGGCCTCAACCAGATCTGGTGACTCTGGTCCTAACCTGTGGATCATTATGAACTGGATACACTGTTCCACACGTGAGCCTCACCTGGACATGTTGACTCTGGATCCCCTCTGGGCCTCAGCCTGACATGGTGACTCTGGTCCCCATCTGGATTTCACCTAGACCAGGTGAATCTGGAACCCCTCTAGGCTCAACTTGACCTCGTGACACTGGTCCTCAACTGGGCCTCAACAGGACCTGGTGAATCTACTCCTCACTTAGGCCTCTTCTGGACCTTGTGACTCTTCCCACCTGGCATCAATGGGAAATGGTTACTCTGTTCCCCACCTGGGCCTCAACTGGACATGATAACTTTACTCCACACTTTGGCCTCAACTGGTCCTGATGACTCTGGTCCCCCCACCTAGGCCTCAATCTGGAATTGATGACTGTGGTCCCCACCTGGGTCTCACCTGGATCTGGTGACTCTCGTTCCCACATTAACCACACCTAGACCTGGTGACTGTGGTGTTCTGGTAGACTCACATTTACATGGTGACTCTGGTCGCCTCTAGAGCCTCACCTGTATCTGGTGACTCTGGCCTGCAGGTTTGCCTCACCTGGACCTGGTGAGTGGGGTTGCCACCTGGGCCTCACCCATACCTGGTGACTCAGGTCCCCACATGGGCCTCTTCTACCTGGTGAATCTGGTCCTTACCTGGTCCTTTCCTAGACCCGGGGACACTGGTCCCCACCTGGGTCTCACCTAGACTTGGTGACTCTAGTTCCCACATAAACTAAACCTGGACCTGGTGACTGTGGTGTACTTGTAGACTCACATTTTCGTGGTGACTCCGGTACCCACTAGGGCCTCACCTGGTTCTGGTGACTCTGGCCTGCAGGTTGGGCTCGCCTGGACCTGGTGAGTGGGGTTGACACCTGGGCCTCACCCATACCTGGTGACTCAGGTCTCCACGTGGGCCTCTTGGACCTGGTGAATCTTGTTCTTACCTGGTCCTTTCCAGGCCCGGGGACTCTGGTCACCACCTGGTTCTCACCTGGACCTGGTGAATCTGGTCCCCATCTGTGCCTCACCCAGTCCTGGTGACTTTTTTCCCCACCTGGACCTGATTGCTGTGGACTCTTTCTTGGCCTCACCTGAAACGGGTGACTCTGATCGTATCTGAGTGTCACCCAGACCTGGTGACTCTCGTCCTCACCTAGCCATCATTGGTACCTGGAGACTCTGATGCACACCTGAGCCTCACCTGGACATGATGACACTGGAACCTCTCTGGGCCTCACCCTGACCTGGTGACCCTGGTCCCCATCTGGATGTCACCTGGACCTGGTGATTCTTGTACCCCTCTAGGACTCAACCAGATCTGGTAGTCTGGTCCTCAACTGGGCCTCACCTGGACCTAGTGAATATGCTCCATCTGGGCCTCATCTGGACCTGGTGACTCTGGTCCCTACCTGGGCATCATCGGGACATGGTTACTCTATTCCACACTGGGAATGACCTGATCCTGGTAACTCTGGTCCTCTCTTTGGACTCTTCTGTACCAGGTAACTCTGGCTCCACCTGGGCCTCACCTGTAACTGGTGACTCTGATCCTACGCATGGCCTCATCTGACCTGGTGACTGTCTTTCCCATCGGGACCTCACCTGGACCTCATGTCTCCGGTCCCACCTGGGCCTTACCAGGACCTGGTGTCTCTGGTACCCACATGGGTATCATCAGGATATGGTTACACTGTTCACTAACAGTGACACAGCCGGACCTATTAGCTCTGGTCTTCACCTGGGCCACACCTGGGCATGGTGACACTGGTTCCCACCTGGGTCTCACCTGGACATGGTGAGTCGGATCCCCACCTGGTCCTCACGTGTAACTGGTGATTCTCGTTCCCACATGGACTCATGTGGAACTGGTGGCTGCAGTGTTTTGAGCTTCTCATGTACCTCTTGACTCTGGTCCCCACCAGGGTCTCACGGGGACCTGGTGAATCTGGTCCCCATCTGGGCCATACCCAGGCCTGGTGACTTTGTTCCCCACCTGGACCTGATTGCTGTGGACTCTTTCTTGGCCTCACCTGAATGGGTGACTCTGATCCTATCTGCGCGTCACCTAGACCTGGTGACGCTGGTCCTCACCTGGGCATCATTGGTACCTGGTGAATCTGTTCCACACCTGAGCCTCACCTGGACATCATGACTCTGGAACATCTCTGGGCATCAACCTTACCTGGTGACTCTGGTCCCCATATGGAAGTCACCTGGACCAGGGGAGTCTGGTACCTCTCTGGGCCTCAACCAGGTCTGGTGACTCTGATCCTCAACTGGGCCTCACCTGGACCTAGTGAATATGCTCCATCTGGGCCTCATTTGGACCTGGTGACTCTGGTACCTACCTGGGCATCATCGGGACATGGTTCCACTGCATGACTTGCAGGTTAGCCTCACCTGGACCTGGTAACTCTGGTCCCTACCTGGGCATCATCGGGACATTGTTCCACTGCATGGCCTGTAGGTTGGCCTCACCTGGACCTGGTAACTATCGTCCCTACCTGGGCGTCATTGGGACCTGGTTCCTCTGCATGGCCTGGAGGTTGGCATAACCTGGACCTGTTGAGTGAGTTTGTCACCTGGGCCTCACCCATGCCTAGTGACACAGGTCCCCACGTGGGCCTCACTTGGACCTGGTGAATCTGGTCCTTACCTGGTGGTCACCCGGAACTGGTAACTCTGGTCACCACCTGGGAATCACCTGGTCCTGGTGAATCTGGTCCCCATCTGTGCCTCACCCAGTCCTGTTGACTTTCTTCCACACCTGGACCTGATTGCTGTGGACAACTTTTTGGCCTCACCTGGAACTGGTGACTCTGATCCTAACTGGGCCTCACCAAGATCTCTTGACTCTGGTCCTCACCTGTGGAACATTATGACCTGCATACTCTGTTCCACACCTGAGCCTCACCTGGATATGATGACTCTGGATCCCCTCTGCGCCTCAGCCTGACATGGGGACCCTGGTCCCCATCTGGATGTCACCAGACCAGGTGAATCTGGTACCCCTCTAGGCCTCAACTAGACCTGGTGACTCTGACCTCAACTGGGCCTCAACGGGACCTAGTGAACATGCTCCCCACCTGCGCCACATCTGGACCTGGTGACTCTGGTTCTACCTGGGCATCATCGGGACATGGTTACTCTATTCCCCACTGGGACTGACCTGATCCTGGCAACTCTGGTCCTGACTTTGGCCTCTTCTCTACCAGGTGACTCTGGCTCCACCTCGGCCTCACCTGCAACCTGTCACTCTGATCCTAAGCATGGCCTTACCTGACCTGGTGACTGTGGTTCCCATCGGGACCTCACCTGGACCTCATGTCTCTGGTCCCACCTGGGCCTCACCAGGACCTGGTGTCTCTGGGACCCTCCTGGGTAGCATCAGGATATGGTTACAGTGTTCACTAACAGTGCGCCAGCCGGAACTATTAACTCTGGTCTTCACCTGGGCCACACCTGCACATGGTGACACTGGTTCCCACCTGGGTCTCACCTGGACATGGTGAGTCGTATCCCCACCTGGTCCTCACCTATAACTGGTGATTCTCGTTCCCACATGGAGATAATGTGGACCTGTTGTCCGCAGTGTTTCTAGCTTCTTTTTTTTTAATTTTTATTTATTTATGATAGTCACAGAGAGAGATTGGCAGAGACACAGGCAGAGGGAGGAGCAGGCTCCATGTGTTTCTAGCTTCTCATGTACCTCGTGACTCTGGTCCCCACCAGGGCCTCACTGGGACCTGGTGAGTTTGGTTGCCACCGGCACCTCACCTGGACCTGGTGATTCTGGTCTGCACCTGAGACTACCCTGGATCTGGTGACTGTGGTCCCCACCTCAGCTTCACCTGGATTTGGGGATTCCGGTCCCCATCTGGGCCTCACCTGGCCCTGTTGACCATAGTCCTCAACTGGGCAAAATTGGGACCCGGTGACTGTGTTCCACAACTGGACCTCACCTGGACCAGGTGACTCTGGTCCCCCTCTGGGTCTCACCGTGCCCTAGTTACTGTGAACCCCACTTTGGCCTGACTTGGACCTGCTGACCCTGGATGCCACCTAAGTCTGACTTCGAACTGTTGACTCTGGTTCTTTCAAGGGCCTCCCCTGTATCTGGTGATCCTGCTCCGCATCTGGGCCTCACCTGGACGTGGTTACTCTTGTCACCACCGGGGACTCACCTGGACCTGCTTACTGTGTTCTACACCTGTGCCTCAAGTACACCTCTTGACCATAGTCCCCAAGCCGGCCTCACATGGACCTGTTTCCTCTGATCCCCACCGGGGCCTCAAGTGTACCTGGTAACTCTGGTCCTCACCTGGGCCTTATCTGGGCCTAGTGACTCTGGTCCCCACCTGGACCTCACCTGGATCTGGTGACTCTGGTCCTCAGTTCGGCCTCACATGGACCTGGTGTCTCTCGTCCCCACTTTGACCTAACTCAAAACTGCAGAATCTTGCCAAACCTAGGACGCACCCAGACCTGGGGACTCTTGTCCCCAGCTATGCCTCAATTCGACCTGACCTGATGAATCTGGTCCTCACGTGGGCCTCACATGGACTTGGGACTCAGCTGCATAGAGTGGATCTGGTTCCAACAAGAGACTCACCTGTTACTGGAGACTCGGGTCTTTTTCTATGCCTCACAAGGACCTAGTGATTCTGTTCCCCATCTGGGCCTGCATGGCCCTAGTGACTCTGGTCCTCACCCAGGCATCATTGGGACCTGGATACTCTATTCCACACCTGGGCCCCTCTTTGACCAGGGACCTCTGGTCCCATTCTTGGCCTCAAATTAAACTGGTTACTCTGGTGCCCCTCTCGGATTCACCCTTACCTCGTGACTCTGGTCACCCCTTGGCTTCACTTGGGCCTGGTGAATCTGGTCCTTAGCTGGTCTGCACCTGGATGTGGTGACTGGTCGCCACCTGGGCCTCACCTGGACTTGGTGAATCCTGTTGCCACCTGCGCCTCACCTGGACCTTGTGATTGTAGTCCCACCTGGAACTCACCTGGATCTGTTGGCTCTGGTTCCCATATGGGGCTCTCCTGGAACTGTTTCCTGTGGTCTCCATCTGGCCTCACCTGGAACACAATGACTCTGATCCATATTTGGACATCTCCTGGACCTGTTGACTCTGGTCCTTTCCTGGCCATCATTGGGTCCTGGATACTCTCTTATATACCTGGGCCTCACCTGGACGTGGTGACTGTGGTCCCACCTGGGCCTCACCTGGACGAGGTGACTGGTTCCCACAGGGACCTCACCTGGACCTGGTGACTCAGGTCCTCATATGGGCATCATGAGACCTGGTTTTTCAGTTCCACATCGGGGCCTCACATGGACCTAGTGATTCTCGTCCCCCTCTGGGCCTCACACTGACGTGCTGACTCTGGTCCCCACCTGGATACACCAGAACCGGGTGACTCTGGTCCCCCTCTTGGACTCATCCGGACCTGGGGACACTGGTCCTCAACTGGGTCTCAACAGGACCTGGTGAATCTACTCCTCACTTAGGCCTCGTCTGGACCTTGTGACTCTTTTCCCACCTGGCATCAATGGGACATGGTTACTCTCTTCCGCACCTGGGCCTCACATGGACATGATAACTTTGCTCCGCCCTTTGGCCTCAACTGGTCCTGATGACCCTGGTCCCCCCACCTAGGCCTCAATCTGGACCTGGAGACTGTTGTCCCCACCTGGGTCTCACCTGGACTTGGTGACTCTCGTTCCCACATGAACCACAGCTGGACCTGGTGACTGTGGTTTTCTTGTAGACTCACATTTACCTGGTGACTCCGGTGCCCACTAGGGACTCACGTGGATCTGGTGACTCTGGCCTGCTGGTTGGCCTCACTTGGACCTGGTGAGTGGGGTTGCCACCTGGGCCTCACCCAAACCTGGTGACTCAGGTCCCCACGTGGGCCTATTGGACCTTTTAATCTGGTCATTACCTGGTCCTCTCCCAGACCCGGGGACTCTGGTCCCCAACTGGGCCTCACCTGGACCTGGTGAATCTGGTCCCCATCTGGGCCTCACCCAGTCCTGGTGACTTGGTTCCCCACCTGGACCTGATTGGTGTGGTCACTTTCTTGGCCTCACCTGGAACTGGTGACTCTGATCCTATCTGCGCGTCACCCAGTCCTGGTGACTCTGGTCCTCACCTGGGCATCATTGGTATCTGGTGACTCTGTTCCACACCTGAGCCTCACCTGGACATGATGACTCTGTAACCACTCTGGGCCTCACGCTGACCTAGTGACTCTGGACCCCATCTGGATGTCACCTGGACCAGGAGATTCTGGTACCCCTCTAGGCCTCAACCAGATCTGGTGACTCTGGTCCTCAACTGGGCCTCACCTGGACCTAGTGAATATGCTCCATCTGGGCCTCATTTGGACCTGGTGACTCTGGTCCCTACCTGCGCATCATAGGGACATGGTTCCAATGCATGGCCTGCCTGTTGGCCTCACCTGGACATGGTAACTCTAGTCAGTACCTGGGTATCATTGGGATATTGTTCCTCTGCATGGCCTGCAGGTAGGCCTCACCTGGACCTGGTGAGTGGGGTTGCCATCTGGGCCTCAACCATGCCTGGTGACACAGGTCCCCACGCGGGCCTCACTTGGACCTGGTGAATCTGGTCCTTACCTGGTCCTCACCCAGAACTGATAACTCTGGTCACCACCTGGGATTCACCTGGGCCTGGTGAATCTGGTCCCCTTTTGGGCCTCACCCAGTCCTGGTGACTTTGTTCCCCACCTGGGCCTGATTGCAGTGGACTCCTTCTTGGCCTCACCTGGAACTGGTGACTCTGATCCTAACTGGGTCTCACCCAGATCTGGTGACTCTGGTCCTCACCTGTGGACCATTATGACCTGGATACTCAGGTCCACACCTGAGCCTCACCTGGACATGATGAATCTGGATCCCCTCTGGGCCTCAGCCTGACATGTGGACTCTGTTCCCCATCTGGATGTCACATAGACCTGGTGAATCTGGTATCCCTCTAGGCCTCAACTTGACCTGGTGACTCTGGTCCTCAACTGGGCCTCACCGGAATCTAGTGAACATGATCCCCACCTGCGCCTCATCTGGACCTGGTGACTCTGGTTCTACCTGGGCATCATGGGTACATGGTTACTGTTTTACCCTCTGGGATTGACCTGATCTTGGTAACTCTGGTCCTAACTTTGGCCTCTTATGTACCAGGTGACTCTGGCTCCACCTGGGCCTCACCTGTAACTGGTGACTCTGATCCTAAGCATGGCCTCACCTGACCTGCTGACTGTGGTTCCCATCGGGAAATCACCTGGACTTCATGTCTCTGGTCCCACCTAGCCTCACCAGGACCTGGTGTCTCCGGTACCCACCTGGGTAGCATCAAGATATGCTTACACTGTTCACTAACAGTGACCCAGCCGGACCTATTAACTCCGGCCTTCACCTGGGCCACACCTGGACATGGTGACACTGGTTCCCACCTGGGTCTCACCTGGACATGGTGAGTCGAATCCCCACCTGGTCCTCACCTGTAACTGGTGATTCTCGTTCCCACATGGACATCTTGTGGACCTGGTGGCTGCAGTGTTTCTAGCTTCTCATGTACCTCGTGACTCTGGTCCCCAGCAGGGCCTGACCGGGACCTGGTGAGTGTGGTTGCCACCTGCACCTCACCTGGATCTGGTGATTCTGGTGTGCACCTGAGACTACCCTGGATCTGGTGACTGTGGTCCCCACCTGGGCTTCACCTGGATTTCGGGAGTCTGGTCCCCATCTGGGCCTCACCTGGCCGTGTTGACCATGGTCCTCTACTGGGCAAAATTGGGACCCGGTGGCTGTGTTCCACAACTGGACCTCACCTGGACCAGTTGACTCTGGTCCCCCTCTGGGTCTCACCGTGCCCTAGTGACTCTTAACCCCACTTTGGCCTGACTTGGACCTGATGACCCTTGTTGCAACCTGCTCCTGACCTCGAACTTTTGACTGTGGTTCTTTCAAGAGCCTCCCCTGGACCTGGTGATCCTGGTCCCCACCTGGGCCTCACCTGGACGTGTTGACACTTGTCAACACCGGGGACTCACCTGGCCCTTGTTACTGTGTTCTACACCTGGACCTCAAGTAGACCTGTTGCCTCTGGTCCACACCGGGGCCTCAGTTGTCTGGTAACTCTGGTCCTCACCTGGGCCTCATCTGGACCTAGTGACTCTGGTCACCACCTGGCTTTCACCTGGATCTGGTGACTCTGGTCCCCACCTGGACTTCACCTGGATCTGGTGACTCTGGTCCCCACCTGGACATCTCCTGGACCTGGTGACTCTCTGTCCAACATGTACCACCTGGATCTGGTGACTCTGGTCCTTACTTTGCCCTCACCTGGACCTGGTGTCTCTCATCCCCACATTGAACTAACTCAAAACTGCAGAATCTTGCCACACCTAGGCCGCACCCAGACCTGGTGACTCTTTTCCCCAGCTATGCCTCAATTCGACCTGATGAATCTGGTCCTCACGTGGGCCTCACATGGACCTGGGACTCAGCTCCATAGAGTGGCTCTGATTCCCACAAGGGGATCACCTGATTCTGCTGCCTGTGGTGGTATTCTATGCCTCACCAGGACCTAGTGATTCTGTTCCCCATCTGGGCTTTCATGGCCCTAGTGACTCTGGTCCTCACCCAGGCATCATTGGGACCTGGATAATCTATTCCACACCTGGGCATCACTTTGACGAGGGACCTCTGGTCCCATTCTGGGCCTCAAACTAAACTGGTTACTCTGGTTCCCCCTCTGGGCCTCAACCCTACCTGGTGACTCTGGTCACCCCATGGGCTTCACATGGGCCTGGTGAAACTGGTCCTTAGCTTGTCCGCACCTGGATCTGGTGATTGGTCGCCACCTGGATCTCACCTGGACTTGTTGAATCCTGTTGCCTCCTGCGCCTCACCTGGACCTTGTGACTGTGGTCTCACCTGGACCTCACCTGGATCTGGTGGCTCTGTTTCCCATATGGGGCTCTCCTGGACCTGGTTCCTGTGGTCTCCATCTGGTCTCACCTGGAACACAATGACTCTGATCCATATTTGGGCCTCTCCTGGACCTGTTGACTCTGGTCCTTACCTGGGCATCATTGGGTCCTGGATACTCTCTTATAATCCTGTGCCTCATCTGGACCTTGTGACTGTGGTCCCACCTGGGCCTCACCTGGACGAGGTGACTTGTTCCCACAGGGACCTCACCTGGACCTGGTGGCTCAGGTCCTCATATTGGTATCATGGGGCCTGGTTTCTCAGTTCCACATCGGGGCCTCACCTGGACCTAGTGATTCTCGTCCCCTCTGGGCCTCACCCTGACGTGGTGACTCTGGTCCCCACCTTGATATCACCAGTACCGGGTGACTCTGGTCCCCCTCTGGGACTCACCCGGAGCTGGCGACACTTGTCCTCAACTGGATCTCAACAGTACCTGTTGAATCTACTCCTTACATAGGTCTCGTCTGGACCTTGTGACTCTTTTCCCACCTGGCATCAATGGGATCATGGTTACTCTGTTTCCCATCTGGGCCTCACCTGGACATGATAACTTTGCTCCACACCTGAGCCTCACCTGGACATGATGACTCTGGATCCACTCTGGGCCTCCCTCTGACATGGAGACTCTGGTCATCATCTGGATGTCTCCTAGACCAGGTGAATCTGGTACCCCTCTAGGCCTCAACCAAACCTGGTGACTCTAGTCCTCAACTGGGCCTTACCGGGACCTAGTGAATATGCTCCCCAACTGCGCCTCATCTGGATATGGTGACTCTGGTCTACGTGGGCATCATCGGGACATGGTTACTCTATTCCCCACTGGGAGTGACCTGATCCTGGTAACACTATTCCTGACTTTGGCATTTTCTGTACCAGGTGACTCTGGCTCCACCTGGGCCTCACCTGTAAGTGGTGCCTCTGATCGTAAGCATGGCCTCACCTGACCTGGTGACTGTGGTTCCCATCGGGACTTCACCTGGACCTCATTTCTCTGGTCCCACCTAGCCTCACCAGGACCTGGTGTCTCGGTACCCACCTCGGTAGCATCAGGATATGGTTACACTGTTCAATAACAGTGACCCAGCGGGACCTATTAACTCTGGCCTTCACCTGGGCCACACCTGGACATGGTGATACTGGTTCCCACCTCGGTCTCACCTGCACATGGTGAGTTGGATCCCCACCTGATCTTCACCTGTAACTGGTGATTCTTGTTCCCACATGGACATCATGTGGACCTGGTGGCTGCAGTGTTTCTAGCTTCTCATGTACCTCGTGAATCTGGTCCCCACTAGGGCCTCACCGGGACCTGGTGAGTGTGGTTGCCACCTGCACCTACCTGGACCTGGTGATTCTGGTCGGCACCTGAGACTCCCCTGTATCTGGTGACTGTGGTCCCCACCTTGGCTTCACCTGGATTTCGGGACTCCGGTCCCCATCTGGGCCTCACCTGGCCCTTTGACCATGGTCCTCAACTGGGGAAAATTGGGAACGTGTGACTGTGTTCCACAACTGGAATTCACCTGGACAAGGTGACTCTGGTCCCCCTCTGGGTCTCACCGTGCCCTAGTCACTGTGAACCCCACTTTGGCCTGACTTCGACTTGCTGAGCTGGTTGCCACCTGTGCCTGACCTCGAACTGTTGACTCTGGTTCTTTCAAGGGCCTCCCCTGTACCTGGTGATCCTGATGCCCACCTGGGCCTCACCTGCATGTGGTGTCTCTAGTCACCACCGGGGACTCATCTGGACCTGCTTACTGTGTTCCACACCTGGGCCTCAATTAAACCTCTTGACCATAGTCCCCAAGCTCGCCTCACATAGACCTGTTACCTCTGATCCCCCCGGGGCCTCACGTGTACCTGGTAACTCTGGTCCTCACCTGGGCCTAATCTGCACCTAGTGACTCTCGTCCCCACCTGGACTTCACCTGGATCTCGTGACTCTGGTCCCCACCTGGAACTCACCTATATCTGGTGACTCTGGTCCCCAGCTGGACCTCTCCTGGACCTGGTGACTCTCTTTACAACATGGAGCTCACCTGGATCTGTTGACTCTGGTCCTCAGTTTGGTCTCACCTGGACCTGGTGTCTCTCGTCCCCACTTTGACCTAACTCAGAACTGCTGAATCTTGCCCCACCTAGGCCGCACCCACACCTGGTGAATCTTGTCCCCAGCTATGCCTCAATTCGACCTGATGAATCTGGTTCTGACGTAGGGCTCACATGGACCTGGGACTCAGCTGGATAGAGTGGCTCTGGATCCCACATGGGGCACACCTGATACTGGTGATTGTGGTCTTATTCTATGCCTAGCCAGGACCTAGTGATTCTGTTCCCCATCTGGGCCTGCATGGCCCTAGTGACTCTGGTCCTTACCCAGGCGTCTTTCGGACCTGGATACTCTATTCCACACCTGCGCCTCACTTTGACCAGGGACCTCTGGTCCCATTCTGGGCCTCAAACTAAACTGGTTACTCTGGTTCCCCTCTGGGCCTCACCCTTACCTGGTGACTCTGGTCACCCCTTGGGCTTCACTTGGGCCTGGTGATTCTGGTCCTTAGCTGGTCCGCATCTGGATCTGGTGACTGTTGGCCACCTGGGCCTCACCTGGACTTGGTGAACCCTGTTGTCACCTGCGCCTCACCTGGACCTCCTGACTGTGGTCCCAACTGGACCTCACCTGGATCTGTTGGCTCTGGTTCCCATATGGGGCTCTCCTGGACCTTGTTCCTGTGGTCTCCATCTGGCCTCACCTGGAACACAATGACTCTAATCCATATATGGTCCTCTCCTGGACCTGTTCACTCTGGTCCTTCCCTGGCCATCATTGGGACCTGGATACTCTCTATATACCTGGGCTTCACCTGGACCTGGTGAGTGTGCTCCCACCTGGGCCTCACCTGGACGAGGTGACTGGTTCCCACAGGGACCTCACCTGGACTGGTGACTCAGGTCCTCATATGGGCATCATGGGACCTGGTTTCTCAGGTCCACATTGGGGCCTCACCTGGACCTAGTGGTTCTCGTCTCCCTCTGGACCTCACCCTGACGTGCTGACTCTGGTCCCCACCTGGATATGACCAGAACCGGGTGACTATGGTCCCCCTCTGGGACTCACCCAGAGCTGGGGACACTGGTCCTCAAATGGGCCTCAACAGGACCTGGTGAATCTACTCCTCACTTAGGCCTCGTCCGTACCTTGTGACTCTTTTCCCACCTGGCATCAATGGGACATGGTTACTCTGTTCCCCACCTAGGTCTCAACTGGACATGATAACTTTGCTCAACACTTTGGCCTCAACTGGTCCTGATGAATCTGGTCCCCCCACCTAGGCCTGAATCTGGAACTGGTGACTGTGGTCCTCATCTGGGTCTCACCTGGACCTGGTGACTCTCGTTCCCACATGAACCACACCTGGACTTGGTGACTGTGGTGTTTTTGTAGACTCACATTTACCTGGTGACTCCAGTCCCCACTAGGGCCTCACCTGGATCTGGTGACTCTGGCCTGCAAGTTGGCCTCACCTGGACCTGGTGAGTGGGGTTGCCACCTGGGCCTCACACATATCTGGTGACCCACGTCCCCACGTGGGCCTCTTGGACCTGGTGAATCTTGTCCTACCTGGTACTCTTCCAGACCCGGGGACTCTGGTCACCACCTTGGCCTCCCTTGGGCCTGGTGAATCTGGTCCCATCTGGGCCTCACCCAGTCCTGGTGACTTTGTTCCCCACTTGGAACTGATTGCTGTGGACTCTTTTTGCCTCACCTGGAACTGGTGACTCTGATCCTATCTGCGCGTCACACAGATCTGGTGACTCTGGAACTCACCTGGGCATCATTGGTACCTGATTACTCTGTTGCACACCTGAGCCTCACCTGGACATGATGACTCTGGAACCTCTCTTGGCCTCACCCTGACCTGGTGACTCTGGTCCCCATCTTGATGTCACCTGGACCAGGTGATTCTGGTACCCCTCTAGGCCTCAACCATTTCTGGTGACTCTGGTCCTCAAATGGGCCTCACTTGGACCTAGTGAATATACACGATCTGGGCCTCATATGGACCTGGTGACTCTGGTCCCTACCTGGGCTTCATCGGGACACGGTTCCTCTGCATGGCCTGCAGGTTGGCCTCACCTGGACCTGGTAACTCTGATCCCTACCTGGGCTTCATCGGGACACGGTTCCTCTGCATGGCCTGCAGGTAGGCCTCACCTGGACCTGGTGAGTGGGGTTGCCACCAGGGCCTCACCCATATCTGGTGACACAGGTCCCCCCGTGGGCCTCACTTGGACCTGGTGAATCTGGTCCTTACCTGGTGCTCACCCAGAACTGGTAACTCTGGTCACCACCTGGGATCACCTGGACCGGGTGAATCTGGTCCCCATCAGGGCCTCACCCAGTCCTGGTGACTTTGTTCCCCACCTGGACCTGATTGCTGTGGACACCTTTTTGGCCTCACCTGGACCTGGTGACTCTGATCCTATCTGCGGGTCACCCAGACCTGGTGACTCTGGTCCTCACCTGGGCATCATTGGTACCTGGTGACTCTGTTCTACACCTGAGCCTCACCTGGACATGATGACTCTGGAACCTCTCTGGGCCTCACCCTTCCCTGGTGACTCTGGTCCCCATCTGGATGTCACCTGGACCAGGTGATTCTGGTACCCCTCTAGGCCTCAACCAGATCTGGTGACTCAGGTCCTCAACTGGGCCTCACCTGGACCTAGTGAATATGCTCCATGTGGGCCTCATTTGGACCTGGTGACTCTGGTCCCTACCTGGGCATCATAGGGATATGATTCCACTGCATGGCCTGCACGTTGGCCTCACCTGGACCTGGTAACTCTGGTCCCTACATGGGCATCATCGGGACATGGTTCCACTGCATGGCCTGCAGGTTGGCCTCACCTGGACCTGGTAACTCTGGTCCCTACCTGGGCATCATCGGGACACGGTTCCTCTCCATCGCCTGCAGGTTGGCCTCATCTGGACCTGGTGAGTGGGGTTGCCAATTGTGCCTCACCCATACATTGTCACACAGGTCCCCACGTGGGCCTCAATTGGACCTGGTGAATCTGGTCCTTACCTGGTCCTTCCCCGGAACTGGTAACTCTGGTCACCACCTGGGAATCACCTGGGCCTGGTAATCTGGTCCCCATCGGGCCTCACCCAGTCCTGGTGACTTTGTTCCCCACATGGACCTGATTGCTGTGGACGCCTTCTTGGCCTCACCTGGAACTGGTGACTCTGATCCTATCTGTGCGTCACCCAGAGCTGGTGAATCTGGTCCTCAACTGGGCATCATTTGTACCTGGTGACTCTTTCCACACCTGATCCTCACTTGGACATGATGACTCTGGAACCTCTCTTGGCCTCACCCTGACCTGGTGACTCTGGTCCCCACTCGATGTCACCTTAACCAGGTGATTCTGGTACCCTTATAGGGCTCAACCAGATCTGGTGACTCTGGTCCTCAACTGGGCCTCACCTTGACCTGGTGAATATGCTCCATCTGGGCCTCATTTGGACATGGTGATTCTGATCCCTACCTCGGCATTACCGGGACATGGTTCCCCTCCATGGCCTGCAAGTGCGCCTCACCTGGACCTGATAACTCTAGACCCCACCTGGGCATCATCAGGACATGGTTCCTCGGCATGGCCTGCAGGTTGGCCTCACTTGGACCTAGTGAGTGGGGTTGTCACCTGAGACTCACCCATGCCTGGTGACACAGGTCCCAACGTGGGCCTCACGTGGACCTGTTGAATCTTGTCCTTACCTGGTCCTCACACGGAACTGGTTAGTCTGGACCCCACCTGGACTTCACCTGGATTTGGTGACTCTGGTACCCACCTGGAACTCACCTGTATCTGGTGACTCTGGTCTCAGTTTGGCCTCACCTTTACTGGTGTCTCTCGTCCCCACGTTGACCTAACTCAGAACTGCTGAATCTTGCCCCACCTAGGCTGCACCCAGACCTGATGACTCTTGTCCCCAGCTATGCCTCAATTCGACCTGATGAATCTGGTTCTCACGTGGGCCTCACATGGACCTGGGACTCAGCGGGATAGAGTGGCTCTAGTTCCCACAAGGTGCTCACCTGATACTGGTGACTGTGTTCTTATACTATGCCTCACCAGGACCTAGTTATTCTGTTCCCCATCTGGGCTTTCATGGCCCTAGTGATTCTGGTCCTCACCCAGGCATCATTGGGTCCTGGATACTCTATTCCACACCTGGGCCTCACTTTGTCCAGGGACCTCTGGTCCCATTCTGGGCCTCAAACTAAACTGGTTACTCTGGTTACCCCTCGGGGCCTCAGCCTTACCTGGTGACTCTCGTCACCCCTTGGACTTCACTTGGGCCTGGTGAATCTGGTTCTTAGCTGGTCCGCACCTGGATCTGGTGACAGGCACCACGTGGGCCTCACCTGGACTTGGTGAATCATGTTGCCACCTGCGCCTCACCTGGGCCTTGTGACTGTGGTCCGTCCAGGACCTCACCTGGATCTGTTGGCTCTGGTTCCCATATGGGGCTCTCCTGGACCTGGTTCCTGTGGTCTCCATCTGGTCTCACCTGGAACACAATGACTCTGATCCATATTTGGGCCTCTCCTGGACTTGTTGAGTCTGGTCCTTACCTGTGCATCATTGGGACCTGGATACTATCTTTTATACCTGGACCTCACCAGGACCTGGTGACTGTGGTCCCACCTGGGCCTCACCTGGATGGGGTGACTGGTTCCCACAGGGACATCACCTGGACCTGGTGACTCAGGTCCTCATATGGGCATCATGGGACCTGGTTTCTCAGTTCCACATCGGGGCCTCACCTGGACCTAGTGATTCTCGTCCCCCTCTGGGCCTCACCCTGACTTGTGACACTGGTCCCTACCTGGATATCACCAGAACCGGGTGACACACCCGGAGCTGGGGACATTGGTCCTCAGCTGGGCCTCAACAGGACCTGGTGAATCTACTCCAAACTTAGGATTCGTCTGGACCTTGTGACTCTTTTCCCACCTGGCATCAATGGGACATGGTTACTCTGTTCCCCACCTGGTCCTCACCTTGACATGATAACTTTGCTGCACACTTTGGCCTCAACTGGTCCTGATGACTCTCGTCCCCCAACCTAGGCCTCAATCTGGACCTGGTGACTTGTCGTCCCCAACTGGTTCTCAGCTGGATCTGGTGACTCCTGTTCCCACATGAACCACACCTGGACCTGGTGACTGTGGTGTTCTTGTAGACTCACATTTACCTTGTGACTCCCGTCCCCACCGGGCCTCACCTGGATCTGGTGACTCTGGCCTGCAGGGTGGCCTCACCTGGACCTGGTGACTGGGGTTGCCACCAGGGCCTCACCCATACCTGGTGACTCAGGTCCACACGTGGGCCTCTTGGACCTGGTGAATCTGGTCCTTACCTGGTCCTCTCCCAGAACCGGGGACTCTGGTGACCACCTGGGCCTCACCTGGACCTGGTGAATCTGGTCCCCATCTGGGCCTCACTTAGTCCTGGTGACTTTGTTCCCCACCTGGACCTGATTGCTGTGGACTTTTTCTTGGCCTCACCTGGACCTGGTGACTCTGATCCTATCTGCGCGTCACCCAGATCTGGTGACTCTGGTCCTCACCTGGGCATCATTGGTACCTGGTGACTCTGTTCCACAGCTGAGCCTCAACTGGACATGATGACTCTCGAACCTCTCTGTGCCTCACCCTGACCTGGTGACTCTGGTCCCCATCTGTATGTCACCTGGACCAGGTGATTCTGGTACCCCTCTAGGCCTCAACCAGATCTGGTGACTCTTTTCCTCAACTGGGCCTCACCTGGACCTAGTGAATATGCTCCATCTGGGCCTCATTTGGACATCGTGCCTAAGGTACCTACGTGGGCACCATTGGGATATGGTTCCACTGCATGGCCTGCAGGTTGGCCTCACGTGGACCTGGTAACTCTGATCCCTACCTGGACATCATCGGGACACGGTTCCTCTGCATGGCCAGCATGTTGGCCTCAGCCGGACCTGGTGAGTGGGGTTGCCCCTGGGCTCACAAATACCTGGTGACACAGGTCCCCACGTGGGCCTCACTTGGACCTGGTGAATCTGGTCCTTACCTGGTCCTCCCCCGGACCTGGTAACCCTGGTCACCACCTGGGAATCAACTGGACCTGGTGATTCTGGTCCCCATCTGGGCCTACACAGTCCTGTTGACTTTCTTCCCCACCTGGACCTGATTGCTGTGGACTCCTTCTTGTCCTCAACTGGAACTGTTGACTCTGATCCTAACTGGGCCTCACCCAGATCTGGTGACTCTGGTCCTCACCTGTGGACCATTATGACCTGGATACTCTGTTCCACACTTGAGCCTCACCTGGACATGCTGACTCTGGATCCCCTCTGGGCCTCACCCTGACATGTTGACTCTGGTCCCCGTCTGGATGTCACCTAGACCAGGTGAATCTGGAAACCCTCTAGGCCTCAACTTGTCCTGGTGACTCTGGGCCTCAACTGGGCCTCACCGGGACCTAGTGAACATGCTCCACAACTGTGCCTCATCTGGTCCTGGTGACTCTGGTTCTACCTGGGCATCACCGGGACATGGTTACTCTATTCCCCACTGGGACAGACCTGATCCTGGTAACTCTGGTCCTGACGTTGGCATCTTCTGTACCAGGTGACTCTGGCTCAAACCTGGGTCTCACCAGTAACTAGTGACTCTGATCCAAAGCGTGGCCTCACCTGACCTGGTGACTGTGGTTCTCATCGGACCTCACCTGGACCTCAGGTCTCTGGTCCCACCTGGGCCTCACCAGGACCTGGTGTCTCTGGTACCCACCTGGGTAGCATCAGGATATGGTTACACTGTTCACTATCAGTGACCCAGCCGGACCTATTAACTCTGGTCTTCTCCTGGGCCACAACGGGACATGGTGACACTGGTACCCACATGGGTCTCACTTGGACATTGTGAGTCGGATCCCCACCTGGTCCTCACTGGTAACTCGTGATTCTCGTTCCCAAATGTACATCATGTGGACCTGGTGGCTGCAGTGTTTCTAGATTCTCATGTACCTCCTGACTCTGGTCCCCACCAGGGCCTCACCGGGACCTGGTGAGTTTGGTTGCCACCTGCACCTCACCTGCACCGGATGATTCTGGTCTGCACGTGAGACTACCCTGGATATGGTGATGTGGTCCCCACCTCGGCTTCACTGCTTTGGGGACTCAGGTTCCCATCTGGGCCTCACCTGGCCCTGTTGACCATGGTCCTCAACCTGGCAAACCTGCGACCCGGTGACTGTGTTCCACAACTGGACCTGAACTGGACCAGGTGACTCTGGTCCCACTCAGGGTATCACCGTGTCGTAGTGACTGTGAACCCCACTTTGGCTTGACTTGAACCTTCTGACCCTGGTTGCCACCTGCGTCTGATTTCGAACTGTTCCCTTGGTTCTTTCAAGGGCCTCCCCTGTACCTGGTGATCCTGGTGCCCACCTGGGCCTCACCTGGACGTGGTGACTCTTGTCACCACCGGGGACTCACCTGGACCTGCTTACTGTGTTCCACACCTGGGCCTCAAGTAGTCCTGTTGACCATGATCCCCAAGCCGGCCTCACATGGACCTGTTGTCTCTGATCCCCAGCTGGGCCTCACGTGTAACTGGTAACTCTGGTCCCCACCTGGGTCTCACCTGGACCTAGTGACTCTGGTCCCCACCTGGACCTCACCTGTACCTGGTGACTCAGGTCCTCAAATGGGCATCATGGGACCTGGTTTCTCAGCTCCACATCGGGGACTCACCTGGACCTAGTGATTCTCGTCCCCGTCTGGGCCTCACCCTGACGTGGTGACTCTGGTCCACACCTGGGTATCACCAGAACCGGGTGACTCTGGTCCCCCTCTGGGACTCACCCGGAGCTGGTGACACTGGTCCTCAACTGGGCCTCAAAAGGACCTGGTGAATCTACTCCTCACTTAGGCCTCATCTGGACTTTGTGACTCTTTTCCCACCTGGCATCAATGGGACATGGTTACTCTGTTCCCCAACTGGGCCTCACTTGGACATGATAAATTTGCTGCACACTTTGGCCTCAAAAGGTCCTGATGACTCTGGTCCCCCCACGTAAGCCACAAACTGCACCTGGTGACTGTGGTCCCCACCTGGGTCTCACCTGGACCTGGTGACTCTCGTTCCCACATGAACCACACCTGGACCTGGTGACTGTGGTATTCTTGTAGACTCACATTTACCTGGTGACTCCGGTCCCCACTAGGGCCTCACCTGGATCTGGTGACTCTGGCCTGCAGCTTGGCGTCACCTGGACCTGGTGAGTGGGGTTGCCACCTGGGCCTAACCCATAACTGGTGACTAATTCCCCACGTGGGCCTCTTGAACCTGGTGAATCTGGTCCTTACCTGGTCCTCTCCCAGACCCAGGGACTCTGCTCAACACCTGGGCCTCACCTGGACCTGGTGAATCTGGTCCCCATCTGGGCCTCACCCAGTCCTGGTGACTTTGTTCCCCACCTGGACCTGATTGCTGTGGACTCTTTCTTGGCCTCACCTGGAAGTGGTGACTCTGATCCTATCTGCGCTTCACCCAGATCTGGTCACTCTGGTCCTCACCTGTGGACCATTATGACCTGGATACTCTGCTCCACACCTGAGACTCACCTGGACATGATGACTCTGGATCCCCTCTATGCCTCACCCTGACATGGTGACGCTGGTCCCCTTCTGGATATCACCTAGACCAGGTTAACCTGGTTCCCCTCTAGGCCTCAACTTGACCTGGTGACTCTGGTCCTCAACTGGGCCTCACCGGGACCTAGTGAACATGCTCCCCACCTGCGCCTCATCTGGACCTGGTGACTCTGGTTCTCCCTGGGCATCATCGGGACATGGTTACTCTATTCCCCACTGGGACTGACCTTAGCCTGGTAACTCTGCTCCTGACTTTGGCCTCTTCTGTACCAGGTGACTCTGGCTCCACCTGGGCCTAACCTGTAACTGGTGACTCTGATCCAAATCATGGCCTCACCAGACCTGGTGACTGTGGTTCCCATCGGGACCTCACCTGGTCCTCATGTCTCTGTTCTCCCCTGGGCCTCACCAGGACCTGGTGTTTCTCGTACCCACCTGGGTAGCATCAGGATATGGTTACACTGTTCACTAACAGTGACCCAGCCGAACCTATTATCTCTGGTCTTCACCTCGCCACACATGGACATGGTGACACTGGTTACCACCTCGGAATCACCTGGACATGGTGAGTCTGATCCCCATCTGGGCCTCAGTGTAACTGGTGATTCTCGTTCCCACATGGACATCATTTGGACCTGCTGGCTGCACTGTTTCTAGCTTCTCATGCACCTCGTGGCTCTGGTCCTCACCAGGGCCTCACCGGGACCTGTTGAGTTGCCACCTGCACCTCACCTGGACTTTGCTGATTCTTGTCTGCCCCTGAGACTACCCTGGATCTGGTGACTGTGGTCCCCACCTGGGCTTCACCTGGCCCTGATGACCATGGTCCTCAACTGGGCAAAATTGGGACCCGGTGACTGTGTTCCACAACTGGACCTCACCTGGACCAGGTGACTCTGGTCCCCCTCTGGGTCTCACCGTGCCCTAGTGACTGTGAATCCAACTTTGGCCTGACTTGGACCTGCTGACGCTGGTTGCCACCTGCCCCTGACCTCGAACTGTTGACTCTGGTTCTTTCAAGGGTTCCCCTGTACCTGGTGATCCTGGTCCCCACCTGAGCCTCACCTGGACGTGGTGACTCTTGTCAACACCGGGGACTCACCTGGACCTGCTTACTGTGTTCCACACCTGGGTCTCAAGTAGACGTGTTGACCATGGTCCCCAAGGTGGCCCCACATGTACCTGTTGCCTCTGATCCCCACCGGGGCCTCACGTGTACCTGGTAACTCTGGTCCTCACCTGGGCCTCATCTGGACCTAGTGACTCTGGTTCCCACCTGGGCTTCACCTGGATCTGGTGACTCTGGTCCTCAGTTTGCCCTCACCCAGACCTGGTGACTCTTGTCCCCAGCTATGCCTCAATTCGACCTGATGAATCTGGTCCTCACGTGGTCCTCACATGGATCTGGGACTCAGCTTGTTAGAGTGGCTCTTGTTCCCACAAGGATCTCACCTGATACTGGTGACTGTGGTCTTATCGTATGCCTCACCAGGAACTAGTGATTCTGTTCCCCATATGGGCCTGCATGGCCCTAGTGACTCTGGTTCTGACCCAGGCATCATTGGGACCTGGTTACTCTCTTATATACCTGGGCCTCACCTGAATCTGGTGACTCTGGCCTGCAGGTTGGCCTCACATGGACTTTGTTAGTGGGATGCCACGTGGGCCTTACGCATACCCGGTGACTCAGGTCCCCACGTGGGCCTCTTGGACCTGGTGAATCTGGTCCTTACCTGGTCTTCTCCCAGACCCGGGGAATCTGGTCACAACCTGGGCCTCACCTTGACCTGGTGAATCTGGCCCCCATCTGGGCCTCACCCAGTCCTGGTGACTATGTTCCCCACCTGGACCTGATTGCTCTGGACTCTTTCTTAGCCTCACCTGGAACTGGTGACTCTGATCCTATCTGCGCGTCACCCAGACCTGGTGAATCTGGTCCTCACCTGGGCATCATTGGTACCTGGTGACTCTGTTCCACACCTGAGCCTCACCTGGACATGATGTCTCTGGGACCTCTCTGGGTCTCACCCTGACCTGGTGATCTGATCCCCATCTGGATGTCACCTGGACCAGGTGATTCTGGTACCCCTCTAGGCCTCAACCAGATCTGGTGACTCTTTTCCTCAACTGGGCCTCACCTGGACCTAGTGAATATGCTCCATCTGGGCCTCATTTGGACCTGGTGACTCTGGTCACTCACTGGGCATCATTGGGAAATGGTTCCACTGCATGGCCTGCTGGTTGGCCTCACCTGGACCTGGTAACTCTGGTCCCTACCTGGGCATCATCGGGACATGGTTCCTCTGCATGGCCTGCAGGTTCGCCTCATTTTGACCTGGTGAGTGGGGTTCCCACGTGGGTCTTACCCATGCCTCGTGACACAGGTCCCCACTCGGGCCTCACTTGAACCTGGTGAATGTGATCCTTACCTAGTCCTCACCCAGAACTGGTAAATCTGGTCACCACCTGGGCATCACCTATTCCTGGTGACTTTGTTCCCCACCTGGACCTGATTGCTGTGGACACCTTCTCGGCCTCACCTGGAAGTGGTAATTCTGATCCTAACTGGGCCTCTTCCAGATCTGGTGACTCTGGTCCTCACCTGTGGACCATTATGACCTGGATACTCTGTTCCACACCTGAGCCTCACCTGGACATGATGACTCTGGATCCCCTCTGGGCCTCACACAGTCCTGGTGACTCTGGTCCCCATCTGGATGTCACCTGGACCAGGTGATTCTGGTACCCCTCTAGGGCTCAAGGTGATCTGGTGACTCTGGTCCTCAACTGGGCCTCACCTGGACCTAGTGAATATACCCCATCTGGGCCTCATTTGGACCTGGTGACTCTGGTCCCTACCTGGGCATCATCGGGACATGGTTCCACAGCATGGCCTGCAGGTTGGCAACACCTGGACCTGGTAAGTCTGGTTCCTACATGTACATCATCGGGACACGGTTCCTCTGCATGGCGCGAAGGATGGCCTCTCCTGGACCTGGTGAGTTTGGTTGCAACCTGTGCCTCACCCGTACCTGGGGACACAGGTACCCGCTTGGGCCTCTTGGACCTGGTGAATCTGGTCCTTACCTGGTCGTCTCCCAGCCCCAGGGTCTCTGGTCACCACCTGGGAATCACCTGGACATGGTGAATCTGGTCCTTCCCTTGTCCTCACCCGGAACTGGTATCTCTGGTCATCACCTGGGAATCACCTGGACATTGTGATTCTGGTCCCCATTGGGCCTCATCCAGTCCTGGTGACTTTCTTCCCACCTGGACCTGATTGCTGTGTACTCCTTATGGCCCTCACCTGGAACTAGTGACTCTGATCCTAACTGGGCCTCACCCAGATCTGGTGACTATGGTCCTCACCTATGGACCATTATGACCTGGATACTCTGTTCCACACCTGAGCCTCACCTGGACATGATGACTCTGGATCCCCTCTGGGCCTCAGCCTGACATGCTGACTCTGGTCCCCATCTGGATGTCACCTAGACCAGGTGAATATCGTACCCCTCCAAGCCTCAACTAGACCCGGTGACTCTGGTCCTCAACTTGGCCTAACCGGGACCTAGTGAATATGCTCCCCACCTGCACCTCATCGGGAGCTGGTGACTCTGGTTCTACCTGGGCATCATCGGGACATGGTTACTCTATTCCACACTGAGACTGACCTGATCCTGGTAACTCTGGTCCTGACTTTGGCCTCTTCTGTACCAGGTGACTCTGGCTCCACCTGGTCCTCATCTGTAACTGGTGATTGTCGTTCCCACATGGACATCATGTGGACCTGGAGGCTGCAGTGTTTCTAGCTTCTCATGTACCTCGTGACTCTGGTCCCCACCAGGGCCTCACCGGGACCTGGTGAGTGTGGTTGCCACCTGCACCTCACCTGGACCTGGTGATTCTGGCCTGGACCTGAGACTACCCTGGATCTGGTGACTGTGGTCTCCACCTGGGCTTCACCTGGATTTGGGGACTCCGGTCCCCATCTGGGCGTCACCTGGCCCTGTTGACCACGGTACTCAACTGGGCAAAATTGGGACCTGGTGACTGTGTTCCACACCTGGACCTCAACTGGACAGGCGACTCTGGTCCCCCTCTGGGTCTCACCGTGCCATGGTGACTGTGAATCCAACTTTGGCCTGACTTGGACCTGCTGACCCTGGTTCCCACCTGCGACTGACGTCGTACTGTTGACTCTGGTACTTTCAAGGGCCTCCCCTGGACCTGGTGATCCTCGTCCCCACCTGGGCCTCACCTGGACGTGGTAACTTTTGTCACCACTGGTTACTCACCTAGACCTGGTTACTGTGTTCCACACCTGAGCCTCAAGTAGACCTGTTGACCATGGTCCCCAAGCCGGCCTCACATGGACCTGTTGCCTCTGATCCCCACCGGGGCCTCTCGTGTACCTGGTAACTCTGGTCCTCACCTGGGCATCATTGGTCCTGGTGACTCTGTTCCATACCTGAGGCTCCCCTGGACATGATGCCTCTGGAACCTCTCTGGCTATCAACCTGACCTGGTGACTCTGGTCCCCATATGGATGTCACCTGGACCAGGGGATTATGGTACCCCTCTGGGCCTCAACCAGGTCTGGTGACTCTGGTCCTCAAATGGGCCTCACCTGGACCTAGTGAATATGCTCCGTCTGGGCCTCATTTGGACCTGGTGACTCTGGTCCCTACCTGGGCATCATCGGGACATGGTTCCACTGCATGACCTGCAGGTTGGCCTCACCTGGACCTGGTAACTCTGGTCCCTACCTGCAGTATCGGGACCTGGTTCCACTGCATGGCCTGTAGGTTGGCCTCACCTGGACCTGGTGAATCTGGTCCCCATCTGTGCCTCACCCAGTCCTGGTGACTTTGTTCCCCACCTGGATCTGATTGCTGTGGACTCTTTCTTGGCCTCACCGGGAACTGGTGACTCTGATCCTATCTGTGCGTCAACCAGACCTGGTGACTCTGGTCCTCACCTGGGCATCATTGGTACCTGGTGACTCTGTTCCACACCTGAGCCTCACCTGGACATGATGACTCTGGAACCCCTCTGGGCCTCACCCTGACCTGGTGATTCTGGTCCCCATCTGGATGTCACCTGGACCAGGTGATTCTGGTACCCCTCTAGGCCTCAACCAGATCTGTTGACTCTGGTTCTCAACTGGGCCTCACCTGGACCTAGTGAATATGCTCCATCTGGGCCTCATTTGCAGCTGGTGACTCTGGTCACTACCTGGGCATCATCGGGACATGGTTCCACTGCATGACCTGCAGGTTGGCCTCACCTGGACCTGGTAACTCTGGTCCCTACCTGGGCATCATCGGGACATGGTTCCACACATGCCTGCAGGTTGGCCTCACCTGGACCCGGTAACTCTAGTTGCTACCTGGGCATCATCGGGACATGGTTCCTCTGCATGGCCTGCAGGTTGGGCTCACCTGGACCTGGTGAGTGGCGTTGTCACCTTGGCCTCCCCCATGCCTGGTGACACAGGTCCCCACGTGGGCCTCACTTGGACCTGGTGAATCTGGTCCTTACCTGGTCCTCACCCGAAACTCCTAAATCGGGTCACCACCTGGGAATCACCTGAACCTGGTTAATCTGGTCCCCATCTGGTCCTCATCTAATCCTGGTGACTAAGTCACCCCACCTGGACCTGATTGCTGTGGACTCCTTCTTGGCCTCACCTGGAGCTGGTGACTCTGATCCTAAGCATGGCCTCACCTGACCTGGTGACTGTGGTTCCCATCGGGACTTCACCCGGACCTCATGTCTCTGGTCCCACCTGGGCCTCACCTGGACCTGGTGTCTCTCATACCCACCTGGGTAGCATTAGGATATGGTTACACTGTTCACTAACAGTGACCCAGCCGGACCTATTAACTCTGGTCTTCACCTGGGCCACACCTGGACATGGTGACACTGGTTCCCACCTGGGTCTCACCTGGACATGGTGAGTCGGATCCCCCCCTGGTCCTCATTTGAAACTGGTGATTCTCTTTCCCACATGGACATCATGTGGACCTGGTGGCTGCAGTGTTTCTAGCTTCTCATGTACCTCGTGACTCTGGTCCCCACCAAGGACTCACCGGGACCTGGTGTGTGTGGTTGCCACCTCCGCCTCACCTGGATCTGGTGATTCTGGTCTGCACCTGAGACTAACCTGGATCTGGTGACTGTGGTCCCCACCTGGGCTTCACCTGGATTTGGGGACTCCGGTCCCCACCTGGGCCTCACATGGCCCTGTTGTCCATGGTCCTCACCTGGGCAAAATCGGACCCGGTGACTGTGTTCCACAACTGGACCTCACCTGGACCACATGACTCTGGTCCCCCTCTGGGTCTCACCGTTCCCTAGTGACTGTGAAACCCACTTTGGCCTGACTTGGACCTCCTGACACTTGTTGCCACCTGCGCCTGACCTCGAACTGTTGACTCTGGTTATTTCGAGGTCCTCCCCTGTACCTGGTGATCCTGGTCCCCACCAGGGCCTCATCTGGACATGGTGACACTTTTCACCACGGAGGACTCACCTGGACCTGTTTACTATGTTCCACTCCTGGGCCTCAAATAGACCTGTTGACCATGGTCCCCAAGCCGGCCTGACATGGACCTGATGCCTCTGATCCCCACCGAGACCTCACGTGTACCTAGTAACTCTGGTCCTCACCTGGGCCTCAACCGGACCTAGTAACTCTGGTCCCCAACTGGGCTTCACCTGATCTGGTGACTCTGGTCCACACCTGGACCTTTCCTGGACCTGGTGACTCTCATTCCAACATGGACCTCACCTGGATCTGGTGACTCTGGTCCTCAGTTTGGTCTCACCTGGACCTGGTGTCTCTCGTCCCCATTTTGACCTAACTCAGAACTGCTGAATCTTGCCCCACCTAGGCCGCACCCAGACCTGGTGACTCTTGTCCCCAGCTATGCCTCAATTCGACCTGATGAATCTGGTCCTCAAGTGGGCCTCACATGGACCTGGGACTCAGCTGTATGAGTGGCTCTGGTTCCCACAAGGGGCTCACCTGATATTACTGACTGTGGTCTTATTCTATGCCTCACCAGGACCTAGTGATTCTGTTCCCCATCTGGGCCTGCATGGCCCTAGTGACTCTGGTCCTCACCCAGGAACCATTGGTACCTGGATACTCTATTCCACACCTGGGCCTCACTTTGACCAGGGACCTTTGGTCCCATTCTGGGCCGCAAACTAAACTGGATACTCTGGTTCCCCCTCTGGTCCTCACCCTTACCTGGTGACTCTGGTCACCCCTTGGGCTTCACTTGGGCCTGGTGAATCTGGTCCTTAGCTGGTCCGCTCCTGGATCTGGTGACTGGTCGCCACCTGGCCCTCACCTGGAGTAGGTGAACCAAGGTGCCAACAGCGCCTCACCTGGACCTTGTAACTGTGGTCCCACGTGGACCTCACCTCGATCTGGTGTCTCTGGTTCCCATATGGGGGTCTCCTGGACCTGGTTCCTGTGGTCTCCATCTGGCCTCACCTGGACACAATGACTCTGATCCATATTTGTGCCTCTCATGGACCTGTTGACTCTGGTCCTTACCTGGGCATCATTGGAACCCGGATACTCTCTTATATACCTGGGCCTCACCTGGACCTGATGAATGTGGTCCCACCTGTGCCTCACCTGGACGAGGTGACTGGTTCCCACAGGGACCTCACCTGGACCTGGTGACTCAGGTCCTCATATGGGCATCATGGAACCTGGTTTCTCAGTTCCACATCGGGGCCTCACCTGGACCTAGTGATTCTCTTCCCCCTCTGGGCCTCTTCCTGACGTGCTGACTCTGGTTCCCACCTGGACATCACCAGAACCGGGTGACTCTGGTCCCCCTCTGGGACTCACCCGGATCTTGGGTCTCTGGTCCTCAGCTGGGCCTCAACAGGACCTTGTGAATCTACTCCTCACTTAGACCTCGTCTGGACCTTGTGACTCTTTTCCCACCTGGCATCAATGGGACATGGTTACTGTGTTCCCCACCTGGGCCTCACCTAGACATGATAACTTTGCTCCACACTTTGGCCTCAACTGGTCCTGATGACTCTGGTCCCCCCACCTAGGCCTCAATCTGGACCTGGTGACTGTGGTCCCCACCTCTTTCTCACCTGGACCTGGTGACTCTCGTTCCCACATGAACCACACCTGGAACTGTGACTGTGGTGTTCCTGTAGACTCACATTTACTTGGTGACTCCGGTCCCCACTAGGGACTCACCTGGATCTGGTGACTCTGGCATGCAGGTTGGCCTCACCTGGACCTGGTGAGTGGGGTTGCCTCCTGGGGCTCACCCTGACATGGTGACTCTGGTCCCCATCTGGATGTCACCTTGACCAGGTGAATCCGGTACCCCTCTGGGCCTCAACTAGACCTGGTGACACTGGTCCTCAACTGGGCCTCACCGGGACCTAGTGAATATGCTCCCCACCTGCGCCTCATCTGGACCTGGTGACTCGGGTTCTACCTGGGCATCATCGGGTCATGGTTATTCTATTCCCCACTGGGACTGACCTGATCCTGGTAACTCTGGTCCTGACTTTTGGCTCTTCTGTACCAGGTGACTCTGGTCACCATACATGGTGACAAAGGTCCCCGGTGGGCCCTTTATGACCTGGTGAATCTCGTCCTTACCTGGTCCTCACCCGTACCTGGTAACCCTGGTCACCACCTGGGAATCACCTGGACCTGGTGAATCTGGTCCCCATCTGGTCGTCACCCAGTCCTGGTGACTTTATTCCCCTCTGGACCTGATTGCTGTGGACTCCTTCTTGGCCTCAACTGGAACTGGTGACTCTGATCCTACCTGGGCCTCACCCAGATCTGGTGACTCTGGTCCTCACCTGTGGACCATTATGACCTGGATACTCTGTTAAACACCTGAGCCTCACCTGGACATGATGACTCTGGATCCCCTCGGGGCCTCACCCTGACATGGTGACTCTGGTCCCCATCTGGATGTCACCTAGACCAGGTGAATCTGTTACCCCTCTAGGGCTCAAGTAGACCTGGTGACACTGGTCCTCAACTGGGTGTCACCGAGACCTAGTGAATATGCTCCCCACCTGCGCCTCATCTGGACCTGGTGACGCTGGGTCTACCTGGGCATCATCGGGACATGGTTACTCTGTTCCCCACTGGGAATGACCTGATCCTGGTAACTCTGGTCCTGATTTTGGCCTCTTCTGTACCAGGTGACTCAGGCTCCACCTGGGCTTCACCTGTAACTGGTGACTCTGATACAAAGCATGGCCTCTCCTGACCTGGTGACTGTGGTTCCCATCGGGACCTCACCTGGACCTCATGTCTCTGGTCCCACCTGGGCCTCACCAGGACCTGGTGTCTCTGGTACCCACCTGGGTAGCATCAGGATATGGTTACACTGTTCACTAACAGTGACCAAGTCGGACCTATTAACTCTGGTCTTCCCCTGGACCACACCTGGACATGGTGACATTGGTTCCCACCTGGGTCTCACCTGGAAATGGTGAGTCAGATACACACCTGGTCCTAACCTATAACTGTTGATTCTCGTTCCCACATGGACATCATGTGGACCTGGTGGCTGCGGTGTTTCTAGTTTGTCATGTACCTTGTGACACTTGTCCCCACCAGGGCCTCACCGAGACCTGGTGATTGTGTTTGACACCTGCACCTCACCTGGACCTGGTGATTCTGGTCTGCACCTGAGACTACCCTGGATCTGGTGACTGTGGTCCCCACCTGGGCTTCACCTGGATTTGGGGACTCTGGTCCCCATCTGAGCCTCACCTGGCCGTGTTGACCATGGTCCTCAACTGGCCAAAATTGGGAACCGGTGACTGTGTTCCACAACTGGACCTCACCTGGACCAAGTGACTCTGGTGCCCCTCTGGGTCTTACCATTCCCTAGAGACTGTGAACCCCACTTTCCCCTTACTTGGACCTGCTGACCCTGGTTGAAACCTGCGCCTGACCTCGAACTGTTGACTCTGGTTCTTTCAAGGGCCTCCCCTGTACCTGGTGATCCTGGTCCCCACCTGGGCTTCACATGGATCTGGTGACTCTGGTCCCCACGTGGACTTCACCTGGATCTGGGGACTCTGGTCCCCACCTGGACCTCTCCTGGACCTGGTGACTCTCTTTCCAACATGGACCTCACCTGTATCTGGTGACACAGGTCCTCAGTTTGGCCTCACCTGGACCTGGTGTCTCTCATCCCCACTTGGACCTAACTCAGAACTGCTGAATCTTGCCCCACCTAGGCCGCACCCAGACCTGGTGACTCTTGTCCCCAGCTATGCCTCTATTCAACCTGATGAATCTGGTCCTCAAGTGGGCCTCACATGGACCTGGGACTCAGCTGGATAGAGTGGCTCTGGTTCCCACAAGGGGCTCACCTGATACTGCTGAATGTGGTCTTATTCTATGTCTCACCAGGACCTGGTGATTCGGTTCCCCATCTGGGCCTGCATGGCCCTAGGGACTCTGGTCCTCACCCAGGCATCATTGGGACCTGGATACTCTGTTCCACACCTGGACCTCACTTTGACCAGGGACCTCTGGTCCCATTCTGGGCCTCAAACTAAACAGGTTACTCTGATTCCACTCTGGGCCTCACCCTTACCTGGTGAATCTGGTCACCCCTTCGGCTTCTCTTGGGCCTGGGGAATCTGGTCCTTAGCTGGTCCACACTTGGATCTGGGGACAGGTCACCACCTGGGCCTCACCTGGGCTTGGTGAATCCTGTTGCCATCTGCGCCTCCCCTGGACCTTGTGACTCTGGTCCCACCTGGACCTCACCTGGCTCTGGTGGCTCTGGTTCCCATATGGGGCTCTCCTGGACCTGGTTCCTGTGGTCTCCATCTGGCCTCACCTGGAACACAATGACTCTGATCCATATTTTGGCCTCTCCTGGACCTGTTTACTCTGTCCTTACCTTGGCATTATTGGGACCTGGATATACACTTATATACCTGGGCCTCACCTAGACCTGGTGACTGTGGTCCCACCTGGCCTCACCTGGACGAGGTGACTGGTTCCCACAGGGACCTCACCTGTACCTTGTGACTCATGTCCTCATATGGGCATCATGGGTCCTGCTTTCTCAGGTCCACATTGGGGCCTCACCTGGACCTAGTGATTCTCGTCCCCCTCTGGGCCTCACTGTGACGTGGTGACTCTGGTCCCCACCTGGATATCACCAGAACCGGGTGACTCTGGTTCCCCTCTGGGACTCACCCAGAGCTGGGGACACTGTTCCTCAACTGGGCCTCAACAGGACCTGGTGAATCTACTCCTCACTTAAACCTCGTCTGGACCTGTGACTCTTTTCCCACCTGACATCAATGGGACATGTTTACTCTGTTCCCCAACTGGGCCTCACCTGGATATGATAACTTTGCTCCACACTTTGGTCTCAACTGGTCCTGATGAATCTGGTCCCCCCACGTAGGCCTCAATCTGGACCTGGTAGCTGTGGTCCCCACCTGGGTCTCTTGGACCTGGTGACTCTTGTTCCCACATGAACCACACCTGGACCTGGTGACTGTGGTGTTCTTGTAGACTCACATTTACCTAGTGACTCTGGTCCCCACTAGGGCCTCACGTGGATCTGGTGACTCTGGCCTGCAGGTTGGCCTCACCTGGACCTGGTGAGTGGGGTTGCCACCTGGGACACACCCATACCTGGTGACTCAGGTCCCCACGTGTGCTTCTTGGACCTGGTGAATCTGGTCCTTACCTGGTCCTCTACTAGACCCGGGAACTCCGGTCACCACCTGGGCCTCACCTGGACCTGGTGAGTGAATCTGGTCTCCATCTGGGCCTCACCCAGTCCTGGTGACTTTGTTCCCCACCTGGACCTGATTGCTGTGGACTCTTTCTTGGCCTTACCTGGAACTGGTGGCTCTGATCCTATCTGCACGTCACCCAGATCTGGTGACTCTGGTCCTCAACTGGGCCTCACCTGGACCTAGTGAATATGCTCCATCTGGGCCTCATTTGGGCCTGGTGACTCTGTTCCCCACCTGGTCCTCATCGGGACATGATAAGTTTTCTCCGCACTTTGGCCTCAACTTGTCCTGATGACTCTGGCCCCCCACCTAGGCCTCAATCTGGACCTGGTTCCTGTGTTCCCCACCTGGGTCTCACCTGGATCTGGTAACTCTGGTCCCTACCTGGGCATCATCGGGAATGGCTCCTCTGCATGGCCTGCAGATTGGCATCATCTTGACCTGGTGAGTGGGGTTCCCACGTGGGTCTTACCCATGCCTGGTGACACAGGTCCCCACGTGGGCCTCACTTGGACCTGGTGAATGTTGTCCTTACCTAGTTCTCACCCGGAACTGGTAAATCTGGTCACCACCTGGGCATCACCTAGTCCTGGTGACTTTGTCCCCACCTGGACCTGATTGCTGTGGACACCTTCTTGGCCTCACCTGGAAGTGGTAACTCTGATCCTAACTGGGCCTCTCCAAGATATGGTGACTCTGGTCCTCACCGGTGGACCATTATGACCTGGATACTCTGTTCCACACCTGAGCCTCACCTGGACATGATGACTCTGGATCCCCTCTGGGCCTCACCCTGACATGGTTACTCAGGTCCCCATCTGAATGTCACCTAGACCAGGTGAGTCTGGTACCCCTCTGGGCCTCAACCAGATCTGGTGACTCTGGTTCTCAACTGGGCCTCACCTGGACCTAGTAAATATGCTCCATCTGGGCCTCATTTGGACCTGGTGACTCTGGTCCCTACGTGGGCAACATCGCGACCTGGTTCCACATAATGGTCTGCAGGTTGGCCTCTTCTTGACCTGGTAACTCTCTTCCCTACCTGGGCATCATCGGGACATGGTTCCACTGCATGGCCTTTAGGTGGGCCGCACCCGGAGCTCGTACCTCTGGTCTCTACCTGGGCATCATCGGGACGTGTTTACTCTATTCCCAGTGGGACTGACCTGATCGTGGTAACTCTGGTCTTGACTTTCGCCTCTTCTGTGCCATGTGACTCTGGCTCCCCCTGGACCTCACCTGTAAGTGGTGACTCTGATCCTAAGCATGGCCTCACCTGACCTGGTGACTGTGGTTTCCATCGGTACCTCACCTGGTCCTCATGTCTCTGGTCCCAACTGGGACTCACCAGGACCTTGTATCTGGTACACACCTGAGTAGCATCAGTATATGGTCACACTGTTCACTAACAGTGACGCGGCCAGACCTATTAACTCTCGTCTTCACCTGGTCCACACTTGGACATGGTGACACTGGTTCCCCCCAGGGTCTCACCTGGACATGGAGACTCAGATCCCCACCTGGTCCTCACCTGTAACTTGTAATTCTCGTTCCCACATGGACATCATGTGGACCTGGTGGCTGCAGTGTTTCTAGCTTCTCATGTACTCGTGACTCTGGTCCCCACCAGGGCCTCACCGGGAGTTGGTGAGTGTGGTTGCCACCTGCACCTCACCAGGACCTGGTGATTCTGGTCTGCACCTGAGACTACCCTGGATCTGGTGACTGTGGTCCCCCCCTGGGCTTCACCTGAATTTGGGGACTTCGGTCCCCATCTGGGCCTCACCTGGGCCTGTTGACCATGGTCCTCACCTGGGCAAAATTGGGACCCGGTGACTGTGTTCCACAACTGGACCTCACCTGGACAAGGTGACTCTGGTCCCCCTCTGGGTCTCACTGTGCCCTAGTTACTGTGAACCCCACTTTGGCCTGACTTGGACATGCTGACCCTGGTTACCACCTGTGCCTGACCTCGAACTGTTGACTCTGGTTCTCTCAAGGGCCTCCCCTGTACCTGGTGATCCTGGTCCCCAATTGGGCCTCAACTGGACGTGGTGACTCTTGTCACCACCGGGGACTCACCTGGACCTGCTTACTGTGTTTCACACCTGGGTCTCAAGTGGACCTGTTGACGATGCTCCCCAAGCCGGCCTCACATGGACCTGTTGCCTCTGATCCCCACAGGATCCTCACGTGTACCTGGTAACTCTGGTCCTCACTTGAGCCTCATCTGAACCTAGTGACTCTGGTCCCCACCTGGGCTTCACCTCGATCTGGTGACTCTGGTCCCCACCTGGACTTCACCTGGATATAGTGACTCTGTTCCCCACATGGACCTCTCCTGGACCTGGTGACTCTCTTTCCAACATGGACCTCACCTGGATGTGGTGAATCTGGTAATCAGTTTGGCCTCACCTGGACCTGGTGTCTCTCGTCACCACTTTGACATAACTCAGTACTGCTGAATCTTGCCCCACCTAGGCCGCACCCAGACCTGGTGACTCTTGTCCCCAGCTATGCCTCAATTCGACCTTGTGAATCTGGTCCTCACGTGGGCTTCACATGGACCTGGGACTCAGCTGGATACAGTGGCTCTGGTTCCCACAAGGGGCTCACCTGATACTGGTGACTGTGGTCTTTTTCTATGCCTCACCAGGACCTAGTGATTCTGTCCCCCATCTGGGCCTGCATGGCCCTAGTGACTCTGGTCCTCACCCAGGCATCATTCGAAACTGGATACTCTATTCCACACCTGGGCCTCACTTTGACCACGGACCTCTGGTCCCATTCTGGGCCTCAAACTAAACTGGTTACTCTGGTTCCCCCTCTGAGCCTCATCCTTACCTGGTAATCTGGTCACCACTTGGGCTTCACTTGGTCCTGGTGAATGTGGTCCTTAGCTGGTCCTCACATGGATCTGGTGACTGGTCGCCACCTGGGCCGCACCTGGACTTGGAGAATCCTGTTGTCACCTGCGCCTCACCGGGACCTTGTGACTCTTTTCCCACCTGGCATCAATGGGACATGGTTACTCTGTTCCTCACCTGGGCCTCACCTGGACATGATAACTTTGCTCCACACTTTGGCCTCAACTGGTCCTGATGACTCTGGTCCCCCCACCTAGGCTTCAATCTGGACCTGGTGACTGTGGTCGCCATCTGGTTCTCACCTGGACCTGGTGTATCTCGTTCCCACATGAACAACACCTGGACTTGGTGACTGTGGTGTACTTGTAGACGCACATTTATCTGGTGACTCCGGTCCCCACTAGGGCCTCACGTGGATCTGGTGACTCTGGCCTGAAGGTTGGCCTCACCTGGACCTGGTGAGTCGGGTTGCCACCCCGTAACTGGTGACTCAGTTCCCCACGTGGGCCTCTTGGACCTGTTAATCTTGTCCTTACCTGGTCCAATCCCAGACCCGGGACACTGGTCACCACCTGGGCCTCACCTGGACTTGTTGAATCTGGTCCCAATCTGGGCCTCACCCAGTCCTGGTGACTGTGTTCCCCACCTGGACCTGATTGCTGTGGACTCTTTCTTGGCCTCACCTGGAACTGGTGACTCTGATCCTATCTGCGCATCACCCAGATCTGCTCACTCTCGTCCTCACCTGTGGACCACTATGATCTGGACACTGTGTTCCACACCTGAGCCTCACCTGGACATGATGACTCTGGATCCCCTCTGGGCCTCACCCTGACCTGGTGATTCTGGTCCCCATTTGGATGTCACCTGTACCAGGTGATTCTGGTACCCCTCTATGCCTCAACCAGATCTGGTGACTCTGGTCCTCAACTGGGCCTCACCTGGAGCTAGTGAATATGCTCCATCTGGGCCTCATTTGGACCTGGTGACTCTTGTCCTTTCCTGGGGATCATAGCGACATGGCTCCACTGCATGACCTGAAGGTTGGCCTCACCTGGACCTGGTAACTCTGGTCCCTACCTGGGCATCATCGGGACATGGTTCCACTGCATGGCCTGAAGGTTGGCCTCACCTGGACCTGGTAACACTAGTCCCTACCTGGGCATCATCGGGACATGTTTCCTCTCAATGGCCTGCAGGTTGCCCTGACCTGGACATGGTGAATTGGGTTGACACCTGAGCCTCACCCTTGTCTCGTGTCACAGGTCCCCACGTGGGTCTCACTGGACCTGGTGAATCTGGTCCTTTCCTGGACCTACCCGGAAATGGTAACTCTGGTCACCACCTGGGAATCTCCTGGACCTGGTGAATCTGGTCCCCATCTAGGCCTCACTCAATCCTGGTGACTTTGTTCCCCACCTAGGCCTGACTCCTGTGGACTCCTTCTTGGCCTCACCTTGAACTGGTGACTCTGATCCTAACTGGGTCTCACCTAGATCTGGTGACTCTGGTCCTCACCTTTGGACCATTATGACTGGATACTTTGTTACACACCTGAGCCTCACCTGGACATGATGACTCTATATCCCCTCTGCGCCTCAGCCTGACATGGTGACTCTGGTCCCCATCTGGATGTCACCTAGACCAGGTGAATCTGGTACCCCTCTAGGCCTCAACTTGACCTGGTGACTCTGGTCCTCAACTGGGCCTCACCATGACCTAGTGAACATGCTCCCCACCTGCGCCTCATCTGGACCTGGTGACTCTGGTTCTACCTGGGCATCATCGGGACATGGTTACTCTATTCCCCTCTGGGACTGACTTGATCCTGGTAACTCTGGTCCTGACTTTGGCCTCTTCTGTACCAGGTGACTCTGGGTCCACCTGGGACTCACCTGTAACTGGTGACTCTGATTCTAAGCATGGCCTCACCTGACATGGTGACTGGTTCCCATCGGGACCTCAACTGGACCTCAGGTCTCTGGTCCCATCTCGGGGTCACCAGGACCTGGTGTCTCTGGTACCCACCTGTGTCGCATCAGGATATGGTTACACTGTTCACTTACACTGACCCAACCGGACCTATTAACTCTAGTCTTCACCTGGGTCACACCTGGTCATGGTGACACTGGCTCCCACCTGGGTCTCACCTGGACATGGTGAGTCGGATCACCACCTAGTCCTCACCTGTAACTGGTGATTCTCGTTCCCACATGAACATCATGTGGACCTGGTGGCTGCAGTGTTTCTAGGTTTGCATGTACCTCATGACTCTGGTCCTCACCAGGGTCCACCGGTTCCTGGTGAGTGTGGTTGCCACCTGCACTTCACCCGAACCTGGTGATTCTGGTCTGCACCTGAGACTACCCTGGATCTGGTGACTGTGGTCCCCACCTGGGCTTCACCTGGATCTGGAGACTCTGGTCCCCACCTGGACTTTACCTGGACCTGGTGACTGTGGTCCCACCCGAGCCTCTACTGGATGAGGTGACTGGTTCCCACAGGGACCTCACCTGGACCTGGTGACTCAGGTCCTCATATGGGCATCATGGTACCTGGTTTCTCAGTTCCACATCGGGGCCTCACCTGGACCTAGTGATTCTCGTCCCCCTCTGGGCCTCAACCTGACCTGGTGACTCTGGTCACCCCTGGATATCACCAGAACCGGGTGACTCTGGTCCCCCTCTGGGACTCTCCCGGAGCTGGGGACACTGGTCCTCAGCTGGGCCTCAACAGGACCTTGTGAATCTACTCCTCACTTAGGCCTCGTCTGGACCTTGTGACTCTTTTCCCACCTGGCATCAATGGGACATGGTTACACTGTTGCCCAACTGGGCCTCTCCTGGACATGATAACTTTGCTCCACACTTTGGCCTTAACTGGTCCTGATGAATCTTGTCCCCCCACCTAGACCTCAATCTGGACCTGGTGACTGTGGTCCCCACCTGGGTGTCACCTGGACCTGGTGACTCTCGTTCCCACTTGAAACACACCTGGCCCTGTTGACTGTGGTGTTCTTGTAGACTCACATTTACTTGTGACTCCGGTCCCCACTAGGGCCTCACCTGGATCTGGTGACTCTAACCTGCAGGTTGGCCTCACCTGGACCTGGTGAGTCGGGTTGCCACATGGGCCTCACCCATACATGTTGACTCAGGTCCACACGTGGGCTTCTTGGACCTGGTGAATCTGGTCATTACCTGGTCCTCTCCCAGACTCGGGGACTCTGGTCACCACCTGGGCCTCACCTAGATCTGGTGAATCTGGTCCCCATCTGGGTCTCACCCAGTCCTGGTGACTTTGTTCCCCACCTGGACCTGATTGCTGTGGACTCTTTCTTGGCCTCACCTGGAACTGGTGACTCTGATCATATCTGCGCGTCATCCAGACCTGGTGACTCTGGTCCTCATCTAGGCATTATTGGTACATGGTGACTCTGTTCTACACCTGAGCCTCACCTGGACATGATGACTCTGGAACCTCTCTGAGCCTTACCCTTCTCTGGTGACACTGGTCCCCATCTGGATGTCACCTGGAACAGGGGATTCTCGTATCCCTCTAGGCCTCAACCAGATCTGGTGACTCTGGTCCTCAACTGGGCCTCACCTGGACCTAGTGAATATGCTCCATGTGGGCCTCATTTGGACCTGGTGACTCTGGTCCCTACCTGGGCATCATAGGGATATGGTTCCACTGCATGGCCTGCAGGTTGGCCTCACTAGGGCCTGGTAACTCTGGTCCCTACCTGGGCATCATCGGGACACGGTTCCTCTCCATCGCCTGCAGGTTGGCCTCAACTGGACCTGGTGAGTGGGGTTGCCAATTGTGCCTCACCCATACATGGTCACACAGGTCCCCACGTGGGCCTCAATTGGACCTGGTGAATCTGGTCCTTATCTGGTCCTTCCCAGAACTGGTAACTCTGGTCACCACTTGGGAATCACCTGTGCCTGGTGAAACTAATCCCCATCTGGGCCTCACCCAGTCCTGGTGACTTTGTTCCCACATGGACCTGATTGCTGTGGACGCCTTCTTGGCCTCACCTGGAACTGGTGTCTCTGATCCTATCTGCGTGTCACCCAGACCTGGTGAATCTGGTCCTGACCTGTGCATCATTGGTACCTGGTGACTCTGTTCCACACCTGAGCCTCACTTGGACATGATGACTCTGGAACCTCTCTGGGCCTCACCCTGACCTTGTGACTCTGGTCCCCATCTCGATGTCACCTGAACCAGGTGATTCTGGTACCCTTATAGGGCTCAAACAGATCTGGTGACTCTGGTCCTCAACAGGGCCTCACCTAGACCTAGTGAATATGCTCCATCTGGGCCTCATTTGGACATGGTGATTCTGATCCCTACCTCGGCATTACCGGGACATGGTTCCACTGAATGGCCTGCAGGTGTGCCTCACCTGGACCTGATAACTCTAGACCCCACCTGGGCATCATCAGGACATGGTTCCTCGGCATGGCCTGCAGGTTGGCCTCCCTTGGACCTAATGAGTGGGGTTGTCACCTGAGACTCACCCATGCCTGGTGACACAGGTTTCCACGTGGGCCTCACGTGGACCTGGTGAATCTGGTCCTTCCCTTGTCCTCACCCGGAACTGGTAACTCTGGTCATCACCTGGGAATCACCTGGGCATTGTGATTCTGGTCCCCATTGGGCGTCACCCAATCCTGGTGACTTTGTTCCCACCTGGACCTGATTGCTGTGTACTCCTTCTTGGCCCTCACTTGGAACTAGTGACTCTGATCCTAACTGGGCCTCACCCAGATCTGGTGACTCTGGTCCTCACCTGTGGACCATTATGACCTGGATATTCTCTTCCAACGTGAGCCTCACCTGGACATGATGACTCTGGATCCCCTCTGGGCCTCAGCCTGACATGGGGACTCTGGTCCCCATCTGGATGTCACCTAGACCAGGTGAATCTGGTACCCCTCCAAGCCTCAACTAGACCTGGTGACTCGGTCCTCCACTTGGCCTAACCGGAACCTAGTGAATATGCTCCCACCTGCAAGTCATCTGGCCCTGGTAACTCTGGTTCTACCTGGGCATCATCGGGACATGGTTACTCTGTTCCACACTGGGACTGACCTGATCCTGGTAACTCTGGTCCTGACTTTGGCCTCTTCTGTACCAGGTGACTCTGGCTCCACATGGGCCTCACCTGTAACTGGTGACTCTGATTCTAAGCATGGCCTCACCTGACCTGGTGACTGTGGTTCCATCGGATCTTACCTGGGCCTCGTGTCTCTGGTCCCACCTGGGCCACACCAGGACCTGGTGTCTCTGGTACCCACCTGGGTAGCATCAGGATATGGTTACATTGTTCACTAATAGTGACCCAGCCAGACCTATTAACTCCGGTCTTCACCTGGGCCACACCTGGACATGGTGACACTGGTTCCCATCTGGGTCTCACCTGGACATGGTGAGTCGGATCCCCACCTGGTCCTCACCTGTACCTGGTGATTCTCATTCCAGCATGGACATCATGTTCACCTGGTGGCTGCAGTGTTTCTAGCTTCTCATGTACCTAGTGACTCTGGTCCCCACCAGGGCCTCACCGGGACCTGGTGAGTGTGGTTGCCACCTGCACCTCACCTGGACCTGGTGATTCTGGTCTGCACCTGAGACTACCCTGGATCTGGTGACTGTGGTTCCCTCCTGGGCTTCACCAGGATTTGGGGACTCTGGTCCCCATCTGGGCCTCACCTGGCCCTGTTGACCATGGTCCTCAACTGGGCAAAATTGGGACCCTGTTACTGTGTTCCACAACTGGACCTCACCTGGAACAGGTGACTCTGGTCCCCCTCTGGGTCTCACCGTGCCCTAGTGACTGTGAACCTCACTTTGGCCTGGCTACGACCTGCTGACCCTGGTTGCCAACTGCGCCTGACCTCAAACTGTTGACTCTGGTTCTTTCAAGGGCCTCCCCTGTACCTGGTGATCCTGGTGCCCACCTGGACGTCTCCTGGACGTGGTGACTCTTGTCACCACCAGGGACTCACCTGGACCTGCTTACTGTGTTCCACACCTGGGCCTCTTGACCATGGTCCCCAAGCCCGCCTAACATGGACCTGTTGCCTCTGATCCCCACCGGGGCCTCACGTGTACCTGGTAACTCTGGTCCTCACCTGGGCCTCATCTGCACCTAGAGACTCTGGTCCTCACCTGGACTTCACCTGGATCTGGTTACTCTGATCCCCACCTGGACTTTACCTGATCTGTTGCCTCTGGTCCCCAGCTGGACCTCTCCTGGACCTGGTGACTCTCTTTCCAACATGGATCTCAACTGGATCTGGTCACTCTGGTCCTCAGTTTGGTCTCAGCTGGACCTGGTGTCTCTTGTCCTCACTTTGACCTAACTCAGAACTGCTGAATCTTGCCCCACCTAGGCCGCACCCAGACCTGGTGACTCTTGTCCCCAGCTATACCTCAATTCGACCTGATGAATCTGGTCCTCACGTGGGCCTCACATGGACCTGGGACTCAGCTGGATGGAGTGGCTCTGGTTCCCACAAGGGGCACACCTGATACTGGTGACTGTGTTCTTATTCTATGCCTCCCCAGGACCTAGTGATTCTGTTCCCCATCTGGGCTTGCATGGCCCTAGTGACTCTGGTCCTCACCCAGGCATCATTGGGACCTGGATACTCTATTCCACACCTGGGCCTCACTTTGACCAGGGACCTCTGGTCCCATTCTGGGCCTCAAACTAAACTGGTTACTCTGGTTCCCCCTCTGGGCCTCACCCTTACCTGGTGACTCTGGTCACCCCTTGGGCTTCACTTGGGCCTGGTGAATCTGGTCCTTAGCTGGTCCGCACCTGGATCTGGTGACAGGTCACCACGTGGACCTCACCTGTACTTGGTGAATCCTGTTGCCACCTGCGCCTCACCTGGACCTTGTGGCTCTGGTCCCTCCTGGACCTCACCTGGATATGGTGGCTCTGGTTCCCATATGGGACTCTATTGGACCTGGTTCCTGTGGCCTCCTATGGCCTCACCTGGAACACAATGACTCTGATCCATATTTGTGTCTCTCCTGGATCTTGACTCAGGTCCTTATCTGGGCATCATTGGGACCTGGATACTCTCTTATATAACTGGGCCTCACCTGGACCTTGAGACTGTGGTCCCACCTGGGCCTCACCTGGACGAGGTGACTGGTTGCCACAGGGATATCACCTGGACCTGGTGACTCAGGTCCTCATATGGGCATCATTCACCTGGTTTCTCAGTTCCACATCGGGGCCTCAACTGGACCTAGTGATTTCGTCCAACTCTGGGCCTCACCCTGACCTGGTGATCTGGTCCTCACCTGGATATCATCAGAACCGGGTGACTCTGGTCCCCCTCTGGGACTCACCCGGAGCTGGGGACACTGGTCCTCAACTGGACCTCAACAGTACTTGTTGAATCTACTCCTCACTTAGGTCTCGTCTGCACCTTGTGACTCTTTTCCCTCCTGGCATCAATGGGACATGGTTACTCTGTTCCCCACCTGGGCCTCACCTGGACATCATACCTTGGCTCCACACTTTGGCCTCAACTGGTCCTGATGACACTGTTCCCCCCACCTAGGCCTCAATCTGGACATGGTGACTGTCGCCACCTGGGTCTCACCTGGACCTAGTGACTCTCATTCCCTCATGACCCACACCTGGACCTGGTGACTGTGGTGTTCTTGTAGACTCACATTTACCTGGTGACTCCGGTCCCCACTAGGGCCTCAACTGGGTCTGGTGACTCTGGCCTGCAGGATGGCCACACCTGGACATGGTGAGTGGGCTGCCACTCCATTCCTGGTGACACAGGTCCCCAGGTGGACCTCTTGGACCTGGTGAATCTGGTCCTTACCTGGTCCTTCCCAGAACTGGTAACTCTGGTCACCACTTGGGCCTCACCTGAACCTGGTGAATCTGGTACCCATCTAGTCCTCACCCAGTCCTGGTGACTTTGTTCCCCACCTGGACATGATTGCTGTGGACTCTTTCTTGGCCTCACCTGGAACTGGTGACTCTGATCCTATCTGCGTGTCACCTAGACTTGGTGACTCTGGTCCTCACCTGGACATGATTGGTACCTGGTGACTATGTTCCACACGCTGACCCTCACCTGGACACGATGACTATGGAACCACTCTGGGTCTCACCCTAACCTGCTGACTCTGGTCTCCATCTGGATGCCACTTGGACCAGGTGATTCTGGTAGCCCTCTAGTCCTCAACGAGATCTGGTGCCTCTGGTCCTGAACTGGGCCTCACCTGGACCTAGTGAATATGCTCTATCTGGGCCTTACCTGGACCTGGTAAGTCTGGTGCCTACCTGGGCATCATCGGGACATGGTTCCACTGCATGGCTGAAGGTTGGCCTCACCTGGACCTGGTAAATCCGGTCCCTACCTGGGCATCATCGTGACATCGTTCCTCTGCATGGCCTGCAGGTTGGCCTCACCTGGACCTGGTGAGTGGGGTTGCCACCTGTGCCTCACCCATACCTGGTGACACAGGTCCCCACGTGGGCCTCACTTGGACCTGGTGAATATGGTCCTTACTTGGTCCTCACCCGGAACTGGTAACTCTGGTCATCATCAGGGAATCTCCTGGACCTTGTGAATCTGGTCCCCATCTGGGCCTCACCCAGTCCTGGTGACTTTGTTCCCCACCTGGACCTGATTGCTGTGAAATCCTTATTGTCCTCACCTGGAACTGTTGCCTCTGATCCTAACTGGCCTCACCCAGATCTGGTGACTCTGGTCCTCACCTGTGGACCATTATGACCTGGATACTCTGTTCCACACCTGAGCCTCACCTGGTCATGATGACTCTGGATCCCCTCTGGGCTTCAGCCTGACATGGTGACCCTGGTCCCCATCTGGATATCACCAATACCAGGTGAATCTGGTACCCCTCTATGCCTCAACTAGACCTGGTGATTCTGGTCCTCAACTGGGCCTCAACGGGACCTAGTGAACATGCTCCCCACCTGCGCCTCATCTGGACCTGGTGACTCTGGTTCTACCTGGGCATCATCGGGACATGGTTACTTTATTCCCCGCTGGGACTGACCTGATCCTGGTAACTCTAGTCCTGACTTTGACCTCTTCTGTACCAGGTGACTCTGACTCAACCTGGGCCTCACCTGTAACTGGTGACTCTGACCTAAGCATGGCTTCACCTGATCTGGTACTGTGGTTCCATCGGGACCTCACTGAAACTCATGTCTCTTGTCCCACCTGGGCTTCACCAGGCCCTGGTGTCTCTGGTCCCCACCTGGGTAGCATCAGGATATGGTTACACTGTTCACTAACAGTGACCCACCCGGACCTATTAACTGTAGTCTTCACCTGGGGAACACCTGGACATGGTGACACTGGTTCCCACATGGGTCTCACCTGGACATGGTGAGTCTGATCCCCAACTGTGCCTCAATGTAACTGGTGATTCTTGTTCCCACATGGACATCATGTGGACCTGGTGGCTGCAGTGTTTCTAGCTTCTCATGCACCTCGTGGCTCTGGTCCCCACCAGGGCCTCACCGGGACCTGGTGAGTGTGGTTGCCACCTGCACCTCACCTGGACTTTGCTGATTCATGTCTGCCCCTGAGACTACCCTGGATCTGGTGACTGTGGTCCCCACATGGGCTTCACCTGGATTTGGGGACTCCGGTCCCCATCTGGGCCTCATCTGGCCCTGATGACCATGGTCCTCAACTGGGCACAATTGGGACCCGGTGACTGTGTTCCACAACTGGACCTCACCTGCACCATGTGACTCTGGTCCCCCTCTGGGTCTCACCGTGCCCAAGTGACTGTGAATCCAAATTTGGCTGACTTGGAACTGCTGACGCTGGTTGCCACCTGCGCCTCACCTCGAACTGTTGACTCTGGTTCGTTCAAGGGCTTACCCTGTACCTGGTGATCCTGGTCCCCACCTGGGACTCACCTGGACGTGGTGACCCTTGTCACCACCGGGGACTCACCTGGACCTGCTTACCTTGTTCCACATCTGGGCACAAGTAGACTTGTTGACCCTGGTCTCCAAGCCGGCCTCACATGGACCTGTTGCCTCTGATCCCCACCACCGGGGCCTCACGTGTACCGGGTATCTCTGGTCCTAACCAGGGCCTCATCTGGACCTAGAGACTCTGGTCCACACCTGGGCTTCACCTGATTCTGGTGACTATGGTCCCCACCTGGACTTCACCTGGATCTGGTGACTCTGGTCCCAACTGGACCTCTCCTGGACCTGGTGACTCTCTTTCCAACATGGACCTCACCTGGATCTGGTGCCTCTGGTCCTCATTTTCGCCTCTCCTGGACCTGGTGTCTCTCATCCCCACTTTCACCTAACTCAGAACTGCTGAATCATGCCCCACCTAGGCCGCACCCAGACCTGGTGACTCTTGTCCCCAGCTATGCCTCAATTCGACCTGATGAATCTTGTCCTAACGTGGGCCTCACATGGACGTGGAACTCAGCTGGATTGAGTGGCTCTGGTTCCCACAAGGGGCTCACCTGATTCTGGTGACTCTGGTCTTATTCTATGCCTCACCAGGACTAAGTGATTCTGTTCCCCATCTGCGCCTGCATGACCCTAGTGACTCTGGTCCTCACCCAGGCATCATTGGGATCTGGATAATCTATTCCACACCAGGGTGTCACTCTGACCAGGGACCTCTGGTCCCATTCTGTTCCTCAACTAAACTGGTTACTCTGGTTATCCCTCTGGGCCTCACCCTTACCTGGTGACTCTGGTCACCCCTTGGGCTTCACTTGGGACTGGTGAATCTGGTCCTTAGCTGGTCCACACCTGGATTTGGTGACAGGTCGCCACCTGGGCCTCACCTGGACCTTGTGACTGTGGTCCCACCTGGACCTCACCTGGATCTGGTGGCTCTGGTTCCCATATGGCGCTCTCCTGCTCCTGGTTCCTGTGGTCTCCTTCTGGCCTCACCTAGAATACAATGTCTGTGATCCATATTTGGGCCTCTCCTGGACTTGTGGACTCTGGTCCTTACCTGGGAATCATTGGGACCTGGATACTCTCTTATATAACTTGGCCTCACCTGGACCTGGTGAGTGTGGTCCCACCTGGGCCTCACCTGGATGAGGTAACTGGTTCCCCAGGGACCTCACCTGGACCTGGTGACTCAGGTCCTCATATGGTCATCATTGGACCTGGTTTCTCAGGTCCACATTGGGGCCTCACCTGGACCTAGGGATTCTCGTCCCCCTCTGGGCCTCACCCTGACGTGGTGACTCTGGTCCCCACCTGGATATCACCAGAACAGGGTGACTCTGGTCCCCCTCTGGGACTCACCCAGAGCTGGGGACACTGGTCCTCAAATGGGCCTCAAAAGGACCTGGTGAATCTACTCCTCACTTAGGCCTCGTCCGGACCTTGTGACTCTTTTCCCAACTGGCATCAATGGGACATGGTTACTCTGTTCCCCACCTATGCCTCTACTGGACATGATAACTTTGCTCAACACTTTGGCCTCAACTGCTCCTGATGAATCTGGTCCCCCCACCTAGGCCTCAATCTGGAACTGGTGACTGTGGTGCCCACCTGGGTCTCACCTGTACCTGGTGATTCTCGTTCCCACATGAACCACACCTGGACCTGGTGACTCTGGTCCCCACCTGGGTCTCAGCTGGACCTGGTGACTCTCGTTCCCACATTAAACACACCTAGACCTGGTGACTGTGGTGTTCTTGTAGACTCACATTACCTGGTGACTCCGGTCCCCACTGGGGCCACACCTGTTCTGGTGACTCTGGCCTGCAAGTTGGCCTCACCTGGACCTGGTGAGTGGGGTTCCCACCTGGGCATCACACATACCTGGTGACCACGTCCCCACGTGGGCCTCTTGGATCTGGTGAATCTGGCCCTTACCTGGTCCTCTCCCAGACCCGGGGACTCTGGTCACCACCTTGGCCTCACCTGGGCCTGGTGAATCTGGTCCCCATCTGTGCCTCACCCAGTCCTGGTGACTTTGTTCCCCACTTGGACCTGATTGCTGTGGACTCTTTCTTGGCCTCACTTGGAACTGGTGACTCTGATCCTATCTGTGTATCACCCAGACCTGGTGACTCTCGTCCTCACTTGGGCATCATTGGTACCTGATTACTCTGTTTCACACCTGAGCCTCCCCTGGACATGATGACTCTGGAACCTCTCTGGGCCTCACCCTGACCTGGTGACTCTGGTCCAATTCTGGATGTCACCTGGACCAGGTGATTCTGGTACCCCTCTAGGCCTCAACCAGATCTGGTGACTTTTGTCCTCAACTGGGCCTCACCTGGACCTAGTGAATATGCTCCATCTGGGCCTCATTTGGACCTGGAGACTCTGGTCACTCACTGGGCATCATCGGGAAATGGTTCCACTGCATGGCCTGCTGGTTTGCCTCACCTGGACCTGGTAACTCTGGTCCCTACCTGGGTTTCATCGGGACACGGTTCCTCTGCTTGGCCTGCCGGTTGGCCTCATCTTGACCTCGTGAGTGGAGTTCCCACCTGGGTCATACCCATGCCTGGTGACACAGGTCCCCACGTGGGCCTCACTTGGACCTGGTGAATTTGGTCCTTACCTAGTCCTCACCCGGAATTGGTAAATCTGGTCACCACCTGGGCATCACCTAGACCTGACTTTGTTCCCCACCTGGACCTGATTGCTGTGGACACCTTCTTGGCCTCACCTGGAAGTGGTAACTCTGATCCTAACTGGGCCTTTCCCAGAAATGGTGACTCTGGTCCTCACCTGTGGACAATTATGACCTGGATACTCTGTTCCACACCTGAGCCTCCCCTGGACATGATGACTTTGGATCCCCTCTGGGCCTCACCCTGACATGGTTACTCTGGTCCCCATCTGGATGTCACCTAGACCAGGTGAATCTGGTACCCCTCTGTGCCTCAACCAGATCTGGTGACTCTGGTCCTCAACTGGGCCTCACCTGGACCTAGTGAATATGCTCCATCTGGGCCTCATTTGGACCTGGTGACTCTGGTCCCTACGTGGGCAACATCGGGACATGGTTCCAAATAATGGTCTGCATGGTGGCCTCTTCTTGACCTGGTAACTCTGGTCCCTACCTGGGCATCATCGGGACACGGTTCCTCTGCATGGCCTGCAGGTTGGCGTCACCTGGACCTCGTACCTCTAGTCCCTACCTGGGCATCATCGGGACACGGTTCCTCTGCATGACCTGCAGGATGGCCTCACCTGGACCTGGAGAGTGGGCTTGCCACCTGGGCCTCACCCATACCTGGTGACACAGGTCCCACGTGGGCCTAACTTGGACCTGGTGAATCTGGTCCTTACCTGGTCCTCACCCGGAACTGGTAACCCTTGTCACCACCTGGGAATCACCTGGACCTGGTGAATCTGGTCCCCATCTGGGCCTCACCCAGTCCTGGTGACTTTGTTCCCCACCTGGACCTGATTGCTGTGGACTCCTTCTTGTCCTCACCTGGAACTTGTGACTCTGCTTCTAACTGGTCCTCACCCAGATATGGTGACTCTGGTCCTCACCTGTGGACCATTATGACCTGGATACTCTGTTTCACACCTGAACCTCACCTGGACATGATGACTCTGGATGCCCTCTGCGCCTCACCCTGACATGGTGACTCTGGTCCCCATCTGGATGTCCCCTAGACCAGTTGAATCTGGTACCCCTCTAGGCGTCAACTAGACCTGGTGACTCTGGTCCTCATCTGGGCCTCACCTGGACCTAGTGAATATTCTCCCCACCTGCGCCTCGCTGGACCCGGTGACTCTGGTTCTACCTGGGCATCATTGGGACATGGTTACTGTATTACCCACTGGGACTGACCTGATCCTGGTAACTCTGGTCCTGACTTTGGCCTCTTCTGTACCAGGAGACTCTGGCTCCACCTGGGCCTCACCTGTACCTGGTGACTCTGATCCTAAGCATGGCCTCACCTGACCTGGTGACTGTGGTTCCCATCGGGACCTCACCTGGACCTCATGTCTCCGGTTACACCTGGGCCTCACCAGGACCTGGTGTCTCTGGTACCCACCTAGGTAGCATCAGGATATGGTTACACTGTTCACTAATAGTGACCCAGCCAGAACTATTAACTCTGGTCTTCACCTGGGCCACACCTGGACATGGTGCCACTGGTTCGAACCTGGGTCTCACCTGGACATGGTGAGTCGGATCCCCACAGGGTCCTCACGTGTAACTGGTGATTCTCATTCCAGCATGGACATCACGTGGACCTGGTGGCTGCAGTGTTTCTAGCTTCTCATATACCTCGTGACTCTGGTCCCCACCAGGGCTTCACCGGGACCTGGTGAGTGTGGTTGCCACCTGCACCTCACCTGGACCTGGTGATTCTGGTCTGCACCTGAGACTACCCTGGATCTGGTGACTGTGGTTCCCTCCTGGGCTTCACCTGGATTTGGGGACTCCGGTCCCCATCTGGGCCTCACCTGGCCCTGTTGACCATGGTCCTCAACTGGGCAAAATTGGGACCCTGTGACTGTGTTCCACAACTGGACCTCACCTGGACCAGGTGACTCTGGTCCCTCTCTGGGTCTCACCGTGCCCTAGTGACTGTGAACCCCACTTTGGCCTGGCTTCGACCTGCTGACCCTGGTTGCCACCTGCGCCTGACCTCGAACTGTAGACTCTGGTTCTTTCAAGGGCTTCCCCTCTACCTGGTGATCCTGGTGCCCACCTGGTCCTCACCTTGACGTGGTGACCTTTGTCATCACCGGGGACTCACCTGGACCTGCTTAATGTGTTCCACACCTGGGCCTCAAGTACACCTCTTGACCATTGTCCCCAAGCCCGCCTAACATGGACCTGTTGCCTCTGATCCCCACCGGGTCCTCAAATGTACCTGGTAACTCTGGGCCTCACCTGGGCCTTATCTGCACCTAGAGACTCTGGTCCCCACCTGGACTTCACCTGGATCTGGTGACTCTGGTCCCCACCTGGACTTCAACTTGATCTGGTGACTCTGGTCCCCAACTGGATTTTACCTGGATCTGGTGACTCTGGCCTGCAGGTTGGCCTCACCTGGACCTGGTGAGTGTGGTTGCCACCTGGGCCTCACCCATACCTGGTGACTCAGTTCCCCAGGTGGGTCATGTGGACCTGGTGAATTTGGTCCTTACCTGGTCCTTTCCCGGACCCGGGGACTCTGGTCACAACCTGGGCCTCAGCTGGACCTGGTGAATCTGGTCCCCTTCTGGGTCTCACACAGTCTTGGTGACTTTGTTCCCCACCTGGACCTGATTGCTGTGGACTCTTTCTTGGCCTCACCTGGAACTGGTGACTCTGGTCCCTATCTGGATGTACCTGGACCAGGGGATTCTGGTACCCCTCTGGGCCTCAACCAGATATGGTGACTCTGGTCCACAAATGGGCCTCACCTGGACCTAGTGAATATGCTCCATCTGGGCCTCATTTGGACCTGGTGACTCTGGTCCCTACGTGGGCAACATCGGGACATGGTTCCACATAATGGTCTGCAGGTTGGCCTCTTATTGACCTGGTAACTCTGGTCCCTACCTGGGCATCATCGGGACACAGTTCCTCTGCATGACCTGCAGGTTGGCGTCACCAGGACATGGTGAGTGGGCTTGCCACCTGGGCCTCACCCATACCTGGTGACACAGGTCCCACGTGGGCCTCACTTGGACCTGGTGAATCTGGTCTTTACCTGGTCCTCACCCGGAACTGGTAACTCTTGGCACCACCTGGGAATCACCTGGACCTGGTGAATCTGGTCCCCATCTGGGCCTCACACAGTCCTGGTGACTTTGTTCCCCACCTGGACCTGATTGCTGTGGACTCCTTCTTGGCCTCACCTGGAACTTGTGACTCTGCTTCTAACTGGTCCTCACCCAGATCTGGTGACTCTGGTCCTCACCTGTGGACCATTATGACCTGGATACACTGTTCCACACCTGAACCTCACCTGGACATGATGACTATGGATCCCCTCTGGGCCTCACCCTGACATGGTGACTCTGGTCCCCATCTGGAGGTCCCCTAGACCAGGTGAATTTGATACCCCTCTAGGCCTCAACTACACCTAGTGACTCTGGTCATCATCTGGGCCTCACCTGGACCTAGTGAATATTCTCCCCACCTGCGCCTCCATGGACCTGGTGACTCTGGTTCTACCTGGGCATCATTGGGACATGGTTACTGTATTACCCACTGGGACTCACCTGATCCTGGTAACTCTGGTCCTGACTTTGGCCTCTTCTGTAAGAGGTGACTCTGTGTCCACCTGGGCCTCACCTGTACCTGGTGACTCTGATCCTAAGCATGGCCTCACCTGACCTGGTGACTGTGGTTCCCATCGGGACCTCACCTGGACCTCATGTCTCCAGTTACACTTGGGCCTCACCAGGACCTGGTGTCTCTGGTACCCACCTGGGTAGCATCACGATATGGTTACACTGTTCACTAACACTCATCCAGCCGGACCTAATAACTCTGGTCTTCACCTGGGGCACACCAGGTCATGGTGACACTGGTTCCCATCTGGGTCTCACCTGGACATGCTGAGTCGGATCCCCACCTGGTCCTCACCTGTAACTGGTGATCCTCGTTCCCACATGGACATCATGTGGACCTGGTGGCTGCAGTGTTTCAAGCTTCTCATGTACCTCGTGTCTCTGGTCCCCACCGGGGCCTCACCATGACCGGGTGAGTGTGGTTGCCACCTGCACCTCACATGGACCTGGTGATTCTGGTCTGCACCTGAGACTACCCTGGATCTGGTGCCTGTGGACCCACCTTGGCTTCACCTGGATTTGGGGACTCCGGTCCCCATCTGGGCCTCACCTGGCCCTGTTGACCATGGTCCTCAACTGTGCAAAATTGGTAACCGGAGACTGTGTTCCACAACTGGACCTCACCTGGACCAGGTGACACTGGTCCCCCTCTGGGTCTCACCGTGCCCTAGTGACTGTGAACCCCACTTTGGCCTGACTTGGACATGCTGACCCTGGTTGCCACCTGCGCCTGACCTCGAACTGTTGACTCTGGTTCTTTCAAGGGTCTTCCCTGGACCTGGTGATCCTGGTCGGACCTGGGCCACACCTGGACGTGGTGACTCAGTCACCAATGGGGACTCACCTGGACCTGCTTACTGTGTTCCACACCTGGGCCTCAAGTAGACCTGTTGACCATGGTCCCCAAGCGGGCCTCACATGGACCTGTTGACTCTGATCCCCACCGGTTCCTCACGTGTACCTGGTAACTCTGGTCCTCACCTGGGCCAGATCTGGACCTAGTGACTCTGGTCCCCATCTGGGCTTCACATGGATCTGGTTACTCTGGTCCCCACCTGGACTTTACCTGGATCTGGTGACTCTGGACTCCACCTGGACCTCTCCTGGACCTCGTGACTCTCTTTCCAACATGGACCTCACCTGGATCTGGTGACTCTCGTCCTCAGTTTGGACTCACCTGGACCTGGTGTCTCTCGTCCCCACTTGGACCTAACTCAGAACTGCTGAATCTTGCCCCACCTAGGCCGCACCCAGACCTGGTGACCCTTGTCCCCAGCTATGCCTGAATACGACCTGATGAATCTGGTCCTCACGTGGGCCTCACATGGTCCTGGGACTCAGCTGGATAGAGTGGCTCTGGTTCCCGCAAGGGGCTCACCTGATACTGCTGAATGTGGTCTTATTCTATGCCTCAATAGGACCTAGTGATTCTGTTCCCCATCTGGGCCTGCATGGCCCTAGTGACTCTGGTCCTCACCCAGGAGTCACTGGGACCTGGATACTCTATTCCACACCTGGGCCTCACTTTGACCAGGGACCTCTGGTCCCATTCTGGGCCTCAAACTAAACTGGTTACTCTGGTTCCCCCTCTGGCCCTCACCCTGACCTGGTGACTCTGGTCACCCGTTGGGCTTCACTTGGGCCTGGAGAATCTGGTCCTTATCTGTTCCGCACCTGGATCTGGTGATTGGTCGCGACCTTGGCCTCACCTGGACTTGGTGAATCCTGTTGCCACTTGCGCCTCACCTGGACCTTGCGACTGTGGTCCCACCTGGACCTCACCTGGACGAGGTGACTGGTTCCCACAGGGACCTCACCTGGACCTGGTGACTCAGGTCCTCATATGGGCATCATGGGACCTGGTTTCTCAGTTCCACATCGGGGCCTCACCTGGACCTAGTGATTCTTGTCCCCCTCTGGGCCTCACCCTGACGTGGTGACTCTGGTCCCCACCTGGATATCACCAGAACCGGGTGCCTCTGGTCCCCCTCTGGGACTCACCCGGAGCTGGGGACACTGACCCTCTTCTGGTCCTCAACAGGACCTGGTGAATCTACTCCTCACTTAGGCCTCGTCTGGACCTTGTGACTCTTTTCCCATCTGGCATCAATGGGATATGGTTACTCTGTTCCCCACATGGACATCACCTGGACATGATAACTTTGCTGCACACTTTGGCCTCAACTGGTCCTGATGACTCTCGTCCCCCAACCTAGGCCTCAATCTGGACCTGGTGACTGTGGTCCCCACCTGGGTCTCACCTGGGCCTGGTGACTCTCATTCCCACATGAACCACACCTGGACCTGGTGACTGTGGTGTTCTTGTAGACTCACATTAACCTGGTGACTCCGTTCCCCACTAGGGCCTCACCTGGATCTGGTACTGGCCTGCAGGTTGGCTTCACCTGACTTCTTGAGTGGGGTTGCCACCTGGGCGTCAACCATACCTGGTGGCTCAGGTCCCCACGTGAGCCTCTTGTACCTGGTGAATCTGGTTCTTACCTGGTCCTCTCCCAGACCCGGAGACTCTGGTCAACACCTGGGCCTCACCTGGACCTGGTGAATCTGTTCCCCATCTGGGCCTCACCCAGTCCAGGTGACTTTGATCCCCTCTGGACCTGTTTGTTGTGGACCATTTCTTGGCCTCATCTGGAACTGGTGACTCTGATCCTATCTGCGCGTCTCCCAGATCTGGTGATTCTGGTCCTCACCTGGGCATCATTGGTACCTGGTGACTCTGTTCCTCACCTGAGCCTCACCTGGACATGATGAGTCTGGAACCTCTCTGGGCCTCTCCCTGACCTGGTGACTCTGGTCCCCATCGGCTTGTCACCTGGACGAGGTGATTCTGGTACCCCTCTAGGAATCAACTAAATCTTGTGACTCTGGTCCTCAACTGGGCCTCACCTAGACCTAGTGAATTTGCTCCATCTGGCCCTCATTTGGACCTGGTGTCTCTGGTCCCTACCTGGGCATCATCGGGACGTGGTTCCACTGCATGGTCTGCAGGTTGTCCTCACCTGGACCTGGTAACTCTGTTCCTTACCTGGGCATCATCGGGACATAGTTCCTCTGCATGGCCTGCAGGTTGGCCTCACCTGGACCTGGTGAGTGGGGCGGAAAACTGGGCCTCACACATGCATTGTGACACAGGTCCCCACGTGGGTCTCAATTGGACCTGGTGAATCTCGTCCTTACCTGGTCCTCACCCAGAACTGGTAACTCTGGTCACCATCTGGGAAAACCTGGATCTTGTTAATCTGGTCCCCATCTTGGCCTCACCCAGTCCTGGTGACTTTGTTCCCCACCTGGACCGGATTGCTGTGGACATCTTCTTGGCCTCACCTGGAACTGGTTACTCTGAACCTAACTGGGTCTCACCCAGATCTGGTGACTCAGGTCCACACCTGAGGACCATTATGACCTGGATACTCTGTTCCACACCTGAGCTTCACCTGGACATGATGACTCTGGAACCCCTCTGGGCCTCAGCCTGACATGGTGACTCTGGTCCCCATCTGGATGTCACCTAGACCAGGTGAATCTGATACCCCTCTAGGCCTCAACTAGACCGGGGGAATCTGGTCCTCAATTGGGCCTCACCGGGACCTAGTGAATATACTCCCCACCTGCGCCTCATCTGGACGTGTTGACTCGGGTTCTACCTGGGCATCATCGGGACATGGTTACTCTATTCCCCACAGGGACTGACCTGATCCTGGTAACTCTGGTCCTGACTTTGGCGTCTTCTCTACCGGGTGACTCTGGCTCCACCTGGGCGTCATCTGCAACTGATGACTCTGATCCTAAGCATGGCCTCACCCGACCTGGTGACTGTGGTTCCCATCGGGACCTCACCTCGACCTCATGTCTCTGGTCCCACCTGGGCCTCACCAGGACCTGGTGTCTGTGGTACCCACCTGGGTAGCATCAGAATATGGTTACACTGTTCACTAACAGTGACCCAGCAGGACCTATTAACTCTGGTCTTCACCTGGGCCACACCTGGACATGGTGACACTGGTACCCACTTGGGTCTCACCTGGACATGTTGAGTCGGATCCCCGTCTGGTCCTCACCTGTAACTGGTGATTCTCGTTCCCACATGGACATCATGTGGACCGGGTGGCTGCAGAGATTCTAGCTTCTCATGTACATCGTGACTCTGGTCCACACCGGGGCCTCACCGGGACCTGGGGAGTGTGGTTGCCACCTGCACCTAACCTGGACCTGGTGATTCTGGTCTGCACCTGAGACTACCCTGGATCTGGTGACTGTGGTCCCCACCTGGGCTTCACCTGGATTTGGGGAATCCGGTCCCCATCTGGGCCTCACCTGGCCCTGTTGACCATGGTCCACAAAAGGGCAAAATTGGGACCCGGTGACTTGTTCCACAACTGGACCTCACCTGGACAAGGTGACTCTGGTCCCCCTCTGGGTCTCACCGTGCCCTAGTGACTGTGAACCCCACTTTGGCCTGACATGGACCTGTTGACCCTGGTTGCCTCCTGCGCCTGACCTTGAACTGTTGACACTGGTTCTTTCAAGGGCCTCCCCTGGACATGGTGATCCTGGTGCCCACATGAACCTCACCTGGACCTGGCGACTCTTGTCACCACCGGGAACTCAACTGGACCTGCTTACTGTGTTCCACACCTGGGCCTCAAGTAGACCTGTTGATCATGGTCGTAAGCCGGCCTCAAATGGACCTGTTCCCTCTGATCCCCACCGGGGCTTCACGTGTACCTGGGAACTCTGGTCCTCACCTGGGCCTCATCTGGACCGAGTGACTCTTGTCCCCTCCTGGGCTTCACCTGGATCTGGTGACTCTGGTCCCCAACTGGACTTCACCTGGATCTGGTGACTCTGGTCCCTACCTGGACCTGACCCGCATCTGGTGACTCTGGTCCTCAGTTTGGCCTCACCTGGACCTGGTGTCTCTCGTCCCCACTTTGACCTAACTCAGAACTGCTGAATCTTGCCCCACCTAGGCCGCACCCAGAACTGGTGACTCTTGTCCCCAGCTATGCCTCAATTTGACCTGATGATCTGGTCCTCACGTGGGCCTCACATGGACCTGGGACTCACCTGGATAGAGTGGCTCTGGTTCCCACAATGGGCTCACCTGATACTGCTGACTGTGGTCTTATTCTATGCCTCACCAACACCTAGTGATTCTGTTCCCCACCTGGGCCTGCATGGCCCTAGTGATTCTGGTCTTCACCCAGGCATCATTGGGACCTGGATATTCTATTCCACACCTGGGCCTCACTTTGACCAGGGACCTCTGGTCCCATTATGGGCCTCAAACTAAGCTGGTTACTCTGGTTCCCCCTCTGAGCCTCACTATTACCTGGTGACTCTGGTCACCCCTTGGGCTTCACTTGGGCCTGGTGAATCTGGTCCTTAGGTTGTCCTCACTTGGATCTGGTGACTGGTTGCCACCTGGCCCTCACCTGGACATGGTGGATCCTGTTGCCACCTGTGCCTCACCTGGACCTTGTGACTGTGATCCCACCTGTAAGTCACCTGGATCTGGTGGCTCTGGTTCCCATATGGTGCTCTCCTGGACCTGGTTCCTGTGGTCTCCATCAGGCCTCACCTGGAACACAATGACTCTGATACATATTTGACCTCTCCTGGACCTGTTGACTCTGGACCTTACCTGGGCATCATTGGGGCCTGGATACTCTCTTATATACCTGGTCCTCACCTGGACCTGGTGACTGATGTCCCACCTGGACCTCACCGGGACGAGGTGACTGGTTCCCACAGGGACCTCAGATGGACCTCGTGACTCAGGTCCTCATATGGGCATCATGGGACCTGGTTTCTCAGTTCCACATCGGGGCCTCACCTGGACCTAGTGATTCTCGTCCCCCTTGGGCCTGACCCTGACGTGGTGACTCTGGTCCCAACCTGGATATCACTAGAACCTGGTGACTGTGGTCCCCCTCTGGGACTCACCCGGAGATGGGGCACTGGTCCTCAACTGGGCCTCAACAGGACCTGTTGAATCTACTCCTCACGTAGGCCTCGTCTGGATCTTGTGACTCTTTTCCCTCCTGGCATCAATGGGACATGGTTACTCTCTTCCCCACCTGGGCCTCACCTCCACATGATAACTTTGCTCCACACTTTGGCCTCAACTGCTCCTGATGACACTCTTCCCCCCACCTAGGCCTCAGTTTGGACCTGGTTACTGTGGTGCCCACATGGGTCTCACCAGTACCTGGTGATTCTCGTTCCCACATGAACCACACCTGGACCTGGTGACTGTGGTGTTCTTGTAGACTCACATTTACCTGGTGACACTGGTCCCCACTAGGGCCTCACCTGGATCTGGTGACTCTGGACTGCTGGTTGGCCTCACCTTGACCTGGTGAGTGGAGTTGCCACCTGGGCCTCACACATACATGGTGACTCAATTCCCCTCGTGGGCCTCTTGGACTTGGTGAATCTGGTCCTTACCTGGTCCTGTCGCAGACCCGGGGACTCTGGTCACCACCTGAGCCTCACCTGGACCTGGTGAATCTGGTCCCCATCTGGGCCTCACCCAGTCCTGGTGACTTTGATCCCCACCTGGACCTGATTGCTGTGGACTCCTTCTTGGCCTCAACTGGAACTTGTGACTCTGTTCCTAACTGGGCCTCACCCAGATCTGGTGACTCTGGTCCTCACATGTGGACCATTATGACCTGGATTCACTGTCCCACACCTGAAACTCACCTGGACATGATGATTCTGGATGCCCTCTGAGCCTCACCCTGACATGGTGACTCTGGTCCCCATCTGGATGTCCCCTAGACCAGGTGAATCTGGTACCCCTCTAGGCGTCAACTAGACCTGGTGACTCTGGTCCTCATCTGGGCCTCACCTGGACCTAGTGAATATTCTCCCCACCTGCGCCTCGCTGGACCTGGTGACTCTGATTCTACCTGGGCATCATTGGGACATGGTTACTGTATTACCCACTTGGACTGACCTGATCCTGGTAACTCTGGTCCTGACTTTGGCCTCTTCTGTACCAGGTGACTCTGGCTCCACCTGGGCCTCACCTGTACCTGGTGACTCTGATCCTAAGCATGGCCTCACCTGACCTGGTGACTGTGGTTCCCATCGAGACCTCACCTGGACCTCATGCCTCCGGTTACACCTGGGCCTCACAAGGACCTGGTGTCTCTGGTACCCACCTGGGTAGCATCAGGATATGATTACACTGTTCACTAACACTCATCCAGCCTGACCTAATAACTCTGGTCTTCACCTGGGGCACACGAGGACATGGTGACACTGGTTCCCACCTGGGTCTCACCTGGATATGGTGAGTCGGATCCCCACCTGGTCCTCACCTGTAACTGGTGATTTTCGTTCCCACATGGACATCATGTGGACATGGTGGCTGCAGTGTTTCTAGCTTCTCATGTACCTCGTGTCTCTGGTCCCCACCGGGGCCTCTCCGGGACCGGGTGAGTGTGGTTGCCACCTGCACCTCACATGGACCTGTTGATTCTGGTCTGCACCTTAGACTACCCTGGATCTGGTGACTGTGGTCCCCACCTGGGCTTCACCTGGATTTGGGGACTCCGGTCCCATCTGGGCCTCACCTGGCCCTGTTGACCATGGTCCTCAACTGTGCAAAATTGGGACCCGGTGTCTGTGTTCCACACTGGACCTCACCTGGACCAGTTGACTCTGGTCCCACTCTGGCTTTCACCGTGCCCTAGTGACTGTGAACCCCACTTTGGCCTGACTTGGACCTGCTGACCCTGGTTGCCACCTGCGCCTGACCACGAACTATCGACTCTGGTTCTTTCAAGGGCCTTCCCTGGACCTGGTGATCCTGGTCGGACCTGGCTCACACCTGGACGTGGTGACTCCTGTCACCAATGGGGACTCACTTAGACCTGCTTACTGTGTTCCACACCTGGGCCTCAAGTAGACCTGTTGACCATGATCCCCAAGCCGGCCTCACATGGACCTGCTGCCTCCGATCCCCACCGGATCCTCACGTGAACCTGGTATCTCTGGTCCTCACCTGGGCCTCATCTGGACCTAGTGACTCTGGTCCCCACCTGGGCTTCACCTGGATCTGGTGACTCTGGTCCCCACCTGGACTTCACATGGATCTGGTGACTCTGGACCCCACCTGGACCTCTCCTGGCCGTGGTGCCTCACTTTCCAACATGGACCTCACCTGGATGTGGTGAATCTGGTCCTCAGTTTGGCCTCACCTGGACCTGGTGTCTCTCGTCCCCACTTTGACCTAACTCAGAACTGCTGAATCTTGCCCCACCTAGGCCGCACCCAAACCTGGTGACTCTTGTCCCCAGCTATGCCTCAATTCGACCTGATGAATCTGGTCCTCACGTGGGACTCACCTGGTCCTGGGACTCAGCTGGATAGAGTGGCTCTGGTTCTCACAAGGGGCTCACCTGATACTGCTGAATGTGGTCTTATTCTATGCCTCACCAGGACCTAGTGATTCTGTTCCCCATCTGGGCCTGCATGGCCCTAGTGACTCTGGTCCTCACCCAGGCGTCATTATGACCTGGATACTCTATTCCACACCTGGGACTCTCTTTGACCAGGGACCTCTGGTCCCATTCTGGGCCTCAAACTAAACTGGTTACTCTGGTCCCCCCTCTGGGCCTCACCCTGTCCTGATGACTCTGGTCACCCATTGGGCTTCACTTGGGCCTGGAGAATCTGGTCCTTATCTGTTCCGCACCTGGATCTGGTGACTGGTGGCCACCTGGGCCTCACCTGGACTTGGTGAATCCTGTTGCCACCTGCGCCTCACCTGGACCTTGTGACTGTGGTCCCAACTGGACCACACCTGGATCTGTTGGCTCTGCTTCCCATATGGGGCTCTCCTGGACCTGGTTCCTGTGGTCTCCATCTGGCCTCACCTGGAACACAATGACTCTGATCCATATATGGTCCTCTCCTGGACCTGTTGACTCTGGTCCTTACCTGGGCATCATTGGGACCTGGATACTCTCTATATACCTGGGCCTCACCTGGACCTGGTGACTGTGGTCCCACCTGGTCCTCTCCTGGACGAGGTGACTGGTTCTCACAGGGACCTCACCTGGACCTGGTGACTCAGGTCCTCATATGGGCATCATGGGACCAGGGTTCTCAGTTCCACATCGGGGTCTCATCTGTACCTAGTGATTCTCGTCCCTCTCTGTGCCTCACCCTGATGTGGTGACTCTGGTCCCCACCTGGATGTCACCAGAACCGGGTGACACTGGTCACCCTCTGGGAGTCACCCGGAGCTGGGGACACTGGTCCTCAACTGGGCCTCAACAGGACCTGGTGAATCTACTCCTCACTAAGGCCTCGTCTGGACCTTGTGACTCTTTTCCCACCTGGCATCAATGGGACATGGTTACTCTTCCCACCTGTGCCTCACATGGACATGATAACTTTGCTCCACACTTTGGCCTCAACTGGTCCTGATGACTCTGGTCCCCCGACCTAGGCCTCAATCTGGACCTGGTGACTGTGGTCCCCACCTGGGTCTCACCTGGACCTGGTGACTCTCGTTCCCACATGAACCACACCAGGTCCTGGTGACTGGGTTGTTCTTGTAGAATCACTTTTAACTGGTGACTCCAGTCCCCACTAGGGCCTCACGTGAATCGGGTGACTTGGCCTGCAGGTTGGCCTCACATGGACCTGGTTAGTGGGGATGCCACTTGTGTCTCACCCATTCTTGGTGACTCACGTCTCCACCTGTGCCTCTTGGACCTGGTGAATCTGGTCCTTACCTTCTCCTCTCCCAGACCCGGGGACTCTGGTCACCACGTAGGCCTCACCTGGACCTGGTGATTCCGGTCCCCATCTGGGCCTCACTCAGTCCTGGTGACTTTGTTCCCCAACTTGACCTGATTGCTGTGGACTCTTTCATGGCCTCACCTGGACCTGGTGACTCTGATCCTATCTGCTTGTCACCCAGACCTGGTGACTCTGGTCCACACCTGGGCATCATTGGTACCTGGTGACTCTGTTGCACACCTGAGCCTCACCTGGACATGAGGCTCTGGACTCTCGAACCACTCTGGGCCTAACCCTGACCTGGTGACTCTGGTCTCCATCTGGATGTCACCTGGACCAGGTGATTCTGGTACCCCTCTCGGCCTCAACCAGTTCTGGTGACTCTGGTCCTCAACTGGGCCTCACCTGGACCTATTGAATATGCTCCATCAGGGCCTCATTTGGACCTGGTGACTCTGGTCCCTACCTGGGCATCATCGGGACATGGATCCACTGCATGGCCTGTAGGTTGGCCTCAGCTGGACCTGGTAACTCTGGTCCCTACCTGGGCATCATCGGGACACGGTTCCTCTGCATGGCTTCCAGGTTGGCCTCACCTGGACCTAGTGAGTGGGGTTGCCACCTGGAGCTCACCCATACCTGGTGACACAGGTCCCCACGTGGGCCTCACTTGGACGTGGTGAATCTGGTCCTTACCTGGTCCTCACCCGGAACTCCTAACTCGGGTCACCACCTGGGAATCACTTGAACCTGGTTAATCTGATCCCCATCTGATCCTCATACAGTCCTGGTGACTTTGTCAACCCACCTGGACCTGATTGCTGTGGACTCCTTCTTGGCCTCACCTGGAACTGGTGACTCTTATCCTAACTGGGCCTCAACCAGATCTGGTGACTCTGGTCCTCACCTATGGACCATTAGGACCTGGATACTCATTTCCACACCTGAGCCTCACCTGGAAATGATGATTCTGGATCCACTCTGGGCCTCACCCTGACATGATGACTCTTGTCCCCATTCGGATGTCACCTAGACTAGGTGAATTTGGTATCCCTCTAGGACTCAACTTGACCTGGTGACTCTGGTCCTGAACTGGGCCTCACGGGGACCTAGTGAACATGCTCCACACCTGCGCCTCATCTGGACCTGGTGACTCTGGTTCTACATGGGAATCACTGGGACCTGGATACTCTCTTATATACCTGGGCCTCACCTGGACCTGGTGACTGTGGTCCCACCTGGGCCTCACCTGGACGAGGTGACTGGTTCCCACAGGGACCTCACCTGGACCTGGTGACTCAGGTCCTCATATGGGCATCATGGGACCTGGTTTCTCAGTTCCACATCGGGGCCTCACCTGGACCTAGTGATTCTCGTCCCACTCTGGGCCTCACCCTGACGTGGTGACTCTGGTCCCCACCTGGATATCACCAGAACCGGGTGACACTGGTCCCCCTCTGGGACTCTCCCGGAGGTGGGGACACTGGTCCTCAGGTAGGCCTCAACAGGACCTGGTGAATCTACTCCTCACTTAGGCCTCGTCTGGACCTTGTGACTCTTTTCCCACCTGGCATCAATGGGACATGGTTACTCTTCCCATCTGGGCCTCACATGGACATGATAACTTTGCTCCACACTTTGGCCTCAACTGTTCCTGATGACTCTGTTCCCCCCACCTAGGCCTCAATCTGGACCTGGTGACTGTGGTCCCCACCTGGATCTCACCTGAACCTGGTGACTCTCGTTCCCACATGAACCACACCTGGACCTGGTGACTGTGGTGTTCTTGTAGACTCACATTTACCTGGTGACTCCGGTCCCCACTAGGGCCTCACCTGGATCTGGTGACTCTGGCCTGCCTGAAGACCTCACCTTGACCTAGTGAGTGGAGTTGCCACCTGGGCCTCACACATAGCTGGTGACTCAATTCCCCTCGTGGGCCTCTTGGACTTGGTGAATCTGGTCCTTACCTGGTCCTGTCCCAGACCCGGGGACTCTGGTCACCACCTGGGCCTCACCTGGACCTGGTGAATCTGGTCCCCATCTGGGCCTCACCCAGTCCTCGGGACTTTGTTCACCACCAGGACCTGATTGCTGTGGATTCTTTCTTGGCCTCACCTGGAACTGGTGACTCTGATCCTATCTGCGGGTCACCCAGACCTGGTGACTGTAGTCCTCACCTGGGCATCATTGGTACCTGGGGATTCTGTTCCACACCTGAGCCTCACCTGGACATGATGACTCTGGAACCATTCTGGGCCTCATCCAGACCTGGTGACTCTGGTCCTCATCTGGATGTCACCTGGACCAGGTGTTTCTTGTACCCCTCTAGACCTCAACCATATCTGGTGTCTCTGGTCCTCAACTGGGCCTCACAGGGACCTAGTGATCATGCTGCCCACCTGCGCCCCACCTGGACCTGGTGACTCTGGTTCTACCTGGGCATCATCGTGACATGGTTACTCTATTCCCCACAGGGACTGACCTGATCCTGGTAACTCTGGTCCGGACTTTGGCCTCTTCTGTACCACGTGACTCTGGCTCCACCTGGGCCACACCTGTAACTGGTGACTCTGATCCTAAGCATGGCCTCACCTGACCTGGTGACTGTGGTTCCCATCGAGACCTCACCTGGACTTCATGTCTCTGGTCCCACCTGGGCCTCACCAGGACCTGGTGTCTCTGGTACCCACCTGGGTAGCATCAGGATATGGTTACACTGTACACTAACAGTGACCCAGCCGGACCTATTAACTCTGGTCTTCACATGGGCCACTCCTGCACATGGTGACACTGGTTCCCACCTGGGTCTCACGGGGACATGGTGAGTCGTATCCCACCTGGGCCTCACCTGTCACTGCTGATTCTCGTTCCCACATGGAATCATGTGGACTTGGTGGCTGCAGTGTTTCTAGCTTCTCATGTACCTCGTGACTATGGTCCCCACCAGGGCCTCACCGGGACCTGGTAAGTGTGGTTGCCACCTGCACCTCACCTGGACCTGGTGATTCTGGTCTGCACCTGAAACAAACCTGGAGTTGGTGACTGTGGTCCCCACCTTGGCTTCACCTGGATTTGGGGACTCCAGTCCCCATCTGGGCCTCACCTGGCCCTGTTGCCCATGGTCCTCAACTCGCAAAATTGGGAACCAGAGACTGTGTTCCACATCTGGACCTCACCTGGACCAGGAGACTCTGGTCCCTGTCTGGGTCTCACCGTGCCCTAGTGACTGTGAACCTCACTTTGGCCTGACTTGGACCTGCTGACCCTTGTTGCCACCTGCGCCTGAACTCGAACTGTTGACTGTGGTTCTTTCAAGGGCCTGCACTGGACCTGGTGATCCTGGTCCCAACTTGGGTCTCACCTGGACGTGGTGACCCTTGTCAACACCGGGGACCCACCTGGACCTGGTTACAGTGTTCCACACCGGGGCCTCAAGTAGACCTGTTGACCATGGTCCCCAAGCCGGCCTCACATGGACCTGTTGCCTCTGACCCCCACCGGGGACTCACGTGTACCTGGTAACTCTGGTCCTCACCTGGGCCTCATCTGGACCTAGTGACTCTGGTCCCCATCTGGGCTTCACCTCGATCTGGTGACTGGTCCCCACCTGGGCTTCACCTAGATCTGGTGACTCTCGTCCCCACCTGGACCTCTCCTGGACCTGGTGACTCTCTTTCCAACATGGACCTCACCTGGATCTGGTGACTCTGGTACTCAGTTTGGCCTCACCTGGACCTGGTGTCTCTCGTCCCCATTTTGACCTAACTCAGAACTGCTGAATCTTGCCCCACCTAGGCCGCACCCAGACCTGGTGACACTTGTCCCCAGCTATGCCTCAATTCGACCTGATGAATCTGGTCCTCACGTGGTCCTCACATGGACCTTGTACTCAGCTGAATACAGTGGCTCTTGTTCCCACAAGGGGCTCACCTGATACTGGTGACTGTGGTCTTATCTATGCCTCACCAGGACCTAGTGATTCTGTTCCCCATCTGGGCCTGCATGGCCCTAGTGACTCTGGTCCTCACCCAGGCATCACTGGGACCTGTAAACTATATTCCACACCTGGGCCTCACTTTGACCAGGGACCTCTGGTCCCATTCTGGGCCTCAAACTAAACTGGTTACTCTGGTTCCCCCTCTGGGCCTCACCCTTACCTGGTGTCTCTGGTCACCCCTTGGGCTTCAATTGGGCCTGGTGAATCTGGTCCTTAGCTGGTACGCACCTGGATCTGGTGATTGGTCGCCACCTGGGTCTCACCTGGACTTGGTGAATCCTGTTGCCACCTGCGCCTCACCTGGACCTTGTGACAGTGGTCCCACCTGGACCTCACCTGGATCTGGTGGCTCTGGTTCCCATATGGGGCTCTCCTGAACCTGGTCCATGTTGTCTCCATCTGGCCTCAACTGGAACACAATGACTCTGATAGATATTTGGGCCTCTCCTGAACCTGATGACGCTGGTCCTTACCTGGGCATCACTTGGACCTGGATACTCTCTTATATACCTGGGCCTCACCTGGACCTGGTGACTGTGCTCCCACCTGGGCCTCACCTGGACGAGGTGACTGGTTCCCACAGGGATCTCACCTGGACCTGGTGACTCAGGTCCTCATATGGGCATCATGGGACCTGGTTTCTCACTTCCACATCGGGGCCTCACCTGGACCTAGTGATTCTCGTCCCCCTCTGGGCTTCACCCTGACGTGGTGACTCTGGTCACCCCTGGATATCACCAGAAGCGGGTGACTCTGGTCCCCCTCTGGGACTCTCCCGGAGCTGGGGACACTGGTCCTCAGCTGGGCCTCAACAGGACCTGGTGAATCTACTCTGCACTTAGGCCTCGTCTGGACCTTGTGACTCTTTTCCCACCTGGCATCAATGGGACATGGTTACTCTGTTCCCCACCTGGGCCTCACCTGGACATGATAACTTTGCTCCACACTGTGGCCTCAAATGGTCCTGATGAAACTGGTCCCGCCACCTAGGCCTCAATCTGGACCTGGTGACTGTGGTCCCCACCTGGGTCTCACCTGGACCTGGTGACTCTCGTTCCCACTTGAAACACACCTGGCCCTGTTTACTGTGGTTTTCTTGTAGACTCACATTTACCTGTTACTCCGGTCCCCACTAGGGCCTCACCTGGATCTGGTGATTGTGACCTGCAGGTTGGCCTCACCTGGACCTGGTGAGTGGGGTTGCCATGTGGGCCTCACCCATACCTGTTGACTCAGATCCACACGTGGGACTCTTGGACCTGGTGAATCTGGTCCTTACCTGGTCCTCTCCAAGACCCGGGGACTCTGGTCACCACCTGGGCCTCACCTGGATCTGGTGAATCTGGTACCCATCTGGGCCTGACCCAGTCCTGGTGACTTTGTTCCCCACCTGGACCTGATTGCTGTGGACTCTTTCTTGGCCTCACCTGGAACTGGTGACTCTGATCCTATCTACGCGTCACCCAGACCTGGTGACTCTGGTCCTCACCTGGGCATCATTGGTACCTGGTGACTCTGTTCTACACCTGAGCCTCAACTGGACATCCTGACTCTGGAACCTCTCTGGGCCTCACCCTGCCCTGGTGACTCTGGTCCCCATCTGGATGTCACCTGGACCAGGTGATTCTGGTACCGCTCTAGGCCTCAAACAGTTCTGGTGAACCTGGTCCTCAACTTGGCCTCACCTGGACCTAGTTAATATGCTCCATCTGGGACTCATTTGGACCTGGTGACTCTGGTACCTACCTGGGCATCATAGGGATATGGTTCCAATGCATGGCTTGCAGGTTGGCCTCACCTGGACCTGGTAACTCAGTCCCTACCTGGGCATCATCGGGACATGGTTCCACTGCATGGCCTGCAGGTTGGCCTCACCTGGACCTGGTGAGTGGGGTTGCCAATTGTGCCTCACCCATACCTGGTGACACAGGTCCCCACGTGGGCCTCAATTGGACCTGGTGAATCTGGTCCTTACCTGGTCCTTCCCCAGAACTGGTAACTCTGGTCACCACCTGGGAATCACCTGGGCCTGAGGAATCTGGTCCCCATCTAGGCCTCACCCAGTCCTGGTGACTTTGATCCCCACAGGGACCTGATTGCTGTGGACGCCTTCTTGGACTCAACTGGGACTGGTGACTCTGATCCTAACTGGGCCTCAACCAGATCTGGTGACTCTGGTCCTCACCTGTGGACCATTAACCTGGATACTCTGTTCCACACCTGAGCCTCACCTGGACATGATGACTCTGGATCCCCTCTGGGCCTCACCCTGACATGGTGACTCTGGTCCCCATCTGGATGTCACTTAGACCAGGTGAATCTTGTACCCCTCTAGGCCTCAACTACACCTGGTGACTCTGGTCCTCAACTGGGCCTCACCGGGACATAGAGAATATGCTCCCCACCTGCGCCTCATCTGGACCTGGTGACTCTGGTTCTACCTGGTCATCATCGGGACATGGTTACTGTATTCCCCACTCGGACTGACCTGATCCTGGTAACTCTGGTCCTGACTTTGGCCTCTTCTGTACCAGGTGACTCTGGCTCCACCTGGGCCTCATCTGTAACTGGTGACTCTGATCCTAAGCATGGCCTCACCTGACTTTCTGACTGTGTTTCCCATCGGGACCTCACCTGGACCTATGTCTCTAGTCGCACCTGGGCCTCACCAGGACCTGGTGTCTCTGGTACCCACCTGGGTAGCATCATGATATCGTTACACTGTTCACTAACAGTGACCCGGCCGGACCTATTAACTCTCGTCTTCACCTGGTCCACACTTGGACATGGTGACACTGGTTCCCACCAGGGTCTCACCTGGACATGGTGAGTCGGATCCCCACCTTGTCCTCAACTGAAACTGGTGATTCTCGTTTCCACATGGACATCAGTGGACCTGGTGGCTACAGTGTTTCTAGCTTCTCATGTACCTCGTGGATCGGGTCCCCACCAGGGCCTCACCTGGACCTGGTGAGTGGGGTTGCCACTTGGGCCTCAGGCATACCTGGTGACACAGGCCCCTACGTGGGCCTGACTTGGACCTGGTGTATCTGGTAATTCTGGTCACCACCTGGGAATCACCTGGACCTAGTGAATCTGGTAACTCTGGTCACCACCTGGGAATCACTTGGACCTGGTGAATCTGTGTCCCCATCTGGGGCTCACCCAGTCCTCGTGAATTTTTTCCCCACCTGGACCTGATTGCGGTGGACTCCTTCTTAACCTCACCTGGAACTGTTGACTCTGATCCTAACTGGACCTCACCCAGATCTGTTGACTCTGGTCCTCACCTGTGGACCATTATGACCTGGATACTCTGTTCCACACCTGAGACTCACCTGGACATGATGACTCTGGATCCCCTCTGGGCCTCTCCCTGACATGGTGACTCTGGTCCCCATCTGGAAGGCACCTAGTCCAGGTGAATCTGGTACCCCTCTATGCCTCAACTAGACCTGGTGACTCTGGTCCTCTACTGGGCCTCAACGGGACGTAGTGAATATGGTCCCCACCTTTGTCTCATCTGGACCTGGTGACTCTGGCTCCACCTGGGCCTCACCTGTAACTGGTGACTCTGATCCTAAGCATGGCCTCACCTGACCTGGTGACTGTGGTTCCCATAGGGACCTCACCTGGACCTCATGTCTCTGTTCCACCTGGGCCTCACCAGGAACTTTTGTCTCTGGTTACCACCTGGGTAGCATCAGGATATGGTTACACTGTTCACTATCAGTGACCCAGCCGGACCTATTAACTCTGGTCTTCACTGGGCCACAACTAGACATGGTGACAGTCGTTCCCACCTGGGTCTCACCTGGACATGGTGAGTCGGATCCCCACCTGGTCCTCACCTGTAACTGGTGATTCTCGTTCCCACATGGACATCATGTGGACCTGGTGGCTGCAGTGTTTCTAGCTTCTCATGTACCTCGTGACTCTGGTCCCCACCAGGGCCTCACCGGGACCTGGTGAGTGTAGTTGCCACCTGCACCTCACCTGGACCTGGTGATTCTGGTCTGCACCTGAGACTACCCTGGATCTGGTGACTGTGGTCTCCACCTGGGCTTCTCCTGGATTTGGGGACTCCGGTCCCCCTCTGGGCCACACCTGGCCCTGTTGACCATGGTCCTCAACTGTGCAAAATTGGGACCCGGTGACTTTAGACCTCACCTGGACCATATGACTCTGGTCCGCCTCCGGGTCTAACCTTGGACCTCAACTGGACCATGTGACTCTGGTCCGCCTCAGGGTCTAACCGTGCCCTAATGACTCTGAAACCCACTTTGTCCTGACTTGGACCTGCTGACCTTGGTTGCCACCTGTGCCTGACCTCGAACTGTTGACTCTGGTTCATTCAACGGCCTCCCCTGTACCTGGTGATCCTGGTCCCCACCTGGGTCTCACCTGGACGTGGTGACTCTTGTCACCACCGGGGATTCACCTGGACCTGGTACTGTGTTCCACACCTGGGCCTCAAGTAGACCTGTTGACCATGGTCCCCAAGCCGGCCTCACATGGACCCGTTGGCTCTGATCCCTACCGGGGCCTCACGTGTACCTGGAAACTCTGGTCCTCACCTGGGCCTCATCTAGACCTAGTGACTCTGGTCCCCACCTGCGCTTCACTTGGATCTGGTGACTCTGTTCCCCACCGGGACTTCACCTGGATCTGGTGACTCTTGTACACACCTGGACCTCTCCTGGACCTGGTGACTCTCTTTCCAACATGGACCTCACCTGGATCTGGTGACTCTGGTCCTCAGTTTGGCCTCACATGGACCTGGTGTCTCTCGTCCCCACTTTGACTTAACTCAGAACTGCTGAATCTTGCCCACGTAGGCCGTACCCAGACCCGGTGACACTTGTCCCTAGCTATGCCTCAATTCGACCTGATGAATCTGGTCCTCACGTGGGCCGCACATGGACCTGGGACTCAGCTGGATAGAGTGTCTCTGGTTCCCACAAGGGGCTCACCTGATATTGGTGACTTATTCACCAGTGGTCTTATTCTATGCCTCAACAGGACCTATTGCTTCTCTTCCCCATTTGGGCCGGCATGGCCCTAGTAACTCCGGTCCTCACCCAGGCATCATTGGGACCTGGATACTCTATTCCACACCTAGGCCTCACTTTGACCAGGGATCTCTGGTCCCATTCTGGGCCTCAAACTAAACTGGTTACTCTGGTTCCCACTCTGGGCCTCACCCTTACCTGGTGACTCTCGTAACCCCTTGGGCTTCACTTGGGCCCGGTGCATATGGTCGTTAGCTGGTCCGCACCTGGATCTGGTGACAGGTCGCCACCTGGGCCTCACCTGGACTTGGTGAATCCTGTTGACACCTGCGACTCAACTGGACCTTGTGACTGTGGTCCAACCTGGACCTCCCCTAGATCTGGTGGGTCTGGTTCCCATATCGGGCTCTCCTGGACCTGGTTCCTGTGGTCTCCATCTGGCCTCACCTGGAACACAATGACTCTGATCCATATTTGGGCCTCTTCTGGACCTGTAGACTCAGGTCCTTACCTGGGTATCATTGGGACCTGGAACTCTCTTATATACCTGGGCCTCATGTGGACCTGGTGATTGTGGACCCACCTGGGCCTCACCTGGACGAGGTTACTGGTTCCCACAGGGACCTCACCTGGACCTGGTGACTCAGGTCCTCATATGGGCATCATGGGATCTGGGTTCTCAGTTCCATAACGGGGCCTCACCTGGACCTAGTGATTCTCGTCCCCCTCTGGGCCTCACCCTGACGTGGTGACTCTGGTCCCCACCTGGATATCACCAGAACCGGGTGACTCTGGGCCCCCACTGGGACGCAACTGGACCTGGGGACACTGGTCCTCAACTGAGGCTCAACAGGACCTGGTGAATCTACTCCTCACTTAGACCTCGTCTGAACCTTGTGACTCTTTTCCCACCTGGCATCAATTGGACATGTTTACTCTGTTCCCCACCTGGGCGTCACCTGGACATGATAACTTTGCTCCACTCTTTGGCCTCAACTCTTCCTGATGACTCTGGTCCCCCCACCTAGGCCGCAATCTGGAACTGATGACTGTGGTCTCCACCGGGGTCTCACCTGGATTTGGTGACTCTCGTTCCCACATGAACAACACCTGGACCTGGTGACTGTGGTGTCCTTGTACACTCACATTTACCTGTTGACTCCGGTCCCCACTAGGGCCTCACCTGGATCTGGTGACTCTGGCTTGCAGGTTGGCCTCACCTGTACCTGGTGAGTGGGGATGCCACCTGGGACTCACCCATACCTGGTGACTCTGGTCCCCACCTGGAACTCACCTGGATCTTGTGACTCTGGTCTCTGTTTGGCCTCACCTGGACAGGTGTCTCTCGTCCCCACTTTGAACTAACTCAGAACTGCTGAATCTTGCCCAACCTAGGCCGCACCCAGACCTGGTGACTCTTGTCCCCTGCTATGCCTCAATTCGACCTGATGAATCTGGTCCTCACGTGGGCCTCACATGGACCTGGGACTCAGCAGGATAGAGTGTCTCTAGTTCCCACAAGGGGCTCACATGATACTGGTGACTGTGTTCTTATTCTATGCCTCACCGGGACCTAGTGATTCTGTTCCCCATCTGGGCTTTCTTGGCCCTAGTGAGTCTGGTCCTCACCAAGGCATCATTGGGACCTGGATACTCTATTCCACACCTGGGCCTCACTTTGTCCAGGGACCTCTGGTCCCATTCTGGGCCTCAAACTAAACTGGTTACTCTGGTTCCCCCTCGGGGCCTCACCCTTACCTGGTGACGCTGGTCACCCCTTGGGCTTCACTTGGGCCTGGTGAATCTGGTTCTTAGCTGGTCCGCACCTGGCTCTGGTGACCGGTCACCACGTGGGCCTCACCTGGACTTGGTGAATCATGTTGCCACCTGCGCCTCACCTGGACCTTGTGAATGTGGTCCCTCCTGGACCTCACCTGGATCTGGTGGCTCTGGTTCCCATATGGGGCTCTCCTGGACCTGGTTCCTGTGGTCTCCATCTGGCCTCACTTGGAACACAATGACTCTGATCCATATTTGGGCCTCTCCTGGACCTGTTGACTCTGGTCCTTACCTGGGCATCATGGGACCTGGATACTCTCTTATATACCTGGGCCTCACCAGGACCTGGAGACTGTGGACCCACCTGGGCCTCACCTGGACGGGGTGACTGGTTCCCACAGGGACCTCACCTGGACCTGGTGACTCAGGTCCTCATATGGGCATCTTGGGACCTGGTTTCACTGTTCCACATCGGGGTCTCACCTGGACCTAGTGATTCTCGTCCCCCTCTGGGCCTCACCCTGACTTGTGACACTGGTCCCCACCTGGATATCACCAGAACCGGGTGACACACCTGGAGCTGGGGACACTGGTCCTCAGCTGGGCCTCATCAGGACCTGGTGAATCTACTCCAAACTTAGGCTTCGTCTGGACCTTGCGACTCTTTTCCCACCTGGCATCAATGGGACATGGTTACTCTGTTCCCCACCTGGGCCACACCTGGACATGATAACTTTGCTGCACACATTGGCCTCAATTGGTCCTGATGACTTTCGTACCCCAACCTAGGCCTCAATCTGGACCTGGTGACTGTCGTCCTCAACTGGGTGTCAGCTGGACCTGGTGACTCCAGTTCCCACATGAACCACACCTGGACCTGGTGACTGTGGTGTTCTTGTAGACTCACATTTACCTTGTGATTCCCGTCCCCACTAGGGCCTCAACTGGATATGGTGACTCTGGCCTGCAGGCTGGCCTCACCTGGACCTGGTGAGTGGTGTTGCCACCTGGGCCTCACCCATACCTGGTGACTCAGGTCCACACGTGGGCCTCTTGGACCTGGTGAATCTGGTCCTTACCTGGTCCTCTCCCAGAACCGGGGACTCTGTTGACCACCTGGGCCTCACCTGGACCTGGTAAATCTGGTCCCCATCTGGGCCTCACGCAGTCCTGGTGACTTTGTTCCCCACCTGGACCTGATTGCTGTGTACTCTTTCTTGGCCTCACCTGGACCTAGTGACTCTGATCCTATCTGCGCGTCACCCAGATCTGGTGACTCTGGTCCTCACCTGGGCATCATTGGTACCTGGTGACTCTGTTCCACACCTGAGCCTCACCTGGATTTGATGACTCTGGATCCCCTGTGGGCCTCAGCCTGACATGGTGACTCTGGTCCCCATCTGGATGTCACCTAGACCAGGTCAATCTGGTACCCTTCTAGGCCTCAACTTGACCTGGTGACTCTAGTCCTCATCTGGGCCTCACTGGGACATAGTGAACATACACCCCACCTGAGCCTCATCTGGACCTGGTGACTCTGGTTTTACCAGGGCATCATCAGGAAATGGTTACTCTATTCACCACTGGGACTGAACTGATCCTGGTAACTCATGTCCTGACTTTGGCCTCTTCTGTACCAGGTGACTCTGGCTCCACCTGGGCATCATTGGGACCTGGATACTCTCTTATATACCTGGGCCTCACCTGGACCTGATGACTGTGGTCACACCGGGGCCTCACCTGGACCTGGTGAATCTGGTCCCAATCTGGGCCTCACCCAGTCCTTGTCACTTTGTTCCCCACCTGGACTTGATTGCTGTGGTCCCATTCTTGGCCTCACCTGGAACTGGTGACTCTGATCCTATATGCGCGACTCCCAGATCTGGTGACTCTGGTCCTCACCTGGGAGTTATTGGTACCTGGAGACTCTGTTCCACACCTGAGCCTCATCTGGAACTGATGATCTGAAACCTTTCTGGGTCTCACCCTGACCTGGTGACTCTGGTCCCCATCTGGATGTCACCTGGACCAGGTGATACTGGTACTCCTCTAGGCCTCAACCCGATCTGGTGTCTCTGGTCCTCAACTGGGCCTCAACTGGACCTAGTGAATATGCTCCATGTGGGCCTGATTTGGAACTGGTAACTCTGGTCACTAACTCGGCATCATCGGGTCATGGTTCCACTATATGGCCTACAGGTTGCAGTCACCTGGACCTGCTTACTGTGTTCCACACCTGAGACTCAAGTAGATCTGTTGACCATGGTCCCCAAGCCGGCCTCACATGGACCTGTTGCCTCTGATCCCCACCGGGGCCTCACGTGTACCTGGTAACTCTGGTCCTCCCCTGGGCCTCATCTGGACCTAGTGACTCTGGTCCCCACCTGGACTTCACCTGGATCTCGTGACTCTGGTCCCCACCTGGACTTCAACTGGATCTGATGACACTGGTCCCCACCTGGACCTCACCAGGACCTGGTGACTCTGGTCCGCAGTTTGGCCTCACCTGGACCTGTTGACTCTTTTCCCCACTTTGACCTAACTCAGAACTGCTGAATCTTGCCCCACCTAGGCCGCACCCAGACCTGGTGACTCTTGTCCCCAGCTATGCCTCAATTCGACCTGATGAATCTGGTCCTCACGTGGATCTCACATGGACCTGGGACTCAGCTGGATAGAGTGGCTCTGGTTCCCACAGGGGCTCACCTGATACTGCTGAATGTGGTCTTATTCTATGCCTCACCAAGACCTGGTGATTCTGTTCCCCATCTAGGCCTGCATGGCCCTAGTAACTCTGTTCCTCACCCAGGCATCATTGGGACCTGGATACTCTATTCCACACCTGGGCCTCACTCTGACAAGGGACCTCTGGTCCCATTCTGGGCCTCAAACTAAACTGGTTACTCTGGTTACCGATCTGGGCCTCACCCTTACCTGGTGACTCTGGTCACCCCTTTGACTTCCCTTGGGCCTGGTGAATCTGGACCTTAGCTGGTCCGCACCTGGATGTGGTGACTGGTCGCCACCTGGGCCTCCCCTGGACTTGGTGAATCCTGTTGCCAGTTGCGCCTCACCTGGACCTTGTGACTGTGTTCCCACCTGGACCTCACATGGATCTGGTGGCTCTGGTTCCCATATTGGTCTCTCCTGGACCTGGTTCCTGTGGTCTCCATCTGACCTCACCTGGAAAACAATGATTCTGATCCATATTTGGGCCTATCCTGGATCTGTTGTCTCTGGTCCTTATCTGGCCTCATTGGGACCTGGATACTCACTTATATACCTGGGCTTCACCTGGACCTGGTGAATGTGGTACCACCTGGGCCTCACTTGGACGAGGTGCCTGGTTCCCACAGGGATTTCACCTGGACCTGGTGACTCAGGTCCTCATATGGGCATCATGGGACCTGGTTTCTCAGTTCCACATCGGGGCCTCACCTGGACCTAGTGATACTCGTCCCCCTCTAGGCCTCACCCTGATGTGGTGAATCTGGTCCCCACCTGGATATCACCAGAACCGTGTGAGTCTGTTTCCCCTCTGGGGCTCACCCAGAGCTTGGGATATTGGTCTTCAACTGGGCCTCAGCAGGACCTGGTGAATCTACTCCTCACTTAGGCCTCGTCTAGACCTTGTGACTCTTTTCCCACCTGGCATCAATGGGACATGGTTACTCTGTTCCCCACCTGGGCCTCACCTCCACATGATAACTTTGCTCCACACTTTGGCCTCAACTGGTCCTGATGACTTTGTTCCCCACACCTATGCCTCAGTCTGGACCTGGTGACTGTGGTGCCCACCCGGGTCTCACCTGTACCTGGTGATTCTCGTTCCCACATGAACCACACCTGGACCTGGTGACTGTTTTGTTTTTGTAGACTCACATTTACCTGATGACACTGGTCCCCAAGGGCCTCACCTGGATCTGGTGACTCTGGCCTGCCGGTTGGCCTCACCTTGACCTGGTGAGTGGGGTTGCCACCTGGGCCTCACACATAGCTGGTGACTCAATTCCCCCTCGTGGGCCTCTTGGACCTGGTGAATCTGGTCCTTACCTGGTCCTGTCCCAGACCCGGGGACTCTGGTCACCACCTGGGCCTCACCTGGACCTGGTGAATCTGGTCCCCATCTGGGCCTCACCCAGTCCTGGTGACTTTGTTCCCCACGTGGACCTCATTGCTGTGGACTCTTTCTTGGCCTCATCTGGAACTGGTGACTCTGATCCTATCTGCGCGTCACCCAGATCTGGTGACTCTGGGCCTCACCTGAGCATCATTGGTACCTGGTGACTTTGTTCCACGCCTGAGCCTAACCTGGACATGATGACTCTGGAACCACTCTGGGCCTCTCCCTGAACTGATGCCTCTGGTCCCCATCTGGATGTCACCTGGACCAGGTGATTCTGGTACCCCTCTAAGCCTCAGCCAGATCTGGTGACAGTGGTCCTCAACTGGGCCTCACTGGACCTAGTGAATATTCTCCATCTGGGTCTCATTTGGACCTGGTGACTCTGGTCCCTACCTGGGCATCATAGGGATATGGTTCCACAGCATGGCCTGCAGGTTGGCCTCACCTGGACCTGGTACCTCTGTTCCCTACCTGGGCATTATCGGGACATGGTTCCTCTGCATGGACTGCAGGTTGGCCTCACCTGGACCTGGGGAGTGGGGTTGCCACCTGAGCCTCACCCATGCTTGGTGACACAGGTACCCACGTGGGCTCACTTGGACCTGGTGAATCTGGTCCTTACCTGGTCCTCACCCGGAACTGGTAACTCTGGTCACCACCTGGGTATCACCTGGACCTGGTGAATCTGGTCCCCATCTGGGCCTCACCCAGTCCTCGTGACTTTGTTCCCCACCTGGACCTGATTGCTGTGGACTCCTTCTTGGCCTCACCTGGAACTGGTGACTCTGATCCTAACTGGGGCTCACCCAGATCTGGTGACTCTGGTCCTCACCTGTGGATCATTATGATCTGGATCTCTGTTCAACACCTGAGCCTCACCTGGACATGATGACTCTGGGTCCCCTCTGGGCCTCACCCTGACATGGTGACTCTGCTCCCCATCTGGATGTCACCTAGACCAGGTGAATCTGGTACCCCTCTAGGACTCAACTAGACCTGGGGATTCTGGTCCTCAAGTGCGCCTCACCGAGACCTAGAGCATATGCTTCCCACCTGCTCCTCATCTGGACTTGGTGACTCTGGTTCTACCTGCGCATCATCGGGACATGGTTACTCTATTCCCCACTGGGACTGACCTGATCCTGGTAACTCTGGTTCTGACTTTGTCATCTTCTATACCAGGTGACTCTGGCTCCTCCTGGGCCTCACCAGTAACTGGTGACTCTGATCCTAAGCATGGCCTCACCTGACCTGGTGACTGTGTTTCCCATCGAGACCTCACCTGGACCTCATATCTCTGGTCCCACCTGGGCCTCACCAGGACCTGGTGTCTCTGGTACCCACCAGGGTAGAATCAGGATATGGTTACACTGTTCACTAACAGTGACCCAGCCGGACCTATTAACTCTGGTCTTCACCTGGGCCACACCTGGACATGGTGACACTGGTTCCCACCTGGGTCTCACCTGGACATGGTGAGTCCGATCCCCACCTGGTCCTCACCTGTAACTGGTGATTCTCATTCCCATATGGACATCCTGTGGACCTAGTGGCTGCAGTGTTTCTAGCTTCTCATGTACCTCGTGACTCTGGTCCCCACCAGGGCCTCACCGGGACCTGGTGAGTGTGGTTGCCACCTGCACCTCACCTGGACTTGGTGATTCTGGCCTGCACCTGAGACTACCCTGGATCTGGTGACTGTGGTCCCCACCTGGTCTTCACCTGGATTTGGGGACTCCGGTCCCCATCTGGGCCTCACCTGGCCCTGTTAACCATGGTCCTCAACTGGGCACAATTGGGGCCCAGTGACTGTGTTCCACAAATGGACCTCACCTGGACCAGGTGTCTCTGGTCCCCCTCTTGGTCTCACCGTGCCCTAATGACTGTGAACCCAACTTTGGCCTGACTTGGACCTGCTGACCCTGATTGCCACCTGCGCCTGACCTCGAACTGTTGACTCTGGATCTTTCAAGGGCCTCCCCTGTACCTGGAGATCCTGGTCCCCAACTGGGCCTCAACTAGACGTGGTGACTCTCGTCACCACTGGGGACTCACCTGGACAGGCTTACAGTGTTCCACACCTGGGCCTCAGGTAGACCTGTTGACCATGTTCCCCAAGCCTCCCTCACGTAGACCTTTTGGCTGAGATCCCCACCGGGGCCTCACGTGTACCTGGTAACTCTGATCCTCACCTGGGCCTCATCTGGACCTAGTGACTCTGGTCCCCACCTGGGCTTCACCTGGATCTGGAGACTCTGTTCCCCACCTGGACTTTACCTGGACCTGGTGACTGTGGTCCCACCTGGGCCTCACATGGACGAGTTGACTGTTTCCTACAGCGACCTCACCTGGACCTGGCGACTCAGGTCTTCATATGGGCATCATGGGACCTGGGTTCTCAGTTCCACATCGAGGCCTCATCTGGACCTAGTGATTGTCGTCCCCCTCTGGGCCTAACCCTGACGTGGTAACTCAGGTACCCACCTGGATATCACCAGAACCGGGTGACACTGGTCCCCCTCTGGGACTCACCCGGAGCTGGGGACACTGGTACTCAACTGGGCCTCAACAGGACCTGGTGAATCTACTCCTCACTTAGGCCTCGTCTGGACCTTGTGACTCTGTTACCACCTGGCATCTTTGGGACATGGTTACTCTGTTCCCGACCTGGGCCTCATATGGACATGATAACTTTGCTCCACACTTTGGCCTCAACTGGTCCTGATGACTCTGCTCCCCCGACCTAGGCCTCAATCTGGACCTGGTGACTGTGGTCCCCACCTGGGTCTCACCTGGACCTGGTGACTCTCGTTCCCACATGAACCACACCAGGATCTGGTGACTGTGTTGTTCTTGTAGAATCACTTTTAACTGGTGAATCCAGTCCCCACTAGGGCCTCACGTGGATCGGGTGACTTGGCCTGCAGGTTGGCCTCACATGGACCTGGTTAGTGGGGATGACACATGGGCCTCACCCATACCTGGTGACTCAGGTCTCCACGTGGGCCTCTTGGACCTGGTGAATCTGGTCCTTACCTGGTCCTCTCCCAGACCCGGGGACTCTGGTCACCACCTGGAAATCACCAGGGCCTAGTGAATCTGGTCCCTATCTGGGCCTCCCCGAGTCCTGGTGACTTTGTTCCCCACCTTGACCTGATTGCTGTGGACTCTTTCATGGCCTCACCTGGAAATGGTGACTCTGATCCTATCTGCGTGTCACCCAGACCTGGTGACTCTGGTCCGCACCTGGGCGTCATTAGTACCTGGTGACTCTGGTCCTCACCTGGGCGTCATTGGTACCTGGTGACTCTGTTCCACACCTGAGCCTCACCTGGACATGATGACTCTGGATTCACTCAAGGCCTCACCATGACATGGTGACTCTGGTCCCCATCTGGACGTCCCCTAGACCAGGTGAATCTGGTACCCCTCTAGGCGTCAACTAGACCTGGTCACTCTGGTCCTCATCTGGGCCTCACCTGGACCTACTTAATATTCTCCCCACCTGCGCCTCGATGGACCTGGTGACTCTGATTCTACCTGGGCATCATTGGGAGATGGTTACTGTATTACCCACTGGGACTAACCTGATCCTGGTAACTCTGGTCCTGACTTTGGCCTCTTCTTTACCAGGTGACTCTGGCTCCACCTGGGACTCACCTGTACCTGGTGACTCTGATCCTAAGCATGGCCTCACCTGACCTGGTGACTGTGGTTCCCATCGGGACCTCACCTGGACCTCATGTCTCCGGTTACACCTGGGCCTCACCAGGACCTGGTGACTCTGGTACCCACCTGGGTAGCATCAGGATATGGTTACACTGTTCACTAACACTCATCCAGCAGGACCTAATAACTCTGGTCTTCACCTGGGGCACACCAGGACATGGTGACACTGGTTCCCACCTGGGTCTCACCTGGACATGGTGAGTCGGATCCCCACCTGTTCCTCACCTGTAACTGGTGATTTTCGTTCCCACATGGACATCATGTGGGACTGGTGGCTGCAGTGTTTCTAGATTCTCATGACCCTCATTACTCTTGTCACCACCAGGGACTCACCTGGACCTGGTTCCTGTGTTCCACACATGGGCCTCAAGTACACTTGTTGACCATGGTCCCCAAGCCGGCCTCACATGGACCTGTTGCCTCTGTTCCCCACCGTGGCCTCACGTGTACCTGGTAACTCTGGTCCTCACCTGGGCCTCATCTGGACCTAGTGACTCTGGTCCCCACCTGGGCTTCACATGGATCTGGTGACTCTGGTCCCCACCGGGACTTCACCTGGATCTGGTGACTCTGGGACCCACCTGGAACTCTCCTGGACCTGGTGACTCTCTTTCCAACATGGACCTCACCTGGATCTCGTGACTCTGGACCTCAGTTTGGCCTCACATGGACCTGGTGTCTCTCGTCCCCACTTGGACCTAACTTAGAACTGCTGAATCTTGCCCCACCTAGGCCGCACGCAGACCTGGTGACTCTTGTCCCACTATGCCTCAATTCGACCTGATGAATCTGGTCCTCACGTGGGCCTCACATGGATCTGGGACTCAGCTGGATAGAGTGGCTCTGGTTTCCACAAGGGGGTCACCTGATACTGCTGACTGTGGTCTTATTCTATGCCTCACCAGGACCAAGTGATTCTGTTCCCCATTTGGGCCTGCATGGCCCTAGTGACTCTGGTCCTCACCCAGGCATCATTGGGACCTGGATACTCTATTCCACACCTGGGTCTCACTTTGACCAGGGACCTCTGGTCCCATTCTGGGCCTCAAACTAAACTGGTTACTCTGGTTCCCCTCTGGGCCTCACCCTTACCTGGTGACGCTGGTCACCCCTTGGGCTTCACCTGGGCCCGGTGAATCTGGTACTTAGCTGATCCTCACCTGGATCTGGTGACTGGTCGCCACCTAGGCCTCACTTGGACTTGGTGAATCCTGTTGCCACCTGCGCCTCACCTGGACCTTGTGACTCTGGTCCCACCTGGACCTCACCTGGATCTGGTGGCTCTGGTTCCCATATGGGGCTCTCCTGGACCTGGTTCCTGTGGTCTCCATCTGGCCTCACCAGGAACACAATGACTCTGATCCATATTTGGGCTTCTCCTGGACCTGTTGACTCAGGTCCTTATCTAGGCATCATTGGGACCTGGATACTCTCTTATATACCTGGGCCTAACCTGGAACTGGTGACTGTGGTCCCCCTGGGCCTCACCTGGACGACGTGACGGTTTCCCACAGGGACCTCAACTGGACCTGGTGATTCAGGTCCTCATACGGGCATCATGGGACCTGGTTTCTTAGTTATACATCAGGGCCTCACCTGGACCTAGTGATTTTCTTCCCCCTGTGGGCCTCACTCTGACGTGGTGACTCTGGTCCCCACCTGGATATCACCAGTACTGGGTGACTCGCCCCCTCTGGGACTCCCCCGGAGCTGGGGACACTGGTCTTCAACTGGGCCTCAACAGGACCTGGTGAATCTACTCCTCACTTAGGCCTCGTCTGGACCTTGTGACTGTTTTCGCACCTGGCATCAATGGGACATTGTTACTCTGTTCCACACCTGGGCCTCACCTGGACATGATAACATTGCTCCACATTTTGGCCTCAACAGGTTCTGATGACACTGGTCGCCCCACCTTGTCCTCTATCTGGACCTGGTGACTGTGGTCCCCACCTGGGTCTCACCTGGAACTGGTGACTAAGTTCCCACATGAACCACACCTGGACCTGGTGACTGTGGTGTACTTGTAGACTCACATTTACCTGGTGACTCCTGTCCCCACTAGGGCTTCACCTGGATCTGGTGACTCTGGTCCCCACCTGGCCTTCCCCTGGATCTGGTGACTCTGGTCCCCACCTGGACCTCTCCTGGACCTGGTGACTCTCTTTCCAACATGGACCTCACTTGGATCTGGTGACTCTGGTCCTCAGTCTGGCCTCACCTCAGTTCCTAATCGGGGACTCACCTGAACCTAGTGATTCTCGTCCCCCTCTGGGCCTCACCCTGACCTGTTGACTCTGGTCCTCACCTGGATATCACAAGAACCGGGTGACTCTGGTCCCCCTTTGGGACTCACCCAGTGCTGGGAAGACTGGTACTCAACTGGGCCTCAACACGATCTGGTGAATCTACTCCTCACTTAAGCCTCGTCTGCACCTTGTGACTCTTATCCCACCTGGCATCAATGGGATATGGTTACTCTGTTCCCCACCTGGGCCACACTTGGACATGATATCTGTTCTCCGCACTTTGGCCTCAACTGGTCCTGATGACTCTGGTCCCCCCACCTAGGCCTCAATCTGGACCTGGTGACTGTGGTCCCCACCTGGGTCTCACCTGGACCTGGTGACTCTCGTTCCCACATGAACCACACCTGGACCTGGTGACTGTGGTGTCCTTGTAGACTCACATTAACCTGGTGATTCCGTTCCCGTCTAGGGCCTCACCTGGATCTGGTGACTCTGGCATGCAGGTTGGCCTCACCTGGAATTGGTGAGTGGGGTTGTCACCTGGGCCTCACCCATACCTGGTGACTCAGGTCCCCACGTGGGCCTCTTGGACCTGGTGAATCTAGTACTTACCTGGTCCTCTCCCCGACCCGGGGACTCTGGTCATGACCTGGGCCTCACCTGGACCTGGTGAATCTGTTCCTCATCTTGGCCTCACCGAGTCCTGGTGACTTTCTTCCCCACTTGGACCTGATTGCTGTGGACTCTTTTTGCCTCACCTGGAACTGGTGACTCTGATCTTATCTGCGCGTCACCCAGATCTGGTGACTCTGGAACTCACCTGGGCATCATTGGTACCTGATTACTCTGTTCCACACCTGAGCCTCACCTGGACATGATGACTCTGGAACCTCTCTGGGCCTTACCCTGACCTGGTGACTCTGGTCCCCATCTGGATGTCACCTGGACCAGGTGATTCTGGTACCCCTCTAGGCCTCAACCAGATCTGGTGACTCTGGTCCTCAACTGGGCCTCACCTGGACCTAGTGAATATCCTCGATCTGGGCCTCATTTGAACCCGGTGACTCTGCTCCCTACCTGGGCATCATCGGGAGATGGTTCCACTGCATGGCCTGCAGGTTGGCCTCACCTGGACCTGGTAACTCTGGTCCCTACCTGGGCTTCATCGGGACACCGTTCCTCTGCATGGCCTGTAGGGTGGCCTCACCTGGACCTGGTGAGTGGGGTTTCCACATGGGCCTCAGACATAACTGGTGACATAGGTCCCCAAGTGGGCCTCACTTGGACCTGGTGAATCTGGTCCTAACCTGGTCCTCACCCAGAACTGGTAACTCTGGTCACCACCTGGGAATCACCTGGACAGGGTGAATCTGGTCCCCTTCTGGGCCTCCCCCAGTCCTGATGACTTTGTTCCCCACCTGAAACTGATTGCTGTGGACTCCTTCTTGGCCTCACCTGGAACTGGTGACTCTCATCCTAACTGAGCCTAACTCAATCAGCTGACGCTTGTCCTCCCCTGTGGACCATTATGAACTGGATACTCTGTTCCACACCTGAGCCTCACCTGGACATGATGACTCTGGATCCACTCTGGGCCTCACCCTGACGTGGTGACTCTGGTCCTCATGTGGATGTCACCTAGACCAGGTGAATCTGGTACCCCTCTAGGCCTCAACTCGACCTGGTGACTCTGGTCCTCAACTGGGCCTCACCGGGACCTAGTGAACATGCTCCCCACCTGCGACTCATGTGGACCTGGTGACTCTGTTCTACCTGTGTATCATCGGGACATGGTTACTCTATTCCCCACTGGGACTGACCTGATCCTGGTAACTCTGGTCCTGACTTTGGCCTCTTTTGTACCAGGTGACTCTGGCTCCACCTGGGCCTCAATTGTAACTGGTGACTCTGATCCTAAGCATGGCCTCACCTGACCTGGTGACTGCGGTTCCCATCGGACCTCACCTGGACCTCATATCTCTGGTCCAACCTGGGCCTCACCAGGACCTAGTGTCTCTGGTACCCACCTGGGTAGCATCAGGATATGATTACACTGTTCACTAACAGTGACCCAGCCGGACCTATTAACTCTGGTCTTCACCTGGGCCACACCTGGACATGGTGAGACTGGTTCCCACCTGGGTCTCACCTGGACATGGTGAGTCGGATCCCCACTGGTCCTCACCTGTATATGGTGATTCTCGTTCCCACAGGGACATCATGTGGACCTGGTGAATCCAGTGTTTCTAGCTTCTCATGTACCTCGTGACGCTGGTCCCACCAGGGCCTCACCGGGACCTGGTGAGTGTGGTTGCCACCTGCACCTCACCTGGACCTGGTGATTCTGGTCTGCACCTGAGACTACCCTGGATCTGGTGACTCTGGTCCGCACCTGGGCTTCACCTGGTTTTAGGGACTCCGGTCCCCATCAGGGCCTCAACTGGCCCTGTTGTCCATGGTCCTCAACTGGGCAAAATTGGGACCCGGTGACTGTGTACCACAACTGGACCTCACCAGGACCAGGTGACTCTGGTCCCCCTCTGGGTCTCACTGTGCCCTAGTGACTGTGAACACCACTATGGTCTGACTTGGACCTGCTGACCCTGTTTGCCACCTGCGCCTGACCTCGAACTGTTGACTCTGGTTCTTTCAAGGGCCTCCCCTGTACCTGGTGATCCTGGTCCCCACCTGGTCCTCACCTGGACGTGATGACTCTTGTCACCACCGGGGACTCACCTGGACCTCCTTACTGTGTTCCACAACTGGGCCTCAAGTACACCTCTTGACCATGGTTCCCAAGCCGGCCTCACATGGACTTCTTGCCTCTGATCCCCACCGGGGCCTCACATGTACCTGGTAACTCTGGTCCTTACCTGGGCCTCATCTGGACCTACTGACTCTGGTCTCCACCTGGGCTTCACCTGGATCTGGTGATTGTGGTCCCCACCTGGACTTCACCTGGATCTGGTGACTCTGGTCCCCACTTGGATCTCACCTGGATCTGGTGATTCGGGTCCTCAGTTTGCCCTCACTTGGACCTGGTGTCTCTCGTCCCCACTTTGACCTAACTCAGAACTGCTGAAACTTGCCCCACCAAGGCCGCACCCAGACATGGTGACACTTGTCCCCAGCTATGCCTCAATTCGACCTGATGAATCTGGTCCTCACGTGGGCCTCACATGGACCTGGGCCTCAGCTGGATAGAGTGGCTCTGGTTCCCACAAGGGGCTCACCTGATACTGGTGACTTTGGTCTTATTCTATGCCTCACCAGGACCTAGTGATTCTGTTCCCCATCTGGGCCTGCATGGCCCTAGTGACTCTTGTCCTCACCCAGGCATCATTGGGACCTGCATACTCTATTCCACACCTGGGCCTCACTTTGACCACGGACCTCTTGTCCCATTCTGGGCCTCAAACTAAAATGGTTACTCTGGTGCCCCCTCTGGGAATCACCCTTACCCGGTGACTCTGGTCACCCCTTGGGCTTCACTTCGGCCTGGTTAATCTGGTCCTTAGCTGGTCCACACCTGTATGTGGTGACTGGTCGCCACCTGGGCCTCACCTGGACTTGGTGAATCCTGTTGCCACCTGCGCCTCACCTGGACCTTGTGACTGTGGTCCCACCTGTACCTCACCTGGATCTGATGGCTGTGGTTCCCATATGGGGCTCTCCTGGTCCTGGTTCCTGTGGTCTCCATCTGGCCTCACCTGGAACACAATGACTCTGATCCATATTTGGGCCTCTCCTGGACCTGATGACTCTGGTCCTTACCTGGGCATCATTGGGACCTGGATACTCTCTTATATACCTGGGCCTCACCTGGAACTGTTGACTGTGGTCCCACCTGGGCCTCACCTGGACGAGGTGACTTATTCCCTCAGGGACCTCACCTGACCTGGCGACTTAGGTCCTCATATGGGCATCATGGAACCTGGTTTCTCAGTTCCACATCGGGGCCTCAAACTGAACCTAGTGATTCTCGTCCCCCTCTGGGCCTCACCCTGACGTGCTGACTCTGGTCCCCACCTAGATATCACCAGAACCGGGTGACTCTGGTCCCCCACTGGGACTCACCCGGAGCTTGGGACACTGGTCCTCTGCTGAGCCTCCACAGGACCTAGTGATTCTACTCCTCACTTAGGCCTCGTCTGGACCTTGTGAGTCTTTTCCCACCTGGCACCAATGGGACATGGTAACTCTGTTCCCCACCTGGGCCTCACCTGGACATGAGAACTTTGCTCCACACTTTGGCCTCAACTGGTCCTGGTGACTCTTTCCCCCCCACCTAGGCCTCAATCTGGACCTGGTGCTGTGGTCCCCAGCTGGGTCTCACCTGGACCTGGTAACTCTCGTTCCCACATGAACCACAACTGGATCTGGTGACTGTGGTGTTCTTGTAGACTCACATTTACCTGGTGACTCCGGTCCCCACTAGGGCCTCACTTGGATCCGGTAACTCTGGCCGGCAGGCTTGCCTCACCTGGACCTGGTGAGTGGGGTTGCCACCTGGGCCTCACCCATACCTGGTGACTCATGTCCCCACGTCGGCCTCTTGGACCTGGTGAATCTGGTCCTTACCTGGTCCTCTCCCAGATCCGGGGACTCTGGTCACCAACTGGGCCTCACCTAGACCGGATGAATCTGGGCCTCACCCAGTCCTGGTGACTTTGTTCCCCACCTGGACCTGATTGCTGTGGACTCTTTTTGGCCTCACCTGAAAATGGTGACTCTGACCTTTTCTGCGCGTCCCCCAAACCTGGTGACTCTGTTCCTCACCTGGGTATCATCGGGACATGGTTCCACTGCATGGCCTGCAGGTTGGCCTCACCTGGACCTGGTAATTCTGGTCTCTACCTGGGCATCATCGGGACATGGTTCCACTGCATGGCCTGTAGGTTGGCATCACCTGGACCTGGTGAGTGGGTTTGCCACCTGGCCCTCACCCATACCTGGTGACACAGGTCCCACGTGGGCTTCACTTGGACCTGGTGAATCTGGTCCTTATCTGTTCCTCACCCGGAACTGGTAACTCCGGTCATCACCTGGGAATCACCTGGACCTGGTGAATCTGGTCCCCATCTGGGCCTCACCCAGTCCTGGTGACTTTGTTCCCCACCTGGACCTGATTGCTGTGGACTCCTTTTTGGCCTCACCTGGTATTGGTGACTCTGAACCTAACTGGGCCTCACCCAGATCTGGTGACTCTGGTCCTCACCTGTGGACCATTATGACCTGGATACTCTGCTCCACACCTGTGCCTCACCTGGACATGATGACTCTGGATCCCCTCTGGGCCTCAGCCTGACATGGTGACTCTGGTCCCCATCTGGATGTCACCTAGACCAGGTGAATCTGGTACCCCTCTAGGCCTCAACTTGACCTGGTGACTCTGGTCCTCAACTGGGCCTCACCGGGACCTAGTGAACATGCTCCCCACCTGCGCGTCATCTGGTCCTGGTGACTCTGTTTCTACCTGGGCATCATCGGGACATGGTGACTCTATTCCCCACTGGGACTGAACTGATCCTGGTAACTCTGGTCCTGCCTTTGGCCTCTTCTGTACCAGGTGACTCTGGATCCACCTGGGCCTCACCTGTAACTGGTGCCTCTGATCCTAAGCATGGCCTCCCCTGACCTGGTGACTGTGGTTCCCATCGGGACCTCACCTGGACCTCATATCTCTGGTCCCACCTTGGCCTCACCAGGACCTGGCCCGGAGTCAGCAAGTCCAGGTGAGGCTGACATGATGACTCTGGTCCCCATCTGGATGTCACCTAGTCCAGGTGAATCTGGACCCCTCTACACCTCAACTAGAACTGGTGACTCTTGTCCTCAACTTGGCCTCACCGGGACCTAGTGAATATGCTCCCCACCTGCGCCTCATCTGGACCTGGTGACTCTGGTTCTTCCTGGGCATCATCGGGACATGGTTACTCTATTCCCCACTGGGACTGACCTGATCCTGGTAACTCTTGTCCTGACTTTGGCCTCTTCTGTACCAGGTGACTCTGGCTCCAACTGGGCCTCACCTGTAACTGGTGACTCTGATCCTAAGCATGGTTTCACCTGACCTGCTGACTGCGGTTCCCATCGGGACCTCACCTGGACCTCATGTCTCGGGTCCCTCTTGGGCCTCCCCAGGACCTGGTGTCTCTGGTAACCATCTATGTAGCATCAGGTTATGGTGACACTGTTCACTATCAGGGACTCTGGTCCCCATCTGGATGTCACCTGGATCAGGTGATTCTGGTACCCCTCTAGGCCTCAACCAGATCTGGTGACTCTGGTCCTCAACTGGGCCTAACATGGGCCTAGTGAATATGCTCCATCTGGGCCTCATTTGGAACTGGTTACTCTGGTCCCTACCTGGGCATCATCGGGACATGGTTCCACTGCATGGCCTGCAGGTTGGCCTCACCTGGACCTGGTAACTCTGTTCCCTACACGGGCATCTTCGGTACACGATTCCTCTGCATTGCCTGCAGGTTGGACTCACCTTGACCTGGTGAGTGGGTTTGCTAACTGGGCCTCACCCATACCTGGTGACACAGGTCCCCACGTCGGCCTCACATGGACCTGGTGAATCTGGTCCTTACCTGGTCCTCATCCGGAACTGGTAACTCTGGTCATCACCTGGGAATCACCTGGACCTTGTGAATCTGTTCCCAATCTGGGCCCCACCCAGTCCTGGTGACTTTGTTCCCCACCTGGACCTGATTGCTGTGGACACTTTCTTGGCCTCACCTGGAACTGGTGACTCTGTTCCTAACTGGGCCTCACCCAGATCTGGTGACTCTGGTCCTCAACTGTGGATCATTAAGACTTGGATACTCTGTTCCACACCTGAGCCTCACCTGGACTTGATGACTCTGGAACCTCTCTGGGCCTCACCCTGAAATGGTGACTCTGGTCTCCATTTGGATGTCACCTAGACCAGGTGAATCTGGTACCCCTCTAGGACTCAACTAGACCTGGTGACTCTCGTCCTCAATTGGCCTCACAGGGACCTAGTGAATATGCTCCCCACCTGCGCCAATCTGGACCTGGTGACTCTGGTTCTTCCTGGGCATCATCCTGAAATGGTTACTCTATTCCCCACTGGGACTGACCTGATCGTGGTGACTCTGGTCTTGACTTTGGCCTCTTCTGTACCAGGTGACTCTGGCTCCACCTGGGCCTCACCTGTAACTGGTGACTCTGATCCTAAGCATGGCCTCATCTGACCTGGTGACTGTGGTGCCCATCGGGACCTCACCTGGACCTCATGTCTCTGGGCCCACCTGGGCCTCACCAGGATATGGTGTCTCTGGTAACCACCTTGGTAGCATCAGGATATGGTTACACTGTTCACTAACAGTGACCCAGGCTGACCGATTAACTCTGGTCTTCACCTGGGTCTCACCTGGGCATGGTGGGTCGGATCCCCACCTGGTCCTCACCTGTAACTGGTGATTCGCGTTCCCACATGGACATCATGTGGACCTGGTGGCTGCAGTGTTTCTAGCTTCTCATGTACCTCGTGGCTCGGGTCCCCACCAGGGCCTCACCGGGACCTGGTGAGTGTGGTTGCCACCTGCACCTCACATGGACCTGGTGATTCTGGTCTGCACCTGAGACTACCCTGGATCTGGTGACTGTGGTCCCCACCTGGGCTTCACCTGGATTTGGGGACTCCGGTCCCCATATGGGCACACCAGGCTCTGTTGACCATGATCCTCAACTGGGCAAAATTGGGATCCGGTGACTGTGTTCCACAACTGGACCTCACCTGGACCAGGTGACTCTGGTCCCCCTCTGGGTCTCACCGTGCCCTAGTGACTGTGAACCCCACATTGGCCTCACTTGGACCTGCTGACCCTGGTTGCCACCTGCGCCTGACCTCGAGCTGTTGACTCTGATTCTTTCAAGGGCCTCCCCTGTACCTGGTGTTCCTGGTCCCCAACTGGGCCTCACCTGGACGTGGTGACTCTTGTCACCACCGGGGACTCACCTGGACCAGCTTACTGTGTTCCACACCTGGGCCTCAAGTAGACCTGTTGACCATGGTCCCCAGGCGGGACTCACATGGACCTGTTGCCTCTGATCCCCACCGGGGCCTCACGTGTACCTGGTAACTCTGGTCCTCACCTGGGCCTCATCTGGACCTAGTGACTCTGGTTCCCACCTGGGCTTCACCTGGAGCTGGTGACTCGGGTCCCCACCTGGACTTCACCTGAATCTGGTGACTCTGGTCCCCTCCTGGACCTCTCCTGGACCTGGTGACTCTCTTTCCAACATGGTTCTCCCCTGGATTTGGTGACTGTGGTCCTCAGTTTGGCCTCCCTTGGACCTGGTGTCTCTCGTTCCCTCTTTGACCTAACTCAGAACTGCTGAATCTTGCCCCACCTAGGCCGCACCCAGACATGGTGACTCTTGACCCCAGCTATGCCTCAATTCGACCTGATGAATCTGGTCCTCACGTGGGCCTCACATGGACCTTGGACTCAGCTCGGTAGAGTGGCTCTGGTTCCCTCAAGGGGCTCACCTGATACTGCTGACTGTGGTCTTATTCTATGCCTCACTAGGACCTAGTGATTCTGTTCCCCATCTGGGCCTTCATGGCCCTAGAGACTCTGTTCCTCTCCAAGGCATCATTGGGACCTGGATACTCTATTCCACACCTGGGCCTCACTTTGACCAGGGACCTCTGGTCCAATTCTGTGCCTCTAACTAAACTGGTTACTCTGATTCTACCTCTGGGGCTCACCGTTACCTGGTTTCTCTGGTCACCCCTTGAGCTTCACATGGGCCTGGTGAATCTGGTCCTTAGCTGATCCGCACCTGGATCTGGTGATTGGTCGCCACCTGGGCCTCACCTGCACTTGGTGAATCCTGTTGCCACCTGCGCCTCACCTGGACCTTGTGACTGTGGTCCCACCTGGAACTCACCTGGATCTGGTGGCTCTGGTTCCCATATGGGTCTCTCCTGGACCTGGTTACTGTGGTCTCCATCTGGCCTCACCTGGAACACAATGACTCTGATCCATATTTGGGCCTCTCCTGGACCTGTTGACTCTGGTCCTTACCTGGCCATCATTGGGACATGTATACTCTCTTATATACCTGGGCCTCACCTGGACCTGGTGACTGTGGTCCCACCTGGACCTCATCTGGATGAGGACACTGGTTCCCACAGGGACCTCACCTGGACCTGGTGACTCAGGTCCTCAAATTGGTATCATGGGACCTGGTATCTCAGTGCCACATTGGGGCCTCACCTGGACCTAGTGATCTCGTCCCTCTCTGGGCCTCACCCTGACCTGGTGATTCTGGTCCCCACCTGGATATCACCAGAACCGGGTGACTCTGGTCCCCCTCTGGGACTCACCCGGAGCTGGGGACACAGGTCCTCCCCTGGGCTCAACAGGATCTGGTGAATCTACTCCTCACTTAGGCCTCGTCTGGACCTTGTGACTCTTATCCAACCTGGCATCAATGGGACATGGTTACTCTGTTCCCCACCTGGGCCTCACCTGGACATGTTAAGTTTTCTCCGCACTTTGGCCTAAACTGGTCCTGATGACTCTGGTCCCCCCACCTAGACCTCAATCTGGACCTAGTTCCTGTGTTCCCCACCTGGGTCTCACCTGGATCTGGTAACTCTGGTCCCTACCTGGGCATCATCGGGACATGGCTCCTATGCATGGCCTGCATGTTGGCCTCATCTTGACCTGGTGAGTGGGGTTCCCACGTGGGTCTTACCCATGCCTGGTGACACAGGTCCCCACGTGGGCCTCACTTGGACCTGGTGAATGTGGTCCTTACCTAGTTCTACCCGGAACTGGTAAATCTGGTCACCACCTGGGTATCACCTAGTCCTGGTGACTTTGTTCCCCACCTGGACCTGATTGCTGTGGACACCTTCTTGGCCTCACCTGGAAGTGGTAACTCTGATCCTAACTGGGCCTCTCCCAGATCTGGTGACTCTGGTCCTCACGGGTGGACCATTATGACCTGGAAACTCTGTTCCACACCTAAGCCTCACCTGGACATGATGACTCTGGATCCCCTCTGGGCCTCACCCTGATATGGTTACTCTGGTCCCCATCTGGATGTCACCTAGACCAGGTGAATCTGGTACCCCTCTGGGCCTCAACCAGATCTGGTGACTCTGGTCCTCAACTGGGCCTCACCTGTACCTAGTAAATATGCTCCATCTGGGCCTCATTTGGACCTGGTGACTCTGGTCCCTACGTGGGCAACATCGCGACCTGGTTCCACATAATGGTCTGCAGGTTGGCCTCTTCTTGACCTAGTAACTCTGGTCCCTACCTGGGCATCATCGGGACACGGTTCCTCTGCATGGCCTGCAGGTTTGCGTCACCTGGACCTCGTACCTCTGGTCCCTACCTGGGCATCATCGGGACACGGTACCTCTGCATGGCCTGCAGGTTAGCCTCACCTAGACCTGGTGAGTGGGCTTGCCACCTGGGCCTCACCCATACCTGGTGACACAGGTCTCACATGGGCCTCACTTGGACCTGGTGAATCTGGTCCTTACCTGGTCCTCACACGGAACTGGTAACCCTTGTCACCAAATGGGAATCACCTGGACCTGGTGAATCTGGTCCCCATCTGGGCCTCACCCATTCCTGGTGACTTTGATCCCCACGTTGACCTGATTGCTGTGGACTCCTTCTTGGCCTCACCTGGAACTTGTGACTCTGCTCCTAACTGGGCCTCACCCAGATCTGGTGACTCTGGTCCTCACCTGTGGACCATTATGACCTGGATACTCTGTTCCACACCTGAACCTCACCTGGACATGATGACTCTGGATCCTCTCTGGGCCTCACTCTGACATGGTGACTCTGGTCCCCATCTGGATGTCCCCTAGACCAGGTGAATCTGGTACCCCTCTAGGCGTCAACTAGACTTGGTGACTCTGGTCCTCATCTGGGCCTCACCTGGACCTAGTGAATACTCTACCCACCTGCGCCTCGCTGGACCTGGTGACTCTGATTCTACCTGGGCATTATTGGGACATGGTTACTGTATTACCCACTGGGACTGACCTGATCCTGTTAACTCTGGTCCTGACTTTGGCCTCTTCTGTACCAGGTGACTCTGGCTCCAGCTTGGCCTCACCTGTTCCTGGTGACTCTGATCCTAAGCATGGGCTCACCTGACCTGGTGACTGTGGTTCCCATCGGGACCTCACCTGGACCTCATGTCTCCGGTTACATCTGGGCCTCATCAGGACCTGGTGTCTCTGGTACCCAGCTGGGTAGCATCAGGATATGGTTACACTGTTCACTAACACTCATCCAGCCGGACCTAATAACTCTGGTCTTCACCTGGGGCACACGAGGACATGGTGACACTGGTTCCCACCTGGGTCTCACCTGGACATGATGAGTCGGATCCCCACCTGGTCCTCACCTGTAACTGGTGATTTTCATTCCCACATGGATATCATGTGGACCTGGTGGCTGCAGTGTTTCTAGCTTCTCATGTACCTCGTGTCTCTGGTCCCCACCGGGGCCTCTCCGGGACCGGGTGAGTGTGGATGCCATCTGCACCTCACATGGACCTGGTGATTCTGCTCTGCACCTGAGACTACCCTGGATCTGGCGTTGTGGTCCCCACCTGGGCTTAACCTGGATTTGGGGACTCCGTTCCCCATCTGGGCCTCAACTGGCCCTGTTGACCATGGTCCTCTACTGTGCAAAATTGGGAACCGGTGGCTGTGTTCCACAACTGGACCTCACCTGGACCAGGTGACTCTGGTCCCACTCTGGGTTTCACCGTGCCCTAGTGACTGTGAACCCCACTTTGGCCTGACTTGGACCTGCTGACCCTGGTTGCCACCTGCGGCTGACCTCGAACTGTTGACTCTCGTTCTTTCAAGGGCCTTCCCTGGACCTGGTGATCCTGGTCGGACCTGGCCCACACATGGACGTGGTGACTCCTGTCACCAATGGGGACTCACCAGGACCTGCTTACTGTGTTCCACACCTGGGCCTCAAGTAGACCTGTTGACCATGGTCCCCAAGCCGGCCTCACATGGACCTGTTCCTCCGATATCCACCGGGGCCTCACGTGTACCTGGTAACTCTGGTCCTCACCTGGGCCTCATCTGGACCTAGTGACTCTGGTCCCCACCTGGGCTTCACCTGGATCTGGTGACTCTGGTCCCCACCTGGACCTCACCTGGATCTGGTGACTCTGGTCCTCAGTTTGGCCTCACCTGGACCTGGTGTCTCTCGTGCCCACTTTGACCTAACTCAGAACTGCTGAATCTTGACCCACGTAGGTCGCACCCAGACCTGGTGACTCTTGTCCCCAGCTATGCCTCAATTCGACCTGATGAATCTACTCCTCACGTGGGCCTCACATGGACCTGGGACTCAGCTGGATAGAGTGGCTCTGGTTCCCACAAGGGGCTCACATGATACTGGTGACTGTGGTCCCACCTGGGCCTCACCTGGACGAGGTGACTGGTTCCCACAGGGACCTCACCTGGACCTGGTGACTCAGGTCCTCATATGGGCATCATGGGACCTGGTTTCTCAGTTCCATATCGGGGCCTTACCTGGAGCTATTGATTCTTGTCCCCCTCTGGGCGTCAATCTGGACATGATTGCTGTGGACTCCTTCTTAGCCTCAACTGGAACTGGTGAATCTGATCCAGATTGAGGATCACCAATCTGGGCCTCACCTGGCCCTGTCAACCATGGTCCTCAACTGGCAAAATTGGGACCCGGTGACTGTGTTCCAACCATGGACCTCACCTGGACCAGGTGACTCTGGTCCCCCTCTGGGTCTCACCGTCCCCTAGTGACGGTGAACGCCACTTTGACCTGACTTGCACCTGCTGACCCTGGTTGCCACCTGCGCCTGACTTCGAACTGTTGACTCTGGTTCATTCAAGGTCTTCCTCTGTACCTGGTGATCCTGGTCCCCCCCTGGGACTCACCTGGACGTGGTGACCCTTGTCACCACCGGGGACTCACCTGGACCTGGTTAATGTGTTCCACACATGGGCCTCAAGTAGTCCTGTTGAACATGGTACCGAAGCCGGTCTCATATGGACCTGTTTCCTCTGATTCCCACCGGGGCATCACGTGTACCTGGTAACACTGGTCCTCACTTGGGCCTCATCTGGACCTAGTGACTCTGGTCCCCACCTGGGCTTCACCTGGATCTGGTGACTCTGGTCCTCAACTGGGCCTAACGTGGAACTATTGAATATGCTCCATCTGGGCCTCATTTGGACCTGGTGACTCTCTTCCCTACCTGGGCATCATTGGGACATGGTTCCACTGCATGGCCTTTAGGTGGGCCGCACCTGGACCTGGTAACTGTGGTTCTACCTGGGCATCATCGGGACGTGGTTACTCTATTCCCAGTGGGACTGACCTGATCGTGGTAACTCTGGTCCTGACTTTCGGCTCTTCTGTGCCATGTGACTCTGGCTCCCCCTGGACCTCACCTGTAAGTGGTGACTCTGATCCTAAGCATGGCCTCACCTGACCTGGTGACTGTGGTTTCCATCGGTACCCCACCTGGTCCTCATGTCTCTGGTCCCAATTGGGACTCACCAGGACCTTGTATCTGGTACACACCTGAGTAGCATCAGGATATGGTTACACTGTTCACTAACAGTGACCCGGCCGGACCTATTACTCTCGTTTTCACCTGGTCCACACTTGGACATGGAGACACTGGTTCCCACCAGGGTCTCACCTGAACATGGTGACTCAGATCCCCAAATGGTCCTCACCTGTAACTTGTAATTCTCGTTCCCACATGGACATCATGTGGACCTGGTGGCTGCAGTGTTTCTAGCTTCTCATGTATCTCGTGACTCTGGTCCCCACCAGGGCCTCACCGGGATTTGGTGAGTGTGGTTGCCACCTGCACCTCACCAGGACCTGGTGATTCTGGTGTCCACCTGAGACTACCCTGGATCTGGTGACTGTGGTCCCCACCTGGGCTTCACCTGAATTTGGGGACTCCGGTCCCCATCTGGGCCTCACCTGGCCCTGTTGACCGTGGTCCTCAACTGGGCAAAATTGGGACTCGGTGACTGTGTTCCACAACTGGACCTCACCTGTACAAGGTGACTCTGGTCCCCCTCTGGGTCTCACTGTGCCCTAGTGACTGTGAACCCCACTTTGGCCTAACTTGGACCTGCTGACCCTGGTTGCCACCTGCGCCTGACCTCGAACTGTTGACTCTGGTTCTCTCAAGGGCCTCCCCTGTACCTGGTGATCCTGGTCCCCAATTGGGCCTCAACTGGACGTGGTGACTCTTGTCACCACCGGGGACGCACCTGGACATGATTACTGTGTTCCACACCTGGGCCTCAGGTAGACCTATTGACCATGGTCCCCAAGCCGGCCTCACGTGGACCTTTTGGCTCTGATCCCCGCCGGGGGCTCACATGTATCTGGTAACTCTGATCCTCACCTGGGTCTAATCAGGACCTAGTGACTCTGGTCCCCACCTGGGCTTCACCTGGATCTGGTGACTCTGGTCTCCACCTAGACTTCACCTGGATCTGGGGACTCTCGTCCCCACCTGGACCTCTCCTGGACCTGGTGACTCTCTTTCCAACATGGACCTCACCTGGATCTGGTGACTCTGGTCCTCAGTTTGGCCTCACCTGGACCTGGTGTCTCTCGTCCCCACTTTGACCTAACTCAGAACTGCTGAATCTTGCCCCACCTAGGCCGCACCCAGACCTGGTGACTCTTGTCCCGAACTATGCCTCAATTCGACCTGATGCATCTGGTCCTGACGTGGGGCACACATGGACCTCTTACTCAGCTGGATAGAGTGGCTCTGGTTCCCACAAGGGGCACTCCTGATACTGGTGATTGTGGTCTTATTCTATGCCTCACCAGGACCTAGTGATTCTGTTCCCCATCTGGGCCTGCATGGCCCTAGTGACTCTGGTCCTCACCCAGGCATCATTGGGACCTGGATACTCTATGCCACACCTGGGCCTACCTTTGACCAGGGACCTCTGGTCCCATACTGGGCCTCAAACTAAACTGGTTACTCTGGTTGCCCTCTGGGCCTCACCCTTACCTGGTGACTCTGGTCACCCCTTGGGCTTCATTTGGGCCTGGTGAATCTGGTCCTTAGCTGGTCCGCATCTAGATCTGGTGACTGGTGGCCACCTAGGCCTGACCTGGACTTGGTGAATCCTGTTGCCACCTGCGCCTCACCTGGGCCTTCTGACTGTGGTCACAACTGGACCTCACCCTGATCTGTTGGCTCTGGTTCCCATATGGGGCTCCCCTGGACCTGGTTCCTGTGGTCTCCTTCTGGCCTCACGTGGAACACAATGACTCTGATCCATATTTGGTCCTCTCCTGGACCTGTTGACTCTGGTCCTTATCTGGGCATCATTGGGACCTGGATACTCTCTAAATCCCTGGGACTCACCTGGACCTGGTGACTGTGGTCCCACCTCGGCCTCACCTGGACGAGGTGACTGGTTCCCACAGGGACCTCACCTGGACCTGGTGACTCAGGTCCTCATATGGGCATCACGGGACCAGGGTTCTCAGTTCCACATCCGGGTCTCATCTGGACCTAGTGATTCTCGTCCCCCTCTGGGCCTGACCCTGACGTGGTGACTCTGGTCCCCACCTGGATATCACCAGAACCGGGTGACACTGGTCCCCCTCTGGGACTCACCCGGAGCTGGGGACACTGGTCCTCAACTGGGCCTCAACAGGACCTGGTGAATCTACTCCTCACTAAGGCCTCGTCTGGACCTTGTGACTCTTTTCGCACCTGGCGTCAATGGGACATGGTTACTCTTCCACAACTGGGCCTCACATGGACCTCATAACTTTGCTCCACACTTTGGCCTCAACTAAACCTAATGACTCTGGTCCCCCGACCTAGGCCTCACCTGGACCTGGTGACTGTGGTCCCACCTGGGCCTCACCTGGACCTGGTGACTGTGGTCCCCACCTGGGTCTCACCTGGACCTGGTGACTCTCGTTCCCACATGAACCACACCAGGATCTGGTGACTGTGTTGTTTTTGTAGAATCATTTTTAACTGGTGACTCCAGTCCCCACTAGGTCCTCACGTGGATATGGTGACTTGACCTGCAGGTTGGCCTCACATGGACCTTGTTAGTGTGGATGCCACCTGGGCCTCACCCATAATTGGTGACTCAGGTCCCCATGTGGGCCTCTTCTACCTGGTGAATCTGGTATTTACCTGGTCCTCTCCCAGACCCGGGGACTCTGGTCACCACCTGGGCCTCACCTGGACCTGGTGAATCTGGTCCCCATCTTGGCCTCACTCAGTCCTGGTGACTTTGTTCCCCACCTGGACCTGATTGCTGTGGACTCTTTCTTGGCCTCACCTGGAACTGGTGACTCTGAACCTATCTACGCGTCACCCAGACCTGGTGACTCTGGTCCTCACCTGGGCATCATTGGTACCTGGTGACTCTGTTCCACACCTGAGCCTCACCTGGACCTGAGGCTCTGGACTCTGGAACTACTCTGGGCCTAACCCTGACCTGGTGACTCTGGTCTCCATCTGGATGTCACATGGACCAGGTGATTCTGGTACCCCTCTAGGACTCAACCAGTTCTGGTGACTCTGGTCCTAAACTGGGCCTCACCTGGACCTATTGAATATGCTCCATCTGGGCCTCATTTGGACCTGGTGCCTCTGGTCACTACCTGGGCATCATCGGGACATGGATCCACTGCATGGCCTGCAGGTTGGCCTCAGATGGACCTGGTAACTCTGGTCCCTACTTGGGCATCACTGGGACACGGTTCCTCTGCATGGCCTCCAGGTTGGCCTCACCTGGCCCTAGTGAGTGGGGTTGCCACATGGTGCTCACCCATACCTGGTGACACAGGTCCCCACGTGGGTCTCACTTGGTCCTGGTGAATCTGGTCCTTACCTGCTCCTCACCCGGAATGGTAACCCTGGTCACCACCTGGGAATCACCTGGAGCTGGTGAATCTGGTCCCCATCTGGGCCTACACAGTCCTGTTGACTTTCTTCCCCACCTGGACCTGATTGCTGTGGACTCCTTTGGCCTCAACTGGAACTGGTGACACTGATCCTAACTGGGCCTCACCCAGATCTGGTGACTCTGGTCCTCACCTGTGGACCATTATGACCTGGATACTCTGTTCCACACCTGAGCCTCACCTGGACTTGATGACTCTGGATCCCCTCTGGGCCTCAGCCTGACATGGTGAGTCTGGTCCCCATCTGGATGTCACCTAGATCAGGTGAATCTGCTACCCCTCTAGGCCTCAACTAGACCTGGTGTCTCTAGTCCTCAACAGGGCCTCAACGGGACCTAGTGAATATGCTCCCCACCTGCGCCTCATCTGGACCTGGTGACGCTGGTTCTATCTGGGCATCATCGGGACATGGTTACTCTGTTCCCCACTGGGACTGACCTGATCCTAGTAACTCTGGTCCTGACTTTGGCCTCTTCTGTACCAGGTGATTCTGGCTCTAACTGGGCCTCATCTGTAACTGGTGACTCTGATTCTAAGCATGGCCTCACCTGACCTGGTGACTGTGGTTCCCATCAGGACCTCACCTGGACCTCATGTCTCTGGTCCCACCTGGGCCTCACCAGGGCCTGGTGTCTCTGGTACCCACCTGGGTAGCATTACGATATGGTTACACTGTTCACTAACAGTGACCCAGCCGGACCTATAAACTCTGGTCATCACCTGGGCCACACCTGTACATGGTGACACTGTTTCCCACGTGGGTCTCACCTGGACATGGTTAGTCGGATCCACACCTGGTCCTCATATTTAACTGGTGATTCTCGTTTCCACATGGTCATCATGTGGACCTGGTGGCTGCAGTGTTTCTAGCTTCTCATGTACCTCGTGACTCTGGTCCCCACCAGGGCCTCACCGGGATCTGGTCAGTGTGGTTGCCACCTGCATCTCACTTCCACCTGGTGATTCTGGTATGCACCTGAGACTACACTGGATCTAGTTACTGTGGTCCCCACCTGGGCTTCACCTGGATTTGGGGACTCCGGTCCCCATCTGGGGGTCACCTGGCCCTGATGACCATGGTCCTCAACTGGGCAAAATTGGGACGCGGTGTCTGTGTTGCACAACTGGAACTCACCTGGACCACGTGACTCTGGTTCCCTTCTGGGTCTCACCGTGCCCTAGTGCCTGTGAAACCCACTTTGGCCTGACTTGGACCTGCTGACCCTGGTTGGAACCTGCGCCTGACGTCAAACTGTTGACTCTGGTTCTTTCAAGGGCCTCCCCTGTACCTGGTGATCCTGGTCCCCACCGGACCTCGCCTGGACATGGTGACTCTTGTCACCACTGGGGACTCTCCTGGACCTGCTTACTGTGTTCCACACCTGGGCCTCAATAGACCTGTTGACCATGGTCCCCAGGCCGGCCTCACATGAACCTGTTGCCTCTGATCCCCACCGGGGCCTCACGTGTACCTGGTTACTCTGGTCCTCACCTGGGCATCATTGGTCCTGGTGACTCTGTTCCACACCTGAGGCTCCCCTGGACATTATGACTCTGGAACCACTCTGGCTATAAACCTAACGTAGTGACTCTGGTCCCCATATGGATGTCACCTGGTCCAGGGGATTATGGTACCCGTCTGGGCCTCAACAAGGTCTGGTGACTCTGGTCCTCAACTGGGCCTCACCTGGACCTAGTGAATATGCTCCATCTGGGCCTCATTTGGACCTGGTGACTCTGGTCACTACCTGGGCATCATCGGGACATGGTTCCACTGCATGACCTGCAGGTTGGCCTCACCTGGACCTGGTAACTCTGGTCCCTACCTGGGCATCATCGGGACATGGTTCCACTGCATGGCCTGTAGGTTGGCCTCACCTGGACCTGGTAACTCTCGTCCCTACCTGGGCATCATTGGGACCTGGTTCCTCTGCATGGCCTGCAGGTTGGCCTCACCTGGACCTGGTGAGTGGGTTTGTCACCTGGGCCTCACCCTTGCCTAGGGACACAGGTCCCCACGTGGGCCTCACTTGGACCTGGTGAATCTGGTCCTTACCTGGTGGTCACCCGGAACTGGTAACTCTGGTCACCACATGAGAATCACCTGGGCCTGGATAATCTGGTCCCCATCTGGGCCTCACCCAGTACTGTTGACTTTCTTCCCCACCTGGACCTGATTGCTGTGGACTCCTTCTTGGCTAACCAGGAACTGCTGACTCTGATGCTAACTGGGCCTCACCCAGATCTGGTGATTCTGGTCCTCACCTGTGGACCATTATGACCTGGATACTCTGTTCCACACCTGAGCCTCACCTGGATATGTTGACTCTGGATCCACTCTGGGCCTCAGCCTGACATGGGGACTCTGGTCCCCATCTGGATGTCACTAGACCAGGTGAATCTGGTACCCCTCTAGGCCTCACCTAGACCTGGTGACTCTGGTCCTCAACTGGGCCTCAACGGGACCTAGTGAATATGCTCCCCACCTGCGCCACATCTGGGCCTGGTGACTCTGGTTCTACCTGGGTATCACTGGACATGATTACTCTATTCCCACTTGGAGTGACCTGATCCTGGTAACTGTGGTCCTGACTTTGGCCTCTTCTGTACCAGGTGACTCTGGCTCCACCTGGGCCTCACCTGGAACTGGTGACTCTGATCCTAAGCATGGCCTCACCTGACCGGGTGACTGTGGTTCCCATCGGGACCTCACCTGGACCTCATGTCTCTGGTCCAACTTGGGCCTCACCAGGACCTGGTGTCTCTGCTACCCACCTGGGTAGCATCAGGATATGGTTATACTGTTCACTAACAGTGACCCAGCCGGACCTATTAACTCTGGTCTTCACCTGGGCCACACCTGGACATGGTGACACTGTTTCCCACGTGGGTCTCACCTGGACATGGTGAGTCGGATCCCCACCTGGTCCTCACCTGTAACTGGTGATTCTCGTTCCCACTTGGAGATCATGTGGACCTGTTGGCCGCAGTGTTTCTAGCATCTTTTTTTTTAATTTTTATTTATTTATGATAGTCACAGAGAGAGAGAGAGGCAGAGACACAGGCAGAGGGAGAAGCAGGCTCCATGCACCGGGAGCCCGACGTGGGATTCGATCCCGGGTCTCCAGGATCGCGCCCTGGTCAAAAGGCATGCGCCAAACCGCTGCGACACCCAGGGATCCCATGTGTTTCTAGCTTCTCATGTACCTCGTGACTTCTCATGTATCCCACCAGTGCCTTACCGGGATCTGGTGAGTTTGGTTGCCACCTGCACCACACCTGGACCTGGTGATTCTGGTCTGCACCTGAGACTACCCTGGATCTGGTGACTGTGGTCCCCACCTGGGCTTCACCTGGGTTTGGGGACTCCGGTCCCCATCTGGGCCTCACCTGGCTCTGTTGACCATGGTCCTCAACTGGGCAAAATTAGGACCTGGTGACTGTGTTCCACAACTGAACCTCACCTGGACCAGGTGACTATGCTCCCCCTCTGGGTCTCACCGTGCCCTAGTGACTGTGAAGTCCCCTTTGGCTTGACTTGGACCTGCTGACCCTGGTTGCCACCTGCGCCTGAACTCGAAATGTTGACTCTGGTTCTTTCAAGGGTCTCCCCTGTACCTGGTGATCCTGGTCCCCACCTGGACCTCACCTGGAAGTGGTGATTCTTGTCACCACCGGGGACTCACCTGGACCTGCTTACTGTGTTCCACACCTGGGCCTCAATAGACCTGTTGACCATGGTCCCCAAGCCGGCCTCACATGAACCTGTTGCCTCTGATCCCAACCGGGGCCTCACGTGTACCTGGTAACTCTGGTCCTCACCTGGGCCTCATCTGCACCTAGTGACTCTGGTCCCCACCTGGGCTTCACCTCGATCTGGTGACTCTGGTCCCCACCTGGACTTCACCTGGATCTAGTGACTCTGGTCCCCACATGGACCTCTCCTGGACCTGGTGACTCTCTTTCCAACATGGACCTCACCTGAATGTGGTGAATCTGGTACTCAGTTTGGCCTCACCTGGACCTGGTGTCTCTCGTCCCCACTTGGTCCTAACTCAGTACTGCTGAATCTTGTCCCACCTAGGCCGCACCCAGACCTGGTGACTCTTGTCCCCAGCTATGCCTCAATTCAACCTGATGAATCTGATCCTCACGTGGGCCTCACATGGACCTGGGCCACAGCTGGATAGAGTGGCTCTGGTTCCCACAAGGGGCTCCACTGATACTGCTGACTGTGGTCTTATTCTATGCCTCACCAGACCAAGTGATTCTGTTCCCCATCTGGGCCTGCATGGCCCTAGTGACTCTGGTCCTCACCCAGGCATCATTGGGACCTGGATACTCTATTCCACACCTGGGCCTCACTTTGACCAGGGACCTCTGGTCCCATTCTGGGCCTCAAACTAAACTGGTTACTCTGGTTCCCCCTCTGGGCCTCACCTTAACCTGGTGACGCTGGTCACCCCTTGGGCTTCACCTGGGCCTGGTGAATCTGGTCCTTGGCTGGAACTCACCTGCATCTGGTGACTGGTCGCCACCTGGGCCTCACCTGGACTTGGTGAATCCTGTTGCCACCTGCGCCTCACCTGGACCTTGTGACTGTGGTCCCACCTGGACCTCACCTGGATCTGCTGTCTCTGGTTCCCATATGGGGCTCTCCAAGACCTGGTTCCTGTGGTCTCCATCTGGCCTCACCTGGAACACAATGTCTCTGATCAATATTTGGGCCTCTCCTGGACCTGTTGACTCCGGTCCTTACCTAGGCATCATTGGGACCTGGATACTCTCTTATATACCTGGGCCTCATCTGGAAATGGTGACTGTGGTCCCACATGGGCCTCACCTGGAGGAGGTGACTGGTTCCCACAGGAACCTCAACTTCACCTGGTGACTCAGGTCCTCATATGGGCATCATGGGACCTGGTTTCTTAGTTACACATCGGGGCTTCATCTGGACCTAGTGATACTCGTCCCACTCTGGGCCTCACTCTGACGTGGTGACTCTGGTCCCCACCTGGATATCACCAGAACCGGGTGCCTCTGGTCCCCTCTGGGACTCCCCCTGAGCTAGGGACAGTAGTCTTCAACTGGTCCTCAACAGGACCTAGTGAATCTACTCCTCACTTAGGCCTCGTCTGGACCTTGTGACTCTTTTCGCACCTGGCAACAATGGGACATTGTTACTCTGTTCCACAACTGGGCCTCACTTGGATATGATAACTTTGCTCCACACTTTGGCCTCAACTGGTTCTGATGACACTGGTCGCCCCACCTTGTCCACAATCTGGACCTGGTGACTGTGGTCCCCACCTGGGTCTCACCTGGACCTGGTGACTCTCGTTCCCACATGAACCACACCTGGACCTGGTGTCTATGGTGTTCTTGTAGACTCACATTTACCTGGTGACTCCTGTCCCCACTAGGGCATCACCTGGATCTGGTGACTCTGGCCTGCAGGTTGGCCTCACGTGGACCTAGTGAGTGGGGTTGCCACCTGGGGCTCACCCATTCCTGGTGACACAGGTCCCCACGTGGGCCTCACTTGGACCTGGTGAATCTGGTCCTTACTTGTTCCTCACCCGCACGTGGTAACCCTGGTCACCACCTGGGAATCACCTGGACCTGTTGAATCTGGTTCCCCTCTGGGCCTCAACCAGTCCTGTTGACTTTCTTCCCCACCTGGACCTGATTGCTGTGGACTCCTCTTGGCCTCAACTGAACTGGTGACTCTAATCCTAACTGGGCCTCACCCAGATCTGGTGACCATGGTCCTCACCTGTGGACCATTATGACCTGGATACTCTGTTCCACACCTGAGACTCACCTGGACATGATGGCTCTGGAACCTCTCTGGGCATCACCCTGACCTGGTGACTCTGGACCCATCTGGATGGCACCTGGACCAGGTGATTCTGGTACCCCTCTAGGCCTCAACCACGTCTGGTGACACTGGTCCTCAACTGGGCCTCACCTGAACGTAGTAAATATGCTCCATCTGAGCCTCATTTGGACCTGGTGACTCTGGTCCCTACCTGGGCATCATCGGGACATGGTTCCACTGCATGGCCTGCAAGTTGGCCTCACCTGGACCTGGTGAGTGGGGTTGCCACATGGGCCTCACCCATACCTGGTGACTCTGTCCCCACGTGGGCTTCTTGGACCTGGTGAATCTGGTCCTTACCTGGTTCTCTCCAAGACCCGGGGACTCTGGTCACCACCTGGGAATCACTTGGACCTGTTGAATCTTTTCCCCATCTGGGCCTCACCCAGTCCTGGTGGCTTTGTTCCCCACCGGTACCTGATTGCTGTGGATTCTTTCTTGGCCTCACCTGGAACTGGTGACTCTGATCCTATCTGCTCGTCACCCAGAATGGGTGACTCTGGTCCTCACCTGGGCATCATTTGTACCTGGTGACTCTGTTCTACACCTGAGCCTCACTTGGACATGATGACTCTGGAACCGCTCTGGGACTCACCCTGACCTGGTAACTCTGGTCCCCATCTGGATGTCACCTGGACCAGGGGATTCTGGTACCCCTCTAGGCCTCAACCAGATATGATGACTCGGGTCCTCAACTGGGCCTCATGTGGACCTAGTGAATATGATACATCTTGGCCTCATTTGGACCTGGTGACTCTGGTCCCTACCTGGGCATCATAGGGATATGGTTCCACAGCATGGCCTGCAGGTTGGCCTCACCTGGACATTGTAACACTGGTCCCTACCTGGGAATTATCGGGACATGGTTCCACACATGCCCTGCAGGTTGGCATCAACTGCACCTGGTAATTCTAGTCCCTACCTGTGCATCATCAGGACATGGTTCCTCTGCATGGCCTGCAGGTTGGCATCACCTGGACCTGGTGAGTGGGGTTGTCACCTGTGCCTCACCCATGCCTGGTGACACAGGTCCCCACGTGGGCCTCACTTGGAACGGGTGAATCTGGTCCTTACCTTGTTCTCACCCGGAACTCGTAACTCTGTTCACCACCTGGGAATCACCTGGGCCTGCTGTTTCTGGTACCCATCTGGGCGTCATCCAGTCCTGGTGACATTGTTCCCCACCTGGACCTGATTGCTGTGGACTCTTTCTTGGCCTCACCTGGAACTGGTGACTCTGATCCTATCTGCGCATCACCCAGACCTGGTGACTCTGGTCCTCACCTGGACATGATGACTTTGGAACCACTCTGGGCCTAACCCTAACCTGGTGACTCTGGTCCCCATCTGGAACTCACCTGTATCTGGTGACTCTGGTCACAGTTTGTCCTCACCTGGACTGGTGTCTATCGTCCCCACTTTGACCTAACTCAGAACTGCTGAATCTTGCCCCACCTAGGCCGCACCTAGACCTGATGACTCTTGTCCCCAGCGATGCCTCAATTCGACCTGATGAATCTGGTCCTCACGTGGGCCTCACATGGACCTGGGACTCAGCGGGATAGAGTGGCTCTGGTTCCCACAAGGGGCTCACCTGATACTGGTGACTGTGTTCTTATTCTATGCCTCACCAGGACCTAGTGATTCTGTTCCCCATCTGGGCTTTCATGGCCCTAGTGACTCTGGTCCTCACCCAGGCATCATTGGGACCTGGATACTCTATTCCACACCTAGGCATCACTTTGTTCAGGGACCTCTGGTCCCAATCTGGGCCTCAAACTAAACTGGTTACTCTGGTTCCCACTCGGGGCCTCACCCTTACCTGGAAAATCTGGTCACCCCTTGGGTTTCACTTGGGCCTGGTGAATCTGGTTCTTATCTGGTCCGCACCTGGATCTGGTGACAGGTCACCACGTGGGCCTCACCTGGACTTGGTGAATCCTGTTGCCACCTGCGCCTCACGTGGACCTTGTGACTGTGGTCCCTCCTGGACCTCACCTGGATATGTTGGCTCTGGTTCCCATATGGGGCTCTCCTGGACCTGGTTCCTGTGGTCTCCATCTGGCCTCACCTGGAACACAATGACTCTGATCCATATTTGGGCCTCTCCTGGACCTGTTGACTCTAGTCCTTACCTGGGCATCATTGGGACCTGGATACTCTCTTATGTACCTGGGCCTCACCAGGACCTGGTGACTGGGTCCCACCCGGGCCTCACCTGGACGGGGTGACTGGTTCCCACAGGGACATCACCTCGACCTGGTGACGCAGGTGCTCATATGGGAATCTTGGGACCTGGATTCACAGTTCCACATTGGGGCCTCTCCTGGACCTAGTGATTCTCGTCCCCCACTGGGCCTCACCCTGACTTGTGACACTGGTCCCCACTTGGATATCACCAGAACCGGGTGACACACCCGGAGCTGGGGACACTGGTCCTCAGCTGAGCCTCAACAGGACCTGGTGAAACTACTCCAAACTTAGGCTTCGTCTGGACCTTGTGACTATTTTCCCACCTGGCATTACTGGGATATGGTTACTCTGTTCCCCATCTGGGCCTCACCTGGACATGATAACTTTGCTGCACACTTTGGCCTCCACTGGTCTTGATGATTCTCGTCCCCCAACCTAGGCCTCAATCTGAACCTGTTGACTGTCATCCCCACCTGGGTCTCACCTGGAACTGGTGACTCTCGTTCCCACATGAACCACACCTGGACCTGGTGACTGTGGTGTTCTTGTAGACTCACTTTTACCTGCCTTCTCCGGTGCCGACTAGGGCCTCACGTGGATCTGGTGACTTTGGCATGCAGGTTAGCCTCACCTGGACATGGTGAGTGGGGTTGCCACCTGGGCCTCACCCATACGTGGTGAGTCAGGTCCCCTCGTGGGCCTCTTGGACCTGGTATCTGGTCCATACCTGGTCGTCTCCCAGCCCCGGGGTCTCTGGTCACCACCTGAGCCTACCTGGACATGGTGAATGTGATCCCCATCTGGGCCTCACCCAGGCCTGTTGATTTTGTTCCCCATCTGTATCTGATTGCTGTGGACTCTTTCTTCGCCTCACCTGGAACTGGTGACAATGATCCTATCTGCCCGTCACCGAGACCTGGTGACGCTGGTCCTCACCTGTGCATTTTTGGTACCTGGTGACTCTGTTCCACACCTGAGCCTCACCTGGACATGATGACTCTGGAACCTCTCTGGGCCTCATCCTGACCTGGTGACTCTGGTCCCCATCTGGAAGTCACCTGCACCAGGTGATTCTCGTACCCCTCTAGACCTCAACAAAGTCTGGTGACTCTGGTCTTCCACTGGACCTCACCTGGACCTAGTGAATATGCTCCATCTGGGCCTCATTGGACCTGGTGATTCTGGTCCCTACCTGGGCATTATCGGGACATGGTTCCACTGCATGGCCTGCAGTTTGGCCTCACCTGGACCTGGTAACTCTAGTCCCTACCTGGGCATCATCGGGAGATGGTTCCTCTGCATTGGCCTGCAGGTTGGCCTCACCTGGACCTGGTGAGTGGGGTTGTCACCTGGGTCTCACACATGCCTGGTGACACAGGTCCCCACGTGGGCCTCACTTGGACTTGGTGAATCTGGTCCTTACCTGGTCCTCACCCGGAACTCGTAACTCTGGTAACAACCTGGGAATCACCTGGACCTGGAGAATCTGGTCCCCATCCGGGCCTCATCCAGTCCTGGTGACTTTGCTCCCCACCTGGACCTGATTGCTGTGGACTCCTTCTTGGCCTCACCTGGAATTGGTGACTCTGATCCTAACTGTGCCTCACCCAGATCTGGTGACTCTGTTCCTTCCTGTGGACCATTATGACCTGGATACTCTGTTCCACATCTGAGCCTCACCTGGACATGATGACTCTAGATCCCCTCTGGGCCTCAGCCTGACATGATGACTCTGGTCCCCATCTGGATGTCACCTAGACCAGGTGAATCTGGTACCCCTCTAGGCCTCAACTTGACCTGGTAAATCTGGTCCTCACTTGGACTCACCGGGACCTAGTGAGCATGCTCCCCACCTTCGCATCATCTGGACGTGTTGACTCTGGTTCTACCTGGGCATCATCGAGACATGGTGACTCCATTCCCCACTGGGACTGACCTGATCCTGGTAACTCTGGTCCTGACTTTGGCCTCTTCTGTACCAGGTGACTCTGGCTCCACCTGGGCCTCACATGTAACTGGTGACTCTGATCTTAAGCATGGCCTCACCTGACCTGGAGACTGTGGTTCCCATCGGGACCTCACCTGGGCCTCGTGTATCTGGTCCCACCTGGGCCACACCAGGACCCGGTGTCTCTGGTACCCACCTGGGTAGCATCAGGATATGGTTGCACTGTTCACTAATAGGGACCCAGCCAGACCTATTAACTCTGGTCTTCACCTGGGCCACACCTGGACATGGTGACACTTGTTCCAACCATGGTATCACCTGGACATGGTGAGTCGGATCCCCACCTGGTCCTCACCTGTAACTGGTGATTCTCATTCCAGCATGGACATCACGTGGACCTGGTGGCTGCAGTGTTTCTAGCTTCTCATATACCTCGTGACTCTGGTCCCCACCAGGGCCTCACCGGGACTTGGTGAGTGTGGTTGCCACCTGCACCTCACCTGGACCTTGTGATTCTGGTCTGCACCTGAGAATACCCTGGATCTGGTGACTGTGGTCCCCACCTGGGCTTCACCTGGATCTGGTGACTCTGGTCCCCACCTGGGCTTCACCTGGATTTGGGGACTCTGGTCCCCAACTGGGTCTCACCTGACCCTGTTGACCATGGTCCTCAACTGGGCGAAATTGGGACCCGGTGACTGTGTTCCACAACTGGACCTCACCTGGACCAGATGACTCTGGCCCCCTCTCGGTCTCACCGTGCCCTAGTGACTGTGAACCCCACTTTGGCCTGTCTTGGCCCTTCTGACCATGGCTGCCACCTCCGCCTGACCTCGAAATGTTGACTCTGGTTCTTTCCAGGGCCTACTTGGACCTGGTGATCCTGGTCCCAACCTGGGCCTCTCCTGGACGTGATGAAACTTGTCACCACCGGGGACTCACCTGGACTTGGTTACTGTGTTCCAAACCTGGGCCTCAAATAGACCTGTTCACCAAGGTCCCCAAGCCGGCCTCACAAGGACCTGTTGACTCTGATCCCCACCGGGGCCTCACATGTATTTCGTAACTCTGGTCCTCAGCTGGGCCTCAGATGGATCTGGTGACTCTGGTCCCCACCTGGAAGTCACCTGGATCTGGTGACTCTGGTCCCCACTTGGACCTCTCCTGGACCTGGTGACTCTCTTTCCAACATGGACCTCACCTGGATCTGGTGAATATGGTCCTCAGTTTGGCCTCACCTGGACCTGGTGTCTCTCGTCCCCACTTTGACCTAACTCAGAACTGCTGAATCTTGCCCCACCTAGGCCACACTCAAACCTGGTGACTCTTGTCCCCAGCTATGCCTCAATTCGATCTGATGAATCTGGTCCTCACGTGGGCCTCACATGGACCTGGGACTCAGCTGGACAGAGTGGCTCTGGTTCCCACAAGGGGTTCACCTGATACTGGTGACTGTGTTCTTATCCTATGCCTCACCAGGACCTAGTCATTCTGTTCCCCATCTGGGCCTGCATGGCCCTAGTGACACTGATCCTCACCCAGGCATCATTGGGACCTGGATACTCTATTCCACACCTGAGCCTCACTTTGACCAGGGACCTCTGGTCCCATTCTGGGCCTCAAACTAAACTGGTTACCCTGTTTCCCCCTCTGGTACTCACCCTTACATGGTGACTCTGGTCACCCCTTGGTTTTCACTTGGGCCTGGTGAATCTGGTCCTTAGCTGGTCCGCACCTGGATGTTGTGACTTGTCGCCACCTGGGTCTCACCTGGACTTGGTGAATCCTGTTGCCACCTTGGCCTCACCTGAACCTTGTGACTGTGGTCCTACCTGGACCTTACCTGGATCTGGTGGCTCTAGTTCCCATATGGGGTTCTCCTCGACCTGGTTCCTTGGTCTCCATCTGGCCTCACTTGGAAAACAATGACTCTGATCCACATTTGGGCCTCTCCTGGATCTGTTGACTCTGGTCCTTCCCTGGGCATCATTGGGACCTGGATACTCTCTTATATACCTGGGCCTTACCTGGACCTTGTGACTGTGGTCCCACGTGGGCCTCACCTGGACGAGGTGACTGGTTCCCAGAGGGCCCTCACCTGGACCTGGTGACTCAGGTCCTCATATGGGCATCATGTGACCTGGTTTCTCAGTTCCACATCGGGGCCTCACCTGGACCTAGTGATTCTCGTCCCCCTCTGGGCCTCTCCGTGACGTGGTGACTCTGGTCCCCACCTGGATATCACCAGAACCGGGTGACTCTGGTCCCTCTCTGGGTCTCACCCGGAGCTGGGGACACCGGTCCTAAACAGGGCCTCAACAGGACCTATTGAATCTACTCCTCACTTTGGCCTCGTCTGGACCTTGTGACACTTTTCCCACCTGGCATCAATGGGACATGGATATTCTGTTCCCCACCTGGGCCTCACCTGGACATGGTAACTTTTCTCCACACTTTGGCCTCAACTGGTGCTGATGACTCTGGTCCCCCCACCTAGGCCTCAATCTGGACCTGGTGACTGTGGTCCCCACCTGGGTCTCACCTGGACATGGTGAGTCGGATCCCCACCTGGTCCTCACCTGTAACTGGTGATTCTCGTTTCCACATGGACATCATGTGGACATGGTAACTGCAGTGTTTCTAGCTTCTCATGTACCTCGTGACTCTGGTCCCCACCAGGGCCTCACCGGGACCTGGTGAGTGTGGTTGCCACCTGCACCTCACCTGGACCTGGTGATTCTTGTCTGCACCCGAGACTACCCTGATCTGGTGACTGTGGTTCCCACTTGGGTTTCACATGGATTTGGGGACTCCGGTCCCCACCTGGGCCTCACCTGGCCTTGTTGACCATGGTCCACAACGGGGAAAAATAGGGACCCAGTGACTGTGTTCCACAACTGGACCTCACCTGGACCAGGTGACTCTGGTCCCCCTTGGGTCTCACCGTGCCCTAGTTTCTGTGAAGCCCACTTTGGCCTGACTTGGACCTGCTGACCCTGGTTGCCACCTGCACCTGACCTCGAGCTGTTGACTCTGATTCTTTCAAGGGCCTCCCCTGTACCTGGTGTTCCTGGTCCCCACCTGGGCCTCACCTGGACCTGGTGACTCTTGTCACCACCGAGCACTCACCGGGACCTGCTTACTGTGTTCCACACCTGTGTCCCAAGTAGACCTGTTGACCATGGTCCCCAGGCGGGACTCACATGGACCTGTTGCCTCTGATCCCCACCGGGGCCTCACGTGTACATGGTAACTCTGTCCTCACCTGGGCCTCATCTGGATCTGGTGACTCTGGTCCCTACCTGGACTTCACCTGGATCTGGTGACTCTGGTTCCCACCTGGACCTCTCTTGGACCTGGTGACTCTCTTTCCAACATGGTTCTTCCCTGGATTTGGAGATTCTGTTCCTCAGTTTGGCCTCCCCTGGACCTGGTGTCTTTCGTTCCCTCTTTGACCTAACTCAGAACTGCTGAATCTTGCCCCACCTACGCCGCACCCAGACCTGGTGACTCTTGTCCCCAACTATGCCTCAATTCGACCTGATGAATCTGGTCCTCACGTGGGCCTCACATGGACCTGGGACTCAGCTGGGTAGAGTGGCTCTGGTTCCCACAAGTGGCTCACCTGATACTGCTGACTCTGGTCTTATTCTATGCCTCACTAGGACCTAGTGATTCTGTTCCCCATCTGGGCCTGCATGGCCCTAGAGACTCTGGTCCTCACCCAGGCATCTTTGGGACCTGGATACTCTATTCCACACCTGGGCCTCACTTTGACCAGGGACCTCTTGTCCCATTCTCGGCCTCTAACTAAACTGGTTACTCTGATTCTCCCTCTGGGCCTCACCGTTACCTGGTTTCTCTGGTCACCCCTTTGAGATTCACATGGGCATGGTGATTCTGGTCCTTAGCTGATCCGCACCTGGATCTGGTGATTGGTCGCCCCCTGGGACTCACCTGGACTTGGTGAATCCTGTTGCCACCTGCGCCTCACCTGGACTTTGTGACTGTGGTCCCACCTGGACCTCACCTGGATCTGGTGGCTCTGGTTCCCATATGGGGCTCTTTGGACCTGGTTCCTGTGGTCTCCATCTGGCCTCCCCTGGAACACAATGACTCTGATCCATATTTGGGCCTCTCCTGGACCTGTTGACTCTGGACCTTACCTGGGCATCATTGGGACCTGGATACTCTCTTATATACCTGGGCCTCACCTGGAACTGGTGACTGTGGTCCCACCTGGGCCTCACCTGGACGAGGTGACTGGTTCCCACAGGGACCTCCCCTGGGCTTGGTGACTCAGGTCCTCATATGTGCATCATGGGACCTGTTTTCTCAGTTCCACATCGGGGCCTCACCTGGACCTAGTGATTCTCGTTCCCCTCTGGGCCTCATCCTGACGTGGTGATTCTGGTCCGCACCTGACTCACACCAGAACCGGGTGACTCTGGTCCCCCTCTGGGAATCACCCAGAGCTGGGGACACTGATACTCAACTGGGCCTCAACAGGACCTGGTGAATCTACTCCTCACTTAGGCCTCGTCTGGACCTTGTGACTCTTTTCCCACCTGGCATCTATGGGACATTTTTACTCTGTTCTCCACCTGGGCCTCACTTGGACATGATAACTTTGCTCCATACTTTGGACTCAACTCGTCCCGATGACTCTGGTCCCCCCACCTAGGCCTCAATCTGGACCTGGAGACTGTCCTCCACACCTGGGTCTCACCTGGACCTTGTGACTCTCGTTCCCACATGAATCACACCTGGACCTGGTGACTGTGGTGTACTTGTAGACTCACTTTTACCTGGAAACTCTGGCCCCACTAGGGCCTCACCTGGATCTGGTAACTCTGGCCTGCAGGTTGGCCTCACCTGGACTTGGTTAGTGGGATGCCACCTGGTCCTCACCCATACCTGGTGACTCAGGTCCCCACGTGGGCCTCTTGGACCTGGTGAATCTGGCCCTTACCTGGTCTTCTCCCAGACCCTGGGAATCTTGTCACAACCTGGGCCTCACCTTGACTTGGTGAATCTGGTCCCCATCTGGGCCTAACCCAGTCCTGGTGACTATGTTCCCCACCTGGACGTGTTTGCTCTGGACTCTTTCTTGCCCTCACCTTGAACTGGTGACTCTGATCCTATCTGTGCCTCACCCAGACCTGGTGACTCTCGTCCTCACCTGGGCATCATTGGTACCTGGTTACTCTATTCTACACCTGAGCCTCACCTGGACATGATGTCTCTGGGACCTCTCTGGGCCTCACCCTGACCTGGTGATCTGGTCCCCATCTGGATGTCACCTGGACCAGGTGATTCTGGAACCCCTCTAGGGCTCAACCAGTTCTGGTGACTCTTGTCCTCAACTGGGCCTCACCTGGACCTAGGGAATATGCTCCATCTGGGCCTCATTTGGACCTGGTGACTCTGGTCCCTACGTGGGCAACATCGGGACATGGTTCCCATAATGGTCTGCAGGTTGGCCTCCTCTTGACCTGGTAACTCTGGTCCCTATCTGGGCATCATCGGCACACGGTTCCTCTGCATGGCCTGCAGGTTGGCGTCACCTGGACCTCGTACCTCTGGTCCCTACCTGGGCATCATCGGGACACGGTTCCTCTGCATGGCCTGCAGGTTGGCCTCACCTAGACCTGGTGAGTGGGCTTGTCACCTGGGACTCACCCATACCTGGTGACACAGGTCTCACGTGGGCCTCACTTGGACCTGGTGAATCTGGTCCTTACCTGGTCCTCACACGGAACTGGTAACCCTTGTCACCACCTGGGAATCACCTGGACCTGGTGAATCTGATCCCCATCTGCGCCTCACCCATTCCTGGTGACTTTGATCCCCACCTGGACCTGATTGCTGTGGACTCCTTCTTGGCCTCAACTGGAACTTGTGACTCTGCTCCTAACTGGGCCTCACCCAGATCTGGTGACTCTGGCCCTCACATGTGGACCATTATGACCTGGGTACTCTGTTCCACACCTGAACCTCACCTGGACATGATGATTCTGGATCCCCTCTGGGCCTCACCCTGACATTGTGACTCTGGTCCCCATCTGGATGTCCCCTAGACCAGGTGAATCTGGTACCCCTCTAGGCGTCAACTAGACCTGGTGACTCTGGTCCTCAACTCGGCCTCACCTGGACCTAGTGAATATTCTCCCCACCTGCGCCTCACTGGACCTGGTGACTCTGATTCTACTTGGGCATCATTGGGACATGGTTACTGTATTACCCACTGGGAGTGACCTGATCCTGGTAACTCTGGTCCTGACTTTGGCCTCTTCTGTACCAGGTGACTCTGGCTCCACCTGGGCCTCACCTGGTGACTCTGATCCTATGCATGGCTCACCTGACCTGGTGACTGTGGTTCCCATCGAGACCTCACCTGGACCTCATGTCTCCGGTTACACCTGGGCCTCACCAGGACCTGGTGTCTCTGGTACCCACCTGGGTAGCATCAGGATATGGTTACACTGTTCACTAACACTCATCCAGCCGGACCTAATAACTCTGGCCTTCACCTGGGGCACACGAAGACATGGTGACACTGGTTCCCACCTGGGTCTCACCTGGTCATGGTGACTCGGATCCCCACCTGCTCCTCACCTGTAGCTTGTAATTCTCGTTCCCACATGGACATCATGTGGACCTGGTGGCTGCAGTGTTACTAGCTTCTCATGTACCTCGTGACTCTGGTCCCCACCGGGGCCTCACCGGGACTTGGTGAGTGTGGTTGCCACCTGCACGTCACCAGGACCTGGTGATTCTGGTGTCCACCTGAGACTACCCTGGATCTGGTGACTGTGGTCCCCACCGGGGCTTCACCTGAATTTGGGGACTCCGGTCTCCATCTGGGCCTCACCTGGCCCTGTTGACCATGGTCCTCAACTGTGCAGAATTGGGACCCGGTCACTGTATTCCACAACTGGATCTCACCTGGACAAGTTGACTCTGGTCCCCCTCTGGGTCTCACTTTGCCCTAGTGACTGTGAACCCCACTTTGGCCTGACTTGGACCTGCTGACCCTGGTTGCCACCTGCGCCTGACCTCAAACTGTTGACTCTGGTTCTCTCAAGGGCCTCCCCTGTACCTGGTGATCCTGGTCCCCAATTGGTCCTCAACTGGACGTGGTGACTCTTCTCACCACCGGGGACTCACCTGGACATGATTACTTTGTTCCACACCTGGGCCTCACGTAGACCTGTTGACGATGGTCCCCAAGCCGGCCTCACGTGGACCTTTTGGCTCTGATCCCCACCGGGGGCTCACGTGTATCTGGTAACTTTGATCCTCACCTGGGCCTCATCTGGACCTAGTGACTCTGGTCCCCACCTGGGCTTCACCTGGATCTGGTGACTCTGGTCCCCACCTGGACTTCACCTGGATCTGGTGACTCTGGTCCCCACCTGGACCTCTACTGGACCTGGTGACTCTCTTTCCAACATGAACCTCACCTGCATCTGGTGACTCTGGTCCTCAGTTTGGCCTCACTTGGACTGGTGTCTCTCGTCCCCACTTTGACCTAACTCAGAACTGCTGAATCTTGCCCCACCTAGGCCGCACAGAGACCTGGTGACTCTTGTCCCCAGCTATGCCTCAATTCAACCTGATGAATCTGGTCCTGACGTGGGGCTCACATGGACCTAGGACTCAGCTGGATAGAGTGGCTCTGGTTCCCACAAGGGGCACACCTGATACTGGTGATTGTGGTCTTATTCTATGCCTCACCAGGACCTAGTGATTCTGTTCCCCATCTGGACCTGCATGGCCCTAGTACTCTGGTCCTCACCCAGGCATCATTGGGACCTGGATACTCTATTCCACATCTGGGCCTCACTTTGACCAGGGACCTCTGGTCCTATTCTGGTCCTCAAACTGAACTGGTTACTCTGGTTCCCCTCTGGGCCTCACCCTTACCTGGTGTCTCTGGTCACCCCTTGGGCTTCACTTGAGCCTGGTGAATCTGGTCCTTAGCTGGTCCGCATCTGGATCTGGTGACTGGTGGCCACCTGGGCCTCACCTGGACTTGGTGAATCCTGTTGCCACCTGCGCCTCACCTGGACCTTCTGACTGTGGTCCCAACTGGACCTCACCTGGATCTGGTGGCTCTGGTTCCCATATGGGGCTCTCCTGGACCTGGTTCCTGTGGTCTCCATCTGGCCTCACCTGGAACACAATGACTCTGATCTATATATGGTCCTCTCCTGGAACTGTTGACTCTGGTCCTTACCTGGTCATCATTGGGACCTGGATACTCTCTATATACCTGGGCCTCACCTGGACCTGGTGACTGTGGTCCCACCTGGGCCTCTCCTGGACGAGGTGACTGGTTCCCACAGGGACCTCACCTGGACCTGGTGACTCAGGTCCTCATATGGGCATCATGGGACCAGGGTTCTCAGTTCCACATCTGGGTCTCATCTGTACCTAGTGATTCTCGTCCCCCTCTGTGCCTCACCCTGATATGGTGACTCTGCTCCCCACCTGGATGTCACCAGAACCGCGTGACACTGGTCAACCTCTGGGAGTCACCCGGAGCTGGGGACACTGGTCCTCAACTGGGCCTCAACAGGACCTGGTGCATCTGTCCTCACTAAGGCCTCGTCTGGACCTTGTGAATCTTTTCCCACCTGGCATCAATGGGACATGGTTACTCCTCCCACCTGGGCCTCACATGGACATGATAACTTTGCTCCACACTTTGGCCTCAACTGGTCCTGATGATTCTGGTCCCCCGACCTAGGCCTCAATCTGGACCTGGTGACTGTGGTCCCCACCTGGGTCTCACCTGGACCTGGTGACTCTCGTTCCCACATGAACCACACCAGGTCCTGGTGACTGGGTTGTTCTTGTAGAATCACTTTTAACTGGTGACTCCAGTCCCCACTAGGGCCTCACGTGATTCGGGTGACTTGGCCTGCAGGTTGGCCTCACATGGACCTGGTTAGTGGGGATGCCACTTGGGTCTCACCCATACTTGGTGACTCACGTCTTCACCTGTGCCTCTTGGACCTGGTGAATCTGGTCCTTACCTTGTCCTCTCCCAGACCCGGGGACTCTGGTCACCACGTGGGCCTCACCTGGACCTGGTGATTCCGGTCCCCATCTGGGCCTCACTCAGTCCTGGTGACTTTGTTCCCCACCTTGACCTGATTGCTGTGGACTCTTTCATGGCCTCACCTGGACCTGGTGACTCTGATCCTATCTGCTTGTCACCCAGACCTGGTGACTCTGGTCCTCACCTGGGCAAAATTGGTACCTGGTGACTCTGTTCCACACCTGAGCCTCACCTGGACATGAGGCTCTGGACTCTGGAACCACTCTGGGCCTAACCCTGACCTGGTGACTCTGGTCTCCTTCTGGATGTCACATGGACCAGGTGATTCTGGTACCCGTCTCGGCCTCAACCAGTTCTGGTGACTCTGGTCCTCAACTGGGCCTCACCTGGACCTATTGAATATGCTCCATCTGGGCCTCATTTGGACCTGGTGACTCTGGTCCCTACCTGGGCATCATCGGGACATGGATCCAATGCATGGCCTGTAGGTTGGCCTCAGCTGGACCTGGTAACTCTGGTCCCTACCTGGGTATCATCGGGACACGGTTCCTCTGCATGGCCTCCAGGTTGGCCTCACCTGGAACTAGTGAGTGGGGTTGCCACCTGGGGCTCACCCATACCTGGTGACACAGGTCTCCACGTGGGCCTCACTTGGACGTGGTGAATCTGGTCCTTACCTGGTCCTCACCCGGAACTCCTAACTCGGGTCACCACCTGGGAATCACATGAACCTGGTTAATCTGGTCCCCATCTGGTCCTCATCCAGTCCTGGTGACTTTGTCACCCCACCTGGACCTGATTGATGTGGACTCCTTCTTGGCCTCACCTGGAACTGGTGACTCTGATCCTTACTGGGCCTCACCCAGATCTGGTGACTCTGGTCCTCACCTATGTACCATTAGGACCTGGATACTCTGTTCCACACCTGAGCCTCACCAGGACATGATGACTCTGGATCCCCTCTGGGCCTCACCCTGACATGATGACTCTGGTCCCCATCAGGATGTCACCTAGACTAGGTGAATCTGGTATCCCTCTAGGACTCAACTTGACCTGGTGACTCTGGTCCTGAACTGGGCCTCACGGGGACCTAGTGAACATGCTCCCCACCTGCGCCTCATCTGGATCTGGTGACTCTGGTTCTACATGGGAATCACTGGGACCTGGATACTCTCTTATATACCTGGGCCTAACCTGGACCTGGTGACTGTGGTCCCACCTGGGTCTCACCTGGACGAGGTGACTGGTTCCCACAGGGACCTCACCGGGACCTGGTGACTCAGGTCCTCATATGGGCATCATGGGACCTTGTTTCTCAGTTCCACATCGGGGCCTCACCTGGACGGCTCTGACTCTGGTCCCCACCTGGATATCACCAGGACCGTGAGACTCTGGTCCCCCTCTGGGAATCACCCGGGGCTGTCGACACTTGTCCTCAGCTGGGCCTCAACAGGACCTGGTGAATCTACTCCTCACTTAGACCCCGTCTGAACCTTGTGACTCTTTTCCCACCTGGCATCAATGGGACATGGTTACTCTGTTTCCCACCTGGGTCTCACCTGGACATGATTACTTTGCTCCACACTTTGGCATCAACAAGTCCTGATGACTCTGGTCCCCCTACCTAGTCCTCAATCTGGACCCGGGGACTATGGTCCCCACCTGGGTCTCACCTGGACCTGGTGAATCTCGTTCCCACATGAACGACACCTGGACCTGGTGACTGTGGTGTTCTTGTAGACTCACATTACCTGGTGACTCCGGTCCCCACTAGGGCCTCACCTGGATCTGGTGACTCTGGCCTACAGGTTGGCCTCACCAGGACCTGGTGAGTGGGTTGCCTCTAGGGCCTCACCCATACCTGGTGACACAGGTCCCCATGTGAGCCTCTTGGACCTGGTGAATCTGGTCCTTACCTGGTCCTCTCCCAGACCCGATGACTCTGGTCACCACCTGGGCCTCACCTGGATCTGGTGAATCTGGTCCCAATCTGGGCCTCACCCATTCTTGATGACTTTGTTCCACACCTTGACCTGATTGCTGTGGACTCTTTCTTGGCCTCACCTGGAACTGGTGACTCTGATCCTATCTGCGCGTCACCCAGACCTGTTGACTCTGGTCCTTACCTGGGCATCATTCGTACCTGGTGACTCTGTTCCACACCTGAGCCTCACCTGGTCATGATGACTCTGGAACTTCTCTGGGCCTCACCCTGACCTGGTGTCTCTGGTCCCCATTAGGACGTAACCTGGACTGGGTGATTCTGGTTCCCATCTAGGCCTCAAGCAGATCTGGTGATTCTGGTCCTCAACTGGGCCTCACGTGGACTTAGTGAATATGCTCCATCTTGGCCTCATTTGGACCTGGTGACTCGGGTCCCTAACTAGGCATCATCGGGACATGGTTCTGCGCATCGCCTGCAGGTTGGCCTCACCTGAACCTGGTGAGTGGGATTGCCACCTGTGGCTCACCCATACCTGGTGACTCAGGTCCCCACGTGGGCCTCTTGGACCTGGTGAATCTGGTCCTTACCTCGTCTTCTCCCAACCTGGGGACTCTGGTCATCAACTGGGCCTCACCTGGAGAAGGGAAACTGGTCCCCATCTGGGCCTCACCCAGTCCTGGTGACTTTGTTCCCCACCTGGAACTGATTGCTGTGGACTCTTTCTTTGCCTCACCTGCAACTGGTGACTCTGATCCTATCTGCGCGTCACCCAGATCTGTTGATTCTGGTCCTCATGTGGGCATCTTGGTACCTGGTGACTCAGTTCCACACCTGAGCCTAACCTGGACATGATGACTCTGGAACCTCTCAGGACCTCACCCTGTCCTGGTGACTCTGGTCCCCATCTGGATGTCACCTGGACCAGGTGATTTTGGTACCCCTCTGAGCCTCAACCAGATCTGGTGACTCTGGTCCTCAACTGGGCCTCATCTGGACCTAGTGAATATGCTCCATCTGGGCCTCATTTGGACCTGGTGACTCTGGTCCCTCCCTCGGCATCATCGGTGCATGGTTCCACTGCATGGCCTGCAGGTTGACATCACCTGGACCTGGTAACTCTGTTTCCTACATGGGCATCATCGGGACACGGTTCCTCTGCATGGCGTGAAAGATGGCCTCTCCTGGACCTGGTGAGTGTGGTTGCCACCTGTGCCTCACCCATACCTGGGGACACAGGCCCCTCGTCGGCCTCTTGGACGTGGTGAATCTGGTCCTTACCTGGTCGTCTCCCATACCCGGGGTCTCTGGTCACCCCCTGGGCCTCACCTGGACCTGGTCAATCTGGTCCCCATCTGGGCATCACCCAGTCCTGGTGACTTTGTTCCCCACCTGGATGATTGCTGTGGACAATTTCTTGGCCTCACCTTGAACTGGTGACTCTGATCCTATCTGCGCATTACCCAGACCTGGTGACTCTGGTCCTCACCTGGGCATCTTTGGTACCTGGTGACTCTGTTCCACACCTGAGCCTCACCTGGACATGTTAACTCTGGAACCTCTCTGGGCCTCATCCTGACCTGGTGACTCTGGTCCCCATCCGGATGTCACCTGGACCAGGTGATTCTGGTACCCCTCTAAGCCTCAACCAGGTCTTGTGACTCTGGTACTCCACTGCACCTCACCTGGACCTAGTAAATATGCTCCATCTGGGTCTCATTGGATCTGGTGATTCTGATCCCAACCTCGGCATCATCAGGACATGGTTTTACTGCTTGGCCTGCAGGTTGGCCTCACCTGGACCTGTTAAATCTCGTCCCTACCTGGGCATCATCGGGACATGGTACCTCTGCATGGCCTGCAGGTTCGCCTCACCTGGACCTAGTGAGTGGGGTTGCCACCTGGGCCTCGCCCATGCCTGGTGACACAGGTCCACACGTGGGCCTCACTTGGACCTGCTGAATCTGGACCTTACCTGGTCCTCACCCGGAACTTTTAACTCAGGTCACCACCTGGGAATCACCTGGACCTGGTGACTCTCGTTCCCACATGAACCACACCTGGACCTGGTGACTGTGGTGTTCTTGTAGACTCACATTTACCTGGTGACTCTGGTACCCACTAGGGCCTCACCTGGATCTGGTGACTCTGTCCTGCATGTTGACCTCACCTGGACCTGGTGAGTAGGGTTTGCCACCAGGGCCTCACCCATACCTGGTGACTCAGGTCCCCACGTGGGCCTCTTGGACCTGGTGAATCTGGTCCTTACCTGGTCCTCTCCCAGACCCGGGGAATCTGGTCACCACCTTGGCCTATCCTGGGCCTGGTGAATCTGGTCTCCATCTGGGCCTCACACAGTCCTGGTGACTTTGTTCCCCACTTGGACTTGATTGCTGTGGACTCTTTTTGCCTCACCTGGAACTGGTGTCTCTGATCCTATCTGCGCGTCACCCAGATTTGGTGACTCTGGAACTCACCTGGGCATCACTGGTACCTGATTACTCTGTTCCACACCTGAGCCTCACCTGGACATGATGACTCTGGAACCTCTCTGGGCCTCACCCTGACCTGGTGACTCTGGTCCCCATCTGGATGTCACCTGGACCAGGTGATTCTGGTACCCCTCTAGGCCTCAACCAGATCTGGTGACTCTGGTCCTCAAATGGGCCTCACCGGGACCTAGTGAATATGCTCCCCAACTGTGCCTCATCTGGACCTGTTGACTCTGGTTCTACCTGGGCATCATCGGGACATGGTTACTGTATTCCCCACTGAGACTGACCTGATCCTGGTAACTCTAGTCCTGATTTGGCCTCTTTTTTACCAGGTGACTCTGGATCCACCTTGGGTTCACCGGTAACTGGTGACTCTGATCCTAAGCATGGCCTCACCTGACCTGGTGACTGTGGTTCCCATCGGGACGTCACCTGGACCTCATGTCTCTGGTCCCACCTGGGCCTCACCAGGACCTGGTGTCTCTGGTACCCACCTTGGTAGCATCAGGATACGGTTACCCTGTTCACTAACAGTGACCCAGCGGGACCTATTAATTCTGGTCTTCACTTGGGCCACACCTGGACATGGTGACACTGGTTCCAACCTGGGTCTCACCTGGACATGCTGAGTCGGATCCACAACTGGTCCTACCCTGTAACTGGTGATTCTCGTTCCCACATGTACATCATGTGGACCTGATGGCTGCAGTGTTTTTATAGCTTCTCATGTACCTCGTGACTCTGGTCCCCACCAGGGCCTCACAGGGACCTGGTGAGTGTGGTTGCCACCTGCACCTCAAGTGGACCTGGTGATTCTGGTCTGCACCTGAGACTACCCTGGATCTGGTGACTGTGGTCCCCACCTGGGCTTCACCTGCTTTGGGGACTCCGGTCTCCATCTGGGCCTCACCTGGCCCTGTTGACCATGGTCCACAACTGGGCAAAATTGGGACCCTGTGACTGTGTTCCACAACTGGATCTCACCGGGAACAGGTGACTCTGGTCCCCCTCTGGGTCTCACTGTACCCTAGTGACAGTGAACCCCACTTTGGCTTGGCTTCGACCTGCTGACCCTGGTTGCCAACTGCGCCTGACCTCGAACTGTTGACTCTGGTTCTTTCAAGGGCCTCCCCTGTACCTGGTGATCCTGGTGCCACCTGGGCCTCACCTGGACTTGGTGACCCTTGTCAACACCAGGGACTCACCTGGACCTGCTTACTGTGTTCCACACCTGGACCTCAAGTACACCTCTTGACCATGGTCCCCAAGAACGCCTAACATGGACCTGTTGACTCTGATCCCCACCGGGGCCTCACGTGTACCTGGTAACTCTGGTACTAACCTGGGCCTCACCTGCACCTAGAGACTCTGGTCCCCACCTGGACTTCACCTGGATCTGGTGACTGTGGTCCCCACCTGAAATTTTCCTGGACCTGGTGATTCTGGTCCCCACTTGGACCTCTCCTGGACCTGGTGACTCTCTTTCCAACATGGACCTCACATGGAACTGGTGACTCTGGTCCTCAGTTTGGCCTCACCTGGACCTGGTGTCTCTTGTCCCACTTTGACGTAATTCAGAACTGCTGAATCTTGCCCCACCTAGGCCGCACCCAGACCTGGTGACTCTTGTCCCCAGCTATGCCTCAATTCGACCTGATGAATCTGGTCCTCACGTGGGCCTCACATGGACCTGGGACTCAGCTGGATAGAGAGGCTCTGGGTCCCACAAGGGTCTCACGTGATCCTGCTGACTGTGATCTAATAAATGCCTCACCAGGACCTAGTGATTCTGTTCCCCATCTGGGCCTGCATGGCCCTAGTGACTCTGGTCCTCACCCAGGAATCATTGGGAACTGGATACTCTATTCCACACCTGAGCCTCACTTTGACCAGGGACCTCTGGTCCCATTCTGGGCCTCAAACTAAACTGGTTACTCTGGTTCCCCCTCTGGGCCTCACCCTTACCTGGTGACTCTGGTCACCCCTTGCGCTTCACTTGGGCCTGGTGAATCTGGTCCTTAGCTGGTCCACACCTGGAATTGGTGACTGGTCGCCACCTGGGTCTCACCTGGACTTGGTGAATCCTGTTGCCACCTGCACCTTACCTGGACCCTGTGACTGTGGTCCCACCTGGACCTCACCTGGATCTGGTGGCTCTGGTTCCCATATGGGGCTCTCCTGGACCTTGTTCCTGTGGTCTCCATCTGGCCTCACCTGGAACACAATGACTCTGATACATATTTGGGCCTCTCATGGACCTGTTGACTCTGGTCCTTACCTAGGCATCATTGGGACCTGGATACTCTCTTATATACCTGGGCCTCACCTGGACCTGGTGACAGTGATCCCACCTGGGCCTCCCCTGGACGAGGTGACTGATTCCCACAGGGACCTCAACTGGACCTGGTGACTCAGGTCCTCATATGGACATCATGGGACCTGGTTTCTCAGTTCCACATCGGACCTCACCTGGACCTAGTTATTCTCGTCCCTCTCTGGGCCTCACCCTGACGTGCTGACTCTAATCCCCCCCCGGATATCACCAGAACCGGGTGACTCTGGTCCCCCTCCGGACTCACCAGGAGCTGGGGTCACTGGTCCTCAACTCGGCCTCAACAGGACCTGGTGAATCTACTCCTCACTTAGGCCTCGTCTGGACCTTGTGACTCTTTTCCCACCTGGCAACAATGGGACATGGTTACTCTGTTCCGCACCTGGGCCTCACATGGACATGATAACTTTGCTCCGCACTTTGGCCTCAACAGGTCCCGATGACGCTGGCCCCATCCGAGGCCTCAATCTGGACCTGGAGACTGTCGTCCCCACCTGGGTCTCACCTGGACCTGGTGACTCTCATTCCCACATGAACCACACCTGGACCTGGTTACTGTGGTGTACTTGTAGCCTCACATTTACCTGGTGACTCCGGTCCCCACTAGTGCCTCACCTGGATCTGGTGACTTTGGCCTGCAGGTTGGCCTCACTTGGACCTGGTGAGTGGGGTTGCCACCTGGGCCTCACCTAAACCTGGTGATCTGGTCCCCATCTGGATGTCACCTGCATCAGGTGATTCTGGTACCTCTCTAGGTCTCAGCCAGATCTGGTGACTATTGTCCTCAACTGGGCCACATCTGGACCTAGTGAATATGCTCCATCTGGGCCTCATTTGGACCTGGTGACTCTGGTCACTCACTGGGCATCATCGGGAAATGGATCCACTGCATGGCCTGCTGGTTGGCCTCACCTGGACCTGGAAACTCTGGTCCCTACCTGGGCATCATCGAGACATGGTTCCTGTGCATGGCCTTCAGGTTGGCCTCATCTTGACCTGGTGAGTGGGGTCCCCACCTGGGTCTTACCCATGCCTGGTGACACAGGTCCCCACGTGGGCCTCACTAGGACCTGGTGAATGTGGTCCTTACCTAGTCCTCACCCGGAACTGGTAAATCTGGTCACCACCTGGGCATCACCTAATCCTGGTGACTTTGTTCCCCACCTGGACCTGATTCCTGTGGACACCTTCTTGGCCTCACCTGGAAGTGGTAACTCTGATCCTAACTGGGCCTCTCCCAGATATGGTGACTCTGGTCCTCACCTGTGGACCATTATGACCTGGACACTCTGTTCCTCACCTGAGCCTCACCTGGACATGATGACTCTGGATCCCCTCTGGGCCTCGCCCTGACATGGTTACGCTCATCCCCATCTGGATGTCACCTAGACCAGGTGAATCTGGTACCCCTCTAGGCCTCACCCAAACCTGGTGACTCAGGTCCCCACGTGGGCCTCTTTGATCTGTTAATCTGGTCCTTACCTGGTCCTCTCCCAGTCCCGGGGACTCTGCTCACCACCTGGGCCTCACCTGGACCTGGTGAATCTGGTCCCCATCTGGGCCTCACCCATTCCTGGCGACTTTGTTCGCCACCTGGACCTGATTGTTGTGGTCTCCTTCTTGGCCTCACCTGGAACTGCTGACTCTGATCGTATCTGCACGTCACCCAGATCTGGGTAGTCTGGTCCTCAACTGGGCATCATTGGTACCTGGTGACTCTGTTCCTCACCTGAGTCTCACCTGGACATGATGACTCTGGAACCTCTCAGGGCCTCTCCCTGACCTGGTGACTCTGGTCCCCATCTGGATGTCACCTGGTCCAGGTGATTCTGGTACCCCTCTAGGACTCAACCATATCTGGTGACTGTGATCCTCAACTGGGCCTCACCTGCACCTAGTGAATATGCTCCATCTGGGCCTCATTTGGACCTGGTGACTCTGATCCCTACCTGGGCATCATCGGGACATGGTTCCATTGCATGGACTGCAGGTTGGCCTCACCTGGACCTGGTAAATCTGGTTCCTACCTGGGCATCATCGGGACATGTTCCACTGCATGGCCTGCAGGTTGGCCTCACCTGGACCTGAGAACTCTAGTCCCTACATTGGCATCATCGGGACATGGTTCCTCTGCATGGCCTGCATGTTGGCCTCACCTGGAACTGGTGAGAGGGGTTGTCACTTGGGCCTCACACATGCCTGGTGACACAGGTCCCCACGTGGGCCTCACTTGGACCTGGTGAATCTGGTCCTTCCCTGGTCCTCACCCGGAACTCGTAACTCTGTTCACCACCTGGGAATCACCTGGACCTGGTGAATCTGGTCCCCATCTGGGCCTCACCCAGTCCTCGGGGCTTTGTTCCCCACCTGGACCTGATTGCTGTGGACTCTTTCTTGGCCTCACCTGGAACTGGTGACTCTGTTCCTATCTGCGTGTAACCCAGACCTGGTGACTCTGGTCCTCACCTGGGCATCATTGGTACCTGGTGAATCTGTTCCACACCTGAGCCTCACCTGGACATGATGACTCTGGAACCTTTCTGGGCCTCACCCTGACAAGGTGACTCTGGTCCCCACCTGGATGTCACCTGGACCAGGTGTTTCTGGTACCCCTCTAGGCCTCAACCAGACCTGGTGACCCTGGTCCTCACCTGGGCCTCACTGGGACCTAGTGATCATGCTCCCCACCTGTGCCCCATGTGGACCTGATGACTCTGGTTCTACCTGGGCATCATCGGGACATGGTTACTCTATTTCACACTCGAACTGACCTGATTCTGGTAACTCTGGTCCGGACTTTGGCCTCTTCTGTACCAAGTGACTCTGGCTCCACCTGGGTCACACCTGTAACTGGTGACTCTGATCCTAAGCATGGCCTCACCTGACCTGGTGACTGTGGTTTCCATCGGGACCTCACTGGACCTCATGTCTCTGGTCCCACCTGAGGCTCACCAGGTCCTGGTGTCTCTGGTACCCACCTGGGTAGCATCAGGATATGGTTATATTGTACACTAACAGTGACCCAGCCGGACCTATCAACTCTGGTCTTCACCCGGGCCACTCCTGGACATGGTGACACTGGTTCCTACCTGGATCTCACCTGGACATGGTGAGTCGGATCCCCACCTGGGCCTCACCTGTAACTGGTGATTCTCGTCCCCACATGGACATCATGTGGACCTGGTGGCTGCAGTGTTTCTAGCTTCTCATGTACCTCGTGACTCTGGTCCCCACCAGGGCCTCACCGGGACCTGGTGAGTGTGGTTGCCACCTGCACCTCACCTGGACCTGGTGATTCTGGTCTGCACCTGAGACAAACCTGGAGCTGGTGACTGTGGTCCCCACCTTGGCTTCACCTGGATTTGGGGACTCCAGTCCCCATCTGGGCCTCACCTGGCCCTGTTGAACATGGTCCTCAACTGGGCAAAATTGGGACACAGAGACTGTGTTCCACAACTGGACCTCACCTGGACCAGGTGACTATGCTCCCCTCTGGGTCTCACCGTGCCCTAGTGACTGAGAAGTCCAGTTTGGCTTGACTTGGACCTGCTGACCCTGGTTGCCACCTGCGCCTGAACTCGAACTGTTGACTCTGGTTCTTTCAAGGGCCTCCCCTGTACCTGGTGATCCTGGTCCCCACTTGGGCGTCAACTGGACGTGGTGACTCTTCTCACCACCGGGGACTCACCTGGACCTGCTTACTGTGTTCCACACCTGGGCCTCAAGTACACCTGTTGACCATGTCCCCAAGCCGGCCTCACATGGACCTGTTGCCTGTGATCCCAATCGGGGTCTCACGTGTACCATGTAACTCTGGTCCTCACCTGGGCCTCATCTGGACCTAGTGACTCTGCTCCCCACCTGGGCTTCACCTGGATCTGGTGACTCTGGTCCCCACCTGGACTTCACCTGGATCTGGTGACTCTGGTCCCCACCTGGACCTCTCTTGGACCTGGTGACTCTCTTTCCAACATGGACCTCACATGGATCTGGTGACTCTGGTCCTCAGTTTGGCCTCACCTGGACCTGGCGTCTCTGTCCCTACTTTGACCTAACTCAGAACTGCTGAATCTTGCCCCACCTAGGCCGCACCCATACCTGGTGACTCTTGTCCCCAGGTATGCCTCATTTCGACCTAATGAATCTGGTCCTTACGTGAGCCTCACATCACCTGGGACTCAGCTGGATAGAGTGGCTCTGGTTCCCGCAAGGGACTCAAATGATACTGCTGACTGTGGTCTTATTCTATGCCTCACCAGGACCTAGTGATTCTGTTTCCCATCTGGGCCTGCATGGCCCTAGTGACTCTGGTCCTCACAGGCATCATTGGGACCTGGATACACTATTCCACACCTAGGCCTCACTCTGACTAGGGACCTCTGGTCACATTCTGGGCCTCAAACTAAACTGGTTACTGTGGTTCTCCCTCTGGGAATCACCCTTAACTGGTGACTCTGGTCACCCCTTTGGCTTCATTTGGGCCTGGTGAATCTGGTCCTTAGCTTGTCCTCACTTGGATCTGGTGACTGGTCGCCACCTGGTCCTCACCTGGACTTGGTGAATCCTGTTGCCACCTGTGCCTCACCTGGACCTTGTGACTCTGGTCCCACCTGGACGTCACCTGGATCTGGTGGCTCTGGTTCCCATATGGGGCTCTCCTGGACCTGGTTCCTGTGGTCTCCATCAGGCATCAACTGGAACAAAATGACTCTGATCCATATTTGGGCCTCTGCTGGACCTGTTGACTCTGGTCCTTACTTGGGCATCATTGGGACCTGGATACTCATTATATACCTGGGCCTCACCTGGACCTGTTGACTGTGGTCCCACCTGGGCCTCACCTGGACGAAGTGACTGGTTCCCACAGGGACCTCACCTGGACCTGGTGACTCAGGTCCTCATATGGGCATCATGGGACCTTGTTTTTTCAGTTCCACATTGGGGCCTCACCTGGACCTAGTGATTCTCGTCCCGCTCTGGGCCACACCAACGTGGTGACTCTGGTCACTACCTCGATATCACCAGAACCAGTGACTGTGGTCCCCCTCTGGGACTCACCCGGAGCTGGGGACAGTGGTCCTAATCTGGGCCTCATCAGGACCTGGTGAATCTACTCCTCAGTTAGGCCTCGTCTGTACCTTGTGACTCTTTTCCCACCTGGCATCAATGGGACATGGTTACTCTGTTCCCCACCTGGGCCTCACCTGGACATGATATCTTTGCTCCGCACTTTGTTCTCAACTGGTCCTGATGACTCTGGTCCCCCCATTAGGCCTCAATCTGGACCTGGTGACTGTGGTCCTCACCTGGGTCTCACCTGGAACTGTTGATCTCGTTCCCACCTGTAATACACCTGGACCTGGTTACTGGTTTTCTTGTAGACTCAATTTACCTGGTGACTCCGGTCCCCACTAGAGCCTCTCCTGGATCTGGTGACTCTGGTCTGCAGGTTGGCCTCACCTGGACCTGGTGAGTGCGGTTGCCACCTGGGCCTAACCCGTACCTGATGACTCAGGTCCCCACGTGGGCCTCTTGGACCTGGTGAATCTGGTCCTTATCTGGTCCTAACCCAGACCCGGGGACTCTGGTCACCACCTGGTTCTCACCTGGACCTGGTGAATCTGGTCCCCATCTGGGCCTCAGCCAGTCCTTGTGACTTTGTTCCCCACCTGGACCTGATTGCTGTGGACACCTTCTGGGGCTCACCTGGAACTGGTGACTCTGATACTAACTGGGCCTCACCCAGATCTGGTGACTCTGGTCCTCACCTGTGGACCATTATGAACTGGATACACTGTTCCACACGTGAGCCTCACCTGGACATGTTGAATCTGGATCCCCTCTGGGCCTCAGCCTGACATGGTGACTCTGGTCCCCATCTGGATTTCACCTAGACCAGGTGAATCTGGTACCCCTCTAGGCCTCAACTTGACCTCGTGACACTGGTCCTCAACTGGGCCTCACCGGAACCTAGTGAATATGCTCCCCATCTGCGCCGCTTCTGGGCATGGTGACTGGTTTTACCTGGGCATCCTCGGGAAATGTTTACTGTATTCCCCACTGGGACTGACCTGATTCTGGTAACTCTGATCCTGACTTTGGCCTCTTCTGTACCAGGTGACTCTGGCTCCACCTGGACCTCACCTGTAACTGGTGACTCTGATCCTAAGCATGGCCTCACCTGACCTGGTGACTGTGGTTCCCATTGGGACCTCACCTGGATCTCAGGTCTCTGGTTCCACCTGGGCCTCACCAGGACCTGGTGTCTCTGGTACCCACCTGGGTAGCATCAGGATATGGTTACACTGTTCACTAACAGTGACCCAGCCTGACCTATTAACTCTGGTCTACACCAGGGCCACACCTGGACATGGTGACACTGGTTCCCACCTGGGTCTCACCTAGACGTGGTGAGTCGGATCCCCACCTGGCCCTCACCTGTAACTGGTGATTCGCGTTCCCATATGGACATCATGTGGACCTGGTTGCTGCAGAGTTTCTAGTTTCTCATGTATCTCGTGACTCTGTCTCCTCCAGGGCCTCACCGGGACCTGGTGAGTGTGGTTGACACCTGCACCTCACCTGGACTTCGTGATTTTGCTCTGCACCTGAGACTACCCTGGATCTGGTGAATGTGGTCCCCACCTGGGCTTCACCTGGATTTGGGGACTCCGGTCCCCATCTGGGCCTCACCTGGCCCTGTTGACCACTGTCCTCAACTGGGCAAAATGGGGACCAGGTGAGTGTGTTCCACAACTGGACCTCACCTGGACCATGTGACTCTGGTTCCCCTCTGGGTCTCACCATGCACTAGTGACTGTGAACCCCACTTTGGCTTTACTGGGACCTGCTGACCCTGGTTGCCACCTACGCCTGACCTCGAACTGTTGACTCTGGTTCTTTCAAGGGCCTCCCCTGTACCTGGTGATCCTGGTCCCCACCTGGCCTCACCTGGACGTAGTGACTCTTGTCACCACCGGGGACTCACCTGGACCTGCTTACTGTGTTCCACTCCTGGGACTCAAGTAGACCTGTTCACCATGGTCCCGAAGCCGGACTCACATGGACGAGTTGCCTCTGTTCTCCACCAGGGCCTCATGTGTACCTGGTAACTCTGGTCCTCACCTGGGCCTCATCTGGACCTAGTGACTCTGGTCCCCATCTGGGCTTCACCTGGATCTGGTGACTCTGGTCCCCACCTGGAATTCACCTGGATCTGGTGACCCTGGTCCCCACATGGACCTCACCTGGATCTGGTGACTCTGGTCCTCAGTATGGCCTCACCAGGACCTGGTGTCTCTCATCCCCACTTTGACCTAACTCAGAACTACCGAGTCTTGCCCGATCCAGGCCGCACCCAGACCTGATGACTCTTGTCCCCAGCTATGTCTCAATTCGACCTGATGAATCTGGTCCTCACGGGGGCCTCACATGGACATGGGACTCTGCTGGATAGAGTGGCTCTGATACCCACAAGGGGCTCACCTGATACTGCTGACTGTGGTCGTATTCTATGCCTCACCAAGACCTAGTGATTCTGTTCCCCATCTGGGACTCCATGGCCATAGTGACTCTGGTACTCACCCAAGCATCATTGGGACCTGGATACTCTATTCCACACTGGGCCTCACTTTGACCAGGGACCTCTGGTCCCATTCTGGGCCTCAAACTAAAGTGGTTACTCTGCTTCCCTCTCTGGGACTCACACTTACCTGGTTACTCGGGTTACCCCTTGGGCTTCACTTGCGCCTGGTGAATCTGGTCCTTAGCTGGTCCGCACCTGGATGTGGTGACTGGTCGCCACCTGGGCTTCACCTGGACTTGGTAAATCCTGTTGCCACCTGCGCCTCACCTGGACCTTGTGACTGTGGTCCCACCTGGACCTCACCGGGATCTGGTATCTCTGGTTCCCATATGGGGCTCTCCTGGACCTGGTTCCTGTGGTCTCCATCTGACCTCACCTGGGACACAATGACTCTGATCCATATTTGGGCCTCTCCTGGACCTGTTGACTCTGGTCCTTACCTGGGCATCATTGGGACCTGGATACTCTCTTATATGTCTTGGCCCCACCTGGCCCTGGTGACTGTGGTCCCACATAGGCCTCACCTGGACAGGTGACTGGTTCCCACAGGGACCTCTCCTGGACCTGGTGACTCAGGTCCTCATATGGGCATCATGGGACCTGGTTTCAGTTCCACATCGGAGCCTCACCTGTACCTAGTGATTCTCGTCGCCCTCTGGGCCTCAACCTGACGTGGTGACTCTGGTCCCCACCTGGATATCACCAGAACCGGGGGACTCTGGTCCCCCTTGGGACACACCCGGACCTGGGGACACTGGTCCTCAGCTAGGCCTCAACAGAACCTGGTGAATCTCCTCCTCACTTAGGCCTCGTCTGGACCTTGTGACTCTTTTCCCACCTGACAGCAATGGGACATGGTTACTCTGTTCCGCACCTGGGCCTCACATGGACATGATAACTTATCTCCGCACTTTGGCCTCAACTGGTCCTGATGACCCTGGTCCCCCAACGGAGGCCTCAATCTGGACCTGGTGACTATGGTCCCCACCTGGGTCTCACCTGGACCTGGTGACTCTCGTTCCCACAGGAACCACTCCTGGACCTGGTGACTGTGGTGTACTTGTAGACTCACATTTACCTGGTGTCTCCGGTCCTCACTAGGGCCTCACCTGGATCTGGTGACTCTGGCCTGCAGGTTGGCCTCACTTGGACCTGGTGATTGGGGTTGCCACCTGGGCTTCACCCAAACCTGGTGACTCAGGTCCCCACGTGGGCCTCTTTGACCTATTAATCTGGTCCTTACCTGGTCCTCTCCCAGACCCGGGGACTCTGCTCACTACCTGGGCCTCACCTGGAGCTGGTGAATCTGGTCCCCATCTGGGCCTCACCCATTCCTGGTGACTTTGTTCGCCACCTGGACCTGATTTTTGTGGACTCCTTCTTGGCCTCACCTGGAACTGGTGACTCTGACTGATCGCATCTGCACGTCACCCAGATCTGGTGACTCTGGTCCTCACCTGGACATCATTGGTACCTGGTCACTCTGTTCCACACCTGAGCCTCACCTGGACATGATGACTCTGGAACCTCTCTGGGCCTCACCCTGACCTGGTGACTCTGGTCCCCATCTGGATGTCACCTGGTCCAGGTGATTCTGGTACTCCTCTAGGACTCAATCAGATCTGGTGACTGTGATCCTCAACTGGGCCTCACCTGCACCTAGCGAATATGCTCCATCTGGGTCTCATTTGGACCTGGTGACTCTGATCCCTACCTGGCCATCATCGGGACATGTTCCACAGCATGGCCTGCAGGTTGGCCTCACCTGGACCTGAGAACTCTAGTCCCTACCTCGGCATCATCTGGAAATGGTTCCTCTGCATGGCTTTCAGGTTGGCCTCACCTGGACCTGGTGAGGGGGGTTGTCACATGGGCCTCACAAATGTCTGGTGACACAGGTCCCCACTTGGGCCTCACTTGGACCTGGTGACTCTGGTCCTTACCTGGTCCTCACCCAGAACTCGTAACTCTGTTCACCACCTGGGAATAACCTGGACCTGGTGACTCTGGTCCCCATCTGGATGTCACCTGGACCAGGTGTTTCTGGTACCCCTCTAGGCCTCAACCAGATCTGGTGACTCTGGTCCTCAACTGGGCCTCACTGGGACCTAGTGAACATGCTCCCCACCTGCGCCTCATCTGGACCTGGTGACTCTGGTCTACCTGGGCATCATCGGGACCTGGTTACTCTATTCCCCACTGGGAATGACCTGATCCTGGTAACACTGGTCCTGACTTTGGCCTCTTCTGTACTTAGTGACTCTGGCTCCACCTGGGCCTCAGCTGTAACTGATCCTAAGCATGGCCTCACCTGACCTGGTGACTGTGGTTCCCATCGGGACCTCACCTGGACCTCATGTCTCTGGTCCAACCTGGGCCTCACCAGGACCTGGTGTCTCAGGTACCATCCTTGGTAGCATCAGGATATGGTTACACTGTTCACTAACAGTGACCCATCTGGACCTATTAACTCTGGTCTTCACCTGGGCCACACCTGGACATGGTGACCCTCGTTCCCACCTGGGTCTCACCTGGACATGGTGAGTCGTATCCCCACCTGGTCCTCACCTGTAACTGGTGATTCTCGTTCCCTCATAGACATCATCTGGACCTGGTGGCTGCAGTGTTTCTAGCTTCTCATGTACCTCTTGACTCTGAACCCCACCGGGGCCTCACCGGGACCTGGTGAGTGTGGTTGCCACCTGCACCTCACCTGGACCTGTTGATTCTGGTCTGCACCTGAGACTACACTGGATCTGGTGACTGTGGTCCCGACCTGGACATCACCTGGATTTAGGGACTCCGGTCCCCATCTGGGCCTCACCTGGCCCTGTTGATCAAGGTCTCATCTGGGCAAAATTGGGACCCGGTGACTGTGTTCCACAACTGGACCTCACCTGGACCATGTGACTCTGTTTCCCCTCTGGGCCTCACCGTACCCTAGTGACTGTGAACCCCACTTTGGCCTGACTTGGACCTGCTGACCCTGGTTGCCACCTGCGCCTGACCTCGAACTGTTGACTCTGGTTCTTTCAAGGGCCTCCCCTGGACCTGGTGATCCTGGTCCCCACCTGGGACTTACCTGGACGTGGTGACCCTTGTCACCACCGGGGACTCACGTGGACCTGCTTACTGTGTTCCACACCTGGGCCACAAGGATACCTGATCACCATGGTCCCCAAGACAGAATCACATGGACCTTTTGCCTCTGATCCCCACCGGGGCCTCACGTGTACCTGGTAACTCTGGTCCTCACATGGGTCTCATGTGGACCTAGTGACTCTCGTCCCCACCTGGGCTTCACCTGGATCTGGTCACTCTGGTCCCCACCTGGAATTCACCTGAATCTGGTGACTCTGGTCCCCACCTGGACCTCACCTGGATCTGGTGACTCTGGTCCTCACTTTGACCTCACCTGGACCTAGTGTCTCTCATCCCCACTTTGACCTAACTCAGAACTGCTGAATCTTGCCCCATCTAGGCCACACCCAGACCTGATGACTCTTGTCCCCAGCTATGCCTCAATTCGACCTGATGAATCTGGTCCTAACGTGGGCCTCACATGGACCTGGGACTCAGCTGCATAGAGTGGCTCTGGTTCCCACAAGGGCCTCCCCTGATGCTGGTGACTGTGGTCTTATTCTATGCCTCACCAGGACCTAGTGATTTTGTTCCCCATCTGGGCCTGCATGGCCTTAGTGACTCTGGTCCTCACCCAGGCATCATTCGGACCTGGATACTCTATTCCACACCTGGGCCTCACTTTGACCCGGGATCTCTGGTCCCATTATAGGCCTCAAACTAAACTGGTTACTCTGGTTGCCCCTCTGGGCCTCACCCTTACCTGGTGACTCTAGTCACCCCTTGGGCTTCACTTGGGGCTGGTGAATCTGGACCTTAGCTGGTTTTCACCTGGATCTGGTGACTGGTCGCCACCTGGGCCTCACCTGGACTTGGTAAATCATGTTGCCACCTGCACCTTACCTGGACCTTGTGACTGTGGTCCGACCTGAACCTCACCAGGATCTGGTGGCTCTGGTTCCCATATGGGGCTCTCCTGGACCTGGTTTCTGTGGTCTCCATCTGGACTCACCTGGAACACAATGACTCTGATCCATATTTGGGCCTCTCCTGAACCTGTTGACTCTGGTCCTTACCTGGGCATCATTGGGACCTGGATACTCTCTTATATACCTGGGCCTCACCTGGACCTGGTGACTGTGGTCCCACCTGGGCCTCACCTGGACGGGGTGACTGGTTCCTGCAAGGAACTCACCTGGACCTGGTGACTCAGGTCCTCATATGGGCATCATGGGACCTGGTTTCTCATTTCCACATCGGGACCTCATCTGGACCTAGTGACTCTCGTCCCCCTCTGGGCCTCACCATGACGTGGTGACTCTTGTCCCCACCTGGATATCACCAGAACCGGGTGACTCTCGTCCCCCTCTGGGACTAACCCGGAGCTGGGGACACTGGGCCTCAACTGGGCCTCAACAGGACCTGGTGAATCTACTCCTCACTTAGGCCTCATCTGGACCTTGTGACGCTTTTCCCACCTGGCATCAATAGGACACGGTTACTCTGTTCCCACCTGGGCCTAACCTGGACACGATAACTTTGCTCCACACTTTGGCCTCAAATGGTCCTGATGACTCTCGTCCCCCCACCAAGGCCACAATCTGTACCTGGAGACTGTGGTCCCCACCAGGTTCTCACCTGGACCTGGTGACTCTCGTTCCCACATGAACCACACCTGGACCTGGTGACTGTGGTGTTCTTGTAGACTCACATTTACCTGGAGACTCTGGTCCCCACCTGGATCTGGTGACTCTTGCCTGCAGGTTGTCCTCACCTGGACCTGGTAACTCTAGTCCCTAGATGGGCATCTTCGGGACGTGGTTCCACTGCAAGGCCTGAAGGATGGCCTCACCTGGACCTGGTGAGTGGGGTTACCACTTGGGCCTCACCCATACTAGGTGACACAGGTCCCCACGTGGGTCTAACTTGGATCTGGTGTATCTGGTAATTCTGGTCACCTTCTGAGAATCAACTGGACTTGGTGAATCTGGTAAATCTGGTCACCACCTGGGAATCACGTGGACCTGGTGAATCTGGTCCCCATCTGGACTTCACCCAGTCCTGATGACTTTGTTCCCCACCTGGACCTGATTGCTGTGGACTCCTTCTTGACCTCACCTGGAACTGGTGACTCTGATCCTAACTGGGCCTCACCCAGATCTGGTGACTCTGGTCGTCACCTATGGACAATAATGACCTGGATACTCTCTTCCACACCGGAGTCACACCTGCACATGATGACTCTGGAACCTCTCTAGGCCTCACCCTGACCTGGTGACTCTGGTCCCCATCTGGATGTCACCTGGTCCAGGTGATTCTGGTACCCCTCTAGGGTCAACCAGATCTGGTGACTCTGGTCCTCACCTGGGCCTCACATGGACCTAGTGAATGTAATCCAACTGGGCCTCATTTGGACCTGGAATTCTGGTCCCTACCTGGGCATCATCGGAACATGGTTACTCTGCATTGCCTGCAGGTTAGCCTCACCTGGACCTGGTGAGTGGGGTTGCCACCTGGGCCTCGCCCATACCTTGTGACTCAAGTCCCCACAGGGGCCTCTTGGACCTGGTGAATCTTCTCCTTACCTGGTCCTCCCCCAGACCGTGGACTCTGGTCACCACCTGGGCCTCACCAGGACCTGGTGAATCTGTTCCCCATCTGGGCCTCACCCAGTCTTTGTGACTTTGTTCCCACATGGACCTGATTGCTGTGGAATCTTTCTTGGCCTAACCTGAAACTGGTGACTCTGATCCTATTGTGCGTCTCCCAGATCTGGTGACTCTGGTCCTCACCTTGGCATCAGTGATACCTGGTTACTCTGTTCCACACCTGAGCCTCACCTGGACATGATGACTCTGGAACCTCTCTGGGACTCACTCTGACCTGGTGACTCTGGTCCCCATCTGGATGTCACCTGGACCAGGTGATTCTGGTACCCCTCTAGGGCTCAAGGTGATCTGGTGACTCTGGTCCTCAACTGATTCTCACCTAGACCTAGTGAATATACCCCATCTGGGCCTCATTTGGACCTGGTGACTCTGGTCCCTACCTGGGCATCATCGGGATATGGTATCACGGCATGGCCTGCAGGTTGGCCTCACCTGGACCTGCTGAGTGGGGTTGTCCTCAACTGGGCAAAATTGGGACCCGGTGACTGTGTTCCACAAGTGGCCTCACCTGGACCAAGTGACTCTGGTCCCCCTCTGGGGGTCTCCGTGCCCTAGTGACTGTGAACCCCAATTTGGCCTGACTTGGACCTGCTGACCCTGGTTGCCACCTGCTCCTGACCTCGAACTGTTGACTCTGGTTCTTTCAAGGGCCTCCCCTGGACCTGGTGATCCTGGTCCCCACCTGGGCCTCACCTGGACGTGGTGACCCTTGTCACCACCGGGGACTCACCGGGACCTGCTTACTGTGTTCCACACCTGAGCCTCAAGTAGACCTGTTGACCATGGTCCCCAAGCCAGACTCACATGGACATATTGCCTCTGATCCCCACCGGGGCCTCACGTGTACCTGGTAACTCTTGTCCTCACCTGGGCCTCATCTGGACCTAGTGACTCTGGTCCCCACCTGGACTTCACCTGGAACTGGTGACTCTGGTCCACCCCAGGACCTCTCCTGGACCTGGTGACTCCTTTCCAGCATGGACCTCATGTGGATCTGGTGACTCTGGTCCTCAGTATGGCCTCACCTGGACTTGGTGTCTCTCGTCCCCACTTTGACCTAACTCAGAACTGCTGAATCTTGCCCCACCTAGGCCGCACTCAGACCTGGTGACTCTTGTCCCCAGCTATGCCTCAATTCGACCTGATGAATCTGGTCCTCACGTGGGCCTCACATGTACCTGGGACTCAGCTGGATAGAGTGGCTCTGGTTCCCACAAGGGGCACACCTGATACTGCTGAGTGTGGTCTTATTCTATGCCTCACCAGGACGTAGTGATTCTGTTCCCCATCTGGGCCTGCATGGCCCTAGTGCCTCTGGTCCTCACCCAGGCAGCATTGGGTGATGGACCCAATGATCCTCACCCTGGATACTCTATTCCACACCTGTGCCTCACTTTGACCAGGGACTTCTGGTCCCATTCTGGGCCTCAAACTAAACTGGTTACTCTGGTTCCACTCTGGGCCTCAGCCTTACCTGGTGACTCTGGTCACCCCTTGGGCATCAATAGGGCCTGGTGAATCTGGTCCTTAGCTGGTCCGCACATGGATCTGGTAACTGGTCGCAACCTGGGCCTCACCTGGACTTGGTGAATCCTGTTGCCACCTGTGCCTCATCTGGACCTTGTGACTGTGGTCCCACCTGGACCTCACCTGGATCTGGTGGCTCTGGTTCCCATATGGGGCTCTCCTGGACCTGGTTCCTGTGGTCTCCAACTGGCCTCACTTGGAACACAATGACTCTGAACAATATTTGGGCCTCTCCTGTACCTGTTGACTCTGGTCCTTACTTGGGCATCATTGGGAGCTGGATACTCTGTTATATACCTGGGCCTCACCTGGACCGGTGACTGTGGTCCCACCTGGCCCTCACCGGGACGAGGTGACTGGTTCCCACAGGGACCTCACCTGGACCTGTTGACTCAGGTCCTCATATGGGCATCATGGGACCTGGTTTCTCACTTCCACATCAGGGCCTCACTTGGACCTAGTGAATCTCGTCCCACTCTGGGCCTCACCCTGACGTGGTGAGTCTGGTCCCCACCTGGATATCACCAGAACCACGTGACTCTGGTCCCCTCCTGGGACTCACTCGGAGTTGGGACACGGGTCCTCAACTGGGCCTCAATAAGACCTGGTGAATCTACTCCTCATTCAGGCCTCGTCTGGACCTGTGACTCTTTTCCCACCTGGCATCAATGGGACATGGTTACACTGTACCCCACCTGGGCCTCACCTGGACATTATAACTCTGCTCCACACTTTGGCCTCAACTGGTACTGAGGACTCTGGTCCCCCCACCTAGGCCTCAATCTGGACCTGGTGTCTGTGGTCCCCACCTGGGTCTCATCTGGCCCTGGTTACTCTTGTTCCCACATGAACCTCACCTGGACCTGGTGGCTGTGGTGTTCTTGTAGACTCATATTTACCTGGTGACTCCGGTCCGCACTAGGGCCTCACGTGGATCTGGTGACTCTGACCGGCAGGTTGGCCTCACCGGGACCTGCTGAGTGGGGTGGCACCTGGGCCTCACCCATACTTGGTGACTCAGGTCCCCACGTGGGCATCTTGGACCTGGTGAATCTGGACCTTACCTGGTCCTCTCCCAGACCCGGGGACTCTGGTCTCCACCTGGGCCTCACCTGGACCTAGTGAATATGCTCCATCTGGGCCTCATTTGGACCTGGTGACTCTGGTCACTACCTGGGCAACATCGGGACATGATTCCACTGCATGGCCTGCAGGTTGGACTCACCTAGACCTGGTAAATCTGGACCCTCCCTGGTCATCATCGAGACACGGTTCTTCTGCATGGCCTGCACGTATGCCTCAACTGGCCCTGGTTTGTGGGTTTGCCACCTGGGCCTCACCCATACCTGGTGACACAGGTCTCGATGTGGGCCTCACTTGGACCTGGTGAATCTTGTCCTTACCTGGTCCTCACCGGAACTGGTAACTCTGGTCACCACTTGGGAATCACCTGGACCAGTGAATCTGGTCCCCATCTGGACCTCACCCAGTCCTGGTGACTTTGTTCCCCACCTGGACCTCATTGCTGTGGACTCTTTCTTGGCCTGACCTGGAACTGGTGACTCTGATTCTATCTGCGCGTCACCCAGATCTGGGGACTCTGGTCCTCACCTGGGCATCATTGGTACCTGGTTTCTCTGTTCCACACCTGAGCCTCACCTGGACATGATGACTCTGGAACCTCTCTGGGACTCACTCTGACCTGGAGACTCTGGTTCCCATCTCGATGTCACCTGAACCAGGTGATACTGGTACCCCTCTAGGCCTCAACGAGATCTGGTTACACTTGTCCTCAAATGGGCCTCACCTGGACCTAGTGAATATGCTCCATCTGGGCCTCATTTGGACCTGGTGACTCTGGTCACTACCTGGGCATCATCAGGACATGTTTCCACTGCATGGCCTGAAGGTTGGCCTCACCTGGATCTGGTAACTCTGGTCCCATCCAGGGCATCATCGTGACATGGTTCCTCTGCATGGCCTACAAGTTGGCCTCACCTGGACCTGGGGAGTGGGGTTGCCACATGGGCCTCACCCATACCTGGTTACACAGGTCCCCATGTGGGCCTCACGTGGACCTGTTGAATCTTGACCTTTCCTGGTCCTCACCCTGAACTGGTATCTCTGGTCACTACCTGGGAATCACCTGGATCTGGTGAATCTGTTCCCCATCTGGGCCTCACCCAGTCCTGCTGACTTTGTTCCCCACCTGGATCTGATTGCTGTGGACTCCTTCTTAGCCTCACCTGGAACTGGTGACTCTGATCCTAACTGGGCCTCACCCAGATCTGCTGACTCTGGTCCTCACCTGTGGACCATTATGACCAGGATCTCTGTTCCACACCTGAGCCTCACCTGGACATGATGACTATGGATCCCCTCTGGGCCTCACCCTGACATGGTGACTCTGCTCCACATCTGGATGTCACCTAGACCAGGTGAATCTGGTACCCCTCTAGGCCTCAACTAGACCTGGGGATTCTGGTCCTCAAGTGCAACTCACGGAGACCTAGAGAATATGCTCCCCACCTACTCCTCATCTGGACCTGGTGACTCTGGTTCTACCTGCGCATCATCGGGACATGGTTACTCTATTCCCCACTGGGACTGTCCTGATCCTGGTAACTCTGGTCCTGACTTTGTCCTCTTCTGTACCAGGTGACTCTGGCTCCACCTGGGCCTCACCAGTAACTGGTGACTCTGATCCTAAGCATGGCCTCACCAGACCTGGTGACTGTGGTTCCCATCGGGACCTCACCTGGATCTCATATCTCTGGTCCCACCTGGGCCTCACCAGGACCTGGTGTCTCTGGTACCCACCAGGGTAGCATCAGGATATGGGTGCACTGTTCACTAACAGTGACCCAGCCGGACCTATTAACTCTGGTCTTCACCTGGGCCACACCTGGACATGGTGACACTCGTTCCCACCTGGGTCTCAAATGGACATGGTGTGTCGGATCCCCACCTGGTCCTCACCTGTAACTGGTGATTCTCGTTCCCACATGGACATCCTGTGGACCTAGTGGCTGCAGTGTTTCTAGCTTCTCATGTACCTCGTGACTCTGGTCCTCACCAGGGCCTCACCGGGACCTGGTGAGTGTGGTTGCCACCTGCACCTCACCTGGACTTGGTGATTCTGGTCTGCACCTGAGACTACCCTGGATCTGGTGACTGTGGTCCCCACCTGGGCTTCACCTGGGTTTGGGGACTCCGTTCCCCATCTGGGCCTCACCTGGCCCTGTTGACCATGGTCCTCAACTGGGCACCATTGGGGCCCGGTGACTGTGTTCCACAAATGGACCTCACCTGGACCAGGTGACTCTGGTCCCCTTCTGGTTCTCACCGTGCCCTAATGACTGTGAACCGCACTTAGGCCTGACTTGGACCTGCTGACCCTGGTTGCCACCTGCGCTTGACTTCGACCTGTTGACTCTGGTTCTTTCTTTTTTCTTTTTTTTTTTAATTCATTTTTTATTATTGGTGTTCTATTTACTAACATACAGAATAACCCCCAGTGCCCGTCACCCATTCACTCCCACCCCCCGCCCTCCTCCCCTTCTACCACCCCTAGTTCGTTTCCCAGAGTTAGCAGTCTTTACGTTCTGTCTCCCTTTCTGATATTTCCCACACATTTCTTCCCCCTTCCCTTATATTCCCTTTCACTATTATTTATATTCCCCAAATGAATGAGAACATATAATGTTTGTCTGTCTCCGACGGGCTTACTTCACTCAGCATAATACCCTCCAGTTCCATCCACGTTGAAGCAAATGGTGGGTATTTGTCATTTCTAATAGCTGAATAATATTCCATTGTATACATAAACCACATCTTCTTTATCCATTCATCTTTCGTTGGACACCGAGGCTCCTTCCACAGTTTGGCTATCGTGGCCATTGCTGCTATAAACATCGGGGTGCAGGTGTCCCGGCGTTTCATTGCATTTGTCTCTTTGGGGAAAATCCCCAACAGTGCAATTGCTGGGTCGTAGGGCAGGTATTTTTTTAACTGTTTGAGGAACCTCCACACAGTTTTCCAGAGTGGCTGCACCAGTTCACATTCCCACCAACAGTGTATGAGGATTCCTTTTCTCCGCATCCTCTCCAACATTGGTTGTTTCCTGTCTTGGTAATTTTCCCCATTCTCACTGGTGTGAGGTGGTATCTCATTGTGGTTTTGATTTGTATTTCCCTGATGGCAAGTGATGCAGAGCATTTTCTCATGTGCATGTTGGCCATGTCTATGTCTTCCTCTGTGAGATTTCTGTTCATGTCTTTTTCCCATTTCATGATTGGATTGTTTGTTTCTTTGGTGTTGAGTTTGATAAGTTCTTTATAGATCTTGGAAACTAGTCCTTTATCTGTTATGTCATTTGCAAATATCGTCTCCCATTCTGTAGGTTGTCTTTGAGTTTTGTTGACTGTATCCTTTGCTGTGCAAAAGCTTCTTATCTTGATGAAGTCCCAATAGTTCATTTTTGCATTTGTTTCTTTTGCCTTCGTGGATGTATCTTGCAAGAAGTTACTATGGCCGAGTTCAAAAAGGGTGTTGCCTGTGTTCTTCTCTAGGATTTTGATGGAATCTTGTCTCACATTTAGATCTTTCATCCATTTTGAGTTTATCTTTGTGTATGGTGAAAGAGAGTGGTCTAGTTTCATTCTTCTGCATGTGGATGTCAAATTTTCCCAGCACCATTTATTGAAGAGACTGTCTTTCTTCTAATGGATTGTCTTTCCTCCTTTATCGAATATTAGTTGCCCATAAAGTTCAGGGTCCACTTCTGGATTCTCTATTCTGTTTCACTGATCTATGTGTCTGTTTTTGTGCCAGAAGACTCTAGTTCTTTCAAGGGCCTCAACTGTACCTGGTGATCCTGGTTCCCACCTGGGACTCACCTGGACGTGGTGACTCTTTTCACCACCGGGGACTCACCTGGACCTGCTTACTGTGTTCCACACCAGGGTCTCAAGTAGACCTGTTGACCATGGTAGCCAAGCCGGCCTCACATGGACCTGTTGCCTCTGATCCCCACCGGGGCCCCACGTGTACCTGGTAACTCTGGTCCTCACCAGGACCTCATCGGGACCTAGTGACTCTGGTTCCCACCTGGGCTTCATGTGGATCTGGTGACTCTGGTCCCCACCTGGACTTCACCTGGATCTGGTGACTCTGGTCAGCACCAGGACCTCTCCTGCACCTGGTGACTCCTTTCCAACATGGACCTCACCTGGATCTGGTGACTCTGGTCCTCAGTTTGGCCTCACCTGGAACTGGTGTCTCTCGTCCCCACATTGACCTAACTCAGAACTGCTGAATCTTGTCCCACCTAGACCGCATCCAGACCTGGTGACTCTTGTCCCCAGCTATGCCTCAATTCGACCTGATGAATCTGGTTTTCAAGTGGGCCTCACATGGACCTTGGACTCAGCTGGATAGAGTGGCTCTGGTTTCCATAAGGGGCTCACCGGATACTGCTGACTGTGGTCTTATTCTATGCTTCACCAGCACCTAGAATTCTGTTCCCCATCTGGGCCTGGATGCCCCTAGTGACTCTGGTCCTCACCCAGGCATCATTGGGACCTGGATACTCTATTCCACACCGGGGCCTCACTTTGACCAGGTACTTCTGGTCCCATTCTGGGCTACAAACTAAACTGGTTACTCTGGTTACCACTCTGGGTCTCACCCTTACCTGGTGACTCTGGTCACTGCTTGGGTTTCACTTGGGCCTGGTGAATCTGGTCCTTAGCTGGTCCGCACCTGGATCTCGTGACTGATCGCCACCTGGGCCTCACCGGGACTTGGTGAATCTTGTTGCCACCTGCGCCTCACCTGGTCCTTGTGACTGTGGCCCCACCAGGACCTCACCTGTATCTGGTGTCTCTGGTTCCCATATGGGACTCTCCTGGAACTGGTTCCTGTGGTCTCCTACTGGCCTCACCTGGAACAAGATGACTCTGATCCATATTTGGTCCTCTCCTGGACCTGTTGTCTCTGGTCCATACCTGGGCATCATTGCGACCTGGATACTCTCTTATATAACTGAACCTCACCTGGACCTGGTGACCGTGGTCCCACCTGGTTCTCACCTGGACGAGGTGACTGGTTCCCACAGGGACCTCACCTGGACCTGGTGACTCAGGTCCTCATATGGGCATCATGGGACCTGGTATCTCAGTTCCACATCGGGGACTCACCTGGACCTAGTGATTCTCGTCCCCTTCTGGGCCTCACCCTGACGTGGTGACTGTGGTCCCCACCTGGATATCACCAGAACCTGGTGTCTCTGGTCCCCATCTGGAACTCACCTGGAGCTGGGGACACTGGTCCTCAACTAGGCCTCAGCAGGACCTGGTGAATCTACTCCTCACTTAGGCTTCGACTGGACCTGTGACTCTTTTCCCACCTGGCATCAATGGGACATGGTTACTCTGTTCCCCACCTGGGCCTCACCTGGACATGATAACTTTGCTCCGCACTTTGGCCTCAACTGGTCCTGATGACTCTGGACCCACCACCTAGGCCTCAATCTGGACCTGGTGACTGTGGTCCCCACCTGGGTCTCACCTGGACCTGGTGACTCTCGTTCCCACATGAATCACACCTGGACCTGGTGACTGTGGTGTTCTTGTAGACTCACTTTTACCTGGAGACTCTGGTCCTCACTAGGGCCTCTCCTGGATTTGGTGACTCTGGCCTGCAGGTTGGCCTCACCTGGACCTGGTGAGTGGAGTTGCCACCTGGGCCTCACCCATACCTGGTGACTCAGGTCCCCACGTGGGCCTCTTGGACCTGGTGAATCTGGTCCTTACCTGGTCCTCTCCCAGACCAGGGGACTCTGGTCAACACCTGGGCCTCAACTGGATCTGGTGAATCTGGTCCCCACCTGGGCCACACCCAGTCCTGGTGACTTTGTTCCCCACCTGGACCTGATTGCTGTGGACTTTTTCTTGGCCTCACCTGGAACTGGTGACTCTGATCCTATCTGGGCGACACCCAGAACTGGTGACTCTGGTCCTCACCTGGGCATCCTTGGTACCTGGTGACTCTCTTCCACACCTGAGCCTCTCCTGAACATGATGATTCTTGAACCACTCTGGGCCTCACCCTGACCTGGTGACTCTGGTCCCCATCTGGATGTCACCTTGACCAGGTGATTCTGGTATCCCTCTAGGGATCAACCAGATCTGGTGATTCTGGTCCTCAACTGGGCCTCACCTGGACCTAGTGACTATGCTCCATCTGGGCCTCATTTGGACCTGGTGACTCTGGTCCCTCTCTGGGCATCATCGGGACATGGTTCCACAACATGGCCTGCAGTTTGGCCTCACCTGGACCTGGTGAGTGGTGTTGCCACCTGGGCCTCACCCATACGTGGTGACACAGGTCCCCACGTGGGCTTCACTTGGACCTGGTGAATCTGGTCCTTACCTGGTCCTCACCCGGAACTGGTATGTCTGGTCACCACCTGGGAATCACATGGGCCTGGTGAATCTGGTCCCAATCTGGGCCTCACTCTGTCCTGGTGACTTTGTTCCCCACCTGGACCTGATTTCTGTGGACTCCTTCTAGGCCTCACCTGGAACTGGTGACTCTGATCCTAAGTGGGCCTCCCCCAGATCTGGTGACTCTGGTCCTCACCTGCAGACCATTATGACCTGGATACTTTGTTCCAAACCTCAGCCTAACCTGGACATGATGACTCTGGAACCCCTCTGGGCCTCACCCTGACATGGTGACTCTGGTCCCCATCTGGATGTCACCTAGACCAGGTGAATCTGGTACCCCTCTAGGCCTCAACTTGACCTGGTGGCTCTGGTCCTCAACTGGGCCTCACCGGGAACTAGTGAACATGCTCCCCACCTGCGCCTCATCTGGACCTGGTGACTCTGGTTCTGCCTGGGCATCATCGGGACATGGTTACTGTATTCCCCACTGGGACTCACCTGATCCTGGTAACTCTGGTCCTGACTTTGGCCTCTTCTGTACCAGGTGATTCTGTCTCCACCTGGGCTTCACCTGTACATGGTGACTCTGATCCTAAGCATGGCCTCACCTGACCTGGTGATGGGGAACCCATCGGGACCTCACCTGGACCTCATGTCTCCGGTCCAACCGGGGCCTCACCAGGACCTTGTGTCTCTGGTACCCCCCTGGATAGCATCAGGATATGGTTACATTCTTCACTAACAGTGACCCAGCCGGACCTATTAACTCTGCTCTTCACCTGGGCCACACCTGGACATTGTGATTCTGGTCTGCACCTGAGACTACCCGGGATCTGTTGACTGTGGTCCCCACCTGGGCTTCACCTGGATATTTTGACTCCGGTCCCCATCGGGGCCTCACCTGGCCCTGTTCACCATGGTCCTCAACTGGGCAAAATTGGGACCCGGTGACTGTGATCCACAACTGGATCTCACCTCGACCAGGTTACTCTGGTCCCCCTCTGGGTCTCACCGATCCCTAGTGACTGTGAACCCCACTTTGGACTGACTTGGACCTGCTGATCCTGTTTACCACCTGCGCCTGACCTCGAACTGTTGACTCTGGTTCTTTCAAGGCCCTCCCCTGTACCTGGTGATCCTGGTCCCCAACTGGGCCTCACCTGGACGTGGTGACTCTTGTCACCACCGGGGACTCACCTCGACCTGCTTACTGTGTTCCATACCTGGGCCTAAAGTAGATCTGTTGACCCTTGTCCCCAAGCCGGCCTCACATGAACCTGTTGTCTCTGATCAAAACCGGAGCTCACGTGTACCTGGTTACTCTGGTCCTCATCTGGGACTCATCTGGACCTAGTGAGTCTGGTCCCCATCTGGGCTTCACGTGGATCTGGTGACTCTGGTCCCCAACTGGACTTCACCTGGATCTAGTGACACTGGTCCCTACCAGGACCTCTCCTGGACCTGGTGACTCTCTTTCCAACATGGACCTCTTCTGGATCTGGTGACTCTGGTCCTCAGTTTGGCCTCCCCTGGACCTGATGTCTTTCATCCCCACTTTGACCTAACTCAGAACTGCTGAATCTTGCCCCACCTAGGCCGCACCCAGACTTGGTGACTCTTTTCCCCAGCTATACCTCAATTCGACCTGATGAATCTGGTCCTCACGTGGGCCTCACATGGACCTGGGACTCAGCTGGATAGAGTGGCTCTGGTTCCCACAAGGGGCTCACCTGATACTGGTGACTGTGTTCTTATTCTATGCCTCACCAGGACCTAGTGATCCTGTTCCCCATCTGGGCCTGCATGGCCCTAGTGACTCTGGTCCACACCCAGGAATCATTGGGACCTGGATACTCTATTCCACACCTGGGCCTCACTCTGACCAGGGACCTCTGGTCCCAATCTTGGCTCCAAACTAAACTGGTTAATCTGAATCGCCCTCTGGGCCTCACCCTTACCTGGTGACTCTGGTCACCCCTTGGGCTTCACTTGGGCCTGGTGAATCTAGTCCTTAATTGTCCGCACCTGGATCTGGTGACTGGTCGCCACCTGGGCCTCACCTGGACTTGGTGAGTCTTGTTGCCACCTCTGCCTCACCTGGACCTTGTGACTTTGGTCCCACCTGTATCTATCCTGGATCTGGTGGCTCTGGTTCCCATATGGGGCTCTCCTGGACCTGGTTCCTGTGGTCTCCATCTGGAATCACGTGGAACTCAATGACTCTGATCCATATTTGGGCCTCTCCTGCACCTGTTGACTCTGGTGCTTACCTGGGCATCATTGAGACCTGGATACTCTCTTATATACCTGGGCCTCATCTTGACCTGGTCACTGTGGTCACACCTGGGCCTCATCTGGATGAGGTGACTGGTTCCCACAGGGACCTCACCCGGACCTGGTGACTCAGGTCCTCATATGGGCATCATGGGACCTGGTTTCTCAGTTCCACATCGGGGCCTCACCTGGACCTAGTGATTCTCGTCCCGCTCTGGGCCTCACCCTGACATGATTACTCTGGTCCCCACCTGGATATCACTAGAACCGTGTGACTCTGTTCCCCCTCTGGGACTCACCTGGAGCTGTGGACACTGGTCCTCAACTTGGCCTCAACAGGACCTGATGAATCTACTCCTCACTTATGCCTCGTCTGAACCTTCTGACTCTTTTACCACCGGGAATCAATGGGACATGGTTACCCTGTTCCACACCTGGGCCTCACCAGGACATGATAACTTTGCTCCACACTTTGGCCTCAACTGGTCCTGATGACTCTGGTCCCCCCAACTATGCCTCAATCAGGACCTGGTGACTGTGGTCCCCACCTGGGTCTCACCTGGACCTGGTGACTCTCGTTCCCACATGAACCACAGCTGGACCTGGTGACTGTGGTGTTCTTGTAGACTCACATTTACCTGGTGAGTCCGGTACCCACAACGGCCTCACCTGGATCTGGTGACGCTGGCCTGCAGGTTGGCCTCACCAGGACCTGGTGAGTGGGGTTGCCACCTGGGCCTCACCCACACCTGGTGATTCAGGTCCTCATGTTGGTCTCTTGGATTTGGTGAATCTGGGCCTTACCTGGTCCTCTCCCAGACCCGGGGACTCTGGTCACCACCTGGGCCTCACCAGGAACTGGTGAATCTAGTCCCCATTTGGGCCTCACCCAGTCCTGATGACTTTGTTCCCACATGGACCTGATTGCTGTGGACGCTTTCTTGGCCTCACCTGGAACTGGTGACTCTGATCCTATTGTGCGTCTCCCAGATCTGGTGACTCTGGTCCTCACCTGGGCATCATTGATACCTTGGTACTCTGTTCCACACCTGAGCCTCACCTGGATATGATGACTCTGGAACCTCTCTGGGACTCACTCTGACCTGGTGACTCTGGTCCCCATCTGGATGTCACCTGGACCAGGTGATTCTGGTACCCCTCTAGGGCTCAAGGTGATCTGGTGACTCTGGTCCTCAACTGGGCCTCACCTGGACCTAGTGAATATACCCCATCTGGGCCTCATTTGGACCTGGTGACTCTGGTCCCTACCTGGGCATCATCGGGATATAGTATCAGGCATGGCCGGCAGGTTGGCCTCACCTGGACCTGGTGAGTGGGGTTGTCCTCAACTGGGCAAAATTGGGACCCGGTGACTGTGTTCCACATGTGGCCTCACCTGGACCAAGTGACTCTGGTCCCCCTCTGGGGGTCACTGTGCCCTAGTGACTGTGAACCCCAATTTGGCCTGACTTGGACCTGCTGACCCTGGTTGTCACCTGCGCCTGACTTCAAACTGTTGACTCTGGTTCTTTCAAGGGCCTCCCCTGGACCTGGTGATCCTGGTCCCCACCTGGGCCTCACCTGGACGTGGTGACTCTTGTCACCACCGGGGACTCACCGGGACCTGCTTACTGTGTTCCACACCTGGGTCTCAAGTAGACCTGTTGACCATGGTCCCCAAGCCAGACTCACATGGACATGTTGCCTCTGATCCCCACCGGAGCCTCACGTGTACCTGGTAACTCTGGTCCTCACCTGGGCATCATCAGGACCTAGTGACTCTGGTCCCCACCTGGACTTCACCTGGAACTGGTGACTCTGGTCCACCCCAGGACGTCTCCTGGACCTGGTGACTCCTTTCCAACATGGACCTCATGTGGATCTGGTGACTCTGGTCCTCAGTTTGGCCTCACCTGGACTTGGTGTCTCTCGTCCCCACTTTGACCTAACTCAGAACTGCTGAATCTTGCCCACATAGGCCGCACCCAGACCTGGTGACTCTTGTCCCCAGCTATGCCTCAATTCGACCTGATGAATCTGGTCCTCACGTGTGCCTCACATGTACCTGGGACTCAGCTGGATAGAGTGGCTCTGGTTCCCACAAGGGGCACACATGATACTGCTGACTGTGGTCTTATTCTATGCCTCACCAGGACGTAGTTATTCTGTTCCCCATCTGGGCCTGCATGGCCCTAGTGTCTCTGGTCTTCACCCAGGCATTATTGGGTGATGGACCCAATGATCCTCACCCTGGATACTCTATTCCACACCTGGGCCTCACTTTGACCAGGGACTTCTGGTCCCATTCTGGGCCTCAAACTAAACTGGTTACTCTGGTTCCCCTCTGGGCCTCAGCCTTACCTGGTGACTCTGGTCACCCCTTGGGCTTCACTAGGGTCTGGTGAATCTGGTCCTTAGCTGGTCCGCACCTGGATCTGGTGACTGGTCGCCACCTGGGCCTCACCTGGACTTGGTGAATCCTGTTGCCACCTGCGCCTCACCTGGACCTTGTGACTGTGGTCCCACCTGGACCTCACCTGGATCTGGTGGCTCTGGTTCCCATATGGGGCTCTCCTGGACCTGGTTCCTGTGGTCTCCAACTGGCCTCGCTTGGAACACAATGACTCTGAACAATATTTGAGCCTCTCCTGTACCTGTTGACTCTGGTCCTTACATGGGCATCATTGGGAGCTGGATACTCTCTTATATACCTGGGCCTCACCTGGACCGGTGACTGTGGTCCCACCTGAGCCTCACCTGGACGAGGTGACTGGTTCCCACAGGGAGCTCACCTGGACCTGGTGACTCAGGTCCTCATATGGGCATCATGGGACCTGGTTTCTCACTTCCATATTGGGGCCTCACTTGGACCTAGTGATTCTCGTCCCACTCTGGGCCTCACCCTGACGTGGTGAGTCTGGTCCCCACCTGGATATCACCAGAACCGGGTCACTCTGGTCCCCCTCTGGGACTCTCCCGGAGCTGGGGACACTGGTCCTCAACTGGGCCTCAACAAGACCTGGTGAATCTACTCCTCACTCAGGCCTCGTCTGGACCTGTGACTTTTTTCCCACCTGGCATCAATGGGACATGGTTACACTGTTCCCCACCTTGGCCTCACCTGGACATGATAACTTTGCTCCACACTTTGGCCTCAACTGGTCCTGATGACTCTGGTCCCCCCACCTAGGTCTCAATCTAGACCTGGTGACTGTGGTCCCCACATGGGTCTCACCTGGACCTGGTGACTCTTGTTCCCACATGAATCACACCTGGACCTGGTGGCTGTGGTGTTCTTGTAGACTCATATTTACCTGGTGACTCCGGTCCCCACCAGGGCCTCACGTGGATCTGGTGACTCTGACCTGCATGTTGGACTCACCGGGACCTGGTGAGTGGGGTGGCCAACTGGGCCTCACCCATACCTGGAGACTCAGGTCCCCACCTGGGCATCTTGGACCTGGTGAATCTGGTCCTTACCTGGTCCTCTCCCAGACCCAGGGACTCTGGTCACCACCTGGGCCTCACCTGGATCTGGTGAATCTGGTCCCCATCTGGGCCTCACCCAGTCCTGGTGACTTCGTTCCACACGTGGACCTGATTGCTCTGGACTCTTTCTTGGCCTCACCTGGAACTGGTGACTCTGATCCTATTTGCGCGTCACCCAGACCTGGCGACTCTGACCCTAACATGGGCATCATTGGTACCTGGTGACTCTGTTCCACGCCTGAGCCTCACCTGGACATGATTACTCTGGAACCTCTCTGGGCCTCACCCTGACCTGGTGAGGCTGGTCCCCATCTGGATGTCACCTGGACCAGGTGATTCTGTACCCCGATAGTCCTCAACCAGTTCTGGTGACTCTGGTCTTCAACTGGGCCTCACCTGGAACTAGTGAATATGCTCCATCTTGGCCTCATTTGCACCTGGTGACTCTGGTCACTACCTGGGCATCATCGGGACATGGTTCCACAGCATGGCCTGCAGGTTGGCCTCACCTGGACATGGTAAGCCCTGTCCCTAGCTGGGCATCATCGGGACATGGTTCCTCTGCATGGCCTGCAGGTGGCCTCACCTGGACCTGTTGAGTGGGGTTGCCACCTGGGCCTCACCCATACCTGGTGACTCAGGTTCCCAAGTGGGCCTCACTTGGACCCTGTATCTGGTCCTTACCTGGTGCTCACCCGGACCTGGTAACTCTGGTCACCACCTGGGAATCACCTGGACCTGGTGAATCTGGTCCCCATCTGGGCCTCACCCAGTCCTGGTGACTTTGTTCCCACCTGGACCTGATTGCTAAGGACTCCTTCTTGGCCTAACCTAGAACTGGTGACTCTGATCCTAACTGGGCCTCACCCAGATCTGGTGACTCTGGTCCTCACCTGTGGACCATTATGTCCTGGATACTCTGTTCCACACCTTACCTCACCTGGACATGATGACTCTGGATCCCCTCTGGGCCACAGCCTGACATGGTGACACTGGTCCCCATCTGGATGTCACCTAGACCAGGTGAATCTGGTACCCCTCTAAGCCTAAACTAGCCCGGGGGCATCTGGTCCTCAAGTGGGCCTCACCGGGACCTACTGAATATGCTCCCCACCTGCGCCTCATCTGGACCTGGTGCTCGGGTTCTACTTGGGCATCATCGGGACATGGTTACTCTATTCCCCCCTGGGACTGACCTGATCCTGGTAACTCTGGTCCTGACTTTGGCCTCTTCTGTACCAGGTGACTCTGGTTCCACCTGGTCCTCACCTGTAACTGGTGACTCTGATCCTAAGCATGGCCTCACCTGACCTGGTGACTGTGGTTCCCATCGGGACCTCAACTGGACCTCATGACTCTGGTCCCACCGGGGCCTCACCAGGACCTGGTGTCTCTGGTACCCACCTGGGTAGCATCAGGATATGGTTACACTGTTCTCTAACAGTGACCCAGCCGGACCTATTCACTCTGCTCTTCAATTGGGCTACACCTGGACATGGTGACTCTGGTCTGCACCTGAGACTTCCCTGGATCTGGTGACTGTGGTCCCCACCTGGGCTTCACCTTGACTTGGGGACTCAGATCCCCATCTGGGCCTCACCTGGCCCTGTTGACCATGGTCCTCAACTGGGCAAAATTGGGACCCGGTGACTGTGTTCCACAACTGGACCTCACCTGGACCAGGTGAATCTGGTCCCCCTCTGGGTGTCACCGTGCCCTAGTGACTGTGAAACCCACTGTGGCCTGACTTGGACCTGCTGACCCTGGTTGCCACCTGCGCCTGGCCTCGAACTGTTGACTCTGGTTCTTGCAAAGTCCTCCCCTGGACCTGGTGATCCTGGTCCCCACCTGGGCCTCACCTGGACGTGGTGACTCTTGTCACCACCGGGGACTCACCTGGACCTGCTTACTTTGTTCCAAACCTGGGCCTCAAGTAGATCTGTTGACCATGGTCCCTAAGCCGGCCTCACATGGACCTGTTGCCTCTGATCCCCACCGGGGCATCACGTGTACCTGGAAACTCTGGTCCTCACCTGGGCCTCATCTGGACCTAGTGACTCTGGTCCCCACCTGGGCTTCACCTGTATCTGGTGACTCTGGTCCCCACCTGGAGTTCAGCTGGATCTGGTGACTCTGGTCCCCACCTGGACCTCTCCCGACCTGGTGACTCTCTTTCCAACATGGACCTCACCTGGATCTGGTAACTCTGGTCCTCAGTTTGGCCTCACCTGGACCTGGTGTCTCTCATCCCCACTTTGACCTAACTCAGAATTGCTGAATCATGCCCCACCTAGACCGCACCCAGACCTGGTGACACTTGTCCCCAGCTATGCCTCAAATCGACCTGATGAATCTGGTCCTCACGTGGGCCTCACATGGACCTTGTACTCAGCTGAATAGAGTGGCTCTGGTTCCCACAAGGGGATCACCTGATACTGCTGACTGTGGTCTTATCTATGCCTCATCAGGACCTAGTGATTCTGTTCCCCATCTGGGCCTGCATGGCCCTAGTGACTCTGGTCCTCACCCAGTCATCACTGGGACCTGTAAACTATATTCCACACCTGGGCGTCACTTTGACCAGGGACCTCTGGTCCCATTCTGGGCCTCAAACTAAACTGGTTACTCTGGTTCCCCCTCTGGGCCTCACCCTTACCTGGTGTCTCTGGTCACCCCTTGGGCTTCAATTGGGCCTGGTGAATCTGGTCCTGAGCTTGTCCTCACATGGATCTGGTGACTGGTCGCCACCTGGGACTCACCTGGACTTGGTGAATCCTGTTGCCACCTGCGCCTCACCTGGACCTTGTGACTGTGGTCCCACCTGGACCTCACCTGGATCTGGTGGCTCTGGTTCCCATATGGGGCTCTCCTGAACCTGGTCCATGTTGTCTCCATCTGGCCTCACCTGGAACACAGTGACTCTGATAGATATTTGGGCCTCTCCTGAACCTGATGACGCTGGTCCTTACATGGGCATCACTGGGACCTGGATACTCTCTTATATACCTGGGCCTCACCTGGACCTGGTGACTGTGGTCCCACCTGGGCCTCACCTGGACGAGGTGTCTGGTTCCCACAGGGACCTCACCTGGACCTGGTGACTCAGGTCCTCATATGGGCATTATGGGACCTGGTTTCTCAGTTCCACATCGGGACCTCACCTGGACCTAGTGATTCTCGTCCCAGTATGGTCCTCACCCTGACGTGGTGACTGTGGTCCCCACCTGGATATCACCAGAACCGGGTGACTCTGGTCCCCCTCTGGGACTCACCCGGAGCTGGGGACACAGGTCCTCAACTGGGCCTCAACAGGACCTGGTGAATCTGCTCCTCACTTAGGCCTCGTCTGGACCTTGTGGCTCTTTTCCCACCTGGCATCAATGGGACATGGTTAGTCTGTTCCCCACCTGGGCCTCACCTGGACATGATAACTTTGCTCCACATTTTGGCCTCAACTAGTCCTGATGACTCTGGACCCCCGACCTAGGCGTCAATATGGACATGATTGCTGTGGACTCCTTCTTAGCCTCAACTGGAACTGGTGAATCTGATCCAGATTCAGGGTCCCCAATCTGGGCCTCACCTGGCCCTGTCAACCATGGTCCTCAACTGGCAAAATTGGGACCCGGTGACTGTGTTCCACCCCTGGACCTCACTTGGACCAGGTGACTCTGGTCCCCCTCTGGGTCTCACTGTGCCCTAGTGACTGTGAACCCCACTTTGGCCTGACTTGGACCTGCTGACCCTGGTTGACACCTGCGCCTGACCTCGAACTGTTGACTCTGGTTCATTCAAGGGCTTCCACTGTACCTGGTAATCTTGGTCCCCCCCTGGGACTCACCTGGACGTGGTGACCCTTGTCACCACCGGGGACTCACCTGGACCTGGTTACTGTGTTCCACACCTGGGCCTCAAGTAGTCCTGTTGACCATGGTACCGAATCCTGCCTCATATGGACCTGTTTCCTCTGATTCCCACCGGGGCATCATGTGTACCTGGTAACACTGGTCCTCACTTGGGCCTCATCTGGACCTAATGACTCTGGTCCCCACCTTGGCTTCACCTGGATCTGGTGACTCTGGTCCTCAACTGCGCCTCACGTGGACCTATTGAATATACTCCATCTGGGCCTCATTTGGACCTGGTGACTCTCTTTCCTACCTGGGCATCATCGGGACATGGTTACTCTGTTTCCCACTGGGACTGACCTGATCCTGGTAACTCTGGTCCTTACTTTGGCCTCTTCTGTACCAGGTGACTCTGGCTCCACCTGGGCCTCACCTGTAACTGGTGACTCTGATCCAAAGCATGGCCTCTCCTGACCTGGTGACTGTGGTTCCCATCGGGACCTCACCTGGACCTCATGTCTCTGGTCCCACCTGGGCCTCACCAGGACCTGGTGTCTCTGGTACACACATGGGTAGCATCAGGGTATGGTTACACTGTTCACTAACAGTGACCCAGCCGGACCTATTAACTCTGGTCTTCACCTGGGCCACACCTGGACATGGTGACACTCGTTCCCACCTGGGTCTCACCTGGAAATGGTGAGTCAGATACCCACCTGGTCCTAACCTATAACTGTTGATTCTCGTTTCCACATGGACATCATGTGGACCTGGTGGCTGCGGTGTTTCTAGTTTGTCATGTACCTTGTGACACTGGTCCCCACCAGGGCCTCACCGGGACCTGGTGAGTGTGGTTGCCACCTGCACCTCACCTGGACCTGGTGATTCTGGTCTGCACCTGAGACTACCTTGGATCTGGTGACTGTGGTCCCCACCTGGGCTTCAGGTGGATTTGGGGACTCTCGTCCCCATGTGAGCCTCACCTGGCCCTGTTGACCATGGTCCTCAACTGGGCAAAATTGGGACACGGTGACTGTGTTCCACAACTGGACCTCACCTGGACCACGTGACTCTGGTGCCCCTCTGGGTCTCACCATTCCCTAGTGACTGTGAACCCCACTTTCCCCTGACTTAGACCTGCTGACCGTGGTTGAAACCTGCGCCTGAACTCGAACTGTTGACTCTGGTTCTTTCAAGGGCCTCCCCTGTACCTGGTGATCCTGGTCCGAACCTGGGCCTCACCTGGACGTGGTGACTCTTCTCACCATGGGGACTCACCTGGACCTGCTTACTGTGTTCCACACCTGGGCCTCAAGTAGACATGTTGACCATGGTCCCCAAGCCGGCCTCACATGGACCTGTTGCCTCTGGTCCCCACAGGGGCCTCACGTGTACCTTGTAACTCTGGTCCTCACCTGGGCCTCATCTGGACCTAGTGACTCTGGTCCCCACCTGGGCTTCACCTGGATCTGGTGACTCTGGTCCCCACCTGGATTTCACCTGGAACTGGTGACTCTGGTCCATACCTGAACCTCTCCTGGACCTGGTGACTCACTTTCCAACATGGACCTCACTTGGATCTGGTGACTATGGTCCTCAGTTTGGCCTCACCTGGACCTCGTGTCTCTCGTCCCCACTTTGACCTAACTCAGAACTGCTGATCTTGCCCCACCTAGGCCGCACGCAGACATGGTGACTCTTGTCCCCAGCTATGCCTCAATTCGACCTGATGAATCTGGTCCTCACGTGGGCCTCCATGGACCTGGGACTCAGCTGGATAGAGTGGCCCTGGTTCCCACAAGGGGCTTACCTGACACTGCTGACAGTGGTCGTATTCTATGCCTCACCAGGACCTAGTGATTCTGTTCCCCATCTGGGCCTGCATGGCCCTAGTAACTCTTTTCCTCACCCAGGCATCATTGGGATCTGGATACTCTATTCCACATCTGCGCCTCACTATCACCAGGGACCTAGGGTCCCATTCTGGGCCTCAAACTAAACTGTTTACTCTGGTTCCCCCTCTGGGCCTCACCCCTACCTGGTGACTCTGGTCACCCCTTGGGCTTCATTTGGGCCTGGTGAATCTGGTCCTTAGCTGTTCCACACCTGGATCTGGTGACCGGTCGCTACCTGGGCATCACCTGGACTTTGTGAAACCTGTTGCCACCTGCGCCTCCCTTGGACCTTGTGACTGTGGTCCCACCCAGACATCACCTGGATCTGGTGGCTCTGGTTCCCATAAGGTACTCTCCTGGACCTGGTTCCTGTGGTCTCCATCTGGCCTCACCTTGAACACAATGACTCTGAACCATATTTGGGCCTCTCCTGGACCTGTTGACTCTGGTCCTTACCTGGGCATCATTGGGACCTGGATACTCTCTTATATACCTGGGCCTCACCTGGACCTGGTGACTGTGGTCCCACCTGGGCCTCACCTGGATGAGGTGACTGGTTCCCACAGGGACCTCACCCGGACCTGGTGACTCAGGTCCTCATATGGGCATCATGGGACCTGGTTTCTCAGTTCCACATCGGGGCCTCACCTGGACCTAGTGATTCTCGTCCCCTCTGGGCCTCACCCTGACGTGGTGACGCTGGTCCCCACCTGGATATCACCAGAACCGTGTGTCTCTGTTCCCCCTCTGGGACTCACCTGGAGCTGTGGACACTGGTCCTCAACTGGGCCTCAACAGGACCTGATGAATCTACTCTTCACTTATGCCTCGTCTGAACCTTCTGACTCTTTTCCCACCGGGAATCAATGGGACATGGTTACCCTGTTCCACACCTGGGCCTCACCTGGACATCATAACTTTGCTCCACACTTTGGCCTCAACTGGTCCTGATGACTCTGGTCCCCCCAACTAGGCCTCAATCAGGACCTGGTGACTGTGGTCCCCACCTGGGTCTCACCTGGACCTGGTGACTCTCGTTCCCACATGAACCACAGCTGGACCTGGTGACTGTGGTGTTCTTGTAGACTCATATTTACCTGGTGAGACCGGTACCCACAACGGCCTCACCTGGATCTGGTGACTCTGGCCTGCCGGTTGGCCTCACCTGGACCTGGTGAGTGGGGTTGCCACCTGGGCCTCACCCACACCTCGTGATTCAGGTCCTCATGTTGGTCTCTTGGACCTGGTGAATCTGGGCCTTACCTGGTCCTCTCCCAGACCCGGGGACTCTGGTCACCACCTGGGCCTCACCAGGAACTGGTGAATCTAGTCCCCATTTGGGCCTCACCCAGTCCTGATGACTTTGTTCCCACATGGACCTGATTGCTGTGGACGCTTTCTTGGCCTCACCTGGAACTGGTGACTCTGATCCTATTGTGCGTCTCCCAGATCTGGTGACTCTGGTCCTCACCTGGGCATCATTGATACCTTGGTACTCTGTTCCACACCTGAGCCTCACCTGGATATGATGACTCTGGAACCTCTCTGGGACTCACTCTGACCTGGTGACTCTGGTCCCCATCTGGATGTCACCTGGACCAGGTGATTCTGGTACCCCTCTAGGGCTCAAGGTGATCTGGTGACTCTGGTCCTCAACAGGGCCTCACCTGGACCTAGTGAATATACCCCATCTGGGCCTCATTTGGACCTGGTGACTCTGGTCCCTACCTGGGCATCATCGGGATATAGTATCAGGCATGGCCGGCAGGTTGGCCTCACCTGGACCTGGTGAGTGGGGTTGTCCTCAACTGGGCAAAATTGGGACCCTGTGACTGTGTTCCACATGTGGCCTCACCTGGACCAAGTGACTCTGGTCCCCCTCTGGGGGTCACCGTGCCCTAGTGACTGTGAACCCCAATTTGGCCTGACTTGGACCTGCTGACCCTGGTTGTCACCTGCGCCTGACTTCGAACTGTTGACTCTGGTTCTTTCAAGGGCCTCCCCTGGACCTGGTGATCCTGGTCCCCACCTGGGCCTCACCTGGACGTGGTGACTCTTGTCACCACCGGGGACTCACCGGGACCTGCTTACTGTGTTCCACACCTGGGTCTCAAGTAGACCTGTTGACCATGGTCCCCAAGCCAGACTCACATGGACATGTTGCCTCTGATCCCCACCGGAGCCTCACGTGTACCTGGTAACTCTGGTCCTCACCTGGGCCTCATCAGGACCTAGTGACTCTGGTCCCCACCTGGACTTCACCTGGAACTGGTGACTCTGGTCCACCCCAGGACGTCTCCTGGACCTGGTGACTCCTTTCCAACATGGACCTCATGTGGATCTGGTGACTCTGGTCCTCAGTTTGGCCTCACCTGGACTTGGTGTCTCTCGTCCCCACTTTGACCTAACTCAGAACTGCTGAATCTTGCCCACATAGGCCGCACCCAGACCTGGTGACTCTTGTCCCCAGCTATGCCTCAATTCGACCTGATGAATCTGGTCCTCACGTGTGCCTCACATGTACCTGGGAATCAGCTGGATAGAGTGGCTCTGGTTCCCACAAGGGGCACACATGATACTGCTGACTGTGGTCTTATTCTATGCCTCACCAGGACGTAGTTATTCTGTTCCCCATCTGGGCCTGCATGGCCCTAGTGTCTCTGGTCTTCACCCAGGCATTATTGGGTGATGGACCCAATGATCCTCACCCTGGATACTCTATTCCACACCTGGGCCTCACTTTGACCAGGGACTTCTGGTCCCATTCTGGGCCTCAAACTAAACTGGTTACTCTGGTTCCCCTCTGGGCCTCAGCCTTACCTGGTGACTCTGGTCAACCCTTGGGCTTCACTAGGGTCTGGAGAATCTGGTCCTTATCTGGTCCGCACCTGGATCTGGTGACTGGTCGCCACCTGGGCCTCACCTGGACTTGGTGAATCCTGTTGCCACCTGCGCCTCACCTGGACCTTGTGACTGTGGTCCCACCTGGACCTCACCTGGATCTGGTGGCTCTGGTTCCCATATGGGGCTCTCCTGGACCTGGTTCCTGTGGTCTCCAACTGGCCTCGCTTGGAACACAATGACTCTGAACAATATTTGAGCCTCTCCTGTACCTGTTGACTCTGGTCCTTACTTGGGCATCATTGGGAGCTGGATACTCTCTTATATACCTGGGCCTCACCTGGACCGGTGACTGTGGTCCCACCTGAGCCTCACCTGGACGAGGTGACTGGTTCCCACAGGGAGCTCACCTGGACCTGGTGACTCAGGACCTCATATGGGCATCATGGGACCTGGTTTCTCACTTCCATATTGGGGCCTCACTTGGACCTAGTGATTCTCGTCCCACTCTGGGCCTCACCCTGACGTGGTGAGTCTGGTCCCCACCTGGATATCACCAGAACCGGGTCACTCTGGTCCCCCTCTGGGACTCTCCCGGAGCTGGGGACACTGGTCCTCAACTGGGCCTCAACAAGACCTGGTGAATCTACTCCTCACTCAGGCCTCGTCTGGACCTGTGACTTTTTTCCCACCTGGCATCAATGGGACATGGTTACTCTGTTTCCCACCTGGTGACTCTCGTTCCCACATGAACCACACCTGGACCTGGTGACTGTGGTGTTCTTGTAGACTCACATTTACCTGGTGATTCCGGTCCCCACTAGGGACTCACCTGGATCTGGTGACTCTGGCCTGCAGGTTGGCCTCACCTGGACCTGGTGAGTGGGTTGCCTCTAGGGCCTCACCCATACCTGGTGACTCAGGTCCCCACGTGAGCCTCTTGGAACTGGTGAATCTGGTCCTTACCTGGTCCTCTCCCAGACCCGATGACTCTGGTCACCACCTGGGCCTCACCTGGATCTGGTGAATCTGGTCCCATTCTGGGCCTCACCCATTCTTGGTGACTTTGTTCCACACCTTGACCTGATTGCTGTGGACTCTTTCTTGGCCTCACCTGGAACTGGTGACTCTGATCCTATCTGCGCCTCACCCAGACCTGTTGACTCTGGTCCTCACCTGGGCATCATTCGTACCTGGTGACTCTGTTCCACACCTGAGCCTCACCTGGTCATGATGACTCTGGAACTTCTCTGGGCCTCACCCTGACCTGGTGACTCTGGTCCCCATTAGGACGTAACCTTGACTGGGTGATTCTGGTTCCCATCTAGGCCTCAAGCAGATCTGGTGATTCTGGTCCTCAACTGGGCCTCACGTGGACTTAGTGAATATGCTCCATCTTGGCCTCATTTAGACCTGGTGACTCGCGTCCCTAACTAGGCATCATCGGGACATGGCTCCGCGCATCGCTTGCAGGTTGGCCTCACCTGAACCTGGTGAGTGGGATTGCCACCTGTGGCTCACCCATACCTGGTGACTCAGGTCCCCACGTGGGCCTCTTGGACCTGGTGAATCTGGTCCTTACCTCGTCTTCTCCCAACCTGGGGACTCTGGTCATCACCTGGGCCGCACCTGGAGAAGGGAAACTGGTCCCCATCTGGGCCTCACCCAGTCCTGGTTACTTTGTTACCCACCTGGAACTGATTGCTGTGGACTCTTTCTTTGCCTCACTTGCAACTGGTGACTCTGATCCTATCTGCGCGTCATCCAGATCTGTTGATTCTGGTTTTCATGTGGGCATCTTGGTACCTGGTGACTCAGTTCCACACCTGAGCCTAACCTGGACATGATGACTCTGGAACCTCTCTGGGCCTCACCCTGTCCTCGTGACTCTGGTCCCCATCTGGATGTCACCTGGACCAGGTGATTTTGGTACCCCTCTGAGCCTCAACCAGATCTGGTGACTCTGGTCCTCAACTGGGCCTCACCTGGACCTAGTGAATATGCTCAATCTGGGCCTCATTTGGACCTGGTGACTCTGGTCCCTCCCTCGGCATCATCGGTACATGGTTCCACTGCATGGCCTGCAGGTTGACATCACCTGGACCTGGTAACTCTGGTTCCTACATGGGCATCATCGGGACACGGTTCCTCTGCATGGCGCGGAAGATAGCCTCTCCTGGACCTGGTGAGTGTGGTTGCCACCTGTGCCTCACCCGTACCTGGAGACACAGGCCCCTCGTCGGCCTCTTGGACCTGGTGAATCTGGTCCTTACCTGGTCGTCTCCCATACCCGGGGGCTCTGGTCACCCCCTGGACCTCACCTGGACCTGGTCAATCTGGACCCCATCTGGGCATCACCCAGTCCTGGTGACTTTGTTCCCCACCTGGATGATTGCTGTGGACAATTTCTTGGCCTCACCTTGAACTGGTGACTCTGATCCTATCTGCGCATTACCCAGACCTGGTGACTCTGGTCCTCACCTGGGCATCTTTGGTACCTGGTGACTCTGTTCCACACCTGAGCCTCACCTGGACATGTTAACTCTGGAACCTCTCTGGGCCTCATCCTGACCTGGTGACTCTGGTCCCCATCTGGATGTCACCTGGACCAGGTGATTCTGGTACCCCTCTAGGCCTCATCCAGGTCTTTTGACTCTGGTACTCCACTGCACCTTACCTGGACCTAGTAAATATGCTCCATCTGGGTCTCATTGGACCTGGTGATTCTGATTCCAACCTCGGCATCATCGGGACATGGTTTTACTGTTTTGCCTGCAGGTTGGCCTTACCTGGACCTGTTAAATCTCGTCCCTACCTGGGCATCATCGGGACATGGTTCCTCTGCATGGCCTGCAGGTTCGCCTCACCTGGACCTGGTGAGTGGGGTTGCCACCTGGGCCTCGCCCATGCCTGGTGACACAGGTCCCCACGTTGGCCTCACTTGGACCTGGTGAATCTGGACCTTACCTGGTCCTCACCCGGAACTGTTAACTCAGGTCACCACCTGGGAATCACCTGGACCTGGTGAATCTGGTCCCCATCTGGGGTCATCCATTCCTGGTGACTTTGTTCCCCAACTGGACCTGATTGCTGTGGACTCCTTCTTGGCCTCACCTGGAACTGGTGACTCTGATACTAACTGGGCCTCACCCTGATCTAGTGACTCTGGTCCTCACCTGTGGACCATTATGAACTGGATACTCTGTTCCACACGTGAGCCTCACCTGGACATGATGACTCTGGATCCCCTCTGGGCCTCAGCCTGACATGGTGACTCTGGTCCCCATCTGGATTTCACCTAGACTAGGTGAATCTGGTACCCCTCTAGACCTCAACTTGACCTGGTGATACTGGGCCCCAAGTGGGCCTCACCGGGACCTAGTGAACATTCTCCCCACCTGCGCTGCATCTGGGCATGGTGACTCTGGTTTTACCAGGGCATCCTCGGGAAATGGTTACTGTATTCCCCACTGGGACTGACCTGATCATGGCAACTCTGGTCCTGACTTTGGCCTCTTCTGTACCAGGTGACTCTGGCTCCACCTGGGCCTCACATGTAACTGGTGACTCTGATCCTAAGCATGGCCTCACCTGACCTGGTGAATGTGGTTCCCATCGGGATCTCACCTGGACCTTTGTCTCTGGTCCCCACCTGGGTAACATCAGGATATTGTTACACTGTTCACTAACAGTGATCCAGCTGGACCTATTAACTTTGGTCTTCACCTGGGCCACACCTGGACATGGTGACACTGGTTCCCACCTGGATCTCACCTGGACATGGTGAGTTGGATCCCCACCTGGTCCTCACCTGTAACTGGTGATTGTCGTTCCCACATGGACATCATGTGGACCTGGTGGCTGCAGTGTTTCTAGCTTCTCATGTACCTCGTGACTCTGGTCCCCAACAGGGCCTCACTGGGACCTGGTGTGTGTGGTTGCCACCTGCACCTCACCTGGACTTGGTGATTCTGGTCTGCACCTGAGAATACCCTGGATCTGGTGACTGTGGTCTACACCTGGGCTTCACCTGGATTCGGGGACTCCGGTCCCCATCTGGGCGTCACCTGGTCCTGTTGACCATGGTACTCAACTGGGCAAAATTCTGACCTGGTGACTGTGTTCCACACCTGGACCTCACCTGTACCAGGCGACTCTGGTCCCCCTCTGGGTCTCACCGTGCCCTAGTGACTGTGAACCCCACTTTGGACTGACTTGGACCTGCTACCCTGGTTCCCACCTGCGACTGACGTCGTACTGTTGACTCTGGTACTTTCAAGGGCCTCCCCTGGACCTGGTGATCCTGGTCCCCACCTGGGCCTCACCTGGACGTGGTAAATTTTGTCACCACCGGTTACTCACCTAGACCTTGTTACTGTGTTCCACACCTGAGCCTCAAGTAGACCTGTTGACCATGGTCCCCAAGCCGGCCTCACATGAACCTGTTGCCTCTGATCCCCCCGGGGCCTCTCGTGTACCTGGTAACTCTGGTCCTCACCTGGGCATCATTGGTCCTGGTGATTCTGTTCCATACCTGAGGCTCCTCTGGACATGATGACCTGGTACCTCTCTGGCTATCATCCTGACCTGGTGACTCTGGTCCCCATATGGATGCACCTGGACCAGGGGATTATGGTACCCCTCTGGGCCTCAACCTGGTCTGGTGATTCTGGTCCTCAACTGGGCCTCATCTGGACCTAGTGAATATGCTCCATCTGGGCCTCATTTGGACCTGGTAACTCTGGTCCCTACCTGGGCATCATCGGGACATGGTTCCACTGCATGGCCTGTAGGTTGGCCTCACCTGGACCTGGTAACTCTCGTCCCTACCTGAGCATCTTTGGGACCTGGTTCCTCTGCATGGCCTGCAGGTAGGCCTCACCTGGAACTGGTGAGTGGGTTTGTCACCTGGGCCTCACCCTTGCCTAGTGACACAGGTCCCCACGTGGGCCTCACTTGGACCTGGTGAATCTGGTCCTTACCTGGTGGTCACCCGGAACTGGTAACTCTGGTCACCACATGGGAATCACCTGGGCCTGGTGAATCTGGTCCCCATCTGGGCCTCACCCAGTCCTGTTGACTTTCTTCCCCACCTGGACCTGATTGCTGTGGACTCCTTCATGGCTAACCTGGGACTGCTGACTCTGATGCTAACTGGGCCTCACCCAGATCTGGTGACTCTGGTCCTCACCTGTGGACCATTATGACCTGAATACTCTGTTCCACACCTGAGCCTCACCTGGATATGTTGACTCTGGATCCCCTCTGGGCCTCAGCCTGACATCGGGACTCTGGTCCCCATCTGGATGTCACCAGACCAGGTGAATCTGGTACCCCTCTAGGCCTCACCTAGACCTGGATACTCTGGTCCTCAACTGGGCCTCAACGGGACCTAGTTAACATACTCCCCACCTGCGCCACATCTGGGCCTGGTGACTCTGCTTCTACCTGGGCATCATCGGGACATGGTTACTCTATTCCCAATTGGAGTGACCTGATTCTGGTAACTCTGGTCCTGACTTTGGCCTCTTCTGTACCAGGTGACTCTGGATCCACCTTGGGTTCACCGGTAACTGGTGACTCTGATCCTAAGCATGGCCTCACCTGATCTGGTGACTGTGGTTCACATCGGGACCTCACCTGGACCTCATGTCTCTGGTCCCAACTGGGCCTCACCAGGACCTGGTGTCTCTGGTACCCACCTTGGTAGCATCAGGATACGGTTACACTGTTCTCTAACAGTGACCCAGCCGGACCTATTAACTCTGGTCTTCACCTGGGCCACACCTGGACATGTTGACACTGGTTGCCATCTGGGTCTCACCTGGACATGGTGAGTCGCATCCACAACTGGTCCTCCCCTGTAACTGGTGATTCTCGTTCCCACATGGACATCATGTGGACCTGGTGGCTGCAGTGTTTCTAGCTTCTCATGTACCTCGTGACTCTGGTCCCCACCAGGGCCTCACAGGGACCTGGTGAGTGTGGTTGCCACCTGCACCTCAAGTGGACCTGGTCATTCTGGTCTGCACCTGAGACTACCCTGGATCTGGTGACTGTGGTCCCCACCTGGGCTTCACCTGCTTTGGGGACTCCGGTCTCCATCTGGGCCTCACCAGGCCCTGTTGTCCATGGTCACCACCTGGGCAAAATTGGGACCCGGTGACTGTGTTCCACAACTGGACCTCACCTGGACCACATGCCTCTGGTCCCCCTCGGGGTCTCAACTTTCCCTAGTGACTGTCAACCCCACTTTGGCCTGACTTGGACCTCCTGACACTTGTTGCCACTGCGCCTGACCTCGAACTGTTGACTCTGGTTCTTTCAAGGTCCTCCCCTGTACCTGGTAATCCTGGTCCCCACCAGGGCCTCACCTGGACGTGGTGACACTTGTCACCACGGAGGACTCACCTGGACCTGCTTACTATGTTCCAGTCCTGGGCCTCAAGTAGACCTATTGACCATGGTCCCCAAGCCGGCCTCACATGGACCTGATGCCTCTGATACCCACCAGGCCTCACGTGTACTTGGTAACTCTGCTCCTCACCTGGGCCTCAACTGGACCTAGTGACTCTGGTCCCCAACTGGGCTTCACCTGGATCTGGTGACTCTGGTCCACACCTGGACCTCTCCTGGACCTGGTGACTCTCTTACCAACATGGACCTCACTTGGATCTGGTGACTCTGGTCCTCAGTTTGGCCTCACCTGGACCTGGTGTCTCTCGTCCCCATTTTGACCTAACTCAGAACTGCTGAATCTTGCCCCACCTAGGCCGCACCCAGACCTGGTGACTCTTGTCCCCAGCTATGCCTCAATTCGACCTGATGAATCTGGTCCTCACGTGGGCCTCACATGGACCTGCGACTCAGCTGGAAAGAGTGGCTCTGGTTCCCACAAGGGGCTCACCTGATACTGCTGACTGGGGTGTGTTTCTATGCCTCAACAGGACCTAGTGATTCTGTTCCCCATCTAGGCCTGCATGGCCCTAGTGACTCTGGTCCTCACCCAGGCATCATTCAGAACTGGATACTCTATTCCACTCCTGGGCCTCTCTTTCACCAGAGTCCTTTGGTCCCATTCTGGGCCTCAAACTAAACTGGTTACACTGTTTTCCCCTCTGGACCTCACCCTTACCTGGTGACACTGGTCACCCCTTGGGCTTCACCTGGGCCTGGTGATTCTGGTCCTTAGCTGGTCCGCACCTGGATATGGTGACTGGTCGCCACCTGGGCCTCACCTGGACTTGGTGAATCATGTTGCCACCTGCGCCTCACCTGGACCTTGTGACTGTGGTCCCACCTGGACTTCACCAGGATCTGGTAGCTCTGGTTCCCATATGGGGCTCTCCTGGACCTGGTTCCTGTGGTCTCCATCTGGCCTCACCTGGAACACAATGACTCTGATCCATATTTGGGCCTCTCCTGGACCTCTTGTCTCTGTTACGTAATTGGTCATCATTGGGACCTGGATACTCTCTTATATACCTGGGCCTCACCTGGACCTGTTGACTGTGGTCACACCTGGGCCTCACCTGGACCTCCTGACTGTGGTCCCACCTGGGCCTCCCCGAGACGAGATGACTGGTTCCCACTGGGACCTCACCTGGACCTGGTGACTGAGGTCCTCATATGGGCATTATGGGGCCTGGTTTCTGAGTTCCACATCGGGGCCTCACCTGGACCTAGTGACTCTCGTCCCCCTCTCGGCCTCACCCTGACGTGGAGACTCTGGTCCCCACCTGGATATCACCAGAACCGGGTGACTCTGGTCCCCCTCTAGGACTCATCCGGACCTGGGGACACTGGTCCTCAACTGGGCCTCAACAGGCCCTGGTGAATCTACTCCTCACTTAGGCCTCGTCTGGACCTTGTGACTCTTTTCCCACCTGGTATCAATGGTATATGGTTACTCTGTTCCCCACCTGGGCCTTACTTGGACATGATATCTTTGCTCCATACTTTGGTCTCAACTGGTCCTGATGACTCTGGTCCCCCCACCTAGGCCTCAATCTGGACCTGGTGACTGTTGTCCTCACCTGGGTCTCACCTGGACCTGGTGACTCTCGTTCCCACATGAACCACACCTGGACCTGGTTACTGTGGTGTTCTTATAGACTCATATTTACCTGGTCACTCCGGACCCCACTATGGCCTCACCTGGATCTGATGACTTTGTCTTGCAGGTTGGCCTCACCTGGACCTGTTGAGTGGGGTTGCCACCTTGGCCACACCCATACCTGGTGACTCAGGTCCCCACGTGGGCCTCTTGGATCTGGTGAATCTGGTCCTTACCTGGTCCTCTCCCAGACCTGGGGACTCTGGTCAATACCTGGACCTCACCTGGACCTAGTGAATCTGGTCTCCATCGGGGCCTCACCCAGTCCTGGTGACGTTGTTCCCCACCTGGACCTGATTGCTGTGGACTCTTTCTTGGCCTCATCTGGAACTGGTGACTCTGATCCTATCTGCGCGTTACCCAGATCTGGTGACTCTGGTCCTCACCTTGGCATCACTGGTACCTGCTTACTCTGTTCCACACTTGAGCCTCACCTGGACATGACTACTCTGGAACCTCCCTGGGGTCAGCCTGACACGGTGACTCTGGTCCCCATCTGGAAGTCACCGAGACCAGGTGAATCTTGTACACCTCTTGGCGACAACTTGACCTGGTGACTCTGGTCCTCAACTGGGCCTCACCGGGACCTAGTGAACATGCTCCCCAACTGCGCCTCATCTGGACCTGGTGACTCAGGTTCTACCTGGGCTTCATCGGGACATTGTTACTCTGTTCCCCACTGGGACTGACCTGATCCTGGTAACTCTGCTCCTGACTTTGGCCTCTTCTGTACCAGGTTATTCTGGCTCGACCTGGGCCTCACTTGTAACTCGTGACTCTGATCCTAAGCATGGCCTCAGCTGAAATGGTGACTGTGGTTCCCATCGGGACCTCACCTGGACCTCATGTCTCTGGTCCCTCCTGGGCCTCACCAGGACCTGGCGTCTCTGGGACCCTCCTGGGTAGCATCAGGATATGGTTACAGTGTTCACTAACAGTGCGCCAGCCGGAACTATTAACTCTGGTCTTCACCTGGGCCACACCTGCACATGGTGACAGTGGTTCCCACCTGGGTCTCACCTGGACATGGTGAGTCGTATCCCCACCTGGTCCTCACCTATAACTGGTGATTCTCGTTCCCACATGGAGATCATATGGACCTGTTGTCCGCAGTGTTTCTAGCTTCATTTTTTTAAATTTTTATTTATTTATGATAGTCACAGAGAGAGATTGGCCAAGACACAGACAGAGGGAGGAGCAGGCTCCATGCACAGGGAGTTCGACGTGGGATTCGATCCTGGGTCTCCAGGGTCGCGCCCTGGGCCAAAGGCAGGCGCCAAACCATTGCGCCACCCAGGGATCCCATGTGTTTCTAGCTTCTCATGTACCTCGTGACTCTGGTCCCCACGAGGGCCTCACTGGGACCTGGTGAGTTTGGTTGCAACCGGCACCTCACCTGGACCTGGTGATTCTGGTCTGCACCTGAGACTACCCTGGATCTGGTGACTGAGGTCCCCACCTCAGCTTCACCTGGATTTGGGGATTCCGGTCCCCATCTGGGCCTCACCTGGCCCTGTTGATCATGGTCCTCAACTGGGCAAAATTGGGACCCGGTGACTGTGTTCCACAACTGGACCTCACCTGGACCAGGTGACTCTGGTCCCCCTCTGGGTCTCACCGTGCCCTAGTGACTGTGAACCCCACTTTGGCCTGACTTGGACCTGCTGACCCTGGATGCAGCCAAAGTCTGATTTCGAACAGATGACTCTGGTTCTTTCAAGGGCCTCCCCTGTATCTGGTGATCCTGGTCCGCATCTGGGCCTCACCTGGACATGGTTACTCTTGTCACCACCGGGGACTCACCTGGACCTGCTTACTGTGTTCTACACCTGGGCCTCAAGTACACCTCTTGACCATAGTCCCCTAGCCGGCCTCACATGGACTTGTTTCCTCTGATCCCCACCGGGGCCTCACGTGTACCTGGTAACTCTGGTCTTCACCTGGGCCTTATCTGGGCCTAGTGACTCTGGTCCCCACCTGGACTTCACCTGGATCTGGTGACTCTGGTCCCCACCTGGACCTCACCTGGATCTGGTGACTCTGGTCCTCAGTTCGGCCTCACCTGGACCTGGTGTCTCTCGTCCCCACTTTGACCTAACTCAAAACTGCAGAATCTTGCCAAACCTAGGACGCACCCAGACCTGGGGACTCTTGTCCCCAGCTATGCCTCAATTCGACCTGACCTGATGAATCTGGTCCTCACGTGGTCCTCACATGGACTTGGGACTCAGCTGCATAGAGTGGCTCTGGTTCCCACAAGAGTCTCACCTGTTACTGGTGACTCGGGTCTATTTCTATGCCTCACAAGGACCTAGTGATTCTGTTCCCCATCTGGGCCTGCATGGCTCTAGTGACTCTGGTCCTCACCCAGGCATCATTGGGACCTGGATACTCTATTCCACACCTGGGCCCCTCTTTGACCAGGGACCTCTGGTCCCATTCTTGGCCTCAAATTAAACTGGTTACTCTGGTGCCCCTCTCGGATTCACCCTTACCTCGTGACTCTGGTCACCCCTTGGGGTTCAGTTTCGCCTGGTGAATCTGGAACTTAGCTGGTCCGCACCTGGATCTGGTGACAGGTCACCACGTGGGCCTCACCTGGACTTGGTGAATCATGTTGCCACCTGCGCCTCACCTGGACCTTGTGACTGTGGTCCCTCCTGGACCTCACCTGGATCTGGTGGCTCTGGTTCCCATATGGGGCTCTCCTGGACCTGGTTCCTGTGGTCTCCATCTGGCCTCACCTGGAACACAATGACTCTGATCCATATTTGGGCCTCTCCTGGACCTGTTGTGTCTCGTCCTTACCTGGGCATCATTGGGACCTGGATACTCTCTTATTTACCTGGGCCTCACCAGGACTTGGTGACTTTGGTCCCACCTGGGCCTCACCTGGACGAGGTGACTGGTTCCCACAGGGACCTCACATCGACCTGGTGACTCAGGTCCTCATATGGACATCTTGGGACCTGGTTTCACAGTTCCACATCGGGGCCTCACCTGGACCTAGTGATTCTCGTCCCCCTCAGGGCCTTACCCTGACTTGTGACACTGGTCCCCACATGGATATCACCAGAACCGGGTGACACACCCGGAGAAGGGACACTGGTCCTCAGGTGGGCCTCAACAGGACCTGGTGAATCTACTCCAAACTTAGGCTTCTTCTGGACCTTGTGACTCTTTTCCCACCTGGCATCAATGGGACATGGTTACTCTGTTCCCCACCTGAGCCTCACCTTGACATGATAACTTTGCTGCACACTTTGGCGTCAACTGGTCCTGATGACTCTCGTCCCCCAACCTAGGCCTCATTCTGGACTGGTGACTGTCGTCCCCAACTGGGTCTCAGCTGGACCTGGTGACTCCCGTTCCCACATGAACCACACCTTGACCTGGTGACTGTGGTGTGCTTGTAGACTCACATTTATCTTGTGACTCCCATCCCCACTAGGGCCTCACCTGGATCTGGTGACTCTGGCCTGCATGCTGGCCTCCCTGGACCTGGTAACTCTGGTCCCTACCTGGACATCATCGGGACACGGTTCCTCTGCATGGCCTGCATGTTGGCCTCAGCCGGAACTGGTGAGTGGGGTTGCCACCTGGGTCTCACCCATACCTGGTGACACAGGTCCCCACGTGGGCCTCACTTGGACCTGGTGAATCTGGTCCTTACCTGGTCCTCACCCGGACCTGGTAACCCTGGTCACCACCTGGGAATCACCTGGACCTGGTGAATATGGTCCCCATCTGGGCCTCACACAGTCCTGTTGACTTTCTTCCCCACCTGGACCTGATTGCTGTGCACGCTTTCTTGACCTCATTGGAACTGGTGACTCTGATCCTAACTGGGCCTCACCCAGATCTGGTGACTCTGGTCCTCACCTGTGGAACATTATGACCTGGATACTCTGTTCCACACCTGAGCCTCACCTGGACATGATGACTCTGGATCCCCTCTGGTCCTCAGCCTGACATGGTGACTCTGGTCCCCATCTGGATGTCACCTAGATCAGGTGAATCTGGTACCCCTCTAGGCCTCAACTAGACCTGGTGACTCATGTCCTCAACAGGGCCTCAACGGAACCTAGTGAATATGCTCCCCACCTGCGCCTCATCTGGACTTGGTGACGCTGGTTCTATCTGGGCATCATCGGGACATGGTTACTCTGTTCCCCACTGGGACTGACCTGATCCTGGTAACTCTGGTCCGGACTTTGGCCTCTTCTGTACCAAGTGACTCTGGCTCCACCTGGGCCAAACCTTTAACTGGTGACTCTGATCCTAAGCATGGCCTCACCTGACCTGGTACTGTGGTTCCCATCGGGACCTCACCTGGACCTCTTGTCTCTAGTCCCACCTGGGCCTCACCAGGGCCTGGTGTCTCTGGTACCCACCTGGGTAGCATCAGGATATGGTTACACAGTTCACTAACAGTGACCCAGCCGGACCTATAAACTCTGGTCTTCACCTGGGCCACACCTGGACATGGTGACACTGGTTCCCACCTGGGTATCACCTGGACATGGTGAGTCGGATCCCCACCTGGTCCTCACCTGTAACTGGTGATTCTCCTTCCCACATGGACATCATGTGGAACTGGTGGCTGCAGTGTTTCTAGCTTCTCATGTACTTCGAGAATCTGGGCCGCACCAGGGCTTCACCGGGACCTGGTGAGTGTGTTTGCCACCTGCACCTCACCAGGACCTGGTGATTCTGGTCTGCACCTGAGACTACCCTGGATCTTGTGACTTTGGTCCCAACCTGGGCTTCACCTGGATTTGGGGACTCCGGTCCCCATCCCGGCCTCACCAGGCCCTGTTGTCCATGGTCTTCAACTGGACAAAATTGGGGCCCGGTGACTGTGCTCCACAACTGGACCTCACCTGGACCAGGTGACTCTGGTCCCCCTCTGGGTCTCACTGTGCCCTAGTGACTGTGAACCCAACTTTGGCCTGACTTGGACCTCCTGACCCTGGTTGCCACCTGCGCCACCTCGAACTGTTGACTCTGGTTCTTTCAAGGGCCTAGCCTGTACCTGGTGATCCTGGTCCCCAATTGGGCCTCAACTGGACGTGGTGACTCTTGTCACCACTGGGGACCCACCTGGACAGGCTTACAGTGTTCCACACCTGGGCCTCAAGTAGACCTGTTGACCATGGTCCCCAAGCCGGCCTCACGTGGAGCTTTTGGCTGTGATCCCCGCCGGGGCCTCACGTGTACCTGGTAACTCTGATCCTCACCTGGGCCTCATCTGGACCTAGTGACTCTGGTCCCCACCTGGGCTTCACCTAGATCTGGAGACTCTGGTCCCCAACTGGACTTCACCTGTATCTGGTGACTCTGGTCCCCACCTGGACATCTCATGGACCTGGTGACTCTCTTTCCAACATGGACCTCACCTGGATCTGGTGACTCTTCCTCAGTTTGGCCTCACCTGGACCTGGTGTCTCTCGTCCCCACTTTGACCTAACTCAGAACTGCTGAATCTTGCCCCACCTAGGCCGCACCCACACCTGGTGACTCTTGTCCCCAGCTATGCCTCAATTCGACCTGATGAATCTGGTCCTCACGTGGGCCTCACATGGACCTGGGACTCAGCTGGATAGAGTGGCTCTGGTTCCCACAAGGGGCACACCAGATACTGGTGACTGTGGTCTTATTCTATGCCTCACCAGGACCTAGTGATTCTGTTCCCCATCTAGGCCTGCATGGCCCTAGTGACTCTGGTCCTCACCCAGGCATCATTGGGACCTGGATACTCTATTCCACACCTGGGCCTCACTTTGACCCGGGACCTCTGGTCCCATTCTGGGCCTCAAACTAAACTGGTTACTCTGGTTCCCCCTCTGAATTCACCCTTACCTGGTGACTCTGGTCACCCCTTGGGCTTCACTTGGGCCTGGTGAATGTGGTCCTTAGCTGGTCTGCACCTGGTTGTGGTGACTGGTCGCCACCTGGGCCTCACCTGGAATTGGTGAATCCTGTTGCCTGCTGCGCCTAACCTGGACCTTGAGACTGTGGTGCCAACTGGACCTCACCTGGATGGTGGCTCTGGTTCCCATATGGGGCTCTCCTGGACCTGGTTCCTGTGGTCTCCATCTGGCCTCACCTGGAACACAATGACTCTGATCCATATTTGGGCCTCTCCTGGACCTGTTGACTCTGGTCCTTACCTGTGTATTATTGGGACCTGGATACTCTCTTATATACCTGGGCCTCACCTGGACCTGGTGACTGTGGTCCCACCTGGGCTTCACCTGGACGAGGTGAATGGTTCCCACAGGGAAATCACCTGGACCTCGTGACTCAGGTGTTCATATGGGCATCATGGGACCTGGTTTCTCAGTTCCACATCGGGACCTCACCTGGACCTAGTGATTCTCGTCCACCTCTGGGCCTCACCCTGACGTGCTGACTCTGGTCCCCACCTGGATATCACCAGAACCGGGTGACTCTGGTCCCCCTGTGGGCTCTCCGGGAGCTGGGGACACTGGTCCTCAGCTGGGCCTCAACAGGACCTTGTGAATCCACTCCTCACTTAGGCCTCGTCTGGACCTTCTGACTCTTTTCCCACCTGGCATCAATGGGACATGGTTACTCTGTTCCTCACCTGGGCCTCTCCTAGACATGATAACTTTGCTCCACACTTTGTCCTCAACTGGTCCTGATGTCTCTGGTCCCCCCACCTAGGCCTCAATCTGGACCTGGTGACTGGTCTCCACCTGGGCCTAACCTGGACTTGGTGAATCCTGTTGCCACCTGCGCCTCACCTGGACCTTGTGACTGTCGTCCCCACCGGGGCCTCACCTGGACCTGGTGACAGTCGTCCCCACCTGGGTCTCACCTGGACCTGGTGACTCTCGTTCCCACATGAACCACACCTGGACCTGGTGACTGTGGTGTTCTTGTAGTCTCACATTTACCTGGTGACTCAGGTACCCACTAGGGCCTCAGATGGATCTGGTGACTCTGGCCTGCAGGTTGGCCTCACATGGACCTGATGAGTGGGGTTGCCACCTGTGCCTCACCCAAACCTGGTGACTCAGGTCCCCACGTGAGCCTCTTAGACCTGGTGAATCTGGTCCTTACGTGGTCCTCTCCCAGACACGGGGACTCTGGTCACCACCTGGGACTCACCTGGACCTGGTGAATCTGGTCCCCATCTGGGCCTCACCCAGTCCTGGTGACTTTGTTCTCCACCTGGACATGATTGCTGTGGACTCTTTCTTGGCCTCACCTGGAACTGGTGACTCTGATCCTATCTGCGCGTCACCCAGACCTGGTGACTCTGGTCCTCACCTGGGCATCATTGGTACCTGGTGACTCTGTTCCACACCTGAGCCTCACCTGGACATGATGACTCTGGAACCTCTCTGGGACTCACCCTGACCTGGTGACTCTGGTCACCATCTGGATATCACCTGGACCAGGTGATTCTGGTACCCCTCTAGGCCTCAACCAGATCTGGTGACTGTGGTCCTCAACTGGGCCTCACCTGGACCTAGTGAATATGCTCCATCTGGGCCTCATTTGGACCCGGTGACTCTGGTCCCTACCGGGGCATCATCGGGACATGGTTCCACTGCATGGCCTGCAGGTTGGCCTCACCTGGACCTGGTAAGTCTAGTCCCTACATGGGCATCATCGGGACATGGTTCCTCTGCATGGCCTCTCCTGGGCCTGGTGAGTGTGGTTGCCACCTGTGCCTCACCCATACCTGGGGACACAGGTCCCCTCGTGGGCCTCGTGGACCTGGTGAATCTCGTCCTTATCTGGTCGTCTCCCATCCCCGGGGACTCTGGTCACCACCAGGGCCTCACCTGGACCTGGTGAATCTGTTCCCAATCTGGACCTCACCCAGTCGTGGTGACTTTGTTCCCAACCTGGACCTGATTGCTGTGGACTCCTTCTTGGCCTCACCTGGATCTGGTGACTCTGATCCTAACTGGACCTCACACAGATCTGGTGACTCTGGTCCTCACCTCTGGACCATTATGACCTGGATACTCTGTTCACCTCTGAGCCTCACCTGGACATGATAACTTTGCTCCACACTTGGGCCTCAACTGGTCCTGATGACTCTGGTCCCCCTCCTACGCCTCATTCTGGACCTGGTGTCTGTCGTCCCCACATGGGTCTCACCTGGACCTGGTGAATCTCGTTCCCACATGAACCACACCTGGACCTGGTGACTGTGGTGTTCTTGTAGACTCATTTTTACCTGCTGTCTCTGGTGCCCAGTAGGGACTCACATGGATCTGTTGACTTTGGCATGCAGGTTGGCCTCAACTGGACCTGGTGAGTGGGGTTGAGAACTGGGCCTCACACATACCTGGTAACTCAGGTCCCCTCGTGGGCCTCTTGCACCTGGTGCATCTGGACCTTACCTGGTGGTCTCCCAGACCCGGAGAATCTGGTCACCACCTGGGCCTCACCTGGATCTGGTAAATCCGATCCCCATCTGGGCCTCACCCAGTCCTGGTGACTTTGGTCCCCACCTGAATCAGATTGCTGTGGACTCTTTCTTGACCTCACCTGGAACTGGTGACTCTGATCCTATCTGCGCATCACCGAGACCTGGTGAATCTGGTCCTCACCTTGACATCTTTGGTACCTGGTGACTCTGTTCCACACCTGAGCCTCACCTGGACATGATGACTCTGGAACCTCTCTGGTCCTCACCCTGACCTGGTGACTCTGGTCCCCATCCGGATGTAACATAGACTAGGTGAATCTGGTATCCCTCTAGGCCTCAACTTGACCTGGTGTCTCTGGTCCTGACCTGGGCCTCACGGGGACCTAGTGAACATGCTCCCAACCTGCGCCTCATCTGGACCTGGTGACTCTGGTTCTACCTGGGCATCATCGAGACATGGTTACTCTATTCCCCACTGGGACTGACCTGATCCTGGTAACTCTGGTCCTGACTTTGGCCTCTTCTCTACCAGGTGACTCTGGCTCCACCTGGGCCTCACCTGTAACTGGTGAGTCTGATCCTAAGCATGGCCTCACCTGACCTGGTGTCTATGGTTTCCATCGGTACCTCACCTGGTCCTCATGTCTCTGGTCCAAATGGGACTCACCAGGACCTTGTATCTGGTACCCACCTGAGTAGCATCAGGATATGGTTACACTGTTCACTAACAGTGACCCGGCCGGACCTATTAACTCTCGTCGTCAACTTGTCCACACTTGGACATGATGACACTGGTTCCCACCAGGGTCTCACCTGGACATGGTGACTCGGATCCCCACCTGGTCCTCACCTGTAACTTGTAATTCTCGTTCCCACATGGACATCATGTGGACCTGGTGGCTGCAGTGTTTCTAGCTTCTCATGTACCTCGTGACTCTGGTCCCCACCAGGGCCTCACCGGGACTTGGTGAGTGTGGTTGCCACCTGCACCTCACCAGGACCTCTTGATTCTGGTCTCCACCTGAGACTACACTGGATCTGGTGACCGTGGTCCCCACAAGGGCTTCAACTGAATTTGGGGACTCCAGTCCCCATCTGGGCCTCACCTGGCCCTGTTGAACATGGTCCTCAACTGGGCATAATTGGGACCCAGAGACTGTGTTCCACAACTGGAACTCACCTGGACCAGGTGACTCTGGTCCCCCTCTGGGTCTCAACATACCCTAGTGACTGTCAACCACACTTTGGCCTGACATGAACCTGCTGACCCCGGTTGCCACCAGCGATTGACCTCGAACAGTTGACTATGATTCTTTCAAGGGCCTCCCCTGTACCTGGTGATCATGGTCCCGACTTGGGCCTCACCTGGACGTGGTGACTCTTGTTACCACCGGAGCTCACCTGGACCTGGTTACTGTGTTCCCCCTGGGCCTAATGTAGACCTGTTGACCATGGTCCCCAAGCAGGCCTCACATGGACCTGTTGCCTCTGATCCCCACCAGGGCCTCACGTGTACCTGGTAACTCTGGCCCTCACCTAGGCTTCATCTGGACCTAGTGACTCTGGTCCCTACCTGGGCTTCACCTGGATCTTGTGACTCTGGTCCCCACCTGGAATTCACCTGAATCTGGTGACTCTGGTCCCCAGCTGGACCTCTCCTGGACCTGGTGACTCTCTTTCCAACATGGAGCTCACCTGGATCTGGTGACTCTGGTCCTCAGTTTGGCCTCACCTGTACGTGGTGTCTCTTGTCCCCACTTTGACCTAACTGAGAACTGCTGAATCTTGCCCCACGTAGGCCGCAACCACACCTGGTGACTCTTGTCCCCAGCTATGCCTCAATTCGACCTGATGAATCTGGTTCTGACGTAGGGCTCACATGAACCTGGGACTCAGCTGGATAGAGTGGCTCTGGATCCCACATGGGGCACACCTGATACTGGTGATTGTGGTCTTATTCTATGCCTAACCAGGACCTAGTGATTCTGTTCCACATCTGGGCCTCACTTTGACCAGGGACCTCTGGTCCCATGCTGGGCCTCAACTAACCTGTTACTCTGGTTCCCCTCTGGGCCTCACCCTTACCTGGTGACTCTGGTCACCCTTTGGGCTTCACTTGGGCCTGGTGATTCTGGTCCTTAGCTGGTCCGCATCTGGATCTGGTGACTGTTGGCCACCTGGGCCTCACCTGGACTTGGTGAATCCTGTTGTCACCTGAGCCACACCTGGACCTCCTGAATGTGGTCCCAACTGGACCTCACCTGGATCTGTTGGCTCTGGTTCCCATATGGGGCTCTCCTGGACCTGGTTCCTGTGGTCTCCATCTGGCCTCACCTGGAACACAATGACTCTGATCCATATATGGTCCTCTCCTGGACCTGTTGACTCTGGTCTTTTCCTGGCCATCATTGGGACCTGGATACTCTCTATATACCTGGGCATCACCTGGACCTGGTGAGTGTGGTCCCACCTGGGCCTCACCTGGACGAGGTGACTGGTTCCCACAGGGACCTCACCTGGTCCTGGTGACTCAGGTCCTCATATGGGCATCATGGGACCTGGTTTCACAGGTCCACATTGGGGTCTCACCTGGACCTAGTGGTTCTCGTCCTCCTCTGGGCCTCACCCTGACGTGCTGACTCTGGTCCCCACCTGGATATCACCAGAATCGTGTGACTCTGGTCCCCTTCTGGGACTCACCCAGAGCTGGGGACACTGGTCCTCAAATGGGCCTCAACAGGACCTGGTGAATCTACTCCTCACTTAGGCCTCGTCCGTACCTTGTGACTCTTTTCCCAACTGGCATCAATGGGACATGGTAACTCTGTTCCCCACCTGGTCCTCACTTGGACATGATAACTTTGCTCCACACTTTGGCCTCAACTGATCCTGATGAATCTGGTCCCCCCACCTAGGCCTCAGTCTGGAACTGGTGACTGTGGTCCTCATCTGGGTCTCACCTGGATCTGGTGACTTTCGTTCCCACATGAACCACACCTGGACCTGGTGACTGTGGTGTTCTTGTAGACTCACACTTACCTGGTGACTCCGGTCCCCACTAGGGCCTCACCTGGATCTGGTGACTCTGGCCTGCAGCTTGGCGTCACCTGGACCTGGTGAGTGGGGTTGCCACCTGGGCCTCACACATATCTGGTGACCCACGTCCCCTCGTGGGCCTCTTGGACCTGGTGAATCTTGTCCTTACCTGGTCCTCTCCCAGACCCGGGGACTCTGGTCACCAACTTGGCCTCCCTTGGGCCTGGTGAATCTGGTCCCATCTGGGCCTCACCCAGTCCTGGTGACTTTGTTCCCCACTTGGAACTGATTGCTTGGACTCTTTTTGCCTCCCCTGGAACTGGTGACTCTGATCCTATCTGCGCGTCACCCAGATCTGGTGACTCTGGAACTCACCTGGGCATCATTGGTACCTGATTACTCTGTTCCACACCTGAGCCTCACCTGGACATGATGACTCTGGAACCTCTCTGGGCCTCACCCTGACCTGGTGACTCTGGTCCCCATCTGGATGTCACCTGGACCAGGTGATTCTCGTACCCCTCTAGGGCTCAACTAGATCTGGTGACTCTGGTCCTCAAATGGGCCTCACTTGGACCTAGTGAATATACTCGATCTGGGCCTCATATGGACCTGGTGACTCTGGTCCCTACCTGGGCATCATCGGGACACGGTTCCTCTGCTTGGCCTGCAGGCTGGCCTCACCTGGACCTGGTAACTCTGGTCCCTACCAGGGCATCATCGGGACACGGTTCCTCTCCATCGCCTGCAGGTTGGCCTCACCTGGACCTGGTGAGTGGGGTTGCCAATTGTGCCTCACCCATACATGGTGACACAGGTCCCCACGTGGGCCTCAATTGGACCTGGTGAATCTGGTCCTTACCTGGTCGTTCCCCGGAACTGGTAACTCTGGTCACCACCTGGGCCTCACCTGGACGTGGTGACTCTTGTCACCACCGGGGACTCACCTGGACCTGCTTACTGTGTTCCACACCTGGGCCTCAAGTAGTCCTGTTGACCATGGTCCCCAAGCCGGCCTCACATGGACCTGTTGTCTCTGATCCCCAGCTGGGTCTCACGTAACTGGTAACTCTGGTCCCCACCTGGGTCTCATCTGGACCTAGTGACTCTGGTCCCCACCTGGACCTCACCTGGATCTGGTGACTCTGGTCCTCAGTTTGGCCTCACCTGGACCTGGTGTCTCTCGTCCCCACTTTGACCTATCTCAGAACTGCTGAATCTTGCCCCACCTAGGCCGCACCCAGACCTGGTGACTCTTGTCCCCAGCTATGCCTCAATTCGACCTGATGAATCTGGACCTCACGTGGGCCTCACATGGACCTAGGACTCAGCTGGTTGAGTGGCTCTGGTTCCCACAAGGGGCTCACCTGATATTACTGACTGTGGTCTTATTCTATGCCTCACCAGGACCTAGTGATTCTGTTCCCCATCTGGGCCTGCATGGCCCTAGTGACTCTGGTCCTCACCCAGGAACCATTGGGACCTGGATACTCTATTCCATACCTGGGCCTCACTTTGACCAGGGACCTTTGGTCCCATTCTGGGCCTCAAACTAAACTGGTTACTCTGGTTCCCCCTCTGGGCCTCACCCTTACCTGGTGACTCTGGTCACCCCTTGGGCTTCACTTGGGCCAGGTGAATCTGGTCCTTAGCTGGTCCGCACCTGGATCTGGTGACTGGTCGCCACCTGGGCCTCACCTGGACTAGGTGAAACCTGGTGCCAACAGCGCCTCACCTGGACCTTGTAACTCTGGTCCCACGTGGACCTCACCTCGATCTGGTGTCTCTGGTTCCCATATGGGGCTCTCCTGGACCTGGTTCCTGTGGTCTCCATCTGGCCTCACCTGGAAAACAATGACTCTGATCCATATTTGTGCCTCTCATGGACCTGTTGACTCTGGTCCTTACCTGGGCATCATTGGGACCTGGATACTCTCTTATATACCTGGGCCTCACCTGGACCTGATGAATGTGGTCCCACCTGGGCCTCACCTGGACGAGGTGACTGGTTCCCACAGGGACCTCACCTGGACCTGGTGACTCAGGTCCACAAATGGGCATCATGGGACCTGGTTTCTCAGTTCCACATCAGGGACTCACCTGGACTTAGTGATTCTCGTCCCCGTCTGGGCCTCACCCTGACGTGGTGACTCTGGTCCACACCTGGATATCACCAGAACCGGGTGACTCTGGTCCCCCTCTGGGACTCACCCGGAGCTGGTGACACTGGTCCTCAACTGGGCCTCAAAAGGACCTGGTGAATCTACTCCTCACTTAGGCCTCATCTGGACCTTGTGACTCTTTTCCCACCTGGCATCAATGGGACATTGTTACTCTGTTCCCCACCTGGGCCTCACTTGGACATGATAAATTTGCTGCACACTTTGGCCTCAAATGGTCCTGATGACTCTGGTCCCCCCACGTAAGCCACAAACTGCACCTGGTGACTGTGGTCCCCACCTGGGTCTCACCTGGACCTGGTGACTCTCGTTCCCACATGAACCACACCTGGACCTGGTGACTGTGGTATTCTTGTAGACTCACATTTACCTGGTGACTCCGGTCCCCACTAGGGTCTCACCTGGATCTGGTGACTCTGGCCTGCAGCTTGGCGTCACCTGGACCTGGTGAGTGGGGTTGCCACCTGGGCCTAATCCAAAACTGGTGAGTAATTCCCCACGTGGGCCTCTTGAACCTGGTGAATCTGGTCCTTACCTGGTCCTCTCCCAGAACCGGGGACTCTGGTCACCACCTGGGCCTCACCTGGACCTGGTGAATATGCTCCATCTGGGCCTCATTTGGACCTGGTGACTCTGGTCCCTACCTGGGCATCATCGGGACATGGTTCCACTGCATGGCCTGCAGGTTGGCCTCACCTGGACCTGGTAACTCTGGTTCCTACATGTACATCATCGGGACACGGTTCCTCTGCATGGCGCGAAGGATGGCCTCTCCTGGACCTGGTGAGTTTGGTTGCAACCTGTGCCTCACCCGTACCTGGGGACACAGGTCCCCGCTTGGGCCTCTTGGACCTGGTGAATCTGGTCCTTACCTGGTCGTCTCCCAGCCCCGGGGTCTCTGGTCACCCCCTGGGCCTCACCTGGACCTGGTGAATCTGGTCCCCATCTGGGCCTCACCCAGTCCTGGTGACTTTGTTCCCCACCTGGATCTGATTGCTGTGGACTCTTTCTTGGCCTCACCTGGAACTGGTGACTCTGATCCTATCTGCGCATTACCCAGACCTGGTGACTCTGGTCCTCACCTGGGCATCTTTGGTACCTGGTGACTCTGTTCCACACCTGAGCCTCACCTGCACATGATGACTCTGGAACCTCTCTGGGCCTCATCCTGACCTGGTGACTCTGGTCCCCAACTGGATGTCACCTGGACCAGGTGATTCTGGTACCCCGGTAGGCCTCAACCAGGTCCTGTGACTCTGGTCCTCCATTGGACCTCACCTCGACCTAGTGAATATGCTCCATCTGGATCTCATTGGACCTGATGATTCTGATCCCTACCTGGGCATCATCGGGACATGGTTCCACTGCATGGACTTCAGGTTGGCCTCAGCTGGACCTGTTAACTCTGGTCCCTACCTGGGCATCATCGGGACATGGTTCCACTGCATGGCCTGCAGGTTGGCCTCACCTGGACCTGTTTGCTGTGGACTCCTACTTGGCTTCACCTGGAACTGCTGACTCTGATCCTTACTGGGCCTCACCCAGATCTGGTGACTCTGGTCCTCACCTGTGGACCTTTATGACGTGGATACTCTTTTCCACACCTGAGCTTCACCTGGACATGATGACTCTGGATCCCCTCTGGGCCTCAGCCTGACATGGTGACATGGGCCCCATCTGGATGTCACCAAGACCAGGTGAATCTGGTACCCCTCTAGGCCTCACCTTGAACTGGTGACTCTGGTCCTCAACTGGGCTTCACCGGGACCTAGTGAATATGCTCCCCACCTCCGCCTCATCTGGAACTGGTGACTCTGGTTCTACCTGGGAATCATTGGGACATGGTTACTCTATTCCCCACTGGGACTGCCCTGATCCTGGTAACTCTGGTCCTGACTTTGGCCTCTTCTGTACCAGGTGACTCTGGCTCCACCTGGTCCTCACCTGTAACTGGTGATTGTCGTTCCCACATGGACATCATGTGGACCTGGTGGCTGCAGTGTTTCTAGCTTCTCATGTACCTCGTGACTCTGGTCTCCACCAGGGCCTCACCGGGACCTGGTGAGTGTGGTTGCCACCTGCACCTCACCTGGACCTGATGATTCTGGTCTGCACCTGAGACTACCCTGGATCTGGTGACTGTGGTCTCCACCTGGGCTTCACCTGGATTTGGGGAGTCCGGTCCCCATCTGGGCGTCACCTGGCCCTGTTGACCATGGTACTCAACTGGGCAAAATTGGGACCTGGTGACTGTTCCACACCTGTACCTCACCTGGACCAGGCGACTCTGGTCCCCCTCTGGGTCTCACCGTGCCTTAGTGACTGTGAACCCCACTTTGGACTGACTTGGACCTGCTGACCCTGGTTCCCACCTGCGACTGACGTCGTACTGTTGACTCTGGTACTTTCAAGGGCCTCCCCTGGACCTGGTGATCCTGGTCCCCACCTGGGCCTCACCTGGACGTGGTAACTTTTGTCACCACCGGTTACTCACCTAGACCTGGTTACTGTGTTCCACACCTGAGCCTCAAGTAGACCTGTTGACCATGGTCCCCAAGCCTGCCTCACATGGACCTGTTGCCTCTGATCCCCACCGGGGCCTCTCGTGTACCTGGTAACTCTGGTCCTCACCTGGGCATCATTGGTCCTGGTGACTAGGTTCCATACCTGAGGCTGCCCTAGACATGATGACTCTGGAACCTCTCTGGCTATCAACCTGACCTGGTGACTCTGGTCCCCATATGGATGTCACCTGGACCAGGGGATTATGGTACCCCTCTGGGCCTCAACCAGCTCTGGTGACTCTGGTCCTCAAATGGGCCTCACCTGGACCTAGTGAATATGCTCCATCTGGGCCTCATTTGGACCTGGTGACTCTGGTCCCTACCTGGGCATCATCGGGACATGGTTCCACTGCATGTCTTGCAGGTTAGCCTCACCTGGACCTGGTAACTCTGGTCCCTACCTGGGTATCATCGGGGCATGGTTCCACTGCATGGCCTGTAGGTTGGCCTCACCTGGAGCTGGTAACTCTCGTGCCTACCTGAGCATCTTTGGGACCTGGTTCCTCTGCATGGCCTGCAGGTTGGCCTCACCTGGAACTGGTGAGTGGGTTTGTCACCTGGCCTCACCCTTGCCTAGTGACACAGGTCCCCACGTTGGCCTCACTTGGACCTGGTGAATCTGGTCCTTACCTGGTTGTGACCCGGAACTGGTAACTCTGGGCACCACATGGGAATCACCTGGGCCTGGTGAATCTGGTCCCCATCTGGGCTCTCCCAGTCCTGTTGACTTTCTTCCACACCTGGACCTGATTGCTGTGGACTTCTTCTTGGGTAACCTGGAACTGCTGACTCTGCTCCTAACTGGGCCTCACCCAGATCTGGTGACTCTGATCCTCACCTGTGGACCATTAGACCTGGATACTCTGTTCCACACCTGAGCCTCACCTGGATATGTTGACTCTGGATCCCTTCTGGGCCTCAGCCTGACATGGGGACTCTGGACCCCATCTGGATGTCACCAGACCAGGTAAATCTGGTACCCCTCTAGGCTTCACCTAGACCTGGTGACTCTGGTCCTCAACTGGGCCTCAATGGGACCTAGTGAACATGCTCCCCACCTGCGCCACATCTGGGCCCGGTGACTCTGGTTCTACCTTGGCATCATCGGGACATGGTTACTCTATTCCCACTTGGAGTTACCTGATCCTGGTAACTCTGGTCCTGACTTTGGCCTCTTCTGTTCCAGGTGACTCTGGCTCCACCTGGGCCGCACCTGTAACTGGTGACTCTGATCCTAAGCATGGCCTCACCTGACCTGGTGACTGTGGTTCCCATCGGGACCTCACCTGGACCTCATGTCTCTGGTCCCACTTAGGCCTCACCAGGACCTGGTGTCTCTGCCACCCACCTGGGTAGCATCAGGATATGGTTACACTGTTCACTAACAGTGACCCAGCCGGACCTATTAACTCTGGTCTTCACCTGGGCCACACCTGGACATGGTGACACTTTTTCCCACGTGGGTCTCACCTGGACATGGTGAGTCGGATCCCCACCTGGTCCTCACCTGTAACTGGTGATTCTCATTCCCACATGGACATCATGTGGACCTGGTGGCTGCAGTGTTTCTAGCTTCTCATGTACCTCATGACTCTGGTCCCCACCAAGGACTCACCGGGACCTGGTGTGTGTGGTTGCCACCTCCGCCTCACCTGGACCTGGTGATTCTGGTCTGCACCTGAGACTAACCTGGATCTGGTGACGTGGTCCCCACCTGGGCTTTACCTGGATTTGGGGACTCCGGTCCCTATCTGGACCTCACCTGGCCCTGTTGTCCATGGTCCTCACCAGGGCAAAATTGGGACCCGGTGACTGTGTTCCACAACTGGACCTCACATGGACCACATGACTCTGGTCCCCCTCTGGGTCTCACCGTTCCCTAGTGACTGTGAAACCCACTTTGGCCTGACTTGGACCTCCTGACACTTGTTGCCACCTGCGCCTGACCTCGAACTGTTTACTCTGGTTATTTCAAGGTCCTCCCCTGTACCTGGTGATCCTGGTCCCCACCAGGGCCTCATCTGGACATGGTGACACTTTTCACCACGGAGGACTCACCTGGACCTGCTTACTATGTTCCACTCCTGGGCCTCAAGTAGACCTGTTGACCATGGTCCCCAAGCCGGCCTCACATGGACCTGTTGCCTCTGATCCCCACCGAGGCCTCACGTGTACCTGGTAACTCTGGTCCTCACCTGGGCCTCAACCGGACCTAGTGACTCTGGTCTCCAACTGGGCTTCACCTGATCTGGTGACTCTGGTCCACACCTGGACCTCTCCTGGACCTGGTGACTCTCTTTCCAACATGGACCTCACCTGGATCTGGTGACTCTGGTCCTCAGTTTGGCCTCACCTGGACCTGGTGTTTCTCGTCCCCATTTTGACCTATATCAGAACTGCTGAATCTTGCCCCACCTAGGCCGCACCCAGACCTGGTGACTCTTGTCCCCAGCTATGCCTCAATTCGACCTGATGAATCTGGTCCTCACGTGGGCCTCACATGGACCTGTGACTCAGCTGGAGAGAGTGGCTCTGGTTCCCACAAGGGGCTCACCTGATACTGCTGACTGGGGTGTGTTTCTATGCCTCACCAGGACCTAGTGATTCTGTTCCCCATCTGGGCCTGCATGGCCCTAGTGACTCTGGTCCTCACCCAGGCATCACTGGGACCTGGATACTCTATACCCCACATGAGCCTCACTTTGACCAGGGACTTCTGGTCCCATTCTGGGCCGCAAACTTAATGGTTACTCTGGTTCCCCTTCTGGGCCTCACCCTTACCTGGAGACTCTGGTCACCCCTTGGGGTTCAATTGGGCCTGGTGATTCTGGTCCTTAGCTGGTCCGCATCTGGATGTGGTGACTTGTCGCCACCTGGGCTTCACCTGGACTCGGTGAGTCCTGTTGCCACCTGCACCTCACCTGGACCTTGTGACTGTGGCCACACTTGGACCTCACCTGGATCTGGTGGCTCTGGTTCCCATATTGGGCTCTCCTGGACCTGGTTCCTGTGGTCTCCATCTGGCCTCACCTGGAACACAATGACTTTGATCCATATTTGGACCTCTCCTGCACCTGTTGACTCTGGTCCTTACCGGCGCATCATTGGGACCTGGATACTCTCTTATATAACTGGGCCTCACCTGGACCTGGTGACTTTGGTCCCACCTGGGCCTCACCTGGACGAGGTGACTGGTTCCCACAGGGACCTCACCTGGACCTGGTGACTCAGGTCCTCCTATGGGCATCATGGAACCTGGTTTCTCAGTTCCTCATCGGGGCCTCACCTGGACCTAGTGATTCTCTTCCCCCTCTGGGCCTCTTCCTGACGTGCTGACTCTGGTTCCCACCTGGATATCAACAGAACCGGGTGACTCTGGTCCCCCTCTGGGACTCACCCGGAGCTTGGGACACTTGTCCTCAGCTGGGCCTCAACAGGACCTGGTGAATCTACTCCTCACTTAGGCCTCGACTGGACCTTGTGACTCTTTTCCCACCTGGCATCAATGGGACATGGTTACACTGTTGCCCACCTGGGCCTCTCCTGGACATGATAACTTTGCTTCACACTTTGGCCTCAACTGGTCCTGATGAATCTTGTCCCCCCACCTAGACCTCAATCTGGACGTGGTGAGTGTGGTCCCCACCTGGGTCTCATTGGACCTGGTGACTCTCGTTCCCTCATGACCCACACCTGGACCTGGTGACTGTGGTGTTCTTGTAGACTCAGATTTACCTGGTGACTCCGGTCCCCACTAGGGCCTCAACTGGATCTGGTGACTCTGGCCTGCAGGATGACCCCACCTGGACATGGTGAGTGGGCTGAAACTCCATACCTGGTGACTCAGGTCCCCAGGTGGGCCTCTTGGACCTGGTGAATCTGGTCCTTACCTGGTCCTTCCCGGAACTGGTAACTCTGGTCACCACTTGGGCCTCACCTGGACCTTGTGAATCTGGTACCCATCTAGTCCTCACCCAGTCCTGGTGACTTTGTTCCCCACCCGGACATGATTTCTGTGGACTCTTTCTTGGCCTCACCTGGAACTGGTGACTCTGATCCTATCTGCACGTCACCCAGATCTGGTCACTCTGGTCCTCACCTGTGGACCATTATAACCTATATACTCTGTTCCACACCTGAGCCTCACCTGGACATGATGACTCTGGATCCGCTCTGGGCCTCAGCCTGACATGGTGACTCTGGTCCCCATCTGGGTGTCACCTGGACCAGGTGATTCTGGTACCCCTCCAGTCCTCAACTTGACCTGGTGATCCTGGTTCCCACCTGGGCCTCACCTGGACCTGGTGACTCTTGTCACCACCGGGGACTCACTTGGACCTGGTTACAGTGTTCCACACTGGGCCTCAAGTAGAACTCTTGACCATGGTCCCCAAGCCTGCCTCACATGGACCTGTTGCCTCTGATACCTACCAGCGCCTCACGTGTACCTGGTAACTCTGGTCCTCACCTGGGCCTCTTCTGCACCTACTGACTCTGGTCACCACCTGGGCTTCAACTCGATCTGGTGACTCTGGTCCCCACCTGGACTTCACCTGGATCTGGTGACTCTGGTCCCCACGTGGATCTCTCCTGGACCTGGTGACTCTCTTTCCAACATGGACCTCACCTGGATATGGTGACTCTGGTCCTCAGTTTGGCCTCACCTGGAACTGGTGTCTGTCGTCCCCACTTTGACCTAACTCAGAACTGCTGAATCTTCCCCCACCTAGGCCGCACCCAGACATGGTGACTCTTGTCCCCAGCTATGCCGCATCGACCTGATGAATCTGGTTCTCACGTGGGACTTACATGGACCTGGGACTCAGCTGGAGAGAGTGGCTCTGGTTCCCACAAGGGGCTCACCTGATACTGGTGACGGGGGTCTTTTTCTATGCCTCAGCAGGACCTAGTGATTTTGTTCCCCATCTGGGCCTGCATGGCCCCAGTGACTCTGGTCCTCACCCAGGCATCATTGGGACCTGGATACTCTATTCCACACCAGGGCCTCACTTTGACCAGGGACCTCTGGTCGCATTCTGGGCCTCAAACTTAACTGGTTACTCTGGTTCCCCCTCTGGGACTCACCCTTACCTGGTCACTCTGGTTCCCCCTTGGGCTTCACTTGGGCCTGGTGAATCTCGTCCTTAGCTGGTCTTCATCTGGAATTGGTGACTGGTCGCCATCTGGGTCTCACCTGGACTTGGTGAATCCTGTTGCCACCTGCACCTTACCTGGACCTTGTGACTGTGGTCCCAACTGGACCTCTCCTGGATCTGGCGGCTCTGGTTCCCATAAGGGGCACTGCTGGACCTGGTTCCTGTGGTCTCCATCTGGCCTAACTTGGAACACAATGACTCTGATCCATTTTTGGGCCTCTTCTGGACCTGTTGACTCTGGTCCTTACCTGGGCATCATTGGGACCTGGATACTCTCTTATATAACTTGGCCTCACCTGGACCTGGTGAGTGTGGTCCCACCTGGGCCTCACCTGGACGAGGTGACTTGTTCCCACAGGGACCTCACCTGGACCTGGTGACTCAGGTCCTCATATGGGCATCTATCGACCTGGTTTCTCAGTTCCACATCGGGGCCTCACCTGGACATAGTGATTCTCGTCCGACTCTGGGTGTCACCCTGACGTGCTGTCTCTGGTTCCCACCTGGATATCATCGGAACCGGGTGACGCTAGTCCCCCTCTGGGACTCACGTGGAGCTGGGGACCCTGGTCCTCAACTGGGTGTAAACAGGACCTGGTGAATCTACTCACTTAGGCCTCGTCTGGACCTTGTGATTCTTTTCCCACCTGGCATCAATGGGACATGGTTACTCTGTTCCCCACCTGGGCCTCACCTAGACATGATAACTTTGCTCCACACTTTGGCCTCAACTGGTCCTGATGACTCTGGTCCCCCACCTAGGCCTCAATCTGGACCTGGTGACTCTGGTCCCCACCTGGGTCTCACCTGGACTTGGTGACTCTCGTTCCCACATGAACCACACCTGGACCTGGTGACTGTGGTGTTTTTGTAGACTCACATTTACCTGGTGACTCCGGTCCCCACTAGGGCCTCACGTGGATCTGGTGACTTTGGCCTGCAGGCTGGCCTCACCTGGACCTGGTGAGTGGGGTTGCCACCAGGACCTCACCCATACCTGGTGACTCTGTCCCCACAAGGGCCTCTTGGATCTGGTGAATCTGGTAATTACCTGGTCCTCTCCCAGACCTGGGGACTCTGGTCACCACCTGGGTCTCACCTGGACCTAGTGAATCTGGTCCCCATCTGGGCCTCACCCAATCCTGGTGGCTTTGTTCCCCACCGGGACCTGATTGCTGTAGACTCTTTCTTGGCCTCACCTGGAACTGGGGACTCTGATCCTATCTGCTCGTCACCCAGACCTGGTGACTCTGGTCCTCACCTGGGCATCATTGGTACATGGTGACTCTGTTCTACACCTGAGCCTCACCTGGACATGATGACTCTGGAACCTCTCTGGGCCTCACCCTGACCTGGTGACTCTGGTCCCCATCTGGATGTCACCTTGACCAGGGGATTCTGGTACCCCTCTAGGCCTCAACCAGATCTGGTGCCTCTGGTCCTCAACTGGGCCTCACCTGGACCTAGTGAATATGATCCATCTTGGCCTCATTTGGACCTGGTGACTCTGGTCCCTACCTGGGCATCATAGGATATGGTTCCACTGCATGGCCTGCTGGTTTGCCTCACCTGGACCTTGTAACTCTGGTCCCTACCTGGTCATCATCTGGACATGGTTCCACACATGCCTACAGTTTGGCCTCACCTGGACCTGGTAACTCTAGTCCCTACCTGGGCATCATCGGGACATGGTTCCTCTACATGGCCTGCAGGTTGGCATCACCTGGACCTGGTGAGTGGGGTTATCACCTGTGCCTCACCCATGCCTGGTGACACAGGTCCCCACTTGGGCCTCACTTGGACCGGGTGAATCTGGTCCTTACCTTGTTCTCACCCGGAACTCGTAACTCTGGACACCACCTGGGAATCACCTGGGCCTGGTGTTTCTGTTCCCCATCTGGGCGTCATCCAGTCCTGGTGACATTGTTCCCCACCTGGACCTGATTGCTGTGGACCCTTTCTTGGCCACACCTGATTCTGGTGACTCTGGCCTGAAGGTTGTCCTCACCTGGACCTGGTGAGTGGGGTTGCCACCCCATACCTGGTGACTCAGTTCCACACGTGGGCCTCTTGGACCTGTTAATCTGGTCGTTACCTGGTCCTCTCCCAGACCCGGGAACTCTGGTCCCCAACTGGGCCTCATCGGGACTTGTCAATCTGGTCCCCATTTGGGCCTAACCCAGTCCTGGTGACTTTGTTCCCCACCTGGATCTGATTGCTGTGGACTCTTTCTTGGCCTCACCGGGAACTGGTGACTCTGATCCTATCTGCGCGTCACCCAGACCTGGTGACTCTGGTCCTCACCTGGGCATCATTGGTACCTGGTTACTCTGTTCCACACCTGAGCCTCACCTAGACATGATGACTCTGGATCCCCTCTGAGCCTCACCCTGACATGGTTACTCTGGTCCCCATCTGGATGTCACCTAGACCAGGTGAATCTGGTACTCCTCTGGGCCTCAACCAGATCTGGTGACTCTGGTCCTCAACTGGGCCTCACCTGGACCTAGTGAATATGCTCCATCTGGGCCTCATTTGGACCTGGTGACTCTGGTCCCTACGTGGGCAACATCGCGACCTGGTTCCACATAATGGTCTGCAGGTTGGCCTCTTCTTGACCTGGTAACTCTGTTCCCTACCTGGGCATCATCGGGACACGGTTACTCTGCATGGCCTGCAGGTTGGCGTCACCTGGACCTCGTACCTCTGGTCCCTACCTGGGCATCATCGGGACATGGTTCCTCTGCATGACCTGCAGGTTGGCCTCACCTGGACCTGGTGAGTGTGGTTGCCACCTGGGCCTCACACATACCTGGTGACTCAGTTCCCCACGTGGATCATGTGGACCTGGTGAATTTGGTCCTTACCTGGTCCTCTCCCGGACCCGGGGACTCTGGTCACAACCTGGGCCTCAGCTGGACCTGGTGAATCTGGTCCCCTTCTGGGTCTCACACAGTCCTGGTGACTTTGTTCCCCACCTGGACCTGATTGCTGTGGACTCTTTCTTGGCCTCACCTGGAACTGGTGACTCTGGTCCCTATCTGGATGTCACCTGGACCAGGGGATTCTGGTACCCCTCTGGGCCTCAACCAGATCTGGTGACTCTGGTCCTCAACTGGGCCTCACCTGGACCTAGTGAATATGCTCCATCTGGGCCTCATTTGGACCTGGTGACTCTGGTCCCTACGTGGGCAACATCGGGATTGGTTCCACATAATGGTCTGCAGGTTGGCCTCTTCTTGACCTGGTAACTCTGGTCCCTACCTGGGCATCATCGGGACACGGTTCCTCTGCATGGCCTGCAGGTTGGCGTCACCTGGACCTGGTGAGTTGGCTTGCCACCTGGGCCTCACCCATACTTGGTGACACAGGTCCCACGTGGGCCTCACTTGGACCTGGTGAATCTGATCCTTAACTGGTCCTCACCCAGAACTGGTAACTCTTGGCACCACCTGGGAATCACCTGGACCTGGTGAATCTGGTCCGCATCTGGGCCTCACCCAGTCCTGGTGAATTTGTTCCCCACCTGGACCTGATTGCTGTGGACTCCTTCTTGGCCTCACCTGGAAATTGTGACTCTGCTCCTAACTGGGCCTCACCCAGATCTGGTGACTCTGGTCCTCACCTGTGGACCATTATGACCTGGATACTCTGTTCCACACCTGAACCTCACCTGGACATGATGACTCTGGATCCCCTCTGGGCCTCATCCTGACATTGTGACTCTGGTCCCCATCTGGAGGTCCCCTAGACCAGGTGAATTTGGTACCCCTGTAGGCCTCAACTAGACCTGGTGAGTCTGATCCTCATCTGGGCCTCACCTGGACCTAGTGAATATTCTCCACACCTGCGCCTCGATGGACCTGGTGACTCTGGTTCTACCTGGGCATCATTGGGACATGGTGACTGTATTACCCACTGGGACTGACCTGATCCTGGCAACTCTGGTCCTTACTTTTGCCTCTTCTGTACCAGGTGACTCTGTGTCCACCTGGGCCTCACCTGTACCTGGTGACTCTGATCCGAAGCATGGCCTCACCTGCCCTGGTGACTGTGGTTCCCATCGGGACCTCACCTGGACCTCATGTCTCCAGTTACACTTGGGCCTCACCAGGACCTGGTGTCTCTGGTACCCACCTGGGTAGCATCAGGATATGGTTACACTGTTCACTAACACTCATCCAGCCGGACCTAATAACTCTGGTCTTCACCTGGGGCACACCAGGACATGGTGACACTAGTTCCCATCTGGGTCTCACCTGGACATGATGAGTGGGATCCCCACCTGGTCCTCACCTGTAACTGGTGATTTTCGTTCCCACATGGACATCATGTGGACCTGGTGGCTGCAGTGTTTCAAGCTTCTCATGTACCTCGTGTCTCTGGTCCCCACCGGGGCCTCACCGGGACCGGGTGAGTGTTGTTGCCACCTGCACCTCACATGGACCTGGTGATTCTGGTCTGCACCTGAGACTACCCTGGATCTGGTGACTGTGGTCCCCACCTGGGCTTCACCTGGATTTGGGGACTCCGGTCCCCATCTGGGCCTCACCTGGCCCTGTTGACCATGGTCCTCAACTGTGCAAAATTGGGACCCGGTGACTGTGTTCCACAACTGGACCTCACCTGGACAAGGTGATTCTTGTCCCACTCTGGGTCTCACCGTGCCCTAGTGACTGTGAACCCCACTTTGGCCTGACTTGGAACTGCTGACCCTGGTTGCCACCTGCGCCTGAACTCGAACTGTGGACTCTGGATCTTTCAAGGGCCTTCCCTGGACCTGGTGATCCTGGTCGGACCTGGGCCACACCTGGACGTGGTGACTCCTGTCACCAATGGGGACTCACCTGGACCTGCTTACTGTGTTCCACACCTGGGCCTCAAGTAGACCTGTTGACTATGGTCCCCAAGCCGGCCTCACATGGACCTGTTGCCTCTGATCCCCACCGGGTCCTCACGTGTACCTGGTAACTCTGGTCCTCACCTGGGCCTTATCTGGACCTAGTGACTCTGGTCCCCATCTGGGCTTCACATGGATCTGGTGACTCTGGTCCCCACCTGGACTTCACCTGGATCTGGTGACTCTGGACTCGACCTGGACCTCTCCTGCACCTCGTGACTCTCTTTCCAACATGGACCTCACCTGGATCTGGTGACTCTGGTCCTCAGTTTGGCCTCACCTGGACCTGGTGTCTCTCGTCCGCACTTGGACCTAATTCAGAACTGCTGAATCTTGCCCCACCTAGGCCGCACCCAGACCTGGTGACTCTTGTCCCCAGCTATGCCTGAATACAACCTGATGAATCTGGTCCTCACGTGGGCCTCACATGGACCTGGCACTCAGCTGGATAGAGTGGCTCTGGTTCCCAAAAGGGGCTCACCTGATACTGCTGAATGTGGTCTTATTCTATGCCTCACCAGGACCTAGTGATTCTGTTCCCCATCTGGGCCTGCATGGCCCTAGTGACTCTGGTCCTCACCCAGGCATCATTGGGACCTGCATACTCTATTCCACACCTGGGCCTCACTTTGACCAGGGACCTCTGGTCCCATTCTGGGCCTCAAACTAAACTGGTTACTCTGGTTCCCCCTCTGGGCCTCACCCTTACCTGGTGACGCTGGTCACCCCTTGGGCTTCACCTGGGCCTGGTGAATCTGGTCCTTAGCTGGTCCTCACCTGGATCTGGTGACTGGTCGCCACCTGGGCATCACCTGGACTTGGTGAATCCTGTTGCCACCTGCGCCTCACCTGGACCTTGTGACTGCGGTCCCACCTGGACCTCACCTGGATCTGGTGTCTCTGGTTCCCATATGGGGCTCTCCTGGACCTGGTTCCTGTGGTCTCCATCTGGCCTCACCTGGAACTCAATGACTCTGATCCATATTTGGGCCTCTCCTTGACCTGTTGACTCAGGACTTTACCTAGGCATCATTGGGACCTGGATACTCTCTTATATACCTGGGCCTCAACTGGAACTGGTTACTGTGGTCCCACATGGGCCTCACCTGGAGGAGGTCACTGGTTCCTACAGGGAACTCAACTGCACCTGGTGACTCAGGTCCTCATATGGGCATCATGGGACCTGGTTTCTTAGTTACACATCGGGGCTTCATCTGGACCTAGTGATACTCGTCCCCCTCTGGGCCTCACTCTCACGTGGTGACTCTGGTCCCCACCTGGATATCACCAGTACCGAGTGCCTCTGGTCCCCTCTGGGACTCCCCCTGTGCTGGGGACACTAGTCTTCAACTGGGCCTCAACAGGACCTAGTGAATCTACTCCTCACTTAGGCCTCGTCTGGACCTTGTGACTCTTTTCGCACCTGGCAACAATGGGACATTGTTACTCTGTTCCACAACTGGGCCTCACCTGGACATGATAACTTTACTCCACACTTTAGCCTCAACTGGTTCTGATGACACTGGTCGCCCCACCTTGTCCTCAATCTGGACCTGGTGACTGTGGTCCCCACCTGGGTCTCACCTGGACCTGGTGACTCTCGTTCCCACATGAACCACACCTGGATCTGGTGTCTGTGGTGTTCTTGTCGACTCACATTTACCTGGTGACTCCTGTCCCCACTAGGGCATCACCTGGATCTGGTGACTCTGGCCTGCAGGTTGGCCTCACCTGGACCTGGTGAGTGGGGTTGCCACCTGAGCATCACCCATACCTGGTGACTCAGGTCCCCACGTGGGACTCTTGGACCTGGTGAATCTGGTCCGTACCTGGTCCTCTCCCAGACCCTGGGACTCTGGTCACAACCTGGGCCTCACCTGGACCTAATGAATGAATCTGGTCCCCATCTGGTCCTCACCCTGTCCTGGTGACTTTGTTCCCCACCTGGACCTGATTGCTGTGGACTCTTTCTTGGCCTCACCTGGACCTGGTGACTCTGATCCTATCTGCGCGTCACCCAGACCTGGTCACTCTGATCCTCACCTGGGCATCATTGGTACCTGGTGACTCTGTTCCATACCTGAGCCTCACCTGGACATGATGACTCTGGAACCACTCTGGGCCTACCCCTGACCTGGTGACTCTGGTCTCCATCTGGATGTCACCTGGACCAGGTGACTCTGGGACCCCTCTAGGCCTCAACAAGGTCTGGGAACACTGGTCCACAACTGAGCCGCACCTGGACCTAGTGAATATGCTCCATCTGGGCCACAGTTGGACCTGGTGACTCTGGTCCCTACCTGGGCATCATCGGGACATGGATCCACTGCATGGCCTGCAGGTTGGCCTCAGCTGGACCTGGTAACTCTGGTCCCTACCTGGGCATCACGGGGACACGGTTCGTCTGCATGGCCTCCAGGTTGGCCTCACGTGGACCTAGTGAATGGGGTTGCCACCTGGGGCTCATCCATACCTGGTGACACAGGTCCCCACGTGGGCCTCACTTGGACCTGGTGAATCTGGTCCTTACCTGTTCCTCACCCGCACCTGGTAACCCTGGTCACCACCTGGGAATCACCTGGACCTGTTGAAACTGGTTCCCCTCTGGGCCTCACCCAGTCCTGTTGACTTTCTTCCCCACCTGGACCTGATTGCTGTGGACTCCTCTTGGCCTCAACTGAACTGGTGACTCTGATCCTAACTGGGCCTCACCCAGATCTGGTGACCATGGTCCTCACCTGTGGACCATTATGACCTGGATACTCTGTTCCACACCTGAGCCTCACCTGGACATGATGACTCTGGAACCTCTCTGGGCATCACCCTGACCTGGTGACTCTGGACCCATCTGGATGGCACCTGAAACAGGTGATTCTGGTACCCCTCTAGGCCTCAACCAGGTCTGGTGACACTGGTCCTCAACTGGGCCTCACCTGGACCTAGTGAATATGCTCCATCTGGGCCTCATTTGGACCTGGTGACTCTGGTCCCTACCTGGGCATCATCGGGACATGGTTCCACTTCATGGCCTGCAGGTTGGCCTCACCTGGACCTGGTGAGTGGGGTTGCCACATGGGCCTCACCCATAACTGGTGACTCTGACCCCACGTGGGCCTCTTGGACCTGGTGAATCTGGTCCGTACCTGGTCCTCTCCCAGACCCGCGGACTCTGGTCACCACCTGGGCCTCACCTGGACCTGTTGAATCTTTTCCCCATCTGGGCCTCACCCAGTCCTGGTGGCTTTGTTCTCCACCGGTACCTGATTGCTGTGGATTCTTTCTTGGCCTCACCTGGAACTGGTGACTCTGATCCTATCTGCTCGTCACCCAGAATTGGTGACACTGGTCCTCACCTGGGCATCATTGGTACCTGGTGACTCTGTTCTACACCTGAGCCTCACCTGGACATGATGATTCTGGAACCTCTCTGGGCCTCAGCCTGACCTGGTAACTGTGGTCCCCATCTGGATGTCACCTGGACCAGGGGATTCTGGTACCCCTCTAGGCCTCAACCAGATATGGTGACTCGGGTCCTAAACTGGGCCTCATCTGGACCTAGTGAATATGATCCATCTTGGCCTCATTTGGACCTGGTGACTCTGGTCCCTACCTGGGCATCATAGGGATATGGTTCCACAGCATAGCCTGCAGGTTGGCCTCACCTGGACATTGTAACTCTGGTCCCTACCTAGGCATTATCTGGACATGGTTCCACACATGCCCTGCAGGTTGGCATCACCTGCACCTGGTAATTCTAGTCCCTACCTGTGCATCATCAGTACATGGTTCTTCTGCATGGCCTGCAGGTTGGCATCACCTGGACCTGGTGAGTGGGGTTGTCACCTGTGCCTCACCCATGCCTTGTGACACAGGTCCCCACGTGGGCCTCACTTGGAACGGGTGAATCTGGTCCTTACCTTGTTCTCACCCGGAACTGGTAACTCTGGTCACCACCTGGGAATCACCTGGGCCTGGTGTTTCTGGTACCCATCTGGGCGTCATCCAGTCCTGGTGACATTATTCCCCACCTGGACCTGATTGCTGTGGACTCTTTCTTGGCCTCACCTGGAACTGGTGACTCTGATCCTATCTGCGCGTCACACAGACCTGGTGACTCTGGTCCTCACCTGGACATGATGACTCTGGAACCTCTCTGGGCCTCAACCTAACCTGGTGACTCTGGTCCCCATCTGGAACTCACCTGTATCTGGTGACTCTGGTCTCAGTTTGTCCTCACCTGGACTGGTGTCTATCGTCCCCACTTTGACCTAACTCAGAACTGCTGAATCTTGCCCCACCTAGGCCGCACCTAGACCTGATGACTCTTGTCCCCAGCGATGCCTCAATTCGACCTGATGAATCTGGGCCTAACATGGGCCTCACATGGACCTGGGACTCAGCTGGATAGAGTGGCTCTGGTTCCAACAAGGCGCTCATCTGTTAATGGTGACTTATTCACCAGTGGTCTTATTCTATGCCTCACCAGGACCTAGTGATTCTGTTCCCCATCTAGGCCTGCATGGCCCTAGTGACTCTGGTCCACACCCAGGCATCATTGGGACCTGCATACTCTAATCCACAATTGGGCCTCACTTTGAGAGGGACCTCTGTCCCATTCTGAGCCTCCAAATAAACTGGTTACTCTGGTACGCGCTCTAGGCCTCACCCTTACCTGGTGACTCTGGTCACCCCTTGGGATTCACTTGGGCCTGGTGAATCTGGTCCTAAGCTGGTCCGCACCTGGATCTGGAGACTGGACGCCACCTGGGCCTCACCTGGATTTGGTGAATCCTGTTGCCACCTGCGCCTCACCTGGACTTTGTGACTGTGGTCCCACCTGGATCTCACCTGGATCTTGTGGCTCTGGTTCCCATATGGGGCTCTTTTGGACCTGGTTCCTGTGGTCTCCATCTGGCCTCCCCTGGAACACAATGACTCTGATCCATATTTGGGCCTCTCCTGGACCTGTTGACTCTGGACCTTACCTGGGCATCATTGGGACCTGGATACTCTCTTATATACCTGGGCCTCACCTGGAACTGGTGACTGTGGTCCCACGTGGGCCTCACCTGGACGAGGTGACTGGTTCACACAGGGACCTCCCCTGGCCCTGGTGACTCAGGTCCTCATATGTGCATCATGGGACCTGGTTTCTCAGTTCCACATCGGGGCCTCACCTGGACCTAGTGATTCTCTTTCCCCTCTGGGCCTCATCCTGATGTGGTGACTCTGGTCCGCACCTGACTCACACCAGAACCGGGTGACTCTGGTCCCCCTCTGGGAATCACCCAGAGCTGGGGACACTGATACTCAACTGGGCCTCAACAGGACCTGGTGAATCTACTCCTCACTTCGGCCTCGTCTGGACCTTGTGACTCTTTTCCCACCTGGCATCTATGGGACATTTTTACTCTGTTCCCCACCTGGGCCTCACTTGGACCTTGTGACTCTCGTTCCCACATGAATCACACCTGGACCTGGTGACTGTGGTGTACTTGTAGACTCACATTTACCTGGTGACTCTGGCCCCACTAGGGCCTCACCTGGATCTGGTGACTCTGGCCTGCAGGTTGGCCTCACCTGGACTTGGTTAGTGGGATGCCACCTGGGCCTCACCCATACCTGGTGACTCAGGTCCCCATCTGGGCCTAACCTAGTCCTGGTGACTATGTTCCCCACCTGGACGTGTTTGGTCTGGACTCTTTCTTACCCTCACCTTGAACTGGTAACTCTGATCCTATCTGTGCATCACCCAGACCTGGTGACTCTCATCCTCACCTGGACATCATTGGTACCTGGTTACTCTGTTCCACACCTGAGCCTCACCTGGACATGATGTCTCTGGGACCTCTCTGGGCCTCACCCTGACCAGGTGATCTGGTCCCCATCTGGATGTCACCTGGACCAGGTGATTCTGGTACCCCTCTAGGTCTAAACCAGATCTGGTGTCTCTGGTCCTCAACTGGGCCTCGTCTGGACCTAGTGAATATGCTCCATCTGGGCCTCATTTGGACCTGGTGACTCTCTTCCCTACCTGGGCATCATCGGGACAAGGTTCCACTGCATGGCCTTTAGGTTGGCCGCACCTGGACCTGGTAACTGTGGTTCTACCTGGGCAACATCGGGACGTGGTTACTCTATTCCCAGTGGGACTGACCTGATAGTGGTAACTCTGGTCCTGACTTTGGCCTCTTCTGTGCCATGTGACTCTGGCCCCCTCTGGACCTCACCTGTAAGTTGTGACTCTGATCCTAAGCATGGCCTCACCTGACCTGGTGAATGTGGTTTCCATCTGTACCTCACCTGGACCTCTTGTCTCTGGTCCCACCTGGGCCTCACCAGGACCTTGTATCTGGTACCCACCTGAGTAGCATCAGGATATGGTTACACTGTTCACCAACAGTGACGCGGCCGGACCTATTAACTCTCGTCTTCACCTGGTCCACACTTGGACATGGTGACACTGGTTCCCACAAGGGTCTCACCTGGACATGGTGACTCAGATCCCCACCTGCTCCTCACCTGTAACTTGTAATTCTCGTTCCCACATGGACATCATGTGGACCTGGGGGCTGCAGTGTTACTAGCTTCTCATGTACCTCGTGACTCTGGTCCCCACCAGGGCCTCACCGGAACTTGGTGAGTGTGGTTGCCACCTGCACCTCACCAGGACCTGGTGCTTCTGGTCTCCACCTGAGACTACCCTGGATCTGTTGACTGTGGTCCCCACCTGGGCTTCACCTGAATTTGGAGACTCCGGTCCCCATCTGGGCCTCAACTGGCCCTGTTGACCATGGTCCTCAACTGTGCAGAATTGGGACCCGGTGACTGTATTCCACAACTGGATCTCACCTGGACAAGGTGACTCTGGTCCCCCTCTGGAACTCACTGTGCCCTAGTGACTGTGAAACCCACTTTGGCCTGACTTGGACCTGCTGACCCTGGTTGCCACCTGCGCCTGACCTCAAACTGTAGACTCTGGTTCTCTCAAGGGCCTCTCCTGAACCTGGTGATCCTGGTCCCCAATTGGTCCTCAACTGGACGTGGTGACTCTTGTCACCACCGGGGACTCACCTGGACATGATTACTTTGTTCCACACCTGGGCCTCAGGTAGACCTGTTGACCATGGTCCCCAAGCCGACCTCACGTGGACCTTTTGGCTCTGATACCCCCCGGGCCTCACGTGTATCTGGTAACTCTTATCCTCACTTCGGCCTCATCTGGACCTAGTGACTCTGGTCCCCAACTGGGCTTCACCTGGATCTGGTGACTCTGGTCCCCACCTGGACTTCACCTGGATCTGGTGACTCTGGTCCCCACCTGGACCTCTCCTGGACCTGGTGACTCTCTTTCCAACATGGACCTCACCTGGATCTGGTGACTCTGGTCCTCAGATTGGCCTCACTTGGACTGGTGTCTCTCGTCCCCACTTTGACCTAACTCGGAAGTGCTGAATCTTGCCCCACCTAGGCCGCACCCAGACCTGGTGACTCTTGTCCCCAGCTATGCCTCAATTCAACCTGATGAATCTGGTCCTGACGTGGGGATCACATGGACCTTGGACTCAGCTGGATAGAGTGGCTCTGGTTCCCACAAGGGGCACACCTGATACTGGTGATTGTGGTCTTATTCTATGCCTCACCAGGACCTAGTGATTCTGTTCCCCATCTGGGCCTGCATGGCCCTAGTGACTCTGGTCCTCACCCAGGCATCATTGGGACCTGGATACTCTATTCCACACCTGGGCCTCACTTTGACCAGGGACCTCTGGTCCTATTCTGGGCCTCAAACTAAACTCGTTACTCTGGTTCCCCTCAGGGCCTCGCCCTTACCTGGTGATTCTGGTCACCCCTTGGAATTCACTTAGGCCTGGTGAATCTGGTCCTTAGCTGGTCCGATTCTGGATCTGGTGACTGGTGGCCACCTGGGCCTCACCTGACTTGGTGAATCCTGTTGCCACCTTCGCCTCACCTGGACCTTCTGACTGTGGTCCCAACTGGACCTCACCTGGATCTGGTGGCTCTGGTTCCCATATGGGGCTCTCCTGGATCTGGTTCCTGTGGTCTCCATCTGGCCTCACCTGGAACACAATGACTCTGATCCATATATGGTCCTCTCCTGGACCTATTGACTCTGGTCCTTACCTGAGCATCATTGGGACCTGGATACTCTCTATATACCTGGGCCTCACCTGGACCTGGTGACTGTGGTCCCACCTGGGCCTCTCCTGGACGAGGTGACTGGTTGTCACAGGGACCTCACCTGGACCTGGTGACTCAGGTCCTCATATGGGCATCATGGGACCAGGGTTATCAGTTCCAAACGGGGTCTCATCTGTACCTAGTTATTCTCGTCCCCCTCTGTGCCTCACCCTGATGTGGTGACTCTGGTCCCCACCTGGATGTCACCAGAACCGGGTGACACTGGTCACCCTCTGGGAGTCACCCGGAGCTGGGGACACTGGTCCTCAACTGGGCCTCAACAGGACCTGGTGAATCTACTCCTCATTAAGGCCTCGTCTGGACCTTGTGACTCTTTTCCCACCTGGCATCAATGGGACATGGTTACTCTTCCCACCTGGGCCTCACATGGACATGATAACTTTGCTCCACACTTTGGCCTCAACTGGTCCTGATGATTCTGGTCCCCCAACCTAGGCCTCAATCTGGACCTGGTGAGTGTGGTCCCCACCTGGGTCTCACCTGGACCTGGTGACTCTCGTTCCCACATGAACCACACCAGGTCCTGGTGACTGTGTTGTTCTTGTAGAATCACTTTTAACTTGTGAATCCAGTCCCCACTAGGGCCTCGCGTGAATCGGTTGACTTGGCCTGCAGGGTGGCCTCACATGGACCTGGTTAGTGGGGATGCCACTTGGGTCTCACCCATACTTGGTGACTCACGTCTCCACCTGTGCCTCTTGGACCTGGTGAATCTGGTCCTTAACTTGTCCTCTCCCAGAACCGGGGACTCTGGTCACCACGTGGGCCTCACGTGGACCTGGTGACTCCGGTCCCCATCTGGGCCTCACTCAGTCCTGGTGACTTTGTTCCCCACCTTGACCTGATTGCTGTGGACTCTTTCATGGCCTCACCTGGACCTGGTGACTCTGATCCTATCTGCTTGTCACCCAGACCTGGTGACTCTGGTCCTCACCTGGGCATCATTGGTACCTGGTGACTCTGTTCCACACCTGAGCCTCACCTGGACATGAGGCTATGGACTCTCGAACCACTCTGGGCCTAACCCTGACCTGGTGACTCTGGTCTCCATCCGGATATCACCTGGACCAGGTGATTCTGGTAGCCCTCTCTGCCTCAACCAGGTCTGGTGACCCTGGTCCTCAACTGGGCCTCACCTGGACCTATTGAATATGCTCCATCTGGGCCTCATTAGGACCTGGTGACTCTCGTCCCTACCTGGGCATCATCGGGACATGGATCCACTGCATGGCCTGTAGGTTGGCCTCAGCTGGACCTGGTAACTCTGGTCCCTACCTGGGCATCATCGGGACACGGTTCCTCTGCATGGCCTCCAGGTTGGCCTCACCTGGATCTAGTGAGTGGCGTTGCCACCTGGGGCTCACCCATACCTTGTGACACAGGTCCCCACGTGGGCCTCATTTGGACGTGGTGAATCTGGTCCTTACCTGGTCCTCACCCGGAACTCCTAACGCGGGTCACCACCTGGGAATCACATGAACCTGGTTAATCTGGTCCCCATCTGGTCCTCATCCATTCCTGGTGATTTTGTCACCCCACCTGGACCTGATTACTGTGGACTCCTTCTTGGCCTCACCTGGAACTGGTGACTCTGTTCCTAACTGGGCCTCAACCAGATCTGGTGACTCTGGTCCTCACCTACGGACCATTAGGACCTGGATACTCTGTTCCACACTTGAGCCTCACCTGGACATGATGACTCTGGATCCCCTCTGGGCCTCACCCTGACATGATGAGTCTGGTCCCCATCCGGATGTCACCTAGACTAGGAGAATCTGGTATCCCTCTAGGACTCAACTTGACCTGGTGACTCTGGTCCTGAACTGGGCCTCACGGGGACCTAGTGAACATGCTCCCCACCTGCGCCTCATCTGGATCTGGTGACTCTGGTTCTACATGGGAATCACTGGGACCTGGATACTCTCTTATATACCTGGGCCTCACCTGGACCTGGTGACTGTGGTCCCACCTGGGCCTCACCTGGACGAGGTGACTGGTTCCCACAGGGACCTCACCTGGACCTGGTGAATCAGGTCCTCATATGGGCATCATGGGACCTGGTTTCTCAGTTCCACATCGGGGCCTCACCTGGACCTAGTGATTCTCGTCCCCCTCGGGGCCTCACCCTGACGTGGTGACTCTGGTCCCCACCTGGATATCACCAGAACCGGGTGACACTGGTCCCCCTCTGGGACTCTCCCGGAGCTGGGGACACTGGTCCTCAGCTGGGCTTCAACAGGACCTGGTGAATCTACTCCTCACTTAGGCCTCGTCTGGACCTTGTGACTCTTTTCCCACCTGGCATCAATGGGACATGGTTACTCTTCCCATCTGGGCCTCACATGGACATGATAACTTTGCTCCACACTTTGGCCTCAACTGGTCCTGATGACACTGGTCGCCCCACCTTGTCCTCAATCTGGACCTGGTGACTGTGGTCCCCACCTGGGTCTCACCCGACCTGGTGACTCTCGTTCCCACTTGAAACACACCTGGCCCTGTTGACTGTGGTGTTCTTGTAGACTGACATTAACCTGTGACTCCGGTCCCCACTAGGGCCTCACCTGGATCTGGAGACTCTGACCTGCAGGTTGGCCTCACCCTGACCTGGTGACTCTGGTCCCCATCTGGATGTCACCTGCTCCAGGTGATTCCGGTACCCCTCTAGGACTCAACCAGATCTGGTGACTGTGATCCTCAACTGGGCCTAACCTGCACCTAGTGAATATGCTCCATCTGGGCCTCATTTGGACCTGGTGACTCTGTTCCCTACCTGGGCATCATCGGGACATGTGTCCATTGCATGGCCTGCAGGTTGGCCTCACCTGGACCTGGTAACTCTGGTTCCTACCTGGGCATCATCGGGACATGTTCCACTGCATGGCCTGCAGGTTGGCCTCACCTGGACCTGAGAACTCTAGTCCCTACCTCGGCATCATCGGGACATGGTTCCTCTGCATGGCCTGCAGGTTGGCCTCTCATGGACCTGGTGAGCGGGGTTGTGACTTGGGCCTCACACATGCCTGGAGACACTGGTCCCCACTTGGGCCTCACTTGGACCTTGCGATTCTGGTCCTTACCTGGTCCTCACCCGGAACCCGTAACTCTGTTCACCACCTGGGAATCACCTGGACCTGGTGAATCTGGTCCTCATCTGGGCCTCACCCAGTCCTCGGGAATTTGTTCACCACCAGGACCTGATTGCTGTGAACAATTTTTTGGCCTCACCTGGAACTTGTGACTCTGATCCTATCTGCGGGTCACCCAGACCTGGTGACTCTGGTCCTCACCTGGGCATCATTGGTACCTGGTGACTCTGTTCCACACCTGAGCCTCACCTGGACATGATGACTCTGGAACCATTCTGGGCCTCACCCCGACTGGTGACTCTGGTCCTCATCTGGATGTCACCTGGACCAGGTGTTTCTTCTACCCCTCTAGGCCTCAACCATATCTGGTGTCTCTGGTCCTCAACTGGGTCTCACTGGGACCTAGTGATCATGCTCCCCACCTGCGCCCCATCTGGACCTGGTGACTCTGGTTCTACCTGGGCATCATCGGGACATGGTTACTCTATTCCCCACTGGGAGTGACCTGATCCTTGTAACACTGGTCTGACTTTGGCATTTTCTGTACCAGGTGACTCTGGCTCTACCTGGGCCACACCTGTAACTGGTGACTCTGATCCTAAGCATGGCCTCACCTGACCTGGTGACTGTGGTTCCCATCGGGAACTCACCTGGACTTCATGTCTCTGGTCCCACCTTGGCCTCACCAGGACCTGGTGTTTCTGGTACCCCCCTGGGTAGCATCAGGATATGGTTACACTGTACACTAACAGCGACCCAGCCGTACCTATCAACTCTGGTCTTCACCTGGGCCACTCCTGCACATGGTGACACTGGTTCCCACCTGGGTCTCACGTGGACATGGTGAGTAGGATCCCCACCTGGGCCTCACCTGTCACTGCTGATTCTCGTTCCCACATGTAATCATGTGGACTTGGTGGCTGTAGTGTTTCTAGCTTCTCATGTACCTCGTGACTCTGGTCCCCACCAGGGCATCATTGGGACCTGGTAAGTGTGGTTGCCACCTGCACCTCACCTGGACCTGGTGATTCTGGTCTGCACCTGAGACAAACCTGGAGTTGGTGACTGTGGTCCCCACCTTGGCTTCACCTGGATTTGGGGACTCCAGTCCACATCTGGGCCTCACCTGGCCCTGTTGACGATGGTCCTCAACTGGGCAAAATTGGGAGCCAGAGACTGTGTTCCACATCTGGACCTCACCTGGACCAGGTGACTCTGGTCCCCCTCTCGGTCTCACCGTGCGATAGTGACTGTGATCCCCACTTTGGCCTGACTTGGACCTGCTGACACTGGTTGCCACCTGCGACTGTCCTCGATCTCTTGACTGTGGTTCTTTCAAGGGCCTCCCCTGGACCTGCTGATCCTGGTCCCCACTTGGACCTCACCAGGACGTGGTGACCCTTGTCACCACCGGGGACTCACCTGGACCTGGTTACAGTGTTGCACACCGGGGCCTCAAGTAGACCTGTTGACCATGGTCCCCAAGCCGACCTCACATGGACCTGTTGCCTCTGATCCCCACCGGGGCCTCACGTGTACCAGGGAACTCTGGTCCTCACCTGGGCCTCATCTGGACCTAGTGACTCTGGTCCCCACCTTGGCTTCACCTCGATCTGGTGACTGGTCCCCACCTGGGCTTCACCTGGATCTGTTGACTCGCGTTCCCACCTGGACCTGTCCTGGACCTGGTGACTCTCTTTCCAACATGGACCTCACCTGGATCTGGTGACTCTGGTCCTCAGTTTGGCCTCACCTGGACCTGGTGTCTCTCGTCCCCTCTTTGACCTAACTCAGAACTGCTGAATCTTGACCCACCTAGGCCGCACCCAGACCTGGTGACACTTGTCCCCAGCTATGCCTCAATTCGACCTGATGAATCTGGTCCTCACGTGGGCCTCACATGGACCTTGTACTCAGCTGAATAGAGTGGCTCTGGTTCCCACAAGGGGCTCACCTGATACTGGTGACTGTGGTCTTATGTATGCCTCACCAGGACCTAGTGATTCTGTTCCCCATCTGGGCCTGCATGGGGATAGTGACTCTGGTCCGGTGAGCCATCATTGGGACCTGGATACTCTATGCCACACCTGGGCCTACCTTTGACCAGGGATCTCTGGTCCCATTTTGGGCCTCAAAATAAACTGGTTACTCTGGTTCCCCTCTGGGCCTCACCTTTACTTGGTGACTATGGTCACCCTTGGGGTTCACTTGGGCCTCGTGAATCTGGTCCTTAGCTGGTCCGCACCTATCCCTGGTGACAGGTCACCACGTGGGCCTCACCTGGACTTGGTGAATCCTGTTGCCACCTGCCCCTCACCTGGACCTTGTGACTGTGGTCCCACCTGGACCTCACCTGGATCTGGTGGCTCTGGTTCCCATATGGGGCTCTTCTGGACCTGTTCCCTGTGGTCTCCCTCTGGCATCACCTGGAACACAATGACTCTGATCTATATTTGGGCCTCTCCTGGACCTGTTGACTCTGGTCCTTACCTTTCCATCATTGGGACCTGGATACTCTCTTATATAGGGCCTCACCAGGACCTGGTGACTGTGGTCCCACCTGGGCCTCACCTGGACGGGGTTACTGGTTCCCACAGGGACATTACCTGGACCTGGTGACTCAGGTCCTCATATGGGCATCTTGGGACCTGGTTTCAAAGTTCCACATCGGGGCCTCACCTGGACCTAGTGATTCTCATCCCCCTCTGGGCCTCACCCTGACTTGTGACACTGGTCCCCACCTGGATATCACCAGAACCGGGTGACACACCCGGAGCTGGGGACACTGGTCCTCAGGTGGGCCTCAACAGGACCTCGTGAATCTACTCCAATCTTAGGCTTCGTCTAGACCTTGTGACTCTTTTCCCACCTGGCATCAATGGGACATGGTTACTCTGTTCCCCACCTGGTCCTCACCTGGACATGATAACTTTGCTGCACACTTTGGCCTCAACTGGTCCTGATGACTCTCGTCCCCAAACCTAGGCCTCAATCTGGACCTGGTGACTGTCGTCCCCAACTGGGTCTCAGCTGGACCTGGTGACTCCCGTTCCCACATGTACCACACCTGGACCTGGTGACTGTGGTGTTCTTGTAGACTCACATTTACCTTGTGAATCCCGTCCCCACTAGGGCCTCACCTGGATCTGGTGACTCTGGCCTGCAGGCTGGCCTCACTTGGACCTGGTGAGTGGTGTTGCCACCTGGGACTCACCCATAACTGGTGACTCAGGTCCCCACGTGGGCCTCTTGGACCTGGTGAATCTGGTCCTTACCTGGTCCTCTCACAGAACCGGGTACTTTGGTTACCACCTGGGCCTCACCTGGACCTGGTGAATCTGGTCCCCATCTGGGCTTCACCCAGTCCTGGTGAATTTGTTCCCCACCTGGACCTGATTGCTGTGGACTCTTTCTTGGCCTCACCTGGACCTGGTGACTCTGATCCTATCTGCGCGTCACCCAGATCTGGTGACTCTGGTCCTCACCTGGGCATCATTGGTACCTGGTGACTCTGTTCCACAGCTCAGCCTCAGCTGGACATGATGAGTCTCGAAACTCTCTATGCCTCACCCTGACCTGGTGACTCTGGTCCCCATCTGGATGTCACCTGGACCAGGGGATTCTGGTACCCCTCTCGGCCTCAACCAGATCTGGTGATTCTGGTCCTCAACTGGGCCTCACCTGGACCTAGTGAATATGCTCCATCTGGGCCTCATTTGGAGCTGGTGACTCTGGTCCCTACGTGGGCAAAATCGGACCATGGTTCCACATAATGGTCTGCAGGTTGGCCTCTTCTTGACCTGGTAACTCTGATCCCTACCTGGGCGTCATCGGGACACGGTTACTCTGCATGGCCTGCAGGTTGGCGTCACCTGGACCTCGTACCTCTGGTCCCTACCTGGGCATCATCGGGACACGGTTCCTCTGCATGGCCTGCAGGATGGCCTCACCTGGACCTGGTGAGTGGGCTTGCCACCTGGGCCTCACCCATGCATGGTGACACCGGTCCCCACGTAGGCCCCAGTATCCTGGTGAATCTCGTCCTTACCTGGTCCTCAACCGGATCTGGTAACCCTAGTCACCACCTGGGAATCACCTGGACCTGGTGTATCTGGCCCCATCGGGGCCTCACCCAGTCCTGGTGACTTTGTTCCCCTCTGGACCTGATTGCTGTGGACGCCTTCTTGGCCTCAACTGGAACTGGTGACTCTGATCCTAACTGGACCTCACCCAGATCTGGTGACTCTGGTCCTCACCTGTGGACCATTATGACCTGGATACTCTGTTCCACACCTGAGCCTCACCTGGACATGATGACTCTGGATCCCGTCGGGGCCTCACCCTGACATGGTGACTCTGGTCCCCATCTGGATGTCACCTAGACCAGGTGAATCTGTTACCCCTCAAGGGCTCAAATATACCTGGTGACACTGGTCCTCAACTGGGTCTCACCGAGACCTAGTGAATATGCTCCCCACCTGCGCCTCATCTGGACCTGGTGACGCTGGGTCTACCTGGGCATCATCGGAACATGGTTACTCTATTCCCCACTGGGACTGACCTGATCTGGTAACTCTGGTGCTGACTTTGGCCTCTTCTGTACCAGGTGACTCTGGCTCCACCTGGGCCTCACCTGTAACTGGTGACTCTGATCCAAGCATGGCCTCACCTGACCTGGTGACTGTGGTTCCCATCGGGACCTCACCTGGACCTCATGTCTCTGGTCCCACCTGGGCCTCACCAGGACCTGGTGTCTCTCGTACCCAACTGGGTAGCATCAGGATATGGTTACACTGTACACTAACAGTGACCCAGCCGTACCTATCAACTCTGGTCTTCACTTGGGCCACTCCTGCACATGGTGACACTCGTTCCCACCTGGGTCTCACCTGGAAATGGTGAGTCAGATCCCCACCTGGTCCTAACCTGTAACTGGTGATTCTCATTCCCACATGGATATCATGTGGACCTGGTGGCTGCAGTGTTTCCAGTTTGTCAAGTACCTCGTGACTCTGGTCCCCACCAGGGCCTCACCGGGACCTGGTGAGAGTGGTTGCCAACTGCACCTAACCTGGACCTGCTGATTCTGGTCTGCACCTGATACTACCCTGGATCTGGTGACTGCTGTCCCCACCTGGGCTTTACCTGGATTTGGGTACACCGGTCCCCATCTTGGCCTCACCTGGCCCTTTTGACCATGGTCCTCAACTGGGCAAAATTGGGACGCGGTAACTGTGTTCCGCAACTGAACCTCACCTGGACCAAGTGACTCTGGTGCCCCTCTGGGTCTCACCATGCCCTAGTTACTGTGAACCCCACTTTGGGCTGACTTGGACCTGCTGACCCTGATTGCCACCTGCACCTGAACTCGAACTGTTGACTCTGGTTCTTTCAAGGGCCTCCCCTGTACCTGGTGATCCTGGTCCGCAACTGGGCCTCACCTGGACGTGGTGACCCTTGTCACGACCGGGGACTCACCTGGACCTGCTTACTGTGTTCCAAACCTGGGTCTCAAGTAGACATGTTGACCATGGTCCCCACGCCGGCCTCACATGGACCTGTTGCCTCTGATCCCCACCGGGGCCTCACGTGTACCTGGTAACTCTGGTCCTCGCCTGGGCCTCATCTGGACCTAGTGACTCTGGTCCCCACCTGTGCTTCACCTGGATCTGGTGACTCGGGTCCCCACCTGGACCTCACCTTGATCTGGTGACTCTGGTCCTCAGTTTGGCCTCACCTGGACCTGGTGTCTCTCGTCCCCACTTTGACCTAACTCAGAACTGCTGAATCTTGACCCGCCTAGGCCGCATCCAGACCTGGTGACTCTTGTCCCCAGCTATGCCTCAATTCGACCTGATGAATCTGGTCCTCACGTGGGCCTCACATGGACCTGGGACTCACCTGGATATAGTGTCTCTGGTTCCCACAAGGGGCTCACCTGATACTGTTGACTGTGGTCTTATTCTATGCCTCACCAGGACCTAGTGATTCTGTTCCCCATCTGGGTCTGCATGGCCCTAGTGACTCTAGTCCTCACCCAGTCATCATTGGTACCTGGATACTCTATTCTACAACTAGGCCTCACTTTGTCCAGGGACCTCTGGTCCCATTCTGGTCCTTAAACTAAACTGGTTACTCTGGTTCCCGCTCTGGTCCTCACCCTTACCTGGTGACTCTGGTCACCCCTTGGGCTTCACTTGGGCCTGGTGAGTCTGGTCCTTAGCTGGTCCGCACCTGGATCTGCTGACTGGTCGTCACCTGGACCCCACGTGTACTTGGTGAATCCTCTTGCCACCTGCGCCTCACCTGGACCTTGTGACTGTGGCCCCACCTGGACCTCACCTGGATCTGGTGGCTCTGGTTCCCACATGGGGCTTTCCTGGACCTGGTTCCTGTGGTCTCAATCTGGCCTCACCTGGAACACAATGACTGTGATCCATTTTTGGTCCTTTCCTGGACCTGTTGACTCTGGTCCTTACCTGGGCATCATTGGGACCTGGATACTCTCTTAAATACCTGGGCTAAACCTTGACCTTGTGACTGTGGTCCCACCTGGGCCTCACCTGGACGAGGTGACTGGTTCCCACAAGGACCTCACCTGGACCTGGTGACTCAGGTCCTCATATGGGCATCATGGGACCTGGTTTCTCAGTTCCACATCGGGGCCTCACCTGGACCTAGTGATTCTCGTCCCATTATGGTCCTCATCCTGACGTGGTGACTCTGGTCCCCACCTGGATATCACCAGAACCGGGTGACGCTGGTCCCCCTCTGGGACTCACCCGGAGCTGGGGACACTGGTCCTCAACTGGGCCTCAACACGACCTGGTGAATCTACTCCTCACTTAGGCCTCGTCTGGACCTTGTGACTCTTTTTCCACCTGGCATCAATGGGACATGATTAGTCTGTTCCCCACCTGGGCCTCACCGGGACATGAGAACTTTGCTTCACACTTTGGCCTCAACTGGTCCTGATGACTCTGGTCCCCCGACCTAGGCGTCAATCTGGACCTGATTGCTGTGGACTCCTTCTTAGCCTCAACTGGAACTGGTGACTCTGATCCAGATTGAAGATCCCCAATCTTGGCCTCACCTGGCCTTGTCAACCATGGTCCTCAACTGGCAAAATTGGGACCCGGTGACTGTGTTCCACAACTGGACCTCACTTGGACCAGGTGACTCTGGTCCCCCTCTGGGTCTCACCGTGCCCTAGTGACTGTGAACCCCACTTTGGCCTGACTTGGACCTGCTGACCCTGGTTGACACGTGCGCCTGACCTCGACTGTTGACTCTGGTTCATTCAAGGGCTTCCCCTGTACCTGGTGATCCTGGTCCCCCCCTGGGACTCACCTGGACGTGGTGACTCTTGTCACCACCAGGGACTCACCTGGACCTGCTTACTGTGTTCCACACCTGGGCCTCAATTAGACCTGTTGGGGATCCCTGGGTGGCGCAGCGGTTTGGCGCCTGCCTTTGCCCCGGGGCGCGATCCTGGAGACCCGGGATCGAATCCCACGTCGGGCTCTCGGTGCATGGAGCCTGCTTCTCCCTCTGCCTATGTCTCTGCCTCTATCTCTCTGTGACTATCATAAATAAATAAAAATGTTTAAAAAAAAAAAAAAAAAAAAAAAAAAAAAAATTAGACCTGTTGACCATGGTATCGAAGCCGGCCTCATATGGACCTGTTGCCTCTGATTCCCACCGGGGCTTCAAGTGTACCTGGTAAAACTGGTCTTCACTTGGGCCTCATCTGGACCTAGTGATTCTGGTCCCCACCTTGGCTTCACCTGGATCTGGTGACTCTGGTCCTCAGTTTGGCCTCACCTGTACCTGGTGACTCAGGTCCTCATTTGGTCATTATGGGACCTTTTTTCTCAGTTCCACATCGGGGCCCCACCTGAAACTAGTGATTCTCGTCCCCCTCTGGGCCTCACGCTGACGTGGTGAGTCTTATCCCCACCTGGATATCACCAGAACCGGGTGACTCTGGTCCCCCTCTGGGTCTGACCCGGACCTGGGGTCACTGGTGCTCAACTGGGCCTCCACAGGACCTGGTGAATCTAGTCCTCACTTAGGCCTCATCTGTACCTTGTGACTCTTTTCCCACCTGGCATCAATGGGACATGGTTACTCTGTTCCCCAACTAGACATCACCTGGACATGACAACTTTGCTCCACACTTTGGACTCAACTTGTCCTGATCAATTTGTTCCCCCCACCTAGGCCTCAATCTGGACCTGGTGACTATGGTCCCCACCTGGGTCTCACCTGGACCTGGTGACTCTCGTTCCCACATGAACCACACCTGGACCTGGTGACTCTCGTTTTCTTGTAGACTCACATTTACCTGGTGACTCCGGTCCCCACTAGGGCCTCACCTGGATCTGGTGACTCTGGCCTGCAAGTTGGCCTCACCTGGACTTGGTGAGTGGGGTTGCCACCTGGGCCTCACCCATACCTGGTGACTCAGTTTCACACGTGGGCCTCTTGGACCTGGTGAATCTCGTCCTTACCTGGTCCTCTCCCAGACCCGGGGACTCTGGTCACCACCTCGCCTCACCTGGACCTGGTGAATCTGGTCCCCATCTGGGCCTCACCCAGTCCTGGTGACTTTGTTCCCCACCTGGACCTGATTGCTGTGGACTCTCTCTTGGCCTCACCTGGAACTGGTGACTCTGATCCTATCTGAGCGTCACCAAGACCTGGTGACTCTGGTCCTCACCTGGGCATATCATTGGTACCTGGTTACTCTGTTCCACACCTGAGCCTCACCTGGACATGATGACTCTGGAACCTCTCTGGGCCTCACCCTGACCTGATGACTCTTGTCCCCATCTGGATGTCAACTGGACCAGGTGATTCTTGTACCCCTCTAATACTCAACCAGATCTGGTGACTCTGGTCCTCAACTGGGCCTCACCTGGACCTAGTGAATATGCTCCAACTGGGCCTCATTTGGACCTGGTAACTCTGGTCCCTTCCTGGGCATCATCGGGACACGGTTCAGCTGCATGGCCTTCAGGTTTGCCTCACCTGGACCTGGTAACTCTGGTCCCTACCTGGGCATCATCGGGACATGGTTCCTCTACATGGCATGCAGGTTGGCCTCACCTGGACCTGGTGAGTGGGGTTGGCACCTGGGCCTCACCCATACATGGTGACACAGGTCCCCCGTGGGCCCAGTATGACCTGGTGAATCTCGTCCTTACCTGGTCCTCACCCGCACCTGGTAACCCTGATCAACACCTGGGAATCACCTGGACCTGGTGAATCTGGTCCCCATCTGGGCCTCACCCAGTCCTGGTGACTTTGTTCCCCTCTGGACCTGATTGCTGTCGATTCCTTCTTGGCCTCAACTGGAAGTGGTGACTCTGATCCTACCTGGGCCTCACCCAGATCTGGTGACTCTGGTCCTCACTTTGGACCATTATTACCTGGATACTCTGTTCCACACCTGAGCCTCACCTGGACATGATGACTCTGGATCCCCTCTGGGCCTCACCCTGACATGGTGACTCTGGTCCCCATCTGGATATCACCTAGACCAGGTGAATCTGTTACCCCTCTAGGGCTCAAATAGACCTGGTGACACTGGTCCTCAACTGGGTGTCACCGAGACCTAGTGAATATGTTCTCCACCTGCGCCTCATCTGGACTTGGTGACGCTGGGTCCACCTGGGCATCATCGGGACATGGTTACTCTGTTTCCCACTGGGACTGACCTGATCCTGGTAACTCTGCTCCTTACTTTGGCCTCTTCTGTACCAGGTGACTCTGGCTCCACCTGGGCCTCACCTGTAATTGGTGACTCTGATCCAAAGCATGGCCTCTCCTGACCTGTTGACTGTGGTTCCCATCGGGACCTCACCTGGACCTCATGTCTCTGATCCCACCTGGGCCTCACCAGGACCTGGTGTCTCTGGTACACACCTGGGTAGTCTCAGGATATGGTTACACTGTTCACTAACAGTGACCCAGCCGGACCTATTAACTCTGGTCTTCACCTGGGCCACACCTGGACCTGGTGACACGCGTTCCCACCTGGGTCTCACCTGGAAATGGTGAGTCAGATACCCACCTGGTCCTAACCTATAACTGTTGATTCTCGTTCCCACATGGACATCATGTGGACCTGGTGGCTGCGGTGTTTCTAGTTTGTCATGTACCTTGTGACACTGTTCCCCACCAGGGCCTCACCGGGACCTGGCGAGTGTGGTTGACACCTGCACCTCACCTGGACCTGGTGATTCTGGTCTGCACCTGAGACTACCCTGGATCTGGTGACTGTGGTCCCCACCTGGGCTTCACGTGGATTTGGGGACTCTCGTTCCCACATGAACCACACCTGGACCTGGTGACTGTGGTGTTCTTGTAGACTCATATTTACCTGGTGACTCCGGTCCCCACTAGGGCCTCACCTGGATCTGGTGACTCTGGCCTGCAGGTTGACCTCAACTGGACCTGGTGAGTGGGTTGCCATTAGGGCCTCACCCATACCTGGTGACTCAGGTCCCCACGTGAGCCTCTTGTACCTGGTGAATCTGGTCCTTACCTGGTCCTCTCCCAGACCCGATGACTCTGGTCACCACCTGGGCCTCACCTGGACCTGGTGAATCTGGTCCCAATCTGGGCCTCACCCAATCTTGGTGACTTTGTTCCACACCTTGACCTGATTGCTGTGGATTCTTTCTTGGCCTCACCTGGAACTGGTGACTCTGATCCTATCTGCGCGTCACCCAGACCTGTTGACTCTGGTCCTCACCTGGGCATCATTCGTACCTGGTGACTCTGTTCCACACCTGAGCCTCACTTGGTCATGATGACTCTGGAAATTCTCTGGGCCTCACCCTGACCTGGTGACTCTGGTCCCCATTAGGACGTAACCTGGACTGGGTGATTCTGGTTCCCATCTAGGCCTCAAGCAGATCTGGTGATTCTGGTCCTCAACTGGGCCTCACGTGGACTTAGTGAATATGCTCCATCTTGGCCTCATTTGGACCTGGTGACTCGGGTACCTAACTGGGCATCATCGGGACATGGTTCCGCGCATTGCCTGCAGGTTGGCCTCACCTGAACCTGGTGAGTGGGATTGCCACCTGTGGCTCACCCATACCTGGTGACTCAGGTCCCCACGTGGGCCTCTTGGACCTGGTGAATCTGGTCCTTACCTCGTCTTCTCCCAACCTGGGGACTCTGGTCATCACCTGGGCCGCACCTGGAGAAGGGAAACTGGTCCCCATCTGGGCCTCACCCAGTCCTGGTTACTTTGTTCCCCACCTGGAACTGATTGCTGTGGACTCTTTCTTTGCCTCACCTGCAACTGGTGACTCTGATCCTATCTGCGCGTCACCCAGATCTGTTGACTCTGGTCCTCATGTAGGCATCTTGGTACCTGGTGACTCAGTTCCACACCTGAGCCTAACCTGGACATGATGACTCAGGAACCTCTCTGGTCCTCACCCTGTCCTGGTGACTCTGGTCCCCATCTGGATGTCACCTGGAGCAGGTGATTTTGGTACCCCTCTGAGCCTCAACCAGATCTGGTGACTCTGGTCCTCAACTGGGCCTCACCTGGACCTAGTGAATATGCTCCATCTGGGCCTCATTTGGACCTGGTGACTCTGGTCCCTCCCTCGGCATCATCGGTACATGGTTCCACTGCATGGCCTGCAGGATGGTATCACCTGGACCTGGTAACTCTGGTTCCTACATGGGCATCATCGGGACACGGTTCGTCTGCATGGCGCGAAAGATGGCCTCTCCTGGACCTGGTGAGTATGGTTGCCACCTGTGCCTCACCCGTACCTGGGAACACAGGCCCCTCGTCGGCCTCTTGGACCTGGTGAATCTGGTCCTTACCTGGTCGTCTCCCATACCTGGGGTCTCTGGTCACCCCCTGGGCTTCACCTGGACCTGGTCAATCTGGTCTCCATCTGGGCATCACACAGTCCTGGTGACTTTGTTCCCCACCTGGATGATTGCTGTGGACAATTTCTTGGCCTCACCTTGAACTGGTGACTCTGATCCTTTCTGCGCATTACCCAGACCTGGTGACTCTAGTCCTCACCTGGGCATCTTTGGTACCTGGTGACTCTGTTCCACACCTGAGCCTCACCTGGACATGTTAACTCTGGAACCTCTCTGGGCCTCATCCTGACCTAGTTAACATACTCCCCACCTGCGCCACATCTGGGCCTGGTGACTCTGGTTCTACCTGGGCATCACCGGGACATGGTTACTCTATTCCCAATTGGAGTGACCTGATCCTGGTAACTCTGGTCCTGACTTTGGACTCTTCTGTACCAGTTGACTCTGGATCCACCTTGGGTTCACCGGTAACTGGTGACTCTGATCCTAAGCATGACCTCACCTGACCTGGTGACTGTGGTTCCCATCGGGACCTCACCTGGACCTCATGTCTCTGGTCCCAACTGGGACTCACCAGGACCTGGTGTCTCTGGTACCCACCTTGGTAGCATCAGGATACGGTTACACTGTTCACTAACAGTGACCCAGCCGGACCTATTAACTCTGGTCTTCACCTGGGCCACACCTGGACATGGTGACACTGGTTCCCACCTGGGTCTCACCTGGACATGGTGAGTCGCATCCACAACTGGTCCTCCCCTGTAACTGGTGATTCTCGTTCCCACATGGACATCATGTGGACGTGGTGGCTGCAGTGTTTCTAACTTCTCATGTACCTCGTGACTCTGGTCCCCACCAGGGCCTCACAGGGACCTGGTGAGTGTGGTTGCCACCTGCACCTCAAGTGGACCTGGTCATTCTGGTCTGCACCTGAGACTACCCTGGATCTGGTGACTGTGGTCCCCACCAGGGCTTCACCTGCTTTGGGGACTATGGTCTCCATCTGGGCCTAACCTGGCCCTGTTGACCATGGTCCTCAACTGGGCAAAATTGGGACCCGGTGACTGTATTCCACAACTGGACCTCACCTGGACCAGGTGATTCTGGTCTCCCTCCGGGACTCACCACGCCCTAGAGACTGTGACCCAAGTTTGCCCTGACTTGGACCTGCTGACCCTGGTTGCCACCTGCGTCTGACCTCGAACTGTTGACTCTGGTACTTTCAAGGGCCTACCCTGTCCTTGTGATCCTGGTCCCCACCTGGGACTCACCTGGACGTGGTGACTCATGACACAACCGCGTACTCACCTGGACCTGCTTACTGTGTTCCACATCTGGGCCTCAAGTAGACTTGTTGACCATGGTCCCCAAGCCGGCCTCACATGACCTGTTGCCTCTGATCCCCACCGGGGCCTCACGTGTACCTGGTAACTCTGGCCCTCATCTGGGCCTCATCTGGACCTAGTGACTCTGGTCCCCACCTGGGCTTCACATGGATCTGGTGACTCTGGTCCCCACCTGTACCTCACCTGGATCTGGTGACTCTGGTCCCCACCTGGACCTCTCCTGCACCTGGTGACTCTCTTTCCAACATGGACCTCACCTGGATCTGGTGACTCTGGTCCTCAGTTTGGCCTCACCTGGACCTTGTGTCTCTCGTCCCCACTTTGCTCTAACTCTGAACTGCTGAATCTTGCCCCACCTAGGCCGCACAAAAACCTGGTGACTCTTGTCCCCAGCTATGCCTCAATTCGACCTGATGAATCTGGTCCTCACGTGGGCCTCACATGGACCTGGGACTCAGCTGGATAGAGTGGCTCTGGTTCCCACAAGGGGCTCAACTGATACTAGTGACTGTGGTCTTATACTATGCCTCACCAGGACCTAGTGATTCTGTTCCCCATCTGGGCCTGCATGGCCCTAGTGACTCTGGTCCTCACCCAGGAATCATTGGGAACTGGATACTCTATTTCACACCTGGGCCTCACTTTGACCAGGGACCTCTGGTCCCATTCTGGGCCTCAAACTAAACTGGTTACTCTGGTTCCCGCTCTGGTCCTCTCCCTTACCTGGTGACTCTGGTCACCCCTTGGGCTTCACTTGGGCCTGGTGAATCTGGTCCTTAGCTGGTCCACACCTCGAATTGGTGACTGGTCGCCACCTGGGTCTCACCTGGACTTGGTGAATCCTGTTGCCTCCTGCACCTTACCTGGACCTTGTGACTGTGGTCACACCTGGACCTCACCTGGATCTGGTGGCTCTGGTTCCATATGGGGCTCTCCTGGACCTGGTTCCTGTGGTCTGCATCTGGCCTCACCTGGAACACAATGACTCTGATACTTATTTGGGCCTCTCATGGACCTGTTGACTCTGGTCCTTACCTAGGCATCATTGGGACCTGGATACTCTCTTATATACCTGGGCCTCACCTGGACCTGGTGACTGTGGTCCCACCTAGGCCTCACCTGGACGGGGTGACTGGTTCCCACAGGGACCTCACCTGGACCTGGTGACTCAGGTCCTCATATGGACATCATGGGACCTGGTTTCTCAGTTCCACATCGGGGCCTCACCTGGACCTAGTGATTCTCGTCCCTCTCTGGGCCTCACCCTGACGTGCTGACTCTAATCCCCCCCCGGATATCACCAGAACCGGGTGACTCTGGTCCCCCTCGGGACTCACCCGGAGCTGGGGTCACTGGTCCTCAACTCGGCCTCAACAGGACCTGGTGAATCTACTCCTCACTTAGGCCTCGTCTGGAACTTGTGACTCTTTTCCCACCTGGCAACAATGGGACATGGTTACTCTGTTCCGCACCTGGGCCTCACATGGACATGATAACTTTGCTCCGCACTTTGGCCTCACCTGGTCCCGATGACGCTGGCCCCATCCGAGGCCTCAATCTGGACCTGGAGACTGTCGTCCCCACCTGGGTCTCACTTGGACCTGGTGACTCTCGTTCCCACATGAACCACAACTGGACCTGGTGACTGTGGTGTACTTGTAGACTCACATTTACCTGGTGACTCCGGTCCCCACTAGTGCCTCACCTGGATCTGGTGACTTTGGCCTGCAGGTTGGCCTCACTTGGACCTGGTGAGTGGGGTTGCCACCTGGGCCTCACCCAAACCTGGTGATCTGGTCCCCATCTGGATGTCACCTGCACCAGGTGATTCTGGTACCCCTCTAGGCCTCAACCAGTTCTGGTGACTCTTGTCCTCAACTGGGCCACACCTGGACATAGTGAATATGCTCCATTTGGGCCTCATTTGGACCTGGTGACTCTGGTCACTCACTGGGCATCATCGGGAAATGGTTCCACAACATGGCCTGCTGGTTGGCCTCACCTGGACCTGGTAACTCTGGTCCGTACCTGGGCATCATCGAGACATGGTTCCGCTGCATGGCCTGCAGTTTGGCCTCATCTTGACCTGGTGAGTGGGGATCCCACCTGGGTCTTACCCATGCCTGGTGACACAGGTCCCCACGTGGGCCTCACTAGGACCTGGTGAATGTGGTCCTTACCTAGTCCTCACCCGGAACTGGTAAATCTGGTCACCACCTGGGCATCACCTAGTCCTGGTGACTTTGTTCCCCACCTGGACCTGATTGCTGTGGACACCTTCTTGGCCTCACCTGGAAGTGGTAACTCTGATCCTAACTGGGCCTCTCCCAGATATGGTGACTCTGGTCCTCACCTGTGGACCATTATGACCTGGATACTCTGTTCCTCACCTGAGCCTCACCTGGACATGATGACTCTGGATCCCCTCTGGGCCTCGCCCTGACCTGGTGACTCTGGTCCCCATCTCGATGTCACCTGGACCAGGTGATTCTGGTACCCTTATAGGGCTCAACCAGATCTGGTGACTCTGGTCCTCAACTGGGCCTCACCTAGACCTAGTGAATATGCTCCATCTGGGCCTCATTTGGACATGGTGATTCTGATACCTACCTCGGCTTTACCGGGACATGGTTCCACTGCTTGGCCTGCAGGTGTGCCTCACCTGGACCTGATAACTCTAGACCCCACCTGGGCATCATCAGGACATGGTTCCTCGGCATGGCCTGCAGGTTGGCCTCACTTGGACCTAGTGAGTGGGGTTGTCACCTGAGACTCACCCATGCCTGGTGACACAGGTCCCAACGTGGGCCTCACGTGGACCTGGTGAATCTGGTCCTTCCCTTGTCCTCACCCGGAACCTGTAACTCTGGTCATCACCTGGGAATCACCTGGACATTGAGATTCTGGTCCCCATTGGGCCTCATCCATTCCAGGTGACTTTGTTCCCACCTGGACCTGATTGCTGTGTACTCCTTCTTGGCCCTCACCTGGAACTAGTGACTCTGATCCTAACTGGGCCTCACCCAGATCTGGTGACTCTGGTCCTCACCTGTGGACCATTATGACCTGGATACTCTGTTCCAAACGTGAGCCTCACCTGGACTTGATGACTCTGGATCCCCTCTGGGCCTCAGCCTGACATGGTGACTCTGGTCCCCATCTGGATGTCACCTAGACCAGGTGAATCTGGTACCCCTCTAGGCCTCAACTTGACCTGGTGACTCTGGTCCTCAAATTGGCCTAACCGGGACCTAGTGAATATGCTCCCAACCTGCACCGCATCTGGACCTGGTAAATCTGGCTCTACCTAGGCATCATCGGGACATGGTTACTCTATTCCACACTGGGATACCTGATCCTGGTAACTCTGGTCCTGACTTTGGCCTCTTCTGTACCAGGTTACTCTGGCTCCACCTGGGCCTCAACTGTAACTGGTGACTCTGATCCTAAGTATGGCCTCACCAGACCTGGTGACTGTGGTTCCCATCGGGACCTCACCTGGACCTCGTTTCTCTGGTCCCACCTGGGCCACACCAGGACATGGTATCTCTGGTACCCACCTGGGTAGCATCAGGATATGGTTATACTGTTCACTAATAGTGACCCAGCCAGACCTATTAACTCTGTTCTTCACCTGAGCCACACCTGGACATGGTGACACTGGTTCCAACCTGGGTCTCACCTGGACATGGTGAGTCGGATCCCCACCTGGTCCTCACCTGTAACTGGTGATTCTCATTCCAGCATGGACATCATGTTCACCTGGTGTCTGCAGTGTTTTTAGCTTCTCATGTACCTCGTGACTCTGGTCCCCACCAGGGCCTCACCTGGACCTGGTGAGTGTGGTTGCCACCTGCACCTCACCTGGACCTGGTGATTCTGGTCTGCACCTGAGACTACCCTGGATCTGGTGACTGTGGTCCCACCTGGGCCTCACCTGGAAGAGGTGACTGGTTCCCACAGGGACCTCACCTGGACCTGGTGACTCAGGTCCTCATATGGGCATCATGGGGCCTGGTTTTTCAGGTCCACATTGGGGTCTCACCTGGATCTAGTGATTCTCGTCCCCCTCTGGGCCTCACCCTGACGTGGTGACTCTGGTCCCCACCTGGATATCTCCAGAACCGCGTGACTCTGGTCTCCCTCTGGGACTAACCCAGAGCTGGAGACACTGGTCCTCAAATGGGCCTCAACAGGACCTGGTGAATCTACTCCTCACTTAGGCCTCGTCCGGACCTTGTGACTCTTTCCCAACTGTCATCAATGGGACATGGTTACTTTGTTCCCCACCTAGGTCTCAACTGGACATGATAACTTTGTTCAACACTTTGGCCTCAACTGGTCCTGATGAATCTGGTCCCCCCACCTAGGCCTCAATCTGGAACTGGTGACTGTTGTCCCCACCTGGGTCTCACCTAGACCTGGTGACTCTCGTTCCCACCTGAACCACACCTGGACCTGGTGACTGTGGTGTTCTTGTAGACTCACATTTACCTGGTGACTCCGGTCCCCCCTGTGGCCACACCTGGATCTGGTGACTCTGGCCTGCAAGTTGGCCTCACCTGGACCTGGTGAGTGGGGTTCCCACCTGGGCCTCACACATACCTGGTGACCCACGTCCCCACGTGTGCCTCTTGGACCTGGTGAATCTGGTCCTTACCTGCTCCTCTCCCAGACCCGGGGAATCTGGTCACCACCTTGGCCTCACCTGGGCCTGGTGAATCTGGTCCCCATCTGGGCCTCACCCAGTCCTGGTGACTTTGTTCACCACTTGGACCTGATTGCTGTGGACTCTTTTTTCCTCACCTGGAACTGGTGACTCTGATCCTATCTGCGCGTCACCCAGATCTGGTCACTCTGGTCCTCACCTCTGGACCACTATGACCTGGACACTGTGTTCCACACCTGACACTCACCTGGACATGTTGACTCTGGAGCCACTCTGGGCCTCACCCTGACCTGATGACTCTGGTCCCCATCTGGATGTCACCTGTACCAGGTCATTCTGGTACCCCTCTAGGCCTCAACCAGATCTGGTGACTCTGGTCCTCAACTGGGCCTCACCTGGACCTAGTGAATATGCTCCATCTGGGACTCATTTGGACCTGGTGACTCTTGTCCCTTCCTGGGCATCATCGGGACATGGTTCCACTGCATGACCTGCAGGTTGGCATCACCTTGACCTGGTAACTCTGGTCCCTACCTGGGCATCATCGGACATGGTTCCACTGCATGGCCTTCAGGTTGGCCTCACGTGGACCGGGTAACTCTAGTCCCTACCTGGGCATCATGGGACATGGTTCCTCTGCATGGCCTGCAGGTTTCCCTCACCTGGACCTGGTGAGTGCGGTTGACACCTGGGCCTCACCCATACCTGGTGATTCAGGTCCTCACGTGGGCCTCACTTGGACCTGGTGAATCTGGTCCTTACCTGGTCCTCTGACAGACTCGGGGACTCTGGTCACCACCTGGACCTCACCTGGACCTGGTGAATATGGTCCCCATCTGGGCCTCACCCAGTCATGGTGACTTTGTTCTCCACCTGGACCTGATTGCTGTGGACCCTTTCTTGGCCTCACCTTGAACTGGTGACTCTGATCCTATCTGCGCATCACCCAGACCTGGTGACTCTGGTCCTCACCTGGGCATCATTGGTACCTGGTGACTCTGTTCCACAGCTGAGCCTCACCTGGACTTAATGACTCTGGAACCTCTCTGGGACTCACCCTGACCTGGTGACTCTCGTCCCCATCTGGATGTCACCTGGACTAGGGGATTCTGGTACCCCTCTAGGGCTCAACCAGATCTGGTGACTCTGGTCCTCAACTCGGCCTCACCTGGACGTAGTGAATATGCTCCATGTGGGCCTCATTTGGACCTGGTGACTCTGGTCCCTACCTGGGCATCATCGGGACATGGTTCCACTGCATTGCATGCAGGTTGGCCTCATCTGGACCTCGTAACTCTAGTCCCTACATGGCCATCATCGGGACACGGTTCCTCTGCATGGCCTTCAGGTTGGCCTCCCCTGGACCTGGTGAGTGAGGTTGCCACCTGGGTCTCCCCATAACTGGTGACACAGGTCCCACGTGGGCTTCACTTGGACATGGTGAATCTGGTCCTTACCTGGTCCTCACCCAGAACTGGTAACCCTTGTCACCACCTGGGAATCACCTGGACCTGTTGAATCTGGTCCCCATCTGGGCCTCACCCAGTCCTGGTGTCTTTGTTCCCCACCTGGACCTGATTTCTGTGGACTAATACTTGGCCTCACCTGGATCTGGTGACTCTGAACCTAACTGGGCCTCACCCAGATCTGGTGACTCTGGTCCTCACCTGTGGACCATTATGACCTGGATAATCTGCTCCACACCTCAGACTCACCTGGACATGATGACACTGGAACCTCTCTGGGCCTCACCCAGACCTGGTGACCCTGGTCCCCATCTGGATGTCACCTGGACCTGGTGATTCTTGTACCCCTCAAGTCTCAACCAGATCTAGTGACTCTGGTCCTCAACTGGGCCTCACCTGGACCTAGTGAATATGCTCCATCTGGGCCTCATTTGGACCTGGTGACTCTGCTCCCTACCTGGGTATCATCGGGACATGGTTCCACTGCATGGCCTGCAGGTTGGTCTCACCTGGACCTGGTAACTCTGGTCCATACCTGGGCATCATCGGGACACGCTTCCTCTGCATTGCCTGCAGGTTGGCCTCACCTGGACCTGGTGAGTGTGCTTGCCACCTGGGCCTCACTCATACCTGGTGACAAAGGCCCCACGTGGGCCTCACTTGGACCTGGTGAATCTGGTCCTTACCTGCTCCTCACCCGGAACTGCTAACTCTGGTCACCACCTGGGAATCACCTGGGTCTGGTGAATCTGGTCCCCATCTGGGCCTCACACAGGCTTGGTTAATTTGCTCCCCACCTGGACCTGATTGCTGTGGACTCCTACTTGGCCTCACTTGGAACTGCTGACTCTGATCTTTACTGGGCCTCACCCAGATCTGGTGACTCTGGTCCTCACCTGTGGACCATTATGACCTGGATACTCTGTTCCACACCTGAGCCTCACCTGGACATGATGACTCTGGATCCCCTTTGGGCCTCACCCTGACATGGTGAGTCTCGTCCCCATCTGGATGTCACCTAGACCAGGGGATTCTGGTACACCTCTAGGCCTCAACTTGACCTGGTGACTCTGGTCCTCAACTGGGCCTCAACGGGACCTAGTGAACATGCTCCCCACCTGAGCCTCATCTGGTCCTGGCGACTCTATTTCAACCATGGGAATCATTGGGACATGGTTACTCTATTCCCCACTGGGACTGCCCTGATCCTTGAAACTCTGGTCCTGACTTTGGCCTCTTCTATACCAGGTGACTCTGGCTCCACCTGGGCCTCACCTGTAACTGGTGACACTGATTCTAAGCATGGCCTCACCTGACATGGTGACTGTGGTTCCCATAGGGACCTCAATTGGACCTCAGGTCTCTGGTCCCATCTCGGGGTCACCAGGACCTGGTGTCTCTGGTACCCACCTGTGTAGCATCAGGATATCGTTACACTGTACACTAACAGTGACCCAGCCGGACCTATTAACTCTAGTCTTCACCTGGACCACACCTGGACATGATGACACTGGCTCCCACCTGGGTCTCAACTGGACATGGTGAGTCGGATCCCCACCTGGTCCTCAGCTGTCACTGGTGATTCTTGTTCCCACATGGACATCATGTGGACCTGGTGGCTGCAGTGTTTCTAGCTTCTCATGTACCTCGTGACTCTGGTCCTCACCAGGGCCCCACCGGGTCCTGGTGAGTGTGGTTGCCACCTGCACCTCACCTGGACCTGGTGATTCTGGTCTGCACCTGAGACTACCCTGGATCTGGTGACTGTGGTCCCCACCTGGGCTTCGCCAGGATTTGGGGACTCCGGTCCCCATCTAGCCCTCACCTGGCCCTGTTCATCATGGTCCTCAACTGGGCAAAATTGGAATCCGGTGACTGTGTTCCACAACTGGACCTCACCTGGACCAGGTGACTCTGGTCCCTGTCTGGGTCTCACCGTGCCCTAGTGACTGTGAACATCACTTTGGCCTGACTTGGACGTGCTGACCCTGGTTGCCACCTGCACCTGAACTCGAACTGTTGTCTCTAGTTCTTTAGGGCCTCCCTTTTACCTAGTGATCCTGGTCCCCACCTGGGCCTCACCTGGATGTGGTGACTCTTCTCACCACCGGGGACTCACCTGGACCTGCTTACTGTGTTCCAGACCTGGGCCTCAAGTAGACCTGTTGACCATTTCCCCAAGCCGGCCTCACATGGACCTGTTCCCTCTGATCCCACCCGGGGCCTCACGTGTAACTGGTAACTCTGGTCATCACCTGGGCCTCATCTGGACCTAGTGACTCTGGTCCCCACCTGGGTTTCACCTGGATCTGGTGACTCTGTTCCCCTCCTGGATTTCACCTGGATCTGGTGACTCTGGTCGCCACATGGACCTCTCCTGGACCTGGTGACTCTCTTTCCAACATGGACCTCAGCTGGATCTGGTGACTCTGGTCCTCCGTTTGGCCTCACCTGGACCTGGTGTCTCTCGTCCCCACTTTGACCTAACTCAGAACTACTGAATCTTGCCACACCTAGGCCGCACCCAGACCTGGTGACTCTTGACCCCAGCTATGCCTCAATTCGACCTGATGAATCTGGTCCTCACGTGGGCCTCACATGGACCTGGGACTCAGCTGGATAGAGTGGCTCTGGTTCCCACAAGGGGCTCACCTGATACTGGTGACTTATTCACCAGTGGTCTTATTCTATGCCTCACAAGGACCTATTGCTTCTGTTCCCCATCTTGGCCGGCCTGGCCCTTGTGACACTGGTCCTCACCCAGGCATCATTGGGACCTGGGTACTCTATTCCACACCTAGGCCTCACTTTGACCAGGGACCTCTGGTCCCATTCTGGGCCTCAAACTAAACTGGTTACTCTGATTCCCCCTCTGGGCCTCACCCTTACCTGGTGACTCTCGTCACCCCTTGGGCTTCACTTGGGCCCGGTGCATCTGGTCCTTAGCTGGTCCGCAACTGGATCTGGTGACTGGTCGCCACCTGGGCCTCACCTGGACTTGGTGAATCCTGTTGACACCTGCGCCTCAACTGGACCTTGTGACTGTGGTCCCACCTGGACCTCAACTGGATCTGGCGGGTCTGGTTCCCATATGGGGCTCTCCTGGACCTGGTTCCTGTGGTCTCCATCTGGCCTCACCTGGAACACAATGACTCTGATCCATATTTGGGCCTCTTCTGGACCTGTAGACTCAGGTCCTTAACTGGGTATCTTTGGGACCTGGATACTCTCTTATATACCTGGGCCTCACCTGGACCTGGTGATTGTGGACCCACCTTGGCCTTACCTGGACGTGGTGACTGGTTCCCACAGGGACCTCACCTGGACCTGGTGACTCAGGTCCTCATATGGGCATCATGGGACCTGGTTTCTCAGTTCCACATCGGGGCTCACCTGGATCTAGTGATTCTCGTCCCCCTCTGGGCCTCACCCTGACGTGGTGACTCTGGTCCCCACCTGGATATCACCAGAACCGGTGACTCTGGGCCCCCTCTTGGACTCAACTGCACATGGAGACACTGGTCCTCAACTGGGGCTCAACAGGACCTGGTGAATCTACTCCTCATTTAGGCCTCGGCTGGACCTTTTTACTCTTTTCCCACCTGGAATCAATGGGACAAGGTTACTCTGTTCCTCACCTGGGCCTCACCTGGACATGATAACTTTGCTCCACACTTTGGCCTCAGCTGGTCCTGATGACTCTGGTCCACCCACCTAGGCCTCAATCTGGACCTGGTGACTGGTCCCCACCTGGAACTCACCTGGACATGGTGACTCTCGGTCCCACATGAACCACACCTGGACCTGGTGCCTGTGGTATTCTTGTAACTCCCATTTCCCTGGTGACTCCGGTCCCCACTAGGGCCTCACCTGGATCTGGTGACTCTGGCCTGCAAGTTGGCCTCACCTGGACCTGGTGAGTGGGGTTGCCACCTGGGCCTCACCCATACCTGGTGACTCAGGTCTCCACGTGGGCCTCTTGGACCTGGTGAATCTGTTACTTACCTGGTCCTCTCCCAGACCCGGGGACTCTGGTCAACACCTGGGCCTCACCTGGACCTGGTCAATCTGGTCCCGATCCGGGCCTCACCCGGTCCTGGTGACTTTGTTCCGCACCTGGACCTGATTGCTGTGGACTCTTTCTTGGCCTCACCTGGAAATGGTGACTCTGATCCTATCTGCGCGTCATCCAGACCTGGTGACTCTGGTCCTCACCTGGGCATCATTGGTACTTGGTGACTCTGTTCCATACCTGAGCCTCACCTGGACATGATGACTCTGGAACCTCTCTGGGCCTCACCCTGACTTGGTGATTCTGGACCCATCTGGATTTCACCTGGACCAAGTGATTCTGGTACCCTCTAGGCCTCAACCAGATCTGGTGACTCTTGTCCTCAACTGGGCCTCACCTGGACCTAGTGAATATGCTCCCCAACTGCACCTCGTCTGGACATGGTGACTCTGGTTCTACGTGGGCATCATCGGGACACGGTTACACTGCATGGCCTGCAGGTTGGCCTCAGCTGGACCTGGTATCTCTCGTGCCTACCTGGGCATCATCGGGACATGGTTCCTCTGCATGGCCTGCAGGTTGGCCTCACCTGGACCTGGTGAGTGGGGTTGCCACCTGGGCCTCACCCATACCTGGTGACACAGGTCCCCACGTGGGCCTCACTTGGACCTGGTGAATCTGGTCCTTACCTGGTCCTCACCCGGAACTCGTAACCTGGTCACCACCTGGGAATCCCCTGGGCCTGGTGAATCTGGTCCCCATCTGGGCCTCACTCAGTCCTGGTGACTTTGTTCCCCACCTGGACCTGATTGCTGTGGACTCCTTCTTGGCCTCACCTGGAACTGGTGACTCTGACCCTAACTGGGCCTCACCCAGATCTGCTGACTCTGGTCCTCACCTGTGGATCATTACGACCTGGATACTCTGTTCCACACCTGAGCCTCACCTGGACATGATGACTCTGGATCCACTCTGGCCCCCCTCTGACATGGTTACTCTGGTCCCCATCTGGATGTCACCTAGACCAGGTGAATCTGGTAGCCCTCTAGGCCTCAACTTGACCTGGTGACTCTGGTCCTCAACTGGGCCTCACCGGGACCTAGTGAATATGCTCCCCAACTGTGCCTCGTCTGGACATGGTGACTCTGGTTCTACGTGGGCATCATCAGTTCATGGTTACTCTATTCCCCACTGGGAGTGACTTGATCCTGGTAACACTATTCCGGACCTTGGCATTTTCTCTACCAGGTGACTCTGGCTCCACCTGGGCCTCACCTCTTACTGGGGACTCTGATCCTAAGCATGGCCTCACCTGACCTGGTGACTGTGGTTCCCATCGGGCCCTCACCTGGACCTCATGTCTCTGGTCCCACCTGGGCCTCACCAGGACATGGTGTCTCTGTTACCAACCTGGGTAGCATCAGGATATGGTTACACTGTTCACTAACAGTGACCCAGCCGGACCTATAAACTCGGGTCTTCACCTGGGCCACACCTGGACATGGTGACACTGGTTCCCACCTGGGTCTAACTTGGACATGGTGAGTCGGATAGCCACCTGGTCCTCACCTGTAACTGTTGATTCTCGTTCCCACATGGACATCATGTGGACCTGGTGTCTGCAGTGTTTCTAGCTTCTCATGTACCTCGTGACTCTGGTCCCCACCAGGGTCTCACCGGGACCTGTTGAGTGTGGTTGCCACCTGCACCACACCTGGAACTGTTGATTCTGGTCTGCACCTGAGACTACCTGGATCTGGTGACTGTGGTCCCCACCTGGGCTTCACCCGGATTTGGGGACTCCGGTACCCATCCGGGCCTCACCTGGACCTGTTGACCATGGTCCTCAACTGGGCAAAATTGGGACCCGGTGACTGTGTTCCACAACTGGACCTCACCTGGACCACATGACTCTGGTCCCCCTCTGGGTCTCACCGTGCCCTCGTGACTTTGAACCCCACTTTGGCCTGACTTGGGCCTGCTGACCCTGGTTGCCACCTGCGCCTGACCTCGAACTGTTGACTCTGGTTCTTTCAAGGGCCTCCCCTGTACCTGGTGATCCTGATCCCCACCTGGGCCTCACGTGGACGTGGTGACTCTAGTCACCACTGCGGACTCACCTGGACCTGCTTACTGTGTTCCACACCTGGGCCTCAATAGACCTGTTGACCATGGTCCCCAAGACGGACTCACATGGACCTGTTGCCTCCGATCCCACCCGGGGCCTCACGTGTACCTGGTAACTTTGGTCCTCACCTGGGACTCATCTGGATCTAGTGACTCTGGTCCCAACCTGGGCTTCACCTGGATCTGGTGGCTCTGGTCCCCACCTGGATTTCACCTGGAACTGGTGGTCTGGTCCCCACCTGGACCTCTCCTGGACCTGGTGACTCTCTTTCCAACATGGACTTCACTTGGATATGTTGACTCTGATCCTCAGTTTGGCCTCACCTGGACATGGTGTCTCTCGTCCCCACTTTGACCTAACTCAGAACTGCTGAATCTTGCCCCACCTAGGCCGCACCGAGACCTGGTGACTCTTGTCCCCAGCTATGCCTCAATTCGACCTGAGGAATCTGGTCCACAAGTGTGCCTCACATGGACCTGGGACTCAGCTGGATACAGTGGCTCTGGTTCCCACAAGTGGCTCACCTGATACTGGTGACTTATTCACCAGTGGTCTTTTTCTATGCCTCACGAGGACCTAGTGATTCTGTTCCCCATCTGGCCTTCATGGCCCTAGAGACTCTGGTCCTCACCCAGGCATCATTGGGACCTGGATACTCTATTCCACACCTGGGCCTCACTTTGACCAGGGACCTCTGGTCCCATTCTGTGTCTCTAACTAAACTGGTTACTCTGATTCTACCTCTGGGCCTCACCGTTACCTGGTTTCTCTGGTCACCCCTTGAGCTTCACATGGGACTGGTGAATCTGGTCCTTAGCTGATCCGAACCTGGATCTGGTGATTGGTCGCCACCTGGGCCTCACCTGGACTTGGTGAATCCTGTTGCCACCTGCGCCTCACGTGGACCTTGTGACTGTGGTCCCACGGGGAACTCACCTGGATCTGGTGGCTCTGGTTCCCATATGGGGCTCTCCTGGACCTGGTTACTGTGGTCTCCATCTGGCCTCACATGGAACACAATGACTCTGATCCATATTTGGGCCTCTCCTGGACCCGTTGACTCTGGTCCTTACCTGGGCATCACTGGGACATGGATACTCTCTTATACAACTGGGCCTCACCTGGACCTGGTGACTGTGGTCCCACCTGGACCTCATCTGGATGAGGACACTGGTTCCCACAGGGACCTCACCTGGACCTGGTGACTCAGGTCCTCAAATTGGTATCATGGGACCTGGTATCTCAGTGCCACATTGGGGCCTCACCTGGACCTAGTGATCTCGTCCCCCTCTGGGCCTCACTCTGACCTGGTGACTCTGGTCCCCACCTGGATATCACCAGAACCGGGTGACTCTGGTCCCCCTCTGGGACTCACCCGAATCTGGGGACACTGGTCCTCAACTGGAGTCAACAGGATCTGGTGAATTTACTCCTCACTTAGGCCTCGTCTGGACCTTGTGACTCTTATCCAACCTGGCATCAATGGGACATGGTTACTCTGTTCCCCACCTGGGCCTCACCCGGAAATGATAAGTTTTCTTCGCACTTTGGCCTCAACTGTTCCTGATGACTCTGGTCCCCCCACCTAGGCCTCAATCTGGACCTGGTTCCTGTGTTCCCCACCTGAGTCTCACCTGGATCTGGTAACTCTCGTCCCTACCTGGGCATCATCGGGACATGTCTCCTCTGCATGGCCTGCAGGTTGGCCTCATCTTGACCTGGTGAGTGGGGTTGCCACGTGGGTCATGGACATCATGTGGACCTGGTGTCTGCAGTGTTTCTAGCTTCTCATGTACCTCGTGACTCTGGTCCCCACCAGGGCCTCACCGGGACCTGGTGAGTGTGGTTGCCACCTGCACCACACCTGGAACTGTTGATTCTGGTCTGAACCTGAGACTACCCTGGATTGGTGACTCTGGTCCCCACCTGGGCTTCACCTGGATCTGGTGACACTGGTCCCCACCTGGACCTCACCTGGATCTGGTGACTCTGGTCCTCAGTTTGGCCTCACCTGGACCTGGTGTCTCTCGTGCCCACTTTGACCTAACTCAGAACTGCTGAATCTTGACCCACGTAGGCCGCACCCAGACCTGGTGACTCTTGTCCCCAGCTATGCCTCAATTCGACCTGATGAATCTGCTCCTCAGGTGGGCCTCACATGGACCTGGGACTCAGCTGGATAGAGTGGCTCTGGTTCCCACAAGGGTCTCACATGATACTCGTGACTGTGGTCCCACCTTGGCCTCACCTGGACGAGGTGACTGGTTCCCACAGGGACCTCACCTGTACCTGGTGACTCAGGTCCTCATATGGGCATCATGGGACCTGGTTTCTCAGTTCCACATCGGGACCTCACCTGGACCTAGTGTTTCTCGTCCCATTATGGTCCTCATCCTGACGTGGTGACTCTGGTCCCCACCTGGATATCACCAGAACCGGGTGACGCTGGTCCCCCTCTGGGACTCACCCGGAGCTGGGGACACTGGTCCTCAACTGGGCCTCAACAGGACCTGGTGAATCTGCTCCTCACTTAGGCCTCGTCTGGACCTTGTGGCTCTTTTCCCACCTGGCAAAATGGGACATGGTTTGTCTGTTCCCCACCTGGGCCTCACCTGGACATGATAACTTTGCTCCACATTTTGGCCTCAACTGGTCCTGATGACTCTGGTCCCCCGACCTAGGCGTCAATCTGGACATGATTGCTGTGGACTCCTTCTTAGCCTCAACTGGAACTGGTGAATCTGATCCAGATTGAGGATCACCAATCTGGGCCTCACCTGGCCCTGTCAACCATGGTCCTCAACTGCCAAAATTGGGACCCGGTGACTGTGTTCCACCCCTGGACCTCACCTGGACCAGGTGACTCTGGTCCCCCTCTGGGTCTCACCGTGCCCTAGTGACTGTGAACCACAATTTGGCCTGACTTGGACCTGATGACCCTTGTTGACACCTGCGCCTGACCTCGAACTGTTGACTCTGGTTCATTCAACCGCTTCCTCTGTACCTGGTGATCCTGGTCCCCCCCTGGGACTCACCTGGACCTGGTGACCCTTGTCACCACCGGGGACTCACCTGGACCTGGTTACTGTGTTCCACACATGGGCCTCAAGTAGTCCTGTTGACCATTGTAACGATGACGGCCTCATATGGACCTGTTTCCTCTGATTCCCTCCGGGGCATCACGTGTACCTGGTAACACTGGTCCTCACTTGGGCCTCATCTGGACCTAGTGACTCTTGTCCCCACCTTGGCTTCACCTGGATCTGGTGACTCTGGTCCTCAACTGGGCCTCAATTGGACCTATTGAATATGCTCCATCTGGGCCTCATTTGGACCTGGTGACTCTCTTCCCTACCTGGGCATCTTCGGGACATGGTTCCACTGCATGGCCTTTAGGTTGGCCGCACCTGGACCTGGTAACTGTGGTTCTACCTGGGCAACATCGGGACGTGGTTACTCTATTCCCAGTGGGACTGACCTGATGGTGGTAACTCTGGTCCTGACTTTCGCCTCTTCTGTGCCATGTGACTCTGGCTCCCCCTGGACCTCACCTGTAAATGGTGACTCTGATCCTAAGCATGCCTCACCTGACCTGGTGACTGTGGTTTCCATCGGTACCTCACCTGGTCCTCATGTCTCTGGTCCCAACTGGGACTCACCAGGACCTTGTATCTGGTACACACCTGAGTAGCATCAGGATATGCTTACACTGTTCACTAACAGTGACCTGGCCGGATCTATTAACTCTAGTCTTCACCTGGTCCACACTTGGACATGGTGACACTGGTCCCCACCAGGGTCTTACCTGGACATGGTGACTCAGATCCCCACCTGGTCCTCACCTGTAACTTGTAATTCTCGTTCCCACATGGACATCATGTGGACCTGGTGGCTGCAGTGTTTCTAGCTTCTCATGTACCTCGTGACTCTGGTCCCCACCAGGGCCTCACCGGGACTTGGTGAGTGTGGTTGCCACCTGCACCTCACCAGGACCTGGTGATTCTGGTGTCCACCTGAGACTACCCTGGATCTGGTGACTCTGGTCCCCACCTGGGCTTCACCTGAATTTGGGGACTCCGGTCCCCATCTGGGCCTCACCTGGCCCTGTTGACCATGGTCCTCAAATGGGCAAAATTGGGACACGGTGACTGTGTTCCACAACTGGACCTCACCTGGACAAGTTGACTCTGGTCCCCCTCTGGGTCTCACTGTGCCCTAGTGACTGTGAACCCCACTTTGGCCTGACTTGGACCTGCTAACCCTGGTTCCCACCTGCGCCTGACCTCGAACTGTTGACTCTGGTTCTCTCAAGGGCCTCCCCTGTACCTGGTGATCCTGGTCCCAATTGGGCTTCAACTGGACGTGGTGACTCTTCTCACCACCGGGGACTCACCTGGACATGATTACTGTGTTCCACACCTGGGCCTCAGGTAGACTTGTTTACCGTGGTCCCCAAGCCGGCCTCACATGGACCTTTTGGCTCTGATCCCCGCCGGGGGCTCACGTGTATCTGGTAACTCTGATCCTCACCTGGGTCTAATCAGGACCTAGTGACTCTGGTCCTCACCTGGGCTTCACCTGGATCTGGTGACTCTGGTCCCCACCTGGACTTCACCTGGATCTGGTGACTCTGGTCCCCACCTGGACCTCTCCTGGACCTAGTGACTCTATTTCCAACATGGACCTCACCTGGATGTGGTGAATCTGGTACTCAGTTTGGCCTCACCTGGACCTGGTGTCTCTCGTCCCCACTTTGACCTAACTCAGATCTGCTGAATCTTGCCCCACCTAGCCCGCACGCAGACCTGGTGACTCTTGTCCCGAACTATGCCCCAATTCGCCCTGATGCATCTGGTCCTGACGTCGGGCTCACATGGATCTGTTACTCAGCTGGATAGAGTGGCTCTGGTTCCCACAAGGGGCACACCTGATACTGGTGATTGTGGTCTTATTCTATGCCTCACCAGGACCTAGTGATTCTGTTCCCCATCTGGGCCTGCATGGCCCTAGTGACTCTGGTCCTCACCCAGGCATCATTGGGACCTGGATACTCTATGCCACACCTGGGCCTACCTGTGACCAGGGACCTCTGGTCCCATTCTGGGCCTCAAACTAAACTGGTTACTCTGGTTCCCCCTCTGAACCTCACCCTTACCTGGTGCCTCGGGTCACCCCTTGGGTTTCACTTGAGACTCGTGAATCTGGTCCTTAGCTGGTCCGCAACTGGATCTGGTGACTGGTGGCCACCTGGGTCTCACCTGGACTTGGTGAATCCCGTTGCCACCTGCGCCTCACCTGGACCTTCTGCATGTGGTCACAACTGGACCTCACCCTGATCTGTTGGCTCTGGTTCCCATATGGGGCTCTCCTGGACCTGGTTCCTGTGGTCTCCTTCTGGCCTCACCTGGAACACAATGACTCTGATCCATATTTGGTTCTCTCCTGGACCTGTTGACTCTGGTCCTTACCTGGGTATCATTGGGACCTGGATACTCTCTATATACCTGGGCCTCACCTGAACCTGGTGACTGTGGTCCCACCTGGGCCTCACCTGGACGAGGTGACTGGTTCCCACAGGGACCTCACCTGGACCTGATGACTCAGGTCCTCATATTGGCATCACGGGACCAGGGTTCTCAGTTCCACATCGGGGTCTCATCTGGTCCTAGTGATTCTCGTCCCCCTCTGGGCCTCACACTGACGTGGTGACTCTGGTCCCCACCTGGATATCACCAGAACCGGGTGACTCTGGTCCCCCTCTGGGACTCACCCGGAGCTGGGGACACTGGTCCTCAACTGGGCCTCAACAGGACCTGGTGAATCTACTCCTCACTAAGGCCTCGTCTGGACCTTGTGACTCTTTTCCCACCTGGCATCAATGGGACATGGTTACTCTTTCACAACTGGGCCTCACATGGACCTGATAACTTTGCTCCACACTTTGGCCTCAACTAGTCCTGATGACTCTGGTCCCCCGACCTAGGCCTCACCTGGTCCTGGTGACTGTGGTCCCACCTGGGCCTCACCTGGACCTGGTGTCTGTGGTCCCCACCTGGGTCTCACCTGGACCTGGTGACTCTCGTTCCCACATGAACCACACCAGGATCTGGTGACTGTGTTGTTTTTGTAGAATCATTTTTAACTGGTGACTCCAGTCCCCACTAGGTCCTCACGTGGATCGGGTGACTTGGTCTGCAGGTTGGCCTCACCTGGACCTGGTGAGTGGGGATGCCTCTTGGGCCTCACCCATAATTGGTGACTCAGGTCCCCATGTGGGCCTCTTCTACCTGGTGAATCTGGTCCTTACCTGGTCCTCTCCCAGACCCGGGGACTCTGGTCACCACCTGGGCCTCACCTGTACCTGCTGAATCTGGTCCCCATTTTGGCCTCACTCAGTCCTGGTGAATTTGTTCCCCACCTTGACCTGATTGCTGTGGACTCTTTCATGGCCTCACCTGGACCTGGTTACTCTGGTCCTCACCTGGGCATCATTGGTCCTGGTGACTCTGTTCCACACCTGAGGCTTCCCTGGACATGATGACTCTGGAACCACTCTGGCTATCAACCTAACTTAGTGACTCTGGTCCCCATATGGATGTCACCTGGTCCAGGGGATTATGGTACCCGTTTGGGCCTCAAAAAGGTCTGGTGACTATGGTCCTCAACTGGGCATCACCTGGACCTAGTGAATATGCTCCATCTGGGCCTCATTTGGACCTGGTGATTCTGGTCACTACCTGGGCATCATCGGGACATGGTTCCACTGCATGACCTGCAGGTTGGCCTCACCTGGACCTGGTAACTCTGGTCCCTACCTAGGCATCATCGGGACATGGTTCCACTGCATGGCCGGTAGGTTGGCCTCACCTGGACCTGGTAACTCTCGTCCCTACCTGGGCATCATTGGGACCTGTTTCCTCTGCATGGCCTGCAGGTTGGCCTCACCTGGACCTGGTTAGTGGGTTTGTCACCTGGGCCTCAGCCTTGCCTAGTGACACAGGTCCCCACGTGGGCCTCACTTGGACCTGGTGAATCTGGTCCTTACCTGGTGGTCACCCGGAACTTGTAACTCTCGTCAGCACATGGGAATCACCTGGGCGTGGTGAATCTGGTCCCCATCTGGGCCTCACCCAGTCCTGTTGACTTTCTTCCCCACCTGGACCTGATTGCTGTGGACTCCTTCTTGGCTAACCTGGAACTGCTGACTCTGATGCTAACTGGACCTCACCCAGATCTGGTGATTCTGGTCCTCACCTGTGGACCATTATGACCTGGGTATTCTGTTCCACACCTGAGCCTCACCTGGATATGTTGACTCTGGATCCACTCTGGGCCTCAGCCTGACATGGGTACTCTGGTCCCCATCTGGATGTCACCAGACCAGGTGAATCTGGTACACCGCTAGGCCTCACCTAGACCTGGTGACTCTGGTCCTCAACTGGGCCTCAACGGGACCTAGTGAACATGCTCCCCACCTGCGCCACATCTGGGCCAGGTGACTCTGGTTCTACCTGGGCATCACCGGGACATGATTACTCTATCCCACTTGGAGTGACCTGATCCTGGTAACTCTGGTCCTGACTTTGGCCTCTTCTGTACCAGATGACTCTGGCTCCACCTGGGCCTCACCTGGAACTGGTGACTCTGATCCTAAGCATGGCCTCACCTGACCTGGTGACTGTGGTTCCCATCGGACCTCACCTGGACCTCATGTCTCTGGTCCCACTTGGGCCTCACCAGGACCTGGTGTCTCTGCTACCCACCTGGGTAGCATCAGGATATGGTTATACTGTTCACTGACAGTGACCCAGCCGGACCTATTAACTCTGGTCTTCACCTGGGCCACACCTGGACATGGTGACACTGTTTCCCACCTGGGTCTCACCTGGACATGGTGAGTCGGATCCCCACCTGGTCCTCACCTGTAACTGGTGATTCTCGTTCCCACATGGAGATCATGTGGACCTGTTGGCCGCAGTGTTTCTAGCATCTTTTTTTTTAATTTTTATTTATTTATGATAGTCACAGAGAGAGAGAGAGGCAGAGACACAGGCAGAGGGAGAAGCAGGCTCCATGCACCCAGAGCCCGACGTAGGATTCGATCCCGGATCTCCAGGATCGCGCCCTGGTCCAAAGGCAGGCGCCAAACGGCTGCGCCACCCAGGGATCCCATGTGTTTCTAGCTTCTCATGTACCTCGTGACTTCTCATGTACCCCACCAGTGCCTTACCGGGACCTGGTGAGTTTGGTTGCCACCTGCACCACACCTGGAACTGGTGATTCTGGTATGCACCTGAGACTACCCTGGATCTGGTGACTGTGGTCCCCACCTGGGCTTCACCTGGATTTCAGGACTCCGGTCCCCATCTGGGCCTCACCTGGCCCTGTTGACCATGGTCCTCAACTGCGCAAAATTGGGACCTGGTGACTGTGTTCCACAACTGAACCTCACCTTGACCAGGTGACTATGCTCCCCCTCTGGGTCTCACCGTGCCCTAGTGACTGTGAAGTCCCCTTTGGCTTGACTTGGACCTGCTGACCCTGGTTGCCACATGCGCCTGACCTCGAACTGTTGACTCTGGTTCTTTCAAGGGCCTCTCCTGTAACTGGTGATCCTGGTCCCCACCTGGACCTCACCTGGACGGGGTGACTCTTGTCACCACTGGGGACTCACCTGGACCTGCTTACTGTGTTTCACACCTGGGTCTCAAGTGCACATGTGGACCATGGTCCCCAAGCCGGCCTCACATGGACCTGTTTCCTCTGATGCCCACCGGATCCTCACGTGTACCTGGTAACTCTGGTCCTCACCTGGGCCTCATCTGCACCTAGTGACTCTGGTCCCCACCTGGGCTTCACCTCGATCTGGTGACTCTGGTCCCCACCTGGACTTCACCTGGATCTACTGACTCTGGTCCCCACATGGACCTCTCCTGGACCTGGTGACTCTCTTTCCAACATGGACCTCACCTGGATGTGGTGATTCTGGTCCTCAGTTTGGCCTCACCTGGACCTGGTGTCTCTCGTCCCCACTTTGACCTAACTCAGAACTGCTGAATCTTGCTCCACCTAGGCCGCACCCAGACCTGGTGACTCTTGTCCCCAGCTATGCCTCAATTCGACCTGATGAATCTGGTCCTCACGTGGTCTTCACATGGACCTGGGACTCAGCTGGATAGAGTGGCTCTGGTTCCCACAAGGGGCTCACCTGATACTGTTGAATGTGGTCTTTTTCTATGCCTCACCAGGACCTAGTGATTCTGTTCCCCATCTGGGCCTGCATGGCCCTAGTGACTCTGGTCCTCACCCAGGCATCATTGGGACCTGGATACTCTATTCCACACCTGGGCCTCACTTTGTCCAGGGACCTCTGGTCCCATTCTGGGCCTCAAACTAAACTGGTTACTCTGGTTCCCCCTCGGGTCCTCACCCTTACCTGGTGACTCTGGTCACCCCTTGGGCTTCACTTTCGCCTGGTGAATCTGGTTCTTAGCTGGTCCGCACCTGGATCTGTTGACAGGTCACCACGTGGGCCTCACCTGGACTTGGTGAATCATGTTGCCACCTGCGCCTCATCTGGACCTTGTGACTGTGGTCCCTCCTGGACCTCACCTGGATCTGGTGGCTCTGGTTCCCATATGGGGCTCTCCTGGACCTGGTTCCTCTGGTCTCCATCTGGCCTCACCTGGAACACAATGACTCTGATCCATATTTGGGCCTCTCCTGGACCTGTTGACTCTGGTCCTTACCTGGGCATCATTGGGACCTGGATACTCTCTTATATACCTGGGCCTAACCAGGACTTGTTGACTGTGGTCCCACCTGGGCCTCACCTGGACGGGGTGACTGGTTCCCACAGGGACCTCACCTGGACCTGGTGACTCAGGTCCTCATATGGGCATCTTGGGACCTGGTTTCACAGTTCCACATCGCGGCCTCACCTGGACCTAGTGATTCTCGTCCCCCTCAGGCCCTCACCCTGACTTGTGACACTGGTCCCCACATGGATATCACCAGAACCGGGTGACACACCCGGAGCTGGGGACACTGGTCCTCAGGTGGGCCTCAATAGGACCTGGTGAATCTACTCCAAACTTAGGCTTCGTCTGGACCTTGTGACTCTTTTCCCACCTGGCATCAATGGGACATGGTTACTCTGTTCCCCACCTGGGCCTCACCTGGACATGATAACTTTGCTGCACACTTTGGCCTCTACTGGTCCTGATGACTCTCGTCCACCCACCTAGGCCTCATTCTGGACTGGTGACTGTCGTCCCCAACTGGGTCTCACCTGGACCTGGTGACTCCCGTTCCCACATGAACCACACCTGGACCTGGTGACTGTGGTGTGCTTGTAGACTCACATTTATCTTGTGACTCCCGTCCCCACTAGGGCATCACCTGGATCTGGTGACTCTGGCCTGCATGCTGGCCTCACCTGGACCTGGTAACTCTGGTCCCTACCTGGACATCATCGGGACACGTTTCCTCTGCATGGCCTGCATGTTGGCCTCAGCCGGACCTGGTGAGTGGGGTTGCCACCTGGGTCTCACACATACCTGGTGACACAGGTCCCCACGTGGGCCTCACTTGGACCTGGTGAATCTGGTCCTTACCTGGTCCTCACCCGGACCTGGTAACCCTGGTCACCACCTGGGAATCACCTGGACCTGGTGAATATGGTCCCCATCTGGGCCTCACACAGTCCTGTTGACTTTCTTCCCCACCTGGACCTGATTGCTGTGCACTCCTTCTTGGCCTCATTGGAACTGGTGACTCTGATCCTAACTGGGCCTCACCCAGATCTGGTGACTCTGGTCCTCACCTGTGGAACATTATGACCTGGATACTCTGTTCCACACCTGAGCCTCACCTGGACATGGTGACACTGGTTCCCACCTGGGTCTCACCTGGACATGGTCACTCGGATCCCCACCTGGTCCTTACCTGTAACTGGTGATTCTCGTTCCCACATTGACATCATGTGGACCTAGTGGCTGCAGTGTTTCTAGCTTCTCATGTACCTCGTGACGCTGGTCCCCACCAGGGCCTCACCGGGACCTGGTCTGTGTGGTTGCCACCTGCCTCTCACCTGCACCTGGTGATTCTGGTCTGCACCTCAGACTACCCTGGATCTAGTGACTGTGGTCCCCACTTGGGCTTCACCTGGATTGGGGGACTGCTCTCCCCATCGGGGGCTCACCTGGCCCTGTTGACCATGGTCCTCAACTGGGCAAAATCGGGACGCGGTGACTGTGTTCCACCACTGGAACTCACCTGGACCACGTGACTCTGGTTCCCCTCTGGGTCTCACCGTGCCCTAGTGACTGTGAAACCCACTTTGGCCTGACTTGGACCTGCTGACCCTGGTTGGAAGCTGCGCCTGACCTCGAACTGCTGACTCTGCTTCTTTCAAGGGCCTACTCTGTACCTGGTGATCCTGGTCTCCACCGGACCTCACCTGGACGTAGTGACTCTTCTCACAACTGGGGACTCACATGGACCTCCTTACTGTGTTCCACACCTGGGCCTCAATATACCTGTTGACCATGGTCCCCAAGCCGGCCTCACATGGACCTGTTGCCTCTGATCCCCACCGGGGCCTCACGTGTACCTGGTAACTCTGGTCCTCACCTGGGCCTCATCTGGACCTAGTGACTCTGGTCCCCACCTGGGCTTCACATGGATCTGGTGACTCTGGTCCCCACCTGGACTTCACCTGTATCTGGTGACTCTGGTACCCACCTGGACCTCTCCTGGACCTGGTGACTCTCTTTCCAAAATGGACCTCACCTGGACCTGGTGTCTCTCGTCCCCACTTTGACCTAACTCAGAACTGCTGAATCTTGACCCGCCTAGGCCGCATCCAGACCTGGTGACTCTTGTCCCCAGCTATGCCTCAATTCGACCTGATGAATCTGGTCCTCACGTGGGCCTCACATGGACCTGGGACTCACCTGGATATAGTGTCTCTGGTTCCCACAAGGGGCTCACCTGATACTGTTGACTGTGGTCTTATTCTATGCCTCACCAGGACCTAATGATTCTGTTCCCCATCTGAACCTGCATGGCCCTAGTGACTCTAGTCCTCACCCAGTCATCATTGGTACCTGGATACTCTATTCTACAACTAGGCCTCACTTTGTCCAGGGACCTCTGGTCCCATTCTGGTCCTTAAACTTAACTGGTTACTCTGGTTCCCGCTCTGGTCCTCACCCTTACCTGGTGACTCTGGTCACCCCTTGGGCTTCACTTGGGCCTGGTGAGTCTGGTCCTTAGCTGGTCCGCACCTGGATCTGCTGACTGGTCGTCACCTGGACCCCACGTGTACTTGGTGAATCCTCTTGCCACCTGCGCCTCACCTGGACCTTGTGACTGTGGCCCCACCTGGACCTCACCTGGATCTGGTGGCTCTGGTTCCCACATGGGGCTTTCCTGGACCTGGTTCCTGTGGTCTCAATCTGGCCTCACCTGGAACACAATGACTGTGATCCATTTTTGGTCCTTTCCTGGACCTGTTGACTCTGGTCCTTACCTGGGCATCATTGGGACCTGGATACTCTCTTAAATAACTGGGCCAAACCTTGACCTTGTGACTGTGGTCCCACCTGGGCCTCACCTGGACGAGGTGACTGGTTCCCACAAGGACCTCACCTGGACCTGGTGACTCAGGTCCTCATATGGGCATCATGGGACCTGGTTTCTCAGTTCCACATCGGGGCCTCACCTGGACCTAGTGTTTCTCGTCCCATTATGGTCCTCATCCTGACGTGGTGACTCTGGTCCCCACCTGGATATCACCAGAACCGGGTGACGCTGGTCCCCCTCTGGGACTCACCCGGAGCTGGGGACACTGGTCCTCAACTGGGCCTCAACACGACCTGGTGAATCTACTCCTCACTTAGGCCTCGTGTGGACCTTGTGACTCTTTTCCCACCTGGCATCAATGGGACATGGTTACTCTGTTCCCCACCAAGTTCTCAACAGGACATGATAGCTTTTCTCCACACTTTGGCCTCAACTGGTCCTGATGAATCTGGTCCCCACACCTAGGCCTCAATCTGGACCTGGTGACTGTGGTCCCCAATTGGGTCTCACCTGGACCTGTGGACTCTCGTTCCCACATGAACCACACCTGGACCTGGTGACTGTGGTGTTCCTGTAGACTCACCTTTACCCATTGACTCCGGTCCCCACTAGGGCCTCACACGGATCTGGTGACTCTGGCCTGCAGGTTGGCCTCACCTGGACCTTGTGAGTGGGGTTGCCACCTGGGCCTCACCCATACCTGGTGATCAGGTCCCCACGTGGGCCTCTTGGACCTGGTGAATCTGGTCCTTACCTGGTCCTCTCCCAGACCCGGGGATTCTGGTCACCACCTGGGCCTCACCTGGTCCTGGTGAATCAGGTCCCCATCTGGGCCTCACCCAGGCATGGTGACTTTGTTCCCCACCTGGATCTGATTGCTGTGGACTCTTTCTTGGCCTCACCTGGAACTGGTGACTCTGATCCTATCTGCGCGTCTCCCAGACCTGGTGACTCTGGTCCTCACCTGGGCATTATTGGTACCTGGTGACTCTGTTCCACACCTTAGGCTCACCTGGACATGATGACTCTGGAACCTCCCTGGGACTCACCCTGACATGGTGACTCTGGTCCCCATCTGGATGTCACCTAGACCAGGTGAATCTGTTACCCCTCTAGGGCTCAAATAGACCTGGTGACACTGGTCCTCAACTGGGTGTCACCGAGACCTAGTGAATATGCTCCCCACCTGCGCCTCATCTGGACCTGGTGACGCTGGGTCTACCTAGGCATCATCGGGACATGGTTACTCTGTTCCCCACTGGGACTGACCTGATTCTGGTAACTCTGGTCCTGACTTTGGCCTCTTCTGTACCAGGTGACTCTGCTTCCACCTGGGCCTCACCTGTAACTGTTGACTCTGATCCAAAGCATGGCCTCTCCTGACCTGGTGACTGTGGTTCCCATCGGGACCTCACCTGGACCTCATGTCTCTGGTCCCACCTGGGCCTCACCAGGACCTGGTGTCTCTGGTACCCACCTGGGTAGCATCAGGATATTGCTACACTGTTCACTAACAGTGACCCAGCCGGACCTATTAACTCTGGTCTTCACCTGGGCCACACCTGGACATGGTGACACTCGTTCCCACCTGGGTCTCACCTGGAAATGGTGAGTCAGATACCCACCTGTTCCTAACCTATAACTGTTGATTCTCCTTCACACATGGACATCATGTGGACGTGGTGGCTGCGGTGTTTCTAGTTTGTCATGTACCTTGTGACTCTGGTCCCCACCAGGGCCTCACCGGGACCTGGCGAGTGTGGTTGACACCTGCACCTCACCTGGACCTGGTGATTCTGGTCTGCACCTGAGACTACCCTAGATCTGGTGACTGTGGTCCCCACCAGGGCTTCACCTGGATTTGGGGACTCTGGTCCCCATCTGGGCCTCACCTGGCCCTGTTGACCATGGTCCTCAACTGGGCAAAATTGGGACGTGGTGACTGTGTTCCACAACTGGACCTCACCTGGACCACGTGACTCTGGTGCCCCTCTGGGTCTCACCGTGCCCTAGTGACTGTGAACCCCACTTTGGCCTAACTTGGACCTGCTGACCCTGGTTGACATCTGCGCCTGACCTCGAGCTGTTGTCTCTGTTTTATTAAAGGGCTTCCCCTGTACCTGGTGATCCTGGTCCCCCCTGGGACTCACCTGGACGTGGTGACACTTGTCACCACCGGGGACCACCTGGATCTGGTTACTGTGTTCCACACCTGGGCCTCAAGTAGACCTGTTGACCATGGTACCGAAGCCGGCCTCATATGGACCTGTTGCCTCTGATTCCCACCGGGGCATCACGTGTACCTGGTAACACTGGTCCTCACTTGGGCCTCATCTGGACCTAGTGACTCTGGTACCCACTTTGGCTTCACCTGGATCTGGTGACTCTGGTCCTCAACGGGGCCTCACATGGACCTATTGAATATGCTCCATTTGGGATTCATTTGGACCTGGTGACTGTCTTCCCTACCTGGGCATCATTGGGACATGTTTCCACTGCATGGCCTTTAGGTTGGCCACGCCTGGACCTGGTAACTGTGGTTCTACCTGGGCATCATCGGGACACTCTTCCTCTGCATTGCCTGCAGGGTGTCCTCACCTGGATCTGGTGAGTGGGGATGCCACTTGGGCCTCACCCATACCTGGTGACCCAGGTGCCCACGTGGGACTCACTTGGACCTGGTGAATCTGGTCCTTACCTGGTCCTCACCCAGTCCTGGTGATTTTTTTCCCCACCTGGACCTGATTGCTGTGGATTCCTTCTTGGCCTCACAAGGAAGTGGTGACTCTGATCGTAGCTGGGCCTCACCCAGATATGGTGACTCTGGTCCTCACCTGTGGACCATTATGACCTGGATACTCTGTTCCACACCTGAGCCGCACCTGGACATGATGACTCTGTATCCACTCTGGGCATCACCATGACATGGTGACTCTGGTCCCCATTTGGATATCACCAGAACCGGGTGACTCTGGTCCCCCTCTGGGACTAACCCAGAGCTGGGGACACTGGTCCTCAACTGGATCTCAACAGTACCTGTTGAATCTACTCCTCACTTAGGTCTCGTCTGAACCTTGTGACTCTTCCCACCTGGCATCAACGGGACATGGTTACTCTGTTCCCCACCTGGGCCTCACCTAGACATGATAACTTTGCTCCACACTTTGGTCTCAACTGGTCCTGATGACTCTGGTCCCCCCACCTAGGCCTCAATCTGGACCCGTGACTATGGTCCCCACCTGGGTCTCACCTGGACCTGGTGACTCTCGTTCCCACATGAACTACACCTGGACCTGGTCCCTGTGGTGTTCTTGTAGACTCACATTTAACTGGTGACTCTGGTCCCCACTAGGGCCTCACCTGGATCTGGTGACACTGGCCTGCAGGTTGGCCTCACCTGGACCTGGTGAGTGGGGTTGCCACCTGGGCCTCACCCATACCTGGTGACTCAGGTCCTCACGTGGGCCTCACTTGGACCTGGTGAATCTGGTCATTACCTGGTCCTCTGCCAGACCCGGGGACTCTGATCACCACCTGTACCTCACCTGGACCTGGTGAATCTGGTCCCCATCTGGGCCTCACCTAGTCATGGTGACTTTGTTCACCACCTGGACCTGATTGCTGTGGACACTTTCTTGGCCTCACCTGGAACTGGTGACTCTAATCTATCTGCGCATCACCCAGACCTGGTGACTCTGGTCCTCATCTGGGCATCATTGGTACCTGGTGACTCTGTTCCAAAGCTGAGCCTCACCTGGACTTAAAGACTCTGGAACCTCTCTGGGCCTCACCCTGACCTGGTGACTCTCGTCCCCATCTGGATGTCACCTGGACCATGGGATTCTGGTACCCCTCTAGGACTCAACCAGGTCTGGGGACTCTGGTCCTCAACTGGGCCTCACCTGGACCTAGTCAATATGCTTAATCTGAGCCTCAGTTGGACTTGGTGACTCTCGTCCCTACCTTGGCATCATCGGGACATGCATCCACTGCATGGCCTGTAGGTTGGCCTCAGCTGGACCTTGTAACTCTGGTCCCTTCCTGGGCATCTCCGGGACACGGTTCCTCTGCATGGCCTCCAGGTTGGCCTCACATGGCCCTAGTGAGTGGGGTTGCCACCTGGGGCTCACCCTTACCTGGTGAAACAGGTCCCCACGTGGGCCTCACTTTGACCTGGTGAATCTGGTCCTTTCCTGGTCCTCACCCGGACCTGGTAACCCTGGTCACCACCTGGGAATCACCTGGACCTGGTGAATCTGGTCCCCCTCTGGGCCTCCCCCAGTCTTGTTGACTTTCTTCCCCACCTGGACCTGATTGCTGTGGACTCCTCTTGGCCTCAACTGGAACTGGTGACTCTGATCCTAACTGGGCCTCACCCAGATCTGCTGACTCTGGTCCTCACCTGTGGACCCTTATGACCTGTATACTCTGTTCCACACTTGAGCCTCACCTGGACATGATGACTCTGGAACCTCTCTGGTCCTCACCCTGACCTGGTGACTCTGGTCCCCATCCTGATGTCACCTAGACTAGGTGAATCTGGTGTCCCTCTAGGCCTCAACTTGACCTGGTGACTCTGGTCCTGATTGGGCCTCACGGGGACCTAGTGTACATGCTCCCAACCTGCGCCTCATCTGGACATGGTGACTCTGGTTCTACCTGGTCATCATCGGGACATGGTTACTGTATTCCCCACTCGGACTGACCTGATCCTGGTAACTCTGGTCCTGCCTTTGGCCTCTTCTCTACCAGGTGACTCTGGCTCCACCTGGGCCTCACCTGTAACTGGTGACTCTGATCCTATTCATGGCCTCACCTGACCTTGTGTCTGTGGTTTCTATCGGTACCTCACCTGGTCTTCATGTCTCTGGTCCAAATGGGACTCACCAGGACCTTGTATCTGGTACCCACCTGAGTAGCATCAGGATATGGTTACACTGTTCATTAACAGTGACTCGGCCGGACCTATTAACTCTCGTCGTCACCTTGTCCACACTTGGACATGGTGACACTGGTTCCCACCAGGGTCTCACCTGGACATGGTGACTCGGATCCCCACCTGGTCCTCACCTGTAACTTGTAATTCTCGTTCCCACATGGACATCATGTGGACCTGGTGGCTGCAGTGTTTCTAGCTTCTCATGTACCTCGTGACTCTGGTCCCCACCAGGGCCTCACCGGGACTTGGTGAGTGTGGTTGCCACCTGCACCTCACCAGGACCTGGTGATTCTGGTCTCCACCTGAGACTACCCTGGATCTGGTGACTCTGGTCCCCACCTGGGCTTCAACTGAATTTGGGGACTCCTGTCCCCATCTGGGCCTCACCTGGCCCTGTTGAACATGGTCCTCAACTGGGCAAATTTGGGACCCAGAGACTGTGTTCCACAACTGGACCTCACCTGGACCAGGTGACTCTGGTCCCCCTCTGGGTCTCAACGTACCCTAGTGACTGTCAACCACACTTTGGCCTGACATGAACCTGCTGACCCCGGTTGCCACCTGCGACTGACCTCGAACAGTTGACTCTGGTTCTTTCAAGGGCCTCCCCTGTACCTGGTGATCATGGTCCCCACTTGGGCCTCACCTGGACGTGGTGACTCTTGTCACCACCGGGGCTCACATGGACCTGGTTACTGTGTTCCCCCTGGGCCTAATGTAGACCTGTTGACCATGGTCCCCAAGCCGGCCTCACATGGACCTGTTGCCTCTGATCCCCACTGGGGCCTCACGTGTACCTGGTAACTCTGGCCCTCACCTAGGCTTCATCTGGACCTAGTGACTCTGGTCCCCACCTGGGCTTCACCTGGATCTGGTGACTCTGGTCCCCACCTGGAATTCACCTATATCTGGTGACTCTGGTCCCCAGCTGGACCTCTCCTGGACCTGGTGACTCTCTTTCCAACATGGACCTCAACTGGATCTGCTCACTCTGGTCCTCAGTTTGCCCTCACCTGGACCTGGTGTCTCTCGTCCCCACTTTGACCTAACTCAGAACTGCTGAATCTTGCCCCACCTAGGCCGCACCCACACCTGGTGAATCTTGTCCCCAGCTATGCCTCAATTCGACCTGATGAATCTGGTTCTGACGTAGGGATCACATGGACCTGGGATTCAGCTGGATAGAGTGGCTCTGGATCCCACATGGGGCACACCTGATACTGGTGATTGTGGTCTTATTCTATGCCTAGCCAGGACCTAGTGATTCTGTTCCCCATCTGGGCCTGCATGGCCCTAGTGACTCTGGTCCTCACCCAGGCGTCATTGGGACCTGGATACTCTATTCCACACCTGCGCCTCACTTTGACCAGGGACCTCTGGTCCCATTCTGGGCCTCAAACTAAACTGGTTACTCTGGTTCCCCTCTGGGCCTCACCCTTACCTGGTGACTCTGGTCACCCCTTGGGCTTCACTTGGGCCTGGTGAATCTGGTCCTTAGCTGGTCCGCATCTGGATCTGGTGACTGTTGGCCACCTGGGCCTCACCTGGACTTGGTGAACCCTGTTGTCACCTGCGCCTCACCTGGACCTCCTGACTGTGGTCCCAACTGGACCTCACCTGGATCTGTTGGCTCTGGTTCCCATATGGGGCTCTCCTGGACCTGGTTCCTGGGGTCTCCATCTGGCCTCACCTGGAACACAATGACTCTAATCCATATATGGTCCTCTCCTGGACCTGTTCACTCTGGTCCTTTCCTGGCCATCATTGGGACCTGGATACTCTCTATATACCTGGGCCTCACCTGGACCTGGTGAGTGTGCTCCCACCTGGGCCTCACCTGGACGAGGTGACTGGTTCCCACAGGGACCTCACCTGGACCTGGTGACTGTGGTGTTCTTGTAGACTCACGTTTACCTGGTGACTCCGGTCCCCACTAGGGCCTCACCTGGATCTGGTGACTCTGGCCTGCAAGTTGGCCTCACCTGGACCTGTCGAGTGGGGTTACCAACTGGGCCTCACACATATCTGGTGACCCACGTCCCCACGAGGGCCTCTTGGACCTGGTGAATCTTGTCCTTACCTGGTACTCTTCCAGACCCGGGGACTCTGGTCACCACCTTGGCCTCCCTTGGGCCTGGTGAATCTGGTCCCATCTGGGCCTCACCCAGTCCTGGTGACTTTGTTCCCCACTTGGAACTGATTGCTGTGGACTCTTTTTGCCTCACCTGGAACTGGTGACTCTGATCCTATCTGCGCGTCACCCAGATCTGGTGACTCTGGAACTCACCTGGGCATCATTGGTACCTGATTACTCTGTTCCACACCTGAGCCTCACCTGCACATGATGACTCTGGAACCTCTCTGGGCCTCACCCTGATCTGGTGACTCTGGTCCCCATCTTGATGTCACCTGGACCAGGTGATTCTGGTACCCCTCTAGGCCTCAACCAGATCTGGTGACTCTGGTCCTCAAATGGGCCTCACTTGGACCTAGTGAATAAACACGATCTGGGCCTCATATGGACCTGGTGACTCTGGTCCCTACCTGGGCTTCATCGGGACACGGTTCCTCTGCAAGGCCTGCAGGTTGGCCTCACCTGGACCTGGTAACTCTGATCCCTACCTGGGCTTCAACGGGACACGGATCCTCTGCATGACCTGCAGGTTGGTCTCACCTGGACCTGGTAAGTGGGGTTGCCACCAGGGCTTCACCCATATCTGGTGACACAGGTCCCCCCGTGGGCCTCACTTGGACCTGTTGAATCTGGTCCTTACCTGGTCCTCACCCAGAACTGGTAACTCTGATCACCACCTGGGAATCACCTGGACCGGGTGAATCTGGTCCCCATCAGGGCCTCACCCAGTCCTGGTGACTTTGTTCCCCACCTGGACCTGATTGCTGTGGACTCCTTCTTGGCCTCACCTGGACCTGGTGACTCTGATCCTATCTGCTCGTCACCCAGACCTGGTGACTCTGGTCCTCACCTGGGCATCATTGGTACCTGGTGACTCTGTTCTACACCTGAGCCTTACCTGGACATGATGACTCTGGAACCTCTCTGGGCCTCACCCTTCCCTGGTGACTCTGGTCCCCATCTGGATGTCACCTGGACCAGGTGATTCTGGTACCCCTCTAGGCCTCAACCACATCTGGTGACTCAGGTCCTCAACTGGGCCTCACCTGGACCTAGTGAATATGCTCCATGTGGGCTTCATTTGGACCTGGTGACTCTGGTCCCTACCTGGGCATCATAGGGATATGGTTCCACTGCATGGCCTGCAGGTTGGCCTCACCTGGACCTGGTAACTCTGGTCCCTACCTGGGCATCATCGGGACATGGTTCCACAGCATGACCTGCAGGTTGGCCTCAACTGGACCTGGTAACTTTGGTCCCTACCTGGGCATCATCGGGACACGGTTCCTCTCCATCGGGTGCAGGTTGGCCTCACCTGGACCTGGTGAGTGAGGTTGCCAATTGTGCCTCACCCATACATGGTGACACAGGTCCCCACGTGGGCCTCAAGTTGACCTGGTGAATCTGGTCCTTACCTGGTCCTTCCCCGGAACTGGTAACTCTGGTCACCACCTGGGAATCACCTGGGCCTGGTAATCTGGTCCCCATCTGGGCCTCACCCAGTCCTGGTGACTTTGTTCCCCACATGGACCTGATTGCTGTGGACTTTTTCTTGGCCTCACCTGGACCTGGTGACTCTGATCCTATCTGCGCGTCACCCAGATCTGGTGACTCTGGTCCTCACCTGGGCATCATTGGTACCTGGTGACTCTGTTCCACAGCTGAGCCTCAGCTGGACATGATGACTCTCGAACCTCTCTGTGCCTCACCCTGACCTGGTGACTCTGGTCCCCATCTGTATGTCACCTGGACCAGGGAATTCTGGTACCCTCTAGGCCTCAACCAGATCTGGTGACTCTGGTCCTCAACTGGGCTTCACATGGACCTAGTGAATATGCTCCATCTGGGCCTCATTTGGAGCTCGTGCCTCTGGTACCTACGTGGGCACCATCGGGACATGGTTCCACTGCATGGCCTGCAGGTTGGCCTCACCTGGACCTGGTAACTCTGGTCCCTACTTGGACATCATCGGGACACGGTTCCTCTGCATGGCCAGCATGTTGGCCTCAGCCGGACCTGGTGAGTGGGGTTGCCACCTGGGGCTCACAAATACCTGGTGACACAGGTCCCCACGTGGGCCTCACTTGGACCTGGTGAATCTGGACCTTATCTGGTCCTCACCCGGACCTGGTAACCCTGGTCACCACCTGGGAATCAACTGGACCTGATGATTCTGGTCCCCATCCGGGCCTCACCCAGTCCTGTTGACTTTCTTCTCCACCTGGACCTGATTGCTGTGGACTCCTTCTTGGCCTCAACTGGAACTGTTGACTCTGATCCTAACTGGGCCTCACCCAGATCTGGTGACTCTGGTCCTCACCTGTGGACAATTATGACCTGGATACTCTGTTCCACACTTGAGCCTCACCTGGACATGCTGACTCTGGATCCCCTCTGTGCCTCACCCTGACATGGTGACTCTGGTCCCCGTCTGGATGTCACCTGTACCAGGTGAATCTGGAAACCCTCTAGGCCTCAACTTGTCCTGCTGACTCTGGGCCTCAACTGGGCCTCACCGGGACCTAGTGAACATGCTCCCACCTGCGCCTCATCTGGACCTGGTGACTCTGGTTCTACCTTGGCATCAACGGGACATGGTTACTCTATTCCCCACTGGGACAGACCTGATCCTGGTAACTCTGGTCCTGACGTTGGCATCTTCTGTACCAGGTGACTCTGGCTCAAACCTGGGTCTCACCAGTAACTAGTGACTCTGATTCAAAGCATGGCCTCACCTGACCTGGTGACTGTGGTTCTCATCGGACCTCACCTGGACCTCAGGTCTCTGGTCCCACCTGGGACTCACCAGGACCTGGTGTCTCTGGTACCCACCTGGGTAGCATCAGGATATGGTTACACTGTTCACTATCAGTGACCCAGCCGGACCTATTAACTCTGGTCTTCATCTGGGCCACAACTGGACATGGTGACACTGGTTCCCACATGGGTCTCACCTGGACATTATGAGTCGGATCCCCACCTGGTCCTCACTGGTAACTGGTGATTCTCGTTCCCAAATGTACATCATGTGGACCTGGTGGCTGCAGTGTTTCTAGATTCTCATGTACCTCGTGACTCTGGTCCCCACCAGGGCCTCAACGGGACCTGGTGAGTTTGGTTGCCACCTGCACCTCACCTGGACCTGATGATTCTGGTCTGCACGTGAGACTACCCTGGATATGGTGATGTGGTCCCCACCTCGGCTTCACTGCTTTGGGGACTCAGGTCCCCATCTGGGCATCACCTGGCCCTGTTGACCATGGTTCTCAACCTGGCAAACCTGCGACCCGGTGACTGTGTTCCACAACTGGACCTGAACTGGACCAGGTGACTCTGGTCCCACTCAGGGTATCACCGTGCCTTAGTGACTGTGAACCCCACTTTGGCTTGACTTGAACCTTCTGACCCTGGTTGCCACCTGTGTCTGATTTCGAACTGTTGACTGTGGTTCTTTCAAGGGCCTCCCCTGTACCTGGTGATCCTGGTGCCCACCTGGGCCTCTCCTGTACGTGGTGACTCTTGTCACCACCGGGGACTCACCTGGACCTGCTTACTGTGTTCCACACCTGGGCCTCAAGTACATCTCTTGACCATGGTCCCCAAGCCCGCCTAACATGGACCTGTTGCCTCTGATCCCCACCGGGGTCTCACTTGTACCTGGTAACTCTGGTCCTCACCTGGGCCTCATCTCACCTAGAGACTCTGGTCCTCACCTGGACTTCACCTGCATCTGGTGACTCTGATCCCCACCTGGACTTTACCTGGATCTGGTGACTCTGGTCCCCACCTGGACCTCTCCTGGACCTGGTGACTCTCTTTCAAACATGGACCTCAACTGGATCTGCTCACTCTGGTCCTCAGTTTGGTCTCACCTGGACCTGGTGTCTCTCGTCCTCACTTTGACCTAACTCAGAACTGCTGAATCTTTCCCCACCTAGGCCGCACCCAGACCTGGTGACTCTTGTCCCCAGCTATGCCTCAATTCGACCTGAATAATCTGGTCCTCACGTGGGCCTCACATGGACCTGGGACTCAGCTGGATGGAGTGGCTCTGGTTCCCACAAGGGGCTCACCTGATACTGGTGACTGTGTTCTTATTCTATGCCTCACCAGGACCTAGTTATTCTGTTCCCCATCTCGGCTTTCATGGCCCTAGTGACTCTGGTCCTCACCCAGGCATCATTGGGACCCGGATACTCTATTCCACACCTGGGTCTCACTTTGTCCAGGGACCTCTGGTCCCATTCTGTGCCTCAAACTAAACTGGTTACTCTGGTTCCCCCTCTGGGCCTCACCCTTACCTGGTGACTCTGGTCACCCCTTGGGCTTCACTTGGGCCTAGTGAATCTGGTCCTTAGCTGGTTCGCACCTGGATCTGGTGACAGGTCACCACGTGGACCTCACCTGGACTTGGTGAATCCTGTTGCCACCTGCGCCTCACCTGGACCTTGTGACACTGGTCCCTCCTGGACCTCACCTGGATCTGGTGGCTCTGGTTCCCATATGGGGCTCTACTGGACCTGGTTCCTGTGGTCTCCTATGGCCTCACCTGGAACACAATGACTCTGATCCCTATTTGTGCCTCTCCTGGATCTTGACTCAGGTCCTTATCTGGGCATCATTGGGACCTGGATACTCTCTTATATACCTGGGCCTCACCTGGACCTTGAGACTGTGGTCCCACCTGGGCCTCACCTGGACGAGGTGACTGGTTCCCACGGGGACATCATGTGGACCTGGTGACTCAGGTCCTCATATGGGCATCATTCACCTGGTTTCTCAGTTCCACATCGGGGCCTCAACTGGACCTAGTGATTTCGTCCAACTCTGGGTCTCACCCTGACCTGGTGACTCTGGTCCTCACCTAGATATCACCAGAACCGGGTGACTCTGGTACCCCTCTGGGACTCACCCGGAGCTGGGGACACTGGTCCTCAACTGGACCTCAACAGTACTTGTTGAATCTACTCCTCACTTAGGCCTCGTCTGCACCTTGTGACTCTTTTCCCACCTGGCATCAATGGGACATGGTTACTCTGTTCCCCACCTGGGCCTCACCTGGACATGATACCTTGGCTCCATACTTTGGCATCAACTGGTCCTGATGACACTGTTCCCCCCACCTAGGCCTCAATCTGGACATGGTGACTGTCGCCACCTGGGTCTCACCTGGACCTAGTGACTCTCGTTCCCTCATGACCCACACCTGGACCTGGTGACTGTGGTGTTCTTGTAGACTCACATTTACCTGGTGACTCCGGTCCCCACTAGGGCCTCAACTGGATCTGGTGACTATGACCTGCAGGATGGCCCCACCTGGACATGGTGAGTGGGCTGCCACTGCATACCTGGTGACTCAGGTCCCCAGGTGGGCCTCTTGGACCTGGTGAATCTGGACCTTACCTGGTCCTTCCCGGAACTGGTAACTCTGGTCACCACTTGGGCCTCACCTGGACCTGGTGAATCTGGTACCCATCTAGTCCTCACCCAGTCCTGGTGACTTTGTTCCCCACCTGGACATGATTGCTGTGGACTCTTTCTTGGCCTCACCTGGAACTGGTGTCTCTGATCCTATCTGCGCGTCACACAGATCTGGTCACTCTGGTCCTCACCTGTGGACCATTATAACCTGGATACTCTGTTCCACACCTGAGCCTCACCTGGACATGATGACTCTGGATCCACTCTGGGCCTCAGCCTGACATGGTGACTCTGGTCCCCATCTGGATGTGACCTGGACCAGGTGATTCTGGTACCCCTCTAGGCCTCAACTTGACCTGGTTATCCTGGTTCCCACCTGGGCCTCACCTGGACCTGGTGACTCTTGTCACCACCGGGGACTCACTTGGACCTGGTTACAGTGTTCCACACTGGGCCTCAAGTAGAACTCTTGACCATGGTCCCCAAGCCTGCCTCACATGGACCTGTTGCCTCTGATACCTACCAGCGCCTCACGTGTACCTGGTAACTCTGGGCCTCACCTGGGCTTCATCTGCACCTAGTGACTCTGGTCCCCACCTGGGCTTCAACTCGATCTGGTGACTCTGGTCCCCACCTGGAATTCACCTGGATCTGGTGACTCTGGTCCCCACCTGGACCTCTCCTGGACCTGGTGACTCTCTTTCCAACACGGACCTCACCTAGATCTGGTGATTCTGGTCCTCAGTTTGGCCTCACCTGGAACTGGTGTCTGTCGTCCCCACTTTGACCTAACTCAGAACTGCTGAATCTTGCCCCACCTAGGCCGCACCCAGACATGGTGACTCTTGTCCCCAGCTATGCCTCATCGACCTGATGAATCTGGTCCTCACTTGGGCCTTACATGGACCTGGGACTCAGCTGGATAGAGTGGCTCTGGTTCCCACAAAGGGATCACCTGATACTGGTGACTGGGGTCTTTTTCTATGCCTCAGCAGGACCTAGTGATTCTGTTCCCCATCTGGGCCTGCATGGCCCCAGTGACTCTGGTCCTCACCCAGGCATCATTGGGACCTGGACACTCTGTTCCACACCTGGGCCTCACTTTGACCAGGGACCTCTGGTCGCATTCTGGGCCTCAAACTAAACTGGTTACTCTGGTTCCCCCTCTCGGACTCACCCTTACCTGGTGACTCTGGTCACCCCTTGGGCTTCACTTGGGCCTGGTGAATCTAGGCCTTAGCTGGTCCTCACCTAGATCTGGTGTCTGGTTGCCACCTGGGCCTCACCTGGACTAGGTGAATCCTGTTGCCACCTGCGCCTCTCCTGGACCTTGTGACTGTGGTCCCACCTGGACCTCACCTGGATCTGGCGGCTATGGTTCCCATAAGGGGCACTCCTGGACCTGGTTCCTGTGGTCTCCATCTGGCCTAACTTGGAACACAATGACTCTGATCCATATTTGGGCCTCTTCTGGAACTGTTGACTCTGGTCCTTACCTGGGCATCATTGGGACCTGGATACTCTCTTATATAACTTGGCCTCACCTGGACCTGGTGAGTGTGGTCCCACCTGGACGAGGTGACTGGTTCCCACAGGGACCTCACCTGGACCTGGTGACTCAGGTCCTCATATGGGCATCTATCGACCTGGTTTCTCAGTTCCACATCGGGGCCTCACCTGGACATAGTGATTCTCGTCCGACTCTGGGTGTCACCCTGACGTGCTTACTCTGATCCCCACCTGGATATCACCAGAACCGGGTGACGCTGGTCCCCCTCTGGGACTCACGCGGAGCTGGGGACCCTGGTCCTCAACAGGGCGTAAACAGGACCTGGTGAATCTACTCACTAAGGCCTCGTCTGGACCTTGTGACTCTTTTCCCACCTGGCATCAATGGGACATGGTTACTCTGTTCCCCACCTGGGCCTCACCTGGACATTATAACTTTGCTCCACACTTTGGCCTCAACTGGTCCTGATGACTCTGGTCCCCCCAAATAGGCCTCAATCTGGACCTGGTGACTGTGGTCCCCACCTGGGTCTCACCTGGACCTGGTGACTCTCGTTCCCTCATGAACCACACCTGGACCTGGTCACTGTGGTATTTTTGTAGAATCATATTTACCTGGTGACTCCGGTCCCCACCAGGGCCTCACGTGGATCTGGTGACTTTGGCCTGCGGGCTGGCCTCACCTGGACCTGGTGAGTGGGGTTGCCACCAGGACCTCACCCATACCTGGTGGCTCTGTCCCCACAAGGGCCTCTTTGATCTGGTGAATCTGGTCCTTACCTGGTCCTCTCCCAGACCTGGGGACTCTGGTCACCACCTGGGCCTCACCTGGACCTGGTAAATCTGGTCCCCATCTGGGCCACACCCAGTCCTGGTGGCTTTGTTCCCCACCGGGACCTGATTGCTGTGGACTCTTTCTTGGCCTCACCTGGAACTGGGGACTCTGATCCTATCTGCTCGTCACCCAGACCTGGTGACTCTGGTCCTCACCTGGGCATCATTGGTACATGGTGACTCTGTTCTACACCTGAGCCTCACCTGGACATGATGACTCTGGAACCTCTCTGGGCCTCACCCTGACCTGGTGACTCTAGTCCCCATCTGGATGTCACCTTGACCAGGGGATTCTGGTACCCCTCTAGGCCTCAACCAGATATGGTGACTCTAGTCCTCAACTGGGCCTCACCTGGACCTTGTGAATATGATCCATCTTGGCCTCATTTGGACCTGGTGACTCTGGTCCCTACCTGGGCATCATAGGGATATGGTTCCACTGCATGGCCTGCAGGTTGGCCTCACCTGGACCTGGTAAATCTGGTCCCAAACTGGGCATCATCGTGACACCGTTCCTCTGCATGGCCTGCAGGTTGGCCTCACCTGGACCTGGTGAGTGGGGTTGCCACCTGTGCCTCACCCATACCTGGTGACACAGGTCCCCACGTGGGCCTCACTTGGACCTGGTGAATATGGTCCTTACTTGGTCCTCACCCGGAACTGGTAACTCTGGTCATCATCAGGGAATCTCCTGGACCTTGTGAATCTGGTCCCCATCTGGGCCTCACCCAGTCCTGGAGACTTTGTTCCCCACCTGGACCTGATTGCTGTGAAATCCTTATTGGCCTCACCTGGAACTGGTGCCTCTGATCCTAACTGGCCTCACCCAGATCTGGGGACTCTGGTCCTCACCTGTGGACCATTATGACCTGGATACTCTGTTCCACACCTGAGCCTCACCTGGTCATGATGACTCTGGATCCCCTCTGGGCCTCAGCCTGACATGGTGACTCTGGTCCCCATCTGGATATCACCAATACCAGGTGAATCTGGTACCCCTCTATGACTCAACTAGACCTGGTGACTCTGGTCCTCAACTGGGCCTCAACGGGACCTAGTGAACATGCTCCCCACCTGCGCCTCATCTGGACCTGGTGACTCTGATTCTACCTGGGCATCATCGGGACATGGTTACTTTATTCCCCACTGGGACTGACCTGATCCTGGTAACTCTAGTCCTAACTTTGACCGCTTCTGTACCAGGTGACTCTGGCTCAACCTGAGCCTCACCTGTAACTGGTGACTCTGACCTAAGCATGGCCTCACCTGATCTGGTACTGTGGTCTGGTACTCTGGATCTGGTACTCTGGATCTGGTACTCTGGATCTGGTACTGTGGATCTGGTACTCTGGTCCCATTCTGGTCCTCAAACTAAACTGGTTACTCTGGTTATCCCTCTGGGCCTCACCCTTACCTGGTGACTCTGGTCACCCCTTGGGCTTCACTTGGGCCTGGTGAATCTCGTCCTTAGCTAGTCCACACCTGGATCTGGTGACAGGTCGCCACCTGGGCCTCACCTGGACTTGGTGAATCCTGTTGCCACCTGCGCCTCACCTGGTCCTTGTGACTATGGTCCCACCTGGACCTCACCTGGATCTGGTGGTTCTGGTTCCCATATGGCGCTCTCCTGATCCTGGTTCCTGTGCTCTCCTTCTGGCCTCACCTAGAACACAATGACTCTGATCCATATTTGGGCCTCTCCTGGACCTGTGGACTCTGGTCCTTACCTGGGCATCATTGGGACCTGGATACTCTCTTATATAACTTGGCCTCACCTGGACATGGTGAGTGTGGTCCCACCTGGGCCTCACCTGGACGAGGTAACTTGTTCCCCAGGGACCTCACCTGGACCTGGTGACTCAGGTCCTCATATGGGCATCATGGGACCTGGTTTCTCAGGTCCACATTGGGGCCTCACCTGGACCTAGGGATTCTCGTCCCCCTCTGGGCCTCACCCTGCCGTGGTGACTCTGGTCCCCACCTAGATATCACCAGAACCGGGTGACTCTGGTCCCCCTCTGGGACTCACCCAGAGCTGGGGACACTGGTCCTCAAATGGGCCTCAACAGGACCTGGTGAATCTACTCCTCACTTAGGCCTCGTCCGGACCTTGTGACTCTTTTCCCAACTGGCATCAATGGGACATGGTTACTCTGTTCCCCACCTATGTCTCTACTGGACATGATAACTTTGCTCAACACTTTGGCCTCATCTGCTCCTGATGAATCTGGTCCCCCCACCTAGGCCTCAATCTGGAACTGGTGACTGTGGTCCCCACCTGGGTCTCAGCTGGACCTGGTGACTCTCGTTCCCACATGAACACACCTAGACCTGGTGACTGTGGTGTTCTTGTAAACTCACATTTACCTGGTGACTCCGGTCCCACTGGGGCCTCACCTGTTCTGGTGACTCGGGCCTGCAAGTTGGCCTCACCTGGACCTGGTTAGTGGGGTTCCCACCTGGGCCTCACACATACCTGGTGACCACGTCCCCACGTGGGCCTCTTGGATCTGGTGAATCTGGCCCTTACCTGGTCCTCTCCCAGACCCGGGGACTCTGGTCACCACCTTGGCCTCACCTGGGCCTGGTGAATCTGGTCCCCATCTGTGCCTCACCCAGTCCTGGTGACTTTGTTCCCCACTTGGACCTGATTGCTGTGGACTCTTTCTTGGCCTCACTTGGAACTGGTGACTCTGATCCTATCTGTGTGTCACCCAGACCTGGTGACTCTCGTCCTCACTTAGGCATCATTGGTACCTGATTACTCTGTTCCACACCTGAGCCTCACCTGGACATGATGACTCTGGAACCACTCTGGGCCTCACCCTGACCTGGTGACTCTGGTCCCCATCTGGATGTCACCTGGACCAGGTGATCCTGGTACCCCTCTAGGCCTCAACCAGATCTGGTGACTTTTGTCCTCAACTGGGCCTCACCTGGACCTAGTGAATATGCTCCATCTGGGCCTCATTTGGACCTGGAGACTCTGGTCACTCACTGGGCATCATCGGGAAATGGTTCCACTGCATGGCCTGCTGGTTTGCCTCACCTGGACCTGGTAACTCTGATCCCTACCTGGGTTTCATCGGGACACTGTTCCTCTGCTTGGCCTGCAGGTTGGCCTCATCTTGACCTGGTGAGTGGAGTTCCCACCTGGGCCTCTCCCATACCTGGTGACACAGGTCCCCACGTGGGCCTCACTTGGACCTGGTTTATCTGGTCCTTACCTGGTCACCACCCGGAACTGGTAACCCTTGTCACCACCTGGGAATCACCTGGACCTGATGAATCAGGTCCCCATCTGGGCCTCACCCAGTCCTGGTGACTTTGTTCCCCACCTGGACCTGATTGCTGTGGACTAATTCTTGGCCTCACCTGGAACTTGTGACTCTGCTTCTAACTGGGTTCACCCAGATATGGTGACTCTGGTCCTCACCTGTGGACCATTATGACCTGGATACTCTGTTCCACACCTGAACCTCACCTGGACATGATGACTCTGGATGCCCTCTGGGCCTCACCCTGACATGGTGACTCTGGTCCCCATCTGGATGTCCCCTAGACCAGGTGAATCTGGTACCCCTCTAGGCGTCAACTAGACCTGGTGACTCTGGTCCTCATCTGGGCCTACCTGGACCTAGTGAATATTCTCCCCACCTGCGCCTCGATGGACCCGGTGACTCTGGTTCTACCTGGGCATCATTGGGACATGGTTACTGTATTACCCACTGGGACTGACCTGATCCTGGTAACTCTGGTCCTGACTTTGGCCTCTTCTGTACCAGGAGACTCTGGCTCCGCCTGGGCCTCACCTGTACCTGGTGACTCTGATCCTAAGCATGGCCTCACCTGACCTGGTGACTGTGGTTCCCATCGGGACCTCACCTGGACCTCATGTCTCCGGTTACACCTGGGCCACACCAGGACCTGGTGTCTCTGGTACCCACCTAGGTAGCATCAGGATATGGTTACACTGTTCACTAATAGTGACCCAGCCAGACCTATTAACTCTGGACTTCACCTGGGCCACACCTGGACATGGTGACACTGGTTCGAACCTGGGTCTCACCTGGACATGGTGAGTCGGATCCCCACCTGGTCCTCACGTGTAACTGGTGATTCTCATTCCAGCATGGACATCACGTGGACCTGGTGGCTGCAGTGTTTCTAGCTTCTCATATACCTCGTGACTCTGGTCCTCACCAGGGCTTCACCGGGACCTGGTGAGTGTGGTTGCCACCTGCACCTCACCTGGACCTGGTGATTCTGGTCTGCACCTGAGACTACCCTGAATCTGGTGACTGTGGTTCCCTCCTGCGCTTCACCTGGATTTGGGGACTCCGGTCCCCATCTGGGCCTCACCTGGCCCTGTTGACCATGGTCCTCAACTGGGCAAAATTGGGACCCTCTACTGTGTTCCACAACTGGACCTCACCTGGACCAGGTGACTCTGGTCCCCCTCTGGGTCTCACCGTGCCCTTGTGACTGTGAACCCCACTTTTGCCTGTCTTCGACCTGCTGACGCGGGTTGCCACCTGCGCCTGACCTCGAAATGTTGACTCTGGTTCTTTCAAGGGCCTCCCCTGTACCTGGTGATCCTGGTCGGACCTGGGCCACACCTGGACGTGGTGACTCCTGTCACCAATGGGTAGTCACCTGGACCTGCTTACTGTGTTCCACACCCGGGCCTCAAGTAGACCTGTTGACCATGGTCCCCAAGCCGGCCTCACAAGGACCTGTTAAACTCTGATCCCCACCGGGTCCTCACGTGTACCTGGTAACTCTAGTCCTCACCTGGGCCTCATCTGGACCTAGTGACTCTGGTCCCCATCTGGGCTTCACATGGATCTGGTGACTCTGGTCCCCACCTGGACTTCACCTGGATCTCGTGACTCTGGACTCCACCTGGACCTCTCCTGGACCTCGTGACTCTCTTTCCAACATGGACCTCACCTGGATCTGGTGACTCTGGTCCTCAGTTTGGCCTCACCTGGACCTGGTGTCTCACGTCACCACTTGGTCGTAACTCAGAACTGCTGAATCTTGCACCACCTAGGCCGCACCCAGACATGGTGACTCTTGTCCCCAGCTATGCCTGAATACGACCTGATGAATCTTGTCCTCACATGGGCCTCACATGGTCCTGGGACTCAGCTGGATAGAGTGGCTCTGGTTCCCACAAGGGGCTCACCTGATACTGCTGAATGTGGTCTTATTCTATGCCTCACTAGGACGAGTGATTCTGTTCCCCATCTGGGCCTGCATGGCCATAGTTACTCTGGTCCTCACCCAGGCTTCACTGGGACCTGGATACTCTATTCCACACCTGGGCCTCACTTTGACCAGGGACCTCTGGTCCCATTCTGGACCTCAAACTAAACTGGTTACTCTGGTTCCCCCTCTGGCCCTCACCCTGACCTGGTGACTCTGGTCACCCGTTGGGCTTCACTTGGGCCTGGAGAATCTGTTCCTTATCTGTTCCGCACCTGGATCTGGTGACTGGTCGCCACCTTGGCCTCACCTGGACTTGGTGAATCCTGTTGCCACCTGCGCCTCACCTGGACCTTGCGACTGTGGTCCCACCTGGACCTCACCTGCATGAGGTGACTGGTTCCCACAGGGACCTCACCTGGCCCTGGTGACTCAGGTCCTCATATGGGCATATTGGGACCTGGTTTCTCAGTTCCACATCGGGGCCTCCCCTGGACCTAGTGATTCGTGTCCCCCTCTGGGCCTCACCCTGACGTGGTGACTCCGGTCCCCACCTGGATATCACCAGAACCGGGTGACTCTGGTCCCCCTCTGGGACTCACCCGGAGCTGGGGACACTGGTCCTCAGCTGGTCCTCAACAGGACCTGGTGAATCTACTCCTCACTTAGGCCTCGTCTGGACCTTGTGACTCTTTTCCCATCTGGCATCAATGGGACATGGTTACTCTGTTCCCCACCTTGACCTCACATGAACATGATAACTTTTATCCACACTTTGGCCTCAACTGGTCCTGATGACTCTGGTCCCCCCACCTAGGCCTCAATCTGGATCTGGTGACTGTGGTCCCCACCTGGGTCTCACCTGGATCTGGTGACTCTCGTTCCCACATGAACCACACCTGGACCTGGTGACTGTGGTGTTCTTGTAGACTCACAATTACCTGGTGACACCGGTCCCCACTAGGGCCTCACCTGGTTCTGCTGACTGTGGCCTATCGGTTGGCCTCATCTGGACCTGGTGAGTGGGGTTGCCACCTGAGGTTCACCCATACCTGGTGACTCAGGTCCTCACGTGGTCCTCCTTGACCTGGTGAATCTGGTCCTTACATGGTCCTCTCTCAGACCCAGGGACTCTGGTCACCACCTGGGCCTCACCTGGACCTGGTGAATCTCTTCTCCATCTGGGCCTCACCCAGTCTTGGTGACGTTGTTCCACACCTGGACCTGATTGCTTTGGACTCTTTCTTGGCCTCACCTGGAACTGGTGACTCTTATCCTCTCTGCGCGAGACTCAGGCCTGGTGACTCTGGTCCTCACCTGGGCATCATTGGTACCTGGTGACTCTGTTCCACACCTGAGCCTCACCTGGACATGATGACTCTGGAACCACTCTGGGCCTCACCCTGACCTGGTGACTCTGGTCCCCATCTGGATGTCACCTGGACCAGGGGATTCTGGTACCCCTCTAGGCCTCAACCAGATCTGGTTTCTCTTGTCCTCAACTGGGCCTCGGTTGGTCCTAGTGAATATGCTCCATCTTGGCCTCATTTGGACCTGGTTACTCTGGTCCCTACCAGGGCATCATGGGGACCTATTTCTACTGCATGGCCTGCAGGTTGGCCTCACCTGGACCTGGTAACTCTGGTCCCTACCTTGGCATTATCGGGACCCGGTTGATTTGCATGGCCTGCAGGTAGGCCTCACCTGGAACTGGTGAGTGGGGTTGCCTCTTGGGCCTCACCCATACCTGGTGACACAGGCCCCTACGTGGGCCTCACTTGGATCTGGTGTATCTGGTAATTCTGCTCACCACCTGGGGATCACCTGGACCTGGTGAATCTGGTAACTCTGGTCACCACCTGGGAATCACCTGGACCTGGTGAATCTGTGTCCCCATCTGGTCCTCACCCAATCCTGGTGACTTTTTTCCCCACCTGGTCCTGATTGCTGTGGACTCCTTCTTAGCCTCACCTGGAACTGTTGACTCTGATCCTAACTGGGCCTCACCCAGATCTGTTGACTCTGGTCCTCACCTGTAGATCATTATGACCTGGATACTCTGTTCCACACCTGAGACTCACCTGGACATGATGACTCTGGATCCCCTCTGGTCCTCTCCCTGACATGGTGAATCTGGTCCCCATCTGGACGGCACCTAGACCAGGTGAATCTGGTACCCCTCTAGGCCTCAACTAGACCTGGTGACTCTGGTCCTCTACTGGGCCTCAACGGGACGTAGTGAATATGCTCCCCAACTTCGCCTCATCTGGACATGGTGACTCTGGCTCCACCTGGGCCTCACCTGTAACTGGTGACTCTTATCCAAAGCAAGGCCTCTCCTGACCTGGTGACTGTGGTTCCCATCGGGACCTCACCTGGACCTCATGTCTCTGGTCCCACCTGGGCCTCACCAGGACCTGGTGTCTCTGGTACCCACCTGGGTAGCATCAGGATATGGTTACACTGTTCACTAATAGTGACCCAGCCGGACCTATTAACTCTGCACTTCACCTGGGCCACACCTGGACATGGTGACACTCGTTCCCACCTGGGTCTCACCTGGAAATGGTGAGTCAGATACCCACCTGGTCCTAACCTATAACTGTTGATTCTCGTTCCCACATGGACATCATGTGGACTTGGTGGCTGCGGTGTTTCTAGTTTGTCATGTACCTTGTGACACTGGTCCCCACCAGGGCCTCACCGGGACCTGGTGAGTGTGGTTGCCACCTGCACCTCACCTGGACCTGGTGATTCTGGTCTGCACGTGAGACTACCCTGGATCTGGTGACTGTGTTCCCCACCTGGGCTTCACCTGTATTTGGGGACTCTAGTCCCCATGTGAGGCTCACCAGGCCCTGTTGACCAAGGTCCTCAACTGGGCAAAATTGGGACGCGGTGACTGTGTTCCACAACTGGACCTCACCTGGACCACGTGACTCTGGTGCCCCTCTGTGTCTCACCATTCCCTAGTGACTGTGAACCCCACTTTCCCCTGACTTAGACCTGCTGACCCTGGTTGAAACCTGCGCCTGAACTCGAACTGTTGACTCTGGTTCTTTCAAGGGCCTCCCCTGTACCTGGTGATCCTGGTCCGAACCTGGGCCTCACCTGGACGTGGTGACTCTTGTCACCATGGGGACTCACCTGGACCTGCTTACTGTGTTCCACACCTGGGCCTCAAGTAGACCTGTTGACCATGGTCCCCAAGCCGGCCTCACATGGACCTTTGCCTCTGATTCCCACCGGGGCCTCACGTGTACCTTGTAACTCTGGTCCTCACCTGGGCCTCATCTGGACCTAGAGACTCTGGTCCCCACCTGGGCTTCACCTGGATCTGGAGACTCTGGTCCCCATCTGGACTTCACCTGGATCTGGTGACTCTGGTCCCAACCTGGACCTCTCCTGGACTTGGTGTCTCTCTTGCCCACTTTGACCTAACTCAGAACTGCTGAATCTTGCCCCACCTATTACGCACCCAGACCTAGTGACTCTTGTCCCTAGCTATTCCTCAATTCGACCTGATGAATCTGGTCCTCACGTGGACCTCATATTTACCTGGGTCTCAGCTGGAAAGAGTGGCTCTGGTTCCCACTAGGGGCTCACCTGATACTGCTGAATGTGGTCTTATTCTATGCCTCACCAGAAACTAGTGATTCTGTTCCCCATCTGGGCCTGCATGTCCTTAGTGACTCTGGTCCTCACTGAGGCATCATTGGGACCTGGATACTCTATTCCACACCTGGGCCTCACTTTTACCAGGAACCGCTGGTCCCATTCTGGGCCTCAAACTAAACTGGTTACTCTGGTTCCCCCTCTTAACCTCACCCTTACCTGGTGACTCTGGTCACCCCTTGGGCCTCCCCTGGGCCTGGTGACTCTGGCCTGCAGGTTGGCCTCACCTGGACTTGATTAGTGGGATGCCACCTGGGCCTCACCCATACCTGGTGACTCAGGTCCCCACATGGGCCTCTTGGACCTGGTGAATCTGGCCCTTACATGGACTTCTCCCAGACCCGGGGAATCTGGTCACAACATGGGCCTCACCTGGACCTGGTGAATCTGGTCCCCATCTGGGCCTAACCCAGTCCTGGTGACTATGTTCCCCAACTGGACCTGATTGCTCTGGACTCTTTCTTGCCCTCACCTTGAACTGGTGACTCTGATCCGATCTGTGCGTCACCCAGACCTGGTGACTCTCGTCCTCACCTGGGCATCATTGGTACCTGGTTACTCTGTTCCACACCTGAGCCTCATCTGGACATGATGTCTCTGGGAACTCTCTGGGCCTCACCCTGACCTGGTGATCTGGTCCCCTTCTGGATGTCACCTGGACCAGGTGATTCTGGAACCCCTCTAGGCCTCAACCAGATCTGGAGACTCTTGTCCTCAACTGGGCCTCACCTGGACCTAGTGAATATGCTCCTTCTGGGCCTCATTTGGACCTGGTGACTCTGGTCACTCACTGGGCATCATCGGGAAATGGTTCCACTGCATGACCTGCTGGTTGCCTCACCTGGACCTGGTAACTCTGGTCCCTACCTGGGCATCATCGGGACATCTTGACCTGGTGAGTGGGGTTCTCACCTGGATCTTACCCATGCCTGGTGACACAGGTCCCCACGTGGGCCTCACTTGGACCTGGTGAATGTGGTCCTTACCTAGTCCTCACCCGGAACTGGTAAATCTGGTCACCACCTGGGCATCACCTAACCTGGTGACTTTGTTCCCCACGTGGACCTGATTGCTCTGGACACCTTCTTGGCCTTACCTGGAAGTGGTAACTCTGATCCCAACTGGGCCTCTCTCAGATCTGTTGACTCTGGTCCTCACCTGGGCCTCATCTGGACCTAGTGTCTCTGGTCCCCACCTGGGCTTCAACTGGATCTGTTGACTCTGGTCCCCACCTGGATTTCACCTGGAACTGGTGACTCTGGTCCATACCTGAACCTCTCCTGGACCTGGTGATTCACTTTCCAACATGGACCTCACTTGGATCTGGTGACTATGGTCCTCAGTTTGGCCTTACCTGGACCTGGTGTCTCTCGTCCCCACTTTGACCTAACTCAGAACTGCTGATCTTGCCCCACCTAGGCCGCACACAGACATGGTGACTCTTGTCCCCAGCTATGCCTCAATTCGACCTGATGAATCTGGCCCTCACGTGGGCCTCCATGGACCAGGGACTCAGCTGGATAGAGTGGCTCTGGTTCCCACAAGGGGCTTAACTGATACTGCTGACTGTGGTCTTATTCTATGCCTCACCAGGACCTAGTGATTCTGTTCCCCATCTGGGCCTGCATGGCCCTAGTAACTCTTTTCCTCACCCAGGCATCATTGGGATCCGGATACTCTATTCCACATCTGCGCCTCACTTTCACCAGGTACCTAGGGTCCCATTCTGGACCTCAAACTAAACTGGTTATTCTCGTTCCCCCTCTGGGCGTCACCCCTACCTGGTGACTCTGGTCACCCCTTGGGCTTCACTTGGGCCTGGTGAATCTGGTCCTTAGCTGTTCCGCACCAGGATCTGGTGACCGGTCGCTACCTGGGCCTCACCTGGATTTGGTGAAACCTGTTGCCACCAGCGCCTCTTCTGGACCTAGTGACTGTGGTCCCACCCAGACATCACCTGGATCTCGTGGCTCTGGTTCCCATATGGGGCTCTCCTGGACCTGGTTCCTGTGGTCTCCATCTGGCCTCACCTGGAACACAATGACTCTGTTCCATATTTGCCCTCTGCTGGACCTGTTGACTCTGATACTTACCTGGGCATCATTGGGACCTGGGAACACTCTTATATACCTGGACCTCACCTGGACCTGGTGACTGTGGTCCCACTTGGGCCTCACCTGCATGAGGTGACTGGTTCCCACAGGGAAGTCACCTGGATCTGGTGACTCAGGTCCTCATATGGACATTATGGGACCTGGTTTCTCAGTTCCCCATCGGGGCCTGCCCTGGACCTAGTGATTCGCGTCCCACTCTGGGCCTCACTCTGACGTGGTGACTCTGGTCCCCACCTGGATATCACCAGAACCGGGTAACTCTGGTCCCCCTCTGGGCCTCACCCGGAGCTGGGGACACTGGCACTCAACTGGGCCTCAACAGGACCTGGTGAATCTACTCCTCACTTAGGCCTCGTCTGGACCTTGTGACTCTTTTCCCACCTGGCATCAATGGGACTTGGTTACTCTCTTCCCCACCTGGGTTTCACCTCGACATGATAACTTTGCCCCACACTTTGGCTTCAACTGGTCATGATGACTCTGGTCTCCTCACCTAGGCCTCAATCAGGACCTGGTTACTGTGGTCCCCATCTGGGTCTCCCCTGACCTGGTGACTCTTGTTCCTACATGAACCACACCTAGACTTGGTGACTGTGGTATTCTTGTAGACTCACATTTCCCTGGAGACTCCAGTCCCCACTAGGGCCTCCCCTAGATCTGGTGACTCTGGCCTGCAGGTTTGCCTCACCTGGACTTGGTGAGTGGGGTTGACACCTGGGCGTCACCCATACCTGGTGACTCAGGTCCCCACGTGGACCTCTTGGACCTGGTGAATCTGGTCCTTACCTGGCCTCCCCCAGACCCAGGGACTCTGGTTACCACCTGGGCCTCACCTGGACCTGGTGATTCTGGTCCCCATCTGGGCCTCACCCAGTCCTGGTGACTTTTTTCCCCACCTGGACCTGATTGCTGTGGACTCTTTCTTGGCCTCACCTGGAACTGGTGACTCTGATCGTATCTGTGCGTCACCCAGACCTGGTGACTCTTGTCCTCACCTGGGCTTCATTGGACCTGGTGCCTCTGTTCCACACCTGAGCCTCACCAGGACATGATGACTCTGGAACCACTCTGGGCCTCACCCTGACCTGGTGACTCTGGTCCCTATCTGGATGTCACCTAGACCAGGTGAATCTGGTACCCCTCTAGGCCTCAACTAGACCTGGTGACACTGGTCCTCAACTGGGCCTCACCGGGACCTCGTGAATATGCTCCCCACCTGCGCCTCTTCTGGACCTGGTGACTCTGGTTCTACCTGGGCATCATCGGGACATGGTTACTCTATTCCCTACTGGGACTGACCTGATTCTGGTAACTCTGGGCCTGACTTTGGCCTCTTCTGTACCCGGTGACTCTGGCTCCACCTGGGCTTCACCTGTAACTGGTGACTCTGACCCTAAGCATGGCCTCACCTGTCCTAGTGACTGTGGTTCCCATCGGGACCTCACCTGGACCTCATGTCTCTGTTCCCACCTGGGCCTCACCAGGACCTGGTGTCTCTGGTACCCACCTGGGTAGCATCAGGATATGGTTACAGTGATGACTAACAGTGACCCAGCTGGACATATTAACTCTGGTCTTCACCTGGGCCACACCTGTACATGGTGATTGTGGTATGCACCTGAGACTACCCTGGATCTGGTGATTGTGGTCCCCACCGGGGCTTCACCTGGATTTGGGGACTCCGGTCCCCATCTGGGCCTCACTTGGCCCTGTTGACCATGGTCCTCAACTGGGCAAAATTGGGACCCGGTGACTGTGTTCCACAACTGGACCTCACGTGGACCAGGAGACTCTGGTCCCACTCTGGGTCTCACTGTGCCCTAGTGACTGTGAACCCCACTTTGGCCTGACTTGGACCTGCTGACACTGGTTTTCACCTGCGCCTGACCTCGAACTGTTGACTCTGGTTCTTTCAAGGGCCTCCCCTGTACCTGGTGATCCTGGTCCCCACCTGGGCCTCACCTGGACGTGGTGACTCTTGTCACCACCGGGGACTCACCTGGACCTGGTTACTGTGTTCCACACCTGGGCCTCAAGTAGATCTGTTGACCATGGTCCCCAAGCCGGGCTCACATGGAACAGTTGCCTCTGATCCTCACCGGGACCTCACGTGTACCTGGTAACTCTGGTCCTCACCTGGGCCTCATCTGGACCTAGTGACTCTGGTCCCAACCTGGGCATCACCTGGATCTGATGACTCTGGTCCCCACCTGGATTTCACCCTGATCTGGTGACACTGGTCCCCACCTGGACCTCTCCTGGACCTGGTGACTCTCTTTCCAACATGGACCTTACCTGGATCTGGTGACTCTGGTCCTCAGTTTGGCCTCACCTGGACCTGGTGTCTCTCATCCCCACTTTCACCTAACTCAGAAGTGCTGAATATTGCCCCACCTAGGCCGCACCCAGACCTGGTGACTCTTGTCCCCAGCTATGCCTCAATTCGACTTGATGAATCTGGTCCTCACGTGGGCCTCACATGGACCTGGGACTCAGCTGGATTGAGTGGCTCTGGTTCCCACAAGCGGCTCACCTGATACTGGTGACTGTGGTCTTATACTATGCCTCACCAGGACCTAGTGATTCTGTTCCCCATCTGGGCCTGCATGGCCCTAGTGAGTCTGGTCCTCACACAGGCATCAATGGGACCTGGATACTCTATTCCACACATGGGCCTCACTCTGACCAGGGACCTCTGGTCCCATTCTGGGCCTCAAACTAAACTGATTACTCTGGTTACCCCTCTGGGCCTCACCCTTACCTGGTGACTCTGGTCACACTTTGGGCTTCACTTGGGCCTGGTGAATCTGGTCTTTAGCTTGTCCTCACTTGGATCTGGTGACTGTTCGCCACCTGGGCCTCACCTGTACTTGGTGAATCCTATTGCCACGCGCGCGTCACCTGGACCTTGTGAGTGTGGTCCCACCTGGACCACACCTGGAACTGGTGGCTCTGGTTCCCATATGGGGCTCTCCTGGACCTGGTTCCTGTGGTCTCCATCAGGCCTCACCTGGAACACAATGACTCTGATGCATATTTGTGCCTCTCCTGGACCTGTTGACTCTGGTCCTTACCTGGGCATCATTGGGGCCTGGATACTCTCTTATATACCTGGTCCTCACCTGGACCTGGTGACTGTGGTCCCACCTGGACCTCACCGGGACGAGGTGACTGGTTCCCACAGGGACCTCAGCTGGACCTCGTGACTCAGGTCCTCATATGGGCATCATGGGACCTGGTTTCTCAGTTCCACATCGGGGCCTCACCTGGATCTAGTGATTCTCGTCCCCCTCTGGGCCTGACCCTGACGTGGTGACTCTGGTCCCAACCTGGATATCACCAGAACCTGGTGACTGTGGTCCCCCTCTGGAACTCACCCGGAGATGGGGCACTGGTCCTCAACTGGGCCTCAACAGGACCTGTTGAATCTACTCCTCACTTAGGCCTCGTCTGGACCTTGTGACTCTTTTCCCACCTGGCATCAATGGGACATGGTTACTCTCTTCCCCACCTGGGCCTCACCTCCACATGATAACTTTGCTCCACACTTTGGCCTCAACTGCTCCTGATGACTCTGTTCCCCCCACCTAGGCCTCAGTTTGGACCTGGTTACTGTGGTGCCCACATGGGTCTCACCAGTACCTGGTGATTCTCGTTCCCACATGAACCACACCTGGACCTGTTGACGGTGGTGTTCTTGTAGACTCACATTTACCTGGTGACACTGGTCCCCACTAGGGCCTCACCTGGATCTGGTGACTCTGGCCTGCTGGTTGGCCTCACCTTGAATTGGTGAGTGGAGTTGCCACCTGGGCCTCACACATACATGGTGACTCAATTCCCCTCGTGGGCCTCTTGGACCTGGTGAATCTGGTCCTTACCTGGTCCTGTCGGAGACCCGGGGACTCTGGTCACCACCTGGGCCTCACCTGGACCTGGTGAATCTGGTCCCCATCTGGGCCTCACCCAGTCCTGGTGACTTTGTTCCCCACCTGGACCTGATTGCTGTGGACTCTTTCTTGGCCTCACCTGGAACTGGTGACTCTGATCCTATCTGCGCGTCACCCAGATCTGGTGACTCTGGGCCTCACCTGGGCATCACTGGTACCTAGTGACTCTGTTCCACGCCTGAGCCTCACCTGGACATGATGACTCTGGAACCTCTCTGGGCCTCACCCTGACCTGGTGACTCTGGTCCCCATCTGGATGTCACCTGGGCCAGGTGTTTCTGGTATGGCTCTAGGCCTCAACCAGATCTGGTGACTCTTGTCCTCAACTGGACCTCACCTGGATCTATTGAATATGCTCCATCTGGGCCTCATTTGGACCTGGTGACTCTGGACTCTACCTGGGCATCATTGGGACCTGGATACTCTCTTATATACCTGGGCCTCACCTGGACCTGGTGACTGTGGTCCCACCTGGGCCTCACCTGGACGAGGTGACTGTTTCCCACAGGGACATCACATGGACCTGGTGACTCAGGTCCTCATATGGGCAGCATTCACCTGGTTTCTCAGTTCCACATCGGGGCTTCACCTGTTCCTAGTGATTCTCGTCCCGCTCTGGGCCTCACCTCGATCTGGTGACTCTGGTCCTCAGTTTGGCCTCACCTGGACCTGGTGTCTCTCGTCCCCATTTTGACCTAACTCAGAACTGCTGAATCTTGCCCCACCTAGGCCGCACCCAAACTTGGTGACTCTTGTCCCCAGGTATGCCTCAATTCGACCTGATGAATCTGGTCCTCACATGGGCCTCACATGGACCTGGGACTCAGCTGGATAGAGTGGCTCTGGATCCAACAAGGCGCTCACCTGATACTGGTGACTTATTCACCAGTAGTCTTATTCTATGCCTCACCAGGACCTAGTGATTCTGTTCCCCATCTGGGTCTGCATAGACCTAATGTCTCTGGTCCACACCCAGGCATCATTGGGACCTGGATACTCTATTCCACAATTGGGCCTTACTTTGACCAGGGACCTCTGGTCCCATTCTGAGCCTCAAACTAAACTGGTTACTCTCGTACCCACTCTAGGCCTCACCCTTACCTTGTGACACTGGTCACCCCTTGGGATTCACTTGGGTCTGGTGAATCTGGTCCTAAGCTGGTCCGCACCTGGATCTGGAGACTGGACGCCACCTGGGCCTCACCTGGATTTGGTGTTTCCTGTTGCCACCTGCGCCTCACCTGGTCTTTGTGACTGTGGTCGCACCTGGACCTCACCTGGATCTGGTGGCTCTGGTTCCCATATGGGGCTCTTCTGGACCTGGTACCTGTGGTCTCCATCTGGCCTCCCCTGGAACACAATGACTCTGATCCATATTTGGGCCTCTCCTGGACCTGTTGACTCTGGACCTTACCTGGGCATCATTGGGACCTGGATACTCTCTTATATACCTGGGCCTCACCTGGAACTGGTGACTGTGGTCCCACCTGGGCCTCACCTGGACGAGGTGACTGGTTCCCACAGGGATCTCCCCTGGGCCTGGTGACTCAGGTCCTCATATGTGCATCATGGGACCTGTGTTCTCAGTTCCACAACGGGGCCTCACCTGGACCTAGTGATTCTCGTTCCACTCTGGGCCTCATCCTGACGTGGTGACTCTGGTCCGCACCTGACTCACACTAGAACCGGGTGACTCTGGTTCCCCTCTGGGAATCACCCAGAGATGGGGACACTGATACTCAACTGGGCCTCAACAGGACCTGGTGAATCTACTCCTCACTTAGGCCTAGTCTGGACCTTGTGACTCTTTTCCCACCTGGCATCTATGGGACATTTTTACTCTGTTCCCCACCTGGGCCTCACTTGGACATGATAAATTTGCTTCATACTTTGGCCTCAACTCGTCCCGATGACTCTGGTCCCCCCACCTAGGCCTCAATCAGGACCTGGAGACGGTCATTCACACCTGGGTCTCACCTGGACCTTGCGACTCTCGTTCCCACATGAATCACACCTGGACTTGGTGACTGTGGTGTACTTGTAGACTCACATTTACCTGGTGACTCTGGCCCCACTAGGGCCTCACCTGGATCTGGTGACTCTGGCCTGCAGGTTGGCCTCAGCTGGACTTGGTTAGTGGGATGCCACCTGGACCTCACCCATACCTGGTGACTCAGGTCCCCACGTGGGCCTCTTGGACCTGGTGAATCTGGCCCTTACCTGGTCTTCTCCCAGACCCTGGGAATCTTGTCACAACCTGGGCCTCACCTAGACCTGGTGAATCTGGTCCCCATCTGGGCCTAACCCAGTCCTGGTGACTATGTACCCCACCTGGACGTGTTGGCTCTGGACTCTTTCTTGCCCTCACTTTGAACTGGTGACTCTGATCTTATCAGTGCGTCACCCAGACCTGGTGACTCTCGTCCTCACCTGGGCATCATTGGTACCTGGTTACTCTGTTCCACACTTGAGCCTCACCTGGACATGATGTCTCTGGGACCTCTCTGGGCCTCACCCTGACCTGGTGATCTGGTCCCCATCTGGATGTCACCTGGACCAGGTGATTCTGGAACCCCTCTAGGCCTCAACCAGATAGGGTGACTCTTGTCCTCAACTGGGCCTCACCTGGACCTAGTGAATATGCTCCATCTGGGCCTCATTTGGACCTGGTGACTCTGGTCACTCACTGGGCATCATCGGGAAATGGTTCCACTGCATGGTCTGCTGGTTTGCCTCACCTGGACCTGGTAACTCTGGTCCCTACCTTGGCATCATCGGGTCATCTTGCCCTGGGGACTGGGGTTCCCACCTGGATCTTACCCATGCCTGGTGACACAGGTCCCCACGTGGGCCTCACTTGGACCTGGTGAATGTGGTCTTTACCTAGTCCTCACCCGGAAGTGGTAAATCTGGTCACCACCTGGGCATCACCTAGTCCTGGAGACTTTGTTCCCCACCTGGACCTGATTGTTGTGGACACCTTCTTGGACTCACCTGGAAGTGGTAACTCTGATCCTAACTGGGCCTCTCCCATATCTGGTGACTCTGGTCCTCACCGGTGGACCATTATGACCTGGATACTCTGTTCCACACCTGAGCCTCACCTGGACATGATGACTCTAGATCCCCTCTGGGCCTCACACTGACATTGTTACTCTGGTCCCCATCTGGATGTCACCTAGACCAGGTGAATCTGGTACCCCTCTGGGCCTCAACCAGATCTGGTGACTCTGGTCCTCAACTGGGCCTCACCTGGACCTAGTGAATATGCTCCTTCTGGGCCTCATTTGGACCTGGTGACTCTGGTACCTACGTGGGCAGAATCGGGAAATGGTTCCACATAATGGTCAGCAGGTTGGCCTCTTCTTGACCTGGTAACTCTGGTCCCTACCTGGGCATCATGGGGACCTGGTTCCACTGCATGGCCTACAGGTTGGTCTCACCTGGACCTGGTAACTCTGGTCCCTACCTTGGCATTATCGGGACTCGGTTACTTTGCATGGCCTGCAGGTAGGCCTCACCTTGACCTGGTGAGTGGGGATGCCACTTGGGCCTCACCCATACCTGGTGACACAGGCCCCTACGTGGGCCTCACTTGGACATGTTGTATCTGGTAATTCTGGTCACCACCTGGGAATCACCTGGACCTGGTGAATCTGGTAACTCTGGTCACCACCTGGGAATCACCTGGAACTGGTGAATCTGTGTCCCCATCTGGGCCTCATCCAGTCCTCGTAACTTTTTTACCCACCTGGACCTGATTGCTGTGGACTCCTTGTTAGCCTCACCTGGAACTGTTGACTCTGATCCTGACAGGGCATCACTCTGATCCTGTCTGCGCGTCACCCAGATCTGGTGACTCTGTTCCTCACCTGTGGACCATTATGACCTGGATACTCTCTTCCACACGTGAGCCTCACCTGGACACGATGACTCTGGATCCCCTCTGGCCCTCTCCCTGACATGGTGTCTCTGGTCCCCATCTGGAAGGTACCTAGACCAGGTGAACCTGGTACCCCTCTAGGCCTCAACTAGACCTGGTGACTCTGGTCCTCTACTGGGCCTCAACGGGACGTAGTGAATATGCTCCCCACCTTCGCCTCATCTGGATCTGGTGTCTCTGGCTCCACCTGGGCCACACCGGTAACTGGTGACTCTGATCCTAAGCATGGCCTCACCTGACCTGGTGACTGTGGTTTCCATCGGGACCTCACCTGGACTTCATGTATCTTGTCCCACCTGGGCCTCACCAGGACCTTGTGTCTCTGGTTACCACCTGGGTAGCATCAGGATATGGTTACACTGTTCACTATCAGTGACCCAGCCGGACCTATTGACTCTGGTCTTCACCTGGGCCACACCTGGACATGGTGACACTGGCTCCCACCTGGGTCTCACCTGGACATGGTGAGTCGGATCCCCACCTGGTCCTCGCCTGTAACTGGTGATTCTCGTTCCCACATGGACATCATGTGGATCTGGTGGCTGCAGTGTTTCTAGCTTCTCATGTACCTCGTGACTCTGGTTCCCACCAGGGCCTCACCGGGACCTGGTGAGTGTGGTTGTCACCTGCACCTCATATGGACCTGGGGATTCTGGTCTGCACCTGAGACAACCCTGGATCTGGTGACTGTGGTCTCCACCTGGGCTTCACCTGGATTTGGGGACTCCGGTCCCCATCTGGGCCACACCTGGCCCTGTTGACCATGGTCCTCAACTCTGCAGAATTGGGACCCGGTGACTTTGTTCCACAACTGGACCTCACCTGGACCACGTGACTCTGGTCCGCCTCCGGGTCTCACCGTACCCTAATGACTCTGAACCCCACTTTGGCCTGACTTGGACCTGCTGACCTTGGTTGCCACCTGTGCCTGACCTCGAACTGTTGACTCTGGTTCTTTCAAGGGCCTCCCCTGTACCTGGTGATCCTGGTACCCACCTGGGTCTCACCTGGACGTGGTGACTCTTGTCACCACCGGGGACTCACCTGGACCTGGTTCCTGTGTTCCACACATGGGCCTCAAGTAGACCTGTTGACCATGGTCCCTAAGCCGGGCTCACATGGACTTCTTGCCTCTGATTCCCACCGGGGCCTTAAGTGTACCTGGTAACTCTGGTCCTCACCTGGGCCTCATTTGGACCTAGTGAGTCTGGTGCCAACCTGGGCTTCATCTGGATCTGTTGACTCTGGTCCCCACCTGGACTTCACCTGGATCTGGGGACTCTGGTCTGCTTCTGGACCTCTCCTGGACCTGGTGACTCTCTTTCCAACATGGACCTCAACTGGAACTGATGACTCTGATACTCAGTTTGGCCTCACATGGACCTGGTGTCTCTCGTCCCCACTTTGATCTAACTCAGAACTGCTGAATCTTGCCCCACTTAGGCCGCACCCAGACCGGGTGACTCTTGTCCCCAGCTATGCCTCAATTCGACCTGATGAATCTGGTCCTCACGTGGGCCTCACATGGACTAGGGACTCAGCTGCATAGAGTGGCTCTGGTTCCCTCAGGGGCTCACCTGATACTGGTGACTGTGGTCTTATTCTATGCCTCACCAGGACCTAGAGATTCTGTTCCCCATCTGGGCCTGCATGGCCCTAGTGACTCTGGTCCTCACCCAGGCATCATTGGGACCTGGATACTCTACTCCACACCTGGGCCTCACACTGCCAAGGGAATTCTGATCCCATTTTGGGCCTCAAAGTAAACTGCTTACTCTGGTTCCCCCTCTGGGCCTCAACCTTACCTGGTGACTCTGGTCACCCCTTGGGCTTCACTTGGGCCTGGTGAATCTGGTCCTTCGCTGGTCCGCACCTGGATCTGGTGACTGGTCGCCACCTGGGCCTCACCTGGACTTGGTGAATCCTGTTGCCACCTGCGCCTCACCTGGACCTTGTGACTGTGGTCCCACCTGGACCACACCTGGATCTGGTGGCTCTGGTTCCCATATGGGGCTCTCCTGAAAGTGGTCCATGTTGTCTCCATCTGGCCTCACCTGGAACACAATGACTCTGATACATATTTGGGCCTCTCCTGGACCTGATGACGCTGGTCCTTACCTGGGCATCACTGGGACCTGGATACTCTCTTATATACCTGGCCGCACCTGGACCTGGTGACTGTGGTCCCACCTGGGCCTCACCTGGACGTGGTGACTGGTTCCCACAGGGCCCTCACCTGGACCTGGTGACTCAGGTCCTCATATGGGCATCATGGGACCTGGTTTCTCAGTTCCACATCGGGGCCTCACCTGGACCTAGTGATTCTCATCCCATTATGGTCCTCACCCTGACGTGGTGACTCTGGTCCCCACCTGGATATCACCAGAACCGGGTGACTCTCGTCCCTCTCTGGGTCTCACCCGGAGCTGGGGACACCGGTCCTAAACAGGGCCTCAACAGGACCTATGGAATCTACTCCTCACTTTGGCCTCGTCTGGACCTTGTGACTCTTTTCCCACCTGGCATCAATGGGACATGGTTACTCTGTTCCCCACCTGGGCCTCACATGGACATGGTAACTTTTCTCAACACTTTGGCCTCAACTGGTGCTGATGACTCTGGTCCCCCGACCTAGGCCTCAATCTGGACCTGGTGACTGTGGTCCCCACCTGGGTCTCACCTGGACCTGGGGACTCTCGTTCCCACATGAACAACACCTGGACCTGGGGACTGTGGTGTTCTTGTAGACTCACATTTACCTGGTGACTCCGGTCCCCACTAGGGCCTCAATTGGATCTAGTGACTCTACCAAAATTTGGCCTCACCTGGACCTGGTGAGTGGGGTTGCCACCTGGGCCTCACCCATACCTGGTGACTCAGGTCCCCGCGTGGGCCTCTTGGACCTGGTGAATCTGGTCCTTACCTGGTTCTCTCCCAGACCTGGGGACTCTGGTCACCTCCTGGGCCTCACGTGGACCTGGTGTATCAGGCCCCATCTGGGCCTCACCCAGTCCTGGTGACTTTGTTCCCCACCTGGACCTGATTGCTGTGGACTCCTTCTTGGCCTCACCTGGAACTGGAGACTCTGATCCTAACTGGGTCTCACCCAGATCTGGTGACTCTGGTCCTCACCTGTGGACCATTATGACCTGGATACTCTGTTCCACACGTGAGCCTCACCTGGACATGATGACTCTGGATCCCCTAGGGGCCTCACCCTGACATGGTGACTCTGGTCCCCATCTGGATGTCACCTAGACCAGGTGAATCTGTTACGCCTCAAGGGCTCAAATAGACCTGGTGACTCTGCTCCTCAACTGGGCCTCACCGAGAACTAGTGAATATGCTCCCCACCTGCGCCTCATCTGGACCTGGTGACGCTGGGTCTACCTGGGCATCATCGGAACATGGTAACTCTGTTCCCCACTGGGACTGACTGATCCTGGTAACTCTGGTCCTGAATTTGGCCTCATCTGTACCAGGTGACTCTGGCTCCACCTGGGCCTCACATGTAACTTGTGACTGATCCTAAGCATGGCCTCACCTGACCTGGTCTCTGTGGTTCCCATCGGGACCTCACGTGGACCTCATGTCTCTGTTCCACCTGGGGCTCACCAGGACCTGGTGTCTCTGGTACCCACCTGGGTAGCATCAGGATATGGTTACACTGTTCACTATCAGTGACCCAGCCGGACCTATCAACTCTGGTCTTCACCTGGGCCACACCTGGACATGGTGACACTGGTTCCCACCTGGGTCTCATCTGGACATGGTGAGTCGGATCCCCACCTGGTCCTCAACTGAAACTGGTGATTCTCGTTTCCACATGGACATCATGTGGACCTGGTGGCTGCAGTGTTTCTAGCTTCTCATGTACCTCGTGACTCTGGTCCCCACCAGGGACTCACCGGGACCTGTTGAGTGTGGTTGCCACCTGCACATCACCTAGACCTGGTGATTCTGGTCTGCACCCGAGACTACCCTGATCTGGTGACTGTGGTCCCCACTTGGGCTTCACATGGATTTGGGGACTCCGGTCCCCACCTGGGCCTCACCTGGCCTTGTTGACCATGGTCCCCAACGGGGAAAAATAGGGACCCAGTGACTGTGTTCCACAACTGGACCTCACCTGGACCAGGTGACTCTGGTCCCCCTCTTGGTCTCACCGTGCCCTAGTTTCTGTGAAGCCCACTTTGGCCTGACTTGGACCTGCTGACCCTGGTTGCCACCTGCGCCTGACCTCGAGCTGTTGACTCTGATTCTTTCAAGGGCCTCCCCTGTACCTGGTGTTCCTGGTCCCCACCTGGGCCTCACCTGGACGTGGTGACTCTTGTCACCACCGGGGACTCACCTGGACCTGCTTACTGTGTTCCACACCTGTGTCCCAAGTAGACTTGTTGACCATGGTCCCCAGGCGGGACTCACATGGACCTGTTGCCTCTGATCCCCACCGGGGCCTCACGTGTACATGGTAACTCTGTCCTCACCTGGGCCTCATCTGGATCTGGTGACTCTGGTCCCTACCTGGGCTTCACCTGGATCTGGTGACTCTGGTCCCCACCTGGACCTCTCCTGGACCTGGTGACTCTCTTTCCAACATGGTTATTCCCTGGATTTGTTGACTCTGCTCCTCAGTTTGGCCTCCCCTGGACCTGGTGTCTCTCGTTCCCTCTTTGACCTAACTCAGAACTGCTGAATCTTGCCCCACCTACGCCGCACCCAGACCTGGTGACTCTTGTCCCCAGCTATGCCTCAATTCGACTTGATGAATCTGGTCCTCACGTGGGCCTCACATGGACCTGGGACTCAGCTGGGTAGAGTGGCTCTGGTTCCCACAAGTGGCTCACCTGATACTGCTGACTCTGGTCTTATTCTATGCCTCACTAGGACCTAGTGATTCTGTTCCCCATCTGGGCCTGCATGGCCCTAGAGACTCTGGCCCTCTCCCAGGCATCTTTGGGACCTGGATACTCTATTCCACACCTGGGCCTCACTTTGACCAGGGACCTCTGGTCCCATTCTCGGCCTCTAACTTAACTGGTTAATCTGATTCTCCCTCTGGGCCTCACCGTTACCTGGTTTCTCTGGTCACCCCTTTGAGATTCACATGGGCCTGGTGAATCTGGTCCTTAGCTGATCCGCACCTGGATCTGGTGATTGGTCGCCACCTGGGACTCACCTGGACTTGGTGAATACTGTTGCCACCTGCGCCTCACCTGGACTTTGTGACTGTGGTCCCACCTGGACCTCACCTGGATCTGGTGGCTCTGGTTCCCATATGGGGCTCTTTTGGACCTGGTTCCTGTGGTCTCCATCTGGCCTCCCCTGGAACACAATGACTCTGATCCATATTTGGGCCTCTCCTGGACCTGTTGACTCTGGACCTTACCTGGGCATCATTGGGACCTGGATAATCTCTTATATACCTGGGCCTCACCTGGAACTGGTGACTGTGGTCCCACCTGGGCCTCACCTGGACGAGGTGACTGGTTCCCACAGGAACCTCCCCTGGGCCTGGTGACTCAGGTCCTCATATGTGCATCATGGGACCTGTTTTCTCAGTTCCACATCGGGGCCTCACCTGAACCTAGTGATTCTCTTTCCCCTCTGGGCCTCATCCTGACGTGGTGACTCTGGTCCGTACCTGACTCACACCAGAACCGGGTGACTCTGGTCCCCCTCTGGGAATCACCCAGAGCTGGGGACACTGATACTCAACTGGGCCTCAACAGGACCTGGTGAATCTACTCCTCACTTAGGCCTCGTCTGGACCTTGTGTCTCTTTTCCCACCTGGCATCTATGGGACATTTTTACTCTGTTCCCCACCTGGGCCTCACTTGGACATGATAACTTTGCTCCATACTTTGGCCTCAACTCGTCCCGATGACTCTGGTCCCCCCACCTAGGCCTCAATCTGGACCTAGAGACGGTCATCCACACCTGGGTCTCACCTGGACCTTGTGACTCTCGTTCCCACATGAATCACACTTGGACCTGGTGACTGTGGTGTACTTGTAGACTCACTTTTACCTGGAAACTCTGGCCCCACTAGGACCTCACCTGGATCTGGTGACTCTGGCCTGCAGGTTGGCCTCACCTGGACTTGGTTAGTGGGATGCCACCTGGGCCTCACCCATACCTGGTGACTCAGGTCCCCACGTGGGCCTCTTGGACCTGGTGAATCTGGCCCTTACCTGGTCTTCTCCCAGACCCTGGGAATCTTGTCACAACCTGGCCTCACCTAGACCTGGTGAATCTGGTCCCCATCTGGGCCTAACCCAGTCCTGGTGACTATGTTCCCCACCTGGACGTGTTTGCTCTGGACTCTTTCTTGCCCTCACCTTGAACTGGTGACTCTGATCCGATCTGTGCGTCACCCAGACCTGGTGACTCTCGTCCTCACCTGGGCATCATTGGTACCTGGTTACTCTGTTCCACACCTGAGCCTCACCTGGACATGATGTCTCTGGGACCTCTCTGGGCCTCACCCTGAACTGGTGATCTGGTCCCCATCTGGATGTCACCTGGACCAGGTGATACTGGAACCCCTCTAGGCCTCAACCAGTTCTGGTGACTCTTGTCCTCAACTGGGCCTCACCTGGACCTAGTGAATATGCTCCATCTGGGCCTCATTTGGACCTGGTGACTCTGGTCCCTACGTGGGCAACATCGGGAAATGGTTCCACATAATGGTCTGCAGGTTGGCCTCCTCTTGACCTGGTAACTCTGGTCCCTACCTGGGCATAATCGGGACACGGTTCCTCTGCATGGCCTGCAGGTTGGCGTCACCTGGACTTCGTACCTCTGGTCCCTCCTGGGCATCATCGGGACACGGTTCCTCTGCATGGCCTGCAGGTTGGCCTCACCTAGACCTGTTGGGTGTGCTTGCCACCTGGGCCTCACCCATACCTGGTGACACAGGTCTCACGTGGGCCTCACTTGGACCTGGTGAATCTGGTCCTTACCTGGTCCTCACACGGAACTGGTAACCCTTGTCACCACCTGGGAATCACGTGGACCTGGTGAATCTGATCCCCATCTGGGCCTTACCTATTCCTGGTGACTTTGATCCCCACCTGGACCTGATTGCTGTGGACTCCTTCTTGGCCTCAACTGGAACTTGTGACTCTGCTCCTAACTGGGCCTCACCCAGATCTGGTGACTCTGGTCCTCACATGTGGACCATTATGACCTGGATACTCTGTTCCACACCTGAACCTCACCTGGACATGATGATTCTGGATGCCCCCTGGGCCTCACCCTGACATTGTGATTCTGGTCCCAATCTGGATGTCCCCTAGACCAGGTGAATCTGGTACCCCTCTAGGCGTCAACTAGACCTGGTGACTCTGGTCCTCATTTGGGCCTCACCTGGACCTAGTGAATATTCTCCCCACCTGCGCCTCACTGGACCTGGTGACTCTGATTCTACCTGGGCATCATTGGGACATGGTTACTGTATTACCCACTGGGACTGACCTGATCCTGGTAACTCTGGTCCTGACTTTGGCCTCTTCTGTACCAGGTGACTCTGGCTCCACCTGGGCCTCACCTGTACCTGGTGACTCTGATCCTAAGCATGGGCTCACCTGACCAGGTGACTGTGGTTCCCATCGAGACCTCACCTGGACCTCTTGTCTCCGGTTACACCTGGGCCTCACCAGGACCTGGGGTCTCTGGTACCCACCTGGGTAGCATCAGGATATGGTTACACTGTTCACTAACACTCATCCAGCCGGACCTAATAACTCTGGTCTTCACCTGGGGCACACGAAGACATGGTGACACTGGTTCCCACCTGGGTCTCACCTGGACATGGTGAGTCGGATCCCCACCTGGTCCTCACATGTAACTGGTGATTTTCGTTCCCACATGGACATCATGTGGACCTGGTGGCTGCAGTGTTTCTAGCTTCTCATGTACCTCGTGTCTCTGGTCCCCACCGGGGCCTCTCCGGGACCGGGTGAGTGTGGTTGCCACCTGCACCTCACATGGACCTGGTGATTCTGGTCTGCACCTGAGACTACCCTGGATCTGGTGACTGTGGTCTCCACCTGGGCTTCACCTGGATTTGGGGACTCCGGTCCCCATCTTGGCCTCACCTGGCCCTGTTGACATGGTCCTCAACTGTGCAAAATTGGGACCCGGTGACTGTGTTCCACAACTGGACCTCACCTGGACCAGGTGACTCTGGTCCCACTCTGGGTGTCACCGTGCCCTAGTGACTGTGAACCCGACTTTGGCCTGTCTTGGACCTGCTGTCCCTGGTTGCCACCTGCGCCTGACCTCGAACTGTTGACTCTGGTTCTTTCAAGGGCCTTCCCTGGACCTGGTGATCCTGGTGGGACCTGGCCCACACCTGCACGTGGTGACTCCTGTCACCAATGGGGACTCACCTGGACCTGCTTACTGTGTTCCACACCTGGGCCTCAAGTAGACCTGTTGACTATGGTCCCCAAGCCGGCCTCACATGGACCTGTTGCCTCTGATCCGCACCGGGTCCTCACGTGTACCTGGTATCTCTGGTCCTCACCTGGGCCTCAACTGGAACTAGTGACTCTGGTCCCCACCTGGGCTTCACATGGATCTTGTGACTCTGGTCCCCACCTGGACTTCACATGTATCTGGTGACTCTGGACCCCACCTGGACCTCTCCTGGACCTAGTGACTCTCTTTGCAACATGGACCTCACCTGGATCTGGTGAATCTGGTCCTCAGTTTGGCCTCACCTGGACTGGTGTCTCTCGTCCCCACTTTGACCTAACTCAGAACTGCTGAATCTTGCCCCACCTAGGCCGCACACAGACCTGGTGACTCTTGTCCCCAGCTATGCCTCAATTCGACCTGATGAATCTGGTCCTCACGTGGGACTCACCTGCTCCTGGGACTCAGCTGGATAGAGTGGCTCTGGTTCTCACAAGGGGCTCACCTGATACTGCTGAATGTGGTCTTATTCTATGCCTCACTAGGACCTGGTGATTCTGTTCCCCATCTGGGCCTGCATGGCCCTAGTGACTCTGGTCCTCACCCAGGCGTCATTGTGACCTGGATACTCTATTCCACACCTGGGCCTCTCTTTGACCAGGGACCTCTGGTCCCATTCTGGGCCTCAAACTAAACTGGTTACTCTGGTCCTCCCTCTGGTCCTCACCCTGCCCTGGTGACTCTGGTCACCCGTTGGGCTTCACTTGGGCCTGGAGAATCTGGTCCTTATCTATTCCGCACTTGTATCTGGTGACTGGTCGCCACCTGGGTCTCACCTGGACTTGGTGAATCCTGTTGCCTCCTGCGCCTCACCTGGACCTTGTGACTGTGGTCCAACTTGGACCTCACCTGGACGAGGTGACTGGTTCCCACAGGGACCTCACCTGGACCTGGTGACACAGGTCCTCATACGGGCATCATGGGACCAGGTTTCTCAGTTCCACATCGGGGCCTCACCTGGACCTAGTGATTCTCGTCCCCCTCTGGGCCTCAGCCGGACGTGGTGATTCTGGTCCCCACCTGGATATCACCAGAACCAGGTGACTCTGGTCCCCCTCTGGGACTCACCCGGAGCTGGGACACTGGTCCTCAGCTGATCCTCAACAGGACCTGGTGAATCTACTCCTCACATAGGCCTCGTTTGGACCTTGTGACTCTTTTCTTACCTGACATCAATGGGACATGGTTATTCTGTTCCCCACCTGGGCCTCACCTGGACATGATAACTTTGCTCCACACTTTGGCCTCAACTGCTCCTGATGACTCTCGTCCCCCCACCGAGGCCTCAATCTGGACCTGGTGACTGTGGTCCCCACCTGGGTCTCACCTGGACCTGGTGACTCTCGTTCCCACATGAAACACACCTGGACCTGGTGACTGTTGTTTTCTTGTAGACTCACATTTACCTGGTGACACCGCTCCGCACTAGGGCCTCACCTGGATCTGGTGACTCTGGCCTGCAGGTTGGCCTCACCTGGACCTGGTGAGTGGGGTTGCCACCTGAGCTTCACCCATACCTGGTGACTCAGGAACCCACGTGGTTCTCTTGGACCTGGTGAATCTGGTCCTTACATGGTCCACTCCCAGACCCGGGGATTCTGGTCACCTCCTGGGCCTCACCTGGACCTGGTGAATCTCTACCCCATCTGGGCCTCAACCAGTCCTGGTGAGTTTGTTCCCCACCTGGACCTGATTGCTTTGGACTCTTTCTTGGCCTCACCTGGAACTGGTGACTCTTATCCTCTCTGCGCGTGACTCAGGAATGGATACTCTGGTCCCCATCTGGATGTCACCTGGACCAGGTGATTCTGGTACCCCTCTAGGTCTAAACAAGATCTGGTGTCTCTGATCCTCAACTGGGCCTCGTCTGGACCTAGTGAATATGCTCCTTCTGGGCCTCATTTGGACCTGGTGATTCTCTTCCCTACCTGGGCATCATCAGGACAAGGTTCCACTGCATGGCCTTTAGGTTGGCCGCACCTGGACCTGGTAACTGTGGTTCTACCTGGGCATCATCGGGACGTGGTTACTCTATTCCAGTGGGACTGACCTGATCGTGGTAACTCTGGTCCTGACTTTGGCCTCTTCTGTGCCATGTGACTCTGGCTCCCCCTGGACCTCACCTGTAAGTGGTGACTCTGATCCTAAGCATGGCCTCACCTCACCTGGTGACTGTGGTCTTCATCGGTACCTCACCTGGACCTCATGTCTCTGGTCCCAACTGGCACTCACCAGGACTTGTATCTGGTACCCACCTGAGTAGCATCAGGATATGGTTACACTCTTCACCAACAGTGACGCGGCCAGACCTATTAACTCTCGTCTTCACCTGGTCCACATTTGGACATGGTGACACTGGTTCCCACCAGGGTCTCACCTGGACATGGTGACTCAGATCCCCACCTGCTCCTCACCTGTAACTTGTAATTCTCGTTCCCACATGGACATCATGTGGACCTGGTGGCTGCAGTGTTACTAGCTTCTCATGTACCTCGTGACTCTGGTCCCCACCAGGGCCTCACCGGGACTTGGTGAGTGTGGTTGCCACCTGCACGTCACCAGGTACTGGTGATTCTGGTCTCCACCTGAGACTACCCTGGATCTGGTGACTGTGGTCCCGACCTGGGCTTCACCTGAATTTGGGGACTCCGGTCCCCATCTGGGCCTCAACTGGCCCTGTTGACCATGGTCCTCAACTGTGCAGAATTGGGACCCGCTGACTGTATTCCACAACTGGATCTCACCTAGACAAGGTGACTCTGGTCCCCCTCTGGGTCTCACTTTGCTCTAGTGACTGTGAACCCCACTTTGGCCTGACTTGGACCTGCTGACCCTGGTTGCCACCTGCGCCTGACCTCAAACTGTTGACTCTGGTTCTCTCAAGGGCCTCCCCTGTACCTGGTGATCCTGGTCCCCAATTGGTCCTCAACTGGACGTGGTGACTCTTCTCACCACCGGGGACTCACCTGGACATGATTACTTTGTTCCACACCTGGGACTCACGTAGACCTGTTGACGATGGTCCCTAAGCCGGCCTCACCTGGACCTTTTGGCTCTGATCCCCGCCGGGGGCTCACGTGTATCTGGTAACTTTGATCCTCACCTGGGCCTCATCTGGACCTAGTGACTCTGGTCCCCACCTGGGCTTCACCTGGATCTGGTGACTCTGGTCCCCACCTGGACTTCACCTGGATCTGGTGACTCCGGTCCCCACCTGGACCTCTACTGGACCTGGTGACTCTCTTTCCAACATGGACCTCACCTGGATCTGGTGACTCTGGTCCTCTTTTTGGACTCTCTTGGACTGGTGTCTCTCGTCCCCACTTTGACCTAACTCAGAACTGCTGAATCTTGCCCCACCTAGGCCGCACAGAGACCTGGTGACTCTTGTCCCCAGCTATGCCTCAATTCAACCTGATGAATCTTGTCCTAAAGTGGGCCTCACATGGATCTGGGACTCAGCTGGATAGAGTGGCTCTTGTTCCCACAAGGGGCTCACCTGATACTGGTGACTGTGTTCTTATTCTATGCCTCACCAGGACCTAGAGATTCTGTTCCCCATCTGGGCCTGCATGGCCCTAATGACTGTGGTCCTCACCCAGGAATCATTGGGAACTGGATACTCTATTCCACACCTGCGCCTCACTCTGACCAGGGACCTCTGGTCCCATTCTGGGCCTCAAACTAAACTGCTTACTCTGGTTCCCCCTCTGGGCCTCACCCATACCTGGTGACTCTGGTTACCCCTTGTGCTTCACTTGGGCCTGTTGAATCTGGTCCTTAGCTGGTCCTCACCTGGATCTGGTGACTGGTCGCCACCTGGGCCTCACCTGGACTTGGTGAATCCTGTTGCCACTAGCGCCTCACCGGGACCTTGTGACTGTGGTCCCACCCGGACCTCACCTGGATCTGGTGGCTCTGGTTCCCATATGGCGCTCTCCTGCTCCAGGTTCCTGTGGTCTCCATCTGGCCTCAACAAGAACACAATGACTCTGATCCATATTTGGGCCTCTCCTGGAACTATTGACTCTGGTCCTTACCTGGGCATCATTGGGACCTGGATACTCTCTTATATACCTGGGCCTCACCTGGACCTGTTGACTGTGGTCCCACTTGGGACTCACCTGGACGAGGTGACTGGTTCCCACAGGAAACTCACCTGTACCTGGTGACTCAGGGCCTCATATGGACATCATGGGACCTGGTTTCGCAGTTCCACATTGGGGCCTCACCTGGACCTAGTGATTCTCGTCCCCCTCTGGGCCTCACCCTGACGTGCTGACTCTGTCCCCACCTGGATATCACCAGAACCGGGTGACTCTGGTCCCCTGTGGGACTCACCCGGAGCTGGGGACACTGGTCCTCAACCGGACCTCAACAGGACCTGGTGAATCTACTCCTCACTTAGGCCTCTTCTGGACCTTGTGACCCTTTTCCCACCTGGCATCAATGAGACATGGTTACTATGTTCCCCATGTAGGCCTCAACTGGACATGATAACTTTGCTCCACACTTTGGCCTCAACTGGTCCTGATGATTCTGGTCCCCCGACCTAGGCCGCAATCTGGACCTGATGACTGGTCCACACCTGGGTCTCACCTGGACCTGGTGACTCTCTTTCCCACATGAACCACACCTGGACCTGGTGACGGTGGTGTTCTTGTAGACTCACATTTAAATGGTGACTCTGGTCCTCACTAGGGCTTCACCTGGATCTGGTGACTCTGGCCTGCCGGTTGGCCTCACCTGGGCCTGGTGAGTGGGGTTGCCACCAGGGCCTCAACCATACCTGGTGACTCAGGTCCCCACGTGGCTCTCTTTGACCTGATGAATCTGGTCCTTACCTGGTCATCTCCCACTCCCAGGGACTCTGGTAACCACCTGGGCCTCACCTGGACCTGCTGAATCTGGTCCCTACTGGGCCTCATAGTCCTAGTGACTTTGTTCCCCACCTGGACCTGATTGCTGTGGACACTTTCTTGGCCTCACCTGGAACTGGTGACTATGATCCTATCTGTGCATCCCCCAGATCTGGTGACTCTGGTCCTCCAATGGGCATCATTGGTGCCTGGTGACTCTGTTCCACACGTAAGCCTCACCTGGACATGATGACTCTGGAACCTCTCTTGTCCTCACCGTGACCTGGTGACTCTGGTCCTCATCTGGATGTCACCTGGACCAGCTGATTCTGGCACCCCTATAGGCCACAACCAGATCTGGTGACTCTGGTCCTCAAATGGGACACACCTGGACCTAGTGAATATGCTCAATCTGGGCCTCATTTGGATGTGGTGACTTTGGTCCTGACTTTCACCTCTTCTGTACGAGGTGACTCTGACTCCACCTGGGCCTCACCTGTAACTGGTGACCCTGATCTTAAGCATGGCCTCACCTGACCTGGTGACTGTGGTTTCCATCGGGACCTCACCTGGACCTCATGTCTCTGGTCCCACCTGGGCCTCACCAGGACCTGGTGTCTCTGGTACCCACCTGGGTACCATCAGGATATGGTTACACTGTTCACTCACAGTGACCCAGCTGGACTTATTAACTCTAGTCTTCACCTGGGCCACACCTGGACATGGTGACACTGGTTCCCACCAGGGTCTCACCTGGACATGGTGATTCAGATCCCACCTGGTCCTCATCTGTAACTGGTGATTCTCGTTCCCACATGGATGTCATGTGGTCCTGGTGGCTGCAGTGTTTCTAGCTTCTCGTGTACCTCGTAACTCTGGTCCCTGCCAGGGCCTCACCGGGACCTGGTGAGTGTGGTTGCCACCTGCACCTCACCTGGACATGGTGATTCTGGTCTGCACCTGAGACTCCCCGGGATCTGGTGACTGTGGTCCCCACCTGGGCTTCACCTGGATTTGGGTACTCCGGTCCCCATCTGGTCCTCACCTGCCCCTGTTGACCATGGTACTCAACATGCAATATGGGACCCGGTGACTGTGTTCCACAACTGGACCTCACCTGGACCAGGTGACTCTGGTCCCACTGTGGGTCTCACCGTCCCCTAGTGACCTTGTACCCCACTTTGGCCTGACTTGGACCTGCTGACCCAGGTTGCCACCTGCGCCTCACCTCGAACTGTTGACTCTGGTTCTTTGAAGGACCTCCCCTGGACCTGGGGATCCTGGTCCCCACCTGTGACTCACCTGGACTTGGTGACACTTGTCACCACCGGGCACTCACCTGGACCTGCTTACTGTGTTCCACACCTGGGCCTCAGGTAGACCTGTTGACCATGGTCCCCAAGCCGGCCTCACGTGGACCTTTTGGCTCTGATACCCGCCGGGGGCTCACGTGTATCTGGTAACTCTGATCCTCACCTGGGCCTCATCTGGACCTGGTGACTATGGTTCCCACCTGGGCTTCACCTGGATCTGGTGACTCTGGTTCCCACCTGGACCTCTCCTGGACCTAGTGACTCTCTTTCCAACCTGGACCTCACCTGGATCTGGTGACTCTGGTCCTCAGTTTGGCCTCACCTGGACCTGGTGTCTCTCGTCCCCACTTTGACCTAACTCAGAACTGCTGAATCTTCACCCACCTAGGCCTCACCCAGACCTGGTGACTCTTGTCCCCAGCTATACCTCAATTCGACCTGATGAATCTGGTAGTCACGTGGGCCTTACATGGACCTGCGACTCACCTGGATAGAGTGTCTCTGGTTCCCACAAGGGGCTCATATGATACTGTTGACTGTGGTCTTATTCTATGCCTCACCGGGACCTAGTGATTCTGTTCCCCATCTGGGCCTGCATGTCCCTAGTGACCTTGGTCCTCACCCAGGCATCATTGGGACCTGTATACTCTATTCTACAACTGGGCCTCACTTTGTCCAGGAAACTCTGGTCCCATTCTGGTCCTCAAACTAAACTGGTTACTCTGGTTCACGCTCTGGTCATCACCCTTACCTGGTGACTCTGGTCACCCCTTGGGCTTCACTTCGGCCTGGTGAATCTGGTCCTTAGCTGGTCCGCACCTGGCTCTGGTGACTGTTCGCCACCTGGATCTCACCTGGACTTGGTGAATCCTGTTGCCACCTGCGCCTCACCTGGACCTTGTGACTGTGGTCCCACCTGGACCTCACCTGAATCTTGTTGCTCTGGTTCCCATATGGGGCTCTCCTGAACCTGGTCCGTGTTGTCTCCATCTGGCCTCACCTGGAACACAATGACTCTGATACATATTTGGGTCTCTCATGGAACTGATGACGTTGGTCCTTACCTGGGCATCACAGGGACCTGGATACTCTCTTATATACCTAGGCTTCACCTGGACCTGGTGACTGTGGTCCCACCTGGGCCTCACCTGGACGAGGTAACTGGTTACCACAGGGACCTCACCTGGACCTGGTGACTCAGGTCCCCATATGGGCATCATGGGACCTGGTTTTTCAGTTCCACATCGGGGCCTCACCTGGACCTAGTGATTCTCGTCCCCCTCTGGGCCTCACTCTGACGTGGTGACTCTGGTCACCCCTGGATATCACCAGAACCGGGTGACTCTGGTCCCCCTCTGGGACTCTCCCGGAGCTGGGGACACTGGTCCTCCGCTGGGCCTCAACAGGACCTGGTGAATCTACTCCTCACTTAGGCCTCCTCTGGACCATGTGTCTCTTTTCCCACATGGCATCAATGGGACATGGTTACTCTGTTCCCCACCTGGGCCTCACCTGGACATGAAAACTTTGCTCCACACTTTGGCCTCAACTGGTCCTGATGAATCTGGTCCCCCCACCTAGGCCTCAATCTGGACCTGGTGAGTGTGGTCCCAACCTGGGTCTCACCTGGACCTGGTGACACTTGTTCCCACATAAACCACACCTGGAGCTGGTGACTGTGGTGTTCTTGTAGACTCACATTTTCCTGGTGACACCGGTCCCCACTAGGGCATTACATGGATCTGGTGACTCTGGCCTGCAGCCTGGCCTCACCTGGACCTGGTGAGTGGGGTTGACACCTGGGCCTCACCTATACCTGGTGACTCAGGTCACCACGTGGGCCTCTTGGACCTGGTGAATCTTGTTCTTACCTGGTACTCTCCCACCCCGGGGACACTGGTCACCACCTGGGTCTCACCTGGACCTGGTGAATCTGGTACCCATCTGTGCCTCACCCAGTCCTGGTGACTTTTTTCCCCACCTGGACCTGATTGCTGTGGACTCTTTCTTGGCCTCACCTGGAACTGGCGACTCTGATCCTATCTGAGTGTCACCCAGACCTGGTGACTCTGGTCCGCACCTGGGCATCATTGGTACCTGAAGACTCTGATCCACACCTGAGCCTCACCTGGACATGATGACACTGGAACCACTCTGGGCTTCACCCTGACCTGGTGACCCAGGTCCCCATCTGGATGTCACCTGGACCTAGTGATTCTTGTACCCCTCTAGGACTCAACAAGATCTGGTGACTCTGGTCCTCAACTGGGCCTCACCTGGACCTAGTGAATATGCTCCATCTGGGCCTCATCTGGACCTGGTGACTCTGGTCCCTACCTGGGCATCATCGGTACAATGTTACTCTATTCCACACTGGGAATCCCCTGATCCTGGTAACTCTGGTCCTCTCTTTAGACTCTTCTGTACCAGGTAACTCTGGCTCCACCTGGACCTCACCTGTAGTTGGTGATTCTGATCCTACGCATGGCCTCATCTGACCTGGTGACAGTGCTTCCCATCGGGACCTCAACTGGACCTCAGGTCTCCGGTCCCACCTGGGCCTTACCAGGACCTGGTGTCTCTGCTAACCACCTGGGTAGCATCAGGATATGGTTACACTGTTCACTAACAGTGACCCAGCCGCACCTATTAACTCTGGTCTTCACCTGGGCCACACCTGGACATGGTGACACTCGTTCCCACCTGGGTCTCACCTGGACATGGTGAGTCAGATCCCCACCTGTTCCTAACCTTTAACTGGTGATTCTCGCTTCCACATGGACATCATGTGAACCTGGTGGCTGCAGTGTTTTTAGCTTCTCATGTCCTCGTGACTCTGGTCCCCACCAGTGCCTCACCGGGACCTGGTGAGTGTGGTTGCCACCTGCACCTCAGCTGGACCTGGTGATTCTGGTCTGCACCCGAGACTACACTGGATTGGTGACTGTGGTCCCTACCTGGGCTTCACCTGGATTTGAGGATTCCGGTCCCCATCTGGGCCTCACCTGGCCTTGTTGACCATGGTCCACAACTGGCCAAAATTGGGACCCTGTGACTGTGTTCCACATCTGGACCTCACCTGGACCAGGTGACTCTGGTCCCACTCTGGGTCTCACCGTGCCCTAGTGACTGTGAACCCCACTTTGGCCTGACTTGGACCTGCTGACCCTGGTTGCCACCTGCGCCTGACCTCGAACTGTTGACTCTGGTTCTTTCAAGGGCCTCCCCTGTACCTGGTGATCCTGGTCCCCACCTGGGCCTCACCTGGACGTGGTGACTCTTGTCACCACCGGGGACTCACCTGGACCTGGTTAAGGTGTTCCACACCTGGGCCTCAAGTAGACCTGTTGACCATGGTACCCAAGCTGGCCTCACATGGCCTGTTGCCTCTGATCCCCACCGGGGCCTCACGTGTACCTGGTAACTCTGGTCCTCGCCTGGGCCTAATCTGGACCTAGTGACTCTGGTCCCCACCTGGGCTTCACCTGGATCTGATGACTCTGGTCCCCACCTGGACTTCACCTGGATCTGGTGCCTCTGGTCCCCACCTGGACCTCTCCTGGACCTGGTGACTCTCTTTCCAACATGGACCTCACGTGGGTCTGGTGACTCTGGTCCTCAGTTTGGCCTCACCTGGACCTGGTGTCTCTCTTCCCCACTTTGACCTAACTCAGAACTGCTGAATCTTCACCCACCTAGGCCTCACCCAGACCTGGTGACTCTTGTCCCCAGCTATGCCTCAATTCGACCTGATGAATCTGGTAGTCACGTGGGCCTCACATGGACCTGGGACTCAGCTGGATAGAGTGGCTCTGGTTCCCACAAGCGGCTCACCTGATACAGCTGACTGTGGTCTTATTCTATGCCTCACCAGGACCTAGTGATTCTGTTCCCCATCTGGGCCTGCATGGCCCTAGTAACGCTGGTCCTTACCCAGGCATCATTGGGATCTGGATACTCTATTCCACACCTGGGTCTCACTTTCACCAGGGACCTAGGGTCCCATTCTGGGCCTAAAACTAAACTGGTTACTCTGGTTCCCCCTCTGGGCCTCACCCCTACCTGGTGACTCTGGTCACCCCTTGGGCTTCACTTGAGCCTGGTGAATATGGTCCTTATCTGATCCGCTTCTGGATCTGGTGACCGGTTGCCACCTGGGCCTCACTTGGACTTGGTGAATCCTGTTGACACCTGCGCCTGACCTGGACCTTGTGACTGTGGTCCCACCCGGACATCACCTGGATCTGGTGGCTCTGGTTCCCATATCGGCTCTCCTGGACCTGGTTCCTGTGGTCTCCATCTGGCCTCACCTGGAACACAATGACTCTGAACCATATTTGGGCCTCTCCTGGACCTGTTGACTCTGGTCCTTACCTGGGCATCATTGGGACATGGATACTCCCTTATATACCTGGGCCTCACCTGGACCTGGTGACTGTGGTCCCACCTGGGCCTAACCTGGACGAGGTGACTGGTTCCCACAGGGACCTCACCTGGACCTGTTGACTCAGGTCCTCATATGGGCATCATGGGACCTGGTTTCTCAGTTCCACATCGGGACCTCACCTGGACCTAGTGATTCTCGTCCACCTCTGGCCTCACCCTGAGGTGGTGACTCTGGTCCCCACCTGGATATCACCAGATCCGGGTGACTCTGGTCCCCCTCTGGGACTCACCCGGAGCTGGGGACACTGGTCCTCAACTGGGCCTCAACAGGACCTGGTGAATCTACTCCTCACTTAGGCTTCGTCTGGACCTTGTGACTCTTTTCCCACCTGGCATCAATGGGACATGGTTACTCTGTTCCCCACCTGGGCCTCACATGGACATGATAACTTTGCTCCACACTTTGGCCTTAACTGGTCCTGATGACTCTGGTCCCCCCACCTAGGCCTCAATCTGGATCTGGTGACTGGTCCCCACATGGGTCTCACCTGGACCTGGTGACTCAAGTTCCCACATGACCCACACCTGGACCTGGTGACTGTTGTGTTCTTGTAGACTCACATTAACCTGGTGACCACGGTCCCACTACGGCCTCACCTGGATCTGGTGACTCTAGCCTGAAGGTTGGCCTCACCTGGACCTGGTGAGTGGGGTTGCCACCTGGTCCTCACCCATACCTGGTGACTCAGGTCCTCACGTTGGCCTCTTCGACCTGGTGAATCTGGTCCTTACCTGGTCCTCCCCCAGACCCGGGGACTCTGGTCACCTCCTGGGCCTCACCAGGACCTGGTGAATCTGGTCCCCATTTGGGCCTCACCCAGTCCTGGTGACTTTGTTCCCCACCTGGACCTGATTGCTGTGGACTCTTTCTTGACCTCACCTGGAACTGGCGACTCTGATCCTGTCTGCGCGTCACCTAGACCTGCTGACTCTGGTCCTCACCTGGGCATCATTGGTACCCGGTGACTCTGTTCCACACCTGAGCATCACCTGGACATGATGACTCTGGAACCTCTCTGGGCCTCATCCTGACCTGGTGACTCTGGTCCCCATCTGGATGTCACCTGGACCAGGTGATTCTGGTAGCCCTCTAGGCCTCACCAGATCTCTTGACTCTGGTCCTCAACTGGGCCTAACCTGGACCTAGTGAATATGCTCCATCAGGCTCTCATTTGGACCTGGTGACTCTCGTCCCTACCTGGCCATCATCGGCACATGGTTCCACTGCATGGCCTGCTGGTTGGCCTCATCTAGTGCTGGTAAATCTGGTCCCTACCTGGGCATCATCGGGACATGGTTCCACTGCATGGCCTGCAGGTTGGCCTCACCTGGACGTGGTAACTCTAGTACCAACCTGGGCATCATCGGACATGGTTCCTCTGCATGGCCTGCATGTTGGCCTCAGCTGGACCTCGTGAGTATGGTTGCCACCTGGGGCTCACCCATACCTGTTGACTCAGGTCCCCACGTGGGCCTCTTGGACCTGGTGAATCTGGTCCATACCTGGTCCTCTCCCAGACCCGGGGACTCACCTCACCACCTGGGCCTCACCTGGCCCTGGTGAATCTGGTCCCCATCTGGGCCTCACACAGTCCTGGTGACTTTGTTCCCCACCTGGACCTGATTGCTATGGACTCTTTCTTGGCCTCACCTGGACCTGGGGACTCTGATCCTAACTGGGCCTCACCCAGATCTGGCGACTCTGGTCCTCACCTGTGGACCATTATGACCTGGATACTCTGTTCCACACCTGAGCCTCACCTGGACATGATTACTCTGGATGCACTCTGAGCCTCACCCTGACATGGTGACTCTGGTCCCCATCTGGATGTCACTAGACCAGGTGAATCTGGTACCCCTCTGGGCCTCAACCAGATCTGGTGACTCTGGTCCTCAACTGGGCCTCACCTGGACCTAGTAAATATGCTCCATCTGGGCCTCATTTGGACCTGGTGACTCTGGTCCCTACGTGGGCAACATCGCGACCTGGTTCCACATAATGGTGTACAGGTTGGCCTCTTCTTGACCTGGTAACTCTGGTCCCTACCTGGGCATCATCGGGACAGGGTTACTCTGCATGGCCTGCAGGTTGGCGTCACCTGGACCTCGTACCTCTGGTCCCTACCTGGGCATCATCGGGACACGGTTCATCTGCATGGCCTGCAGGTTGGCCTCACCTAGACCTGGTGAGTGGGCTTGCCACCTGGGCCTCACCCATACCTGGTGACACAGGTCTCACGTGGGCGTCACTTGGACCTGGTGAATCTGGTCCTTACCTGGTCCTCACCCGGAACTGGTAACCCTTGTCACCAAATGGGAATCACCTGGACCTCGTGAATCTGGTCCCCATCTGGGCCTCACACATTCCTGGTGTCTTTGATCCCCACCTGGACCTGATTGCTGTGGACTCCTTCTTGGCCTCACCTGGAACTGGCAACTCTGATCCTAACTGGGCCTCACCCAGATCTGGTGACTCTGGTCCTCACCTGTGGACCATTATGACCTGGATACTCTGTTCCACACCTGAACCTCACCTGGACATGATGACTCTGGATGCCCTCTGGGCCTCACCATGACATGGTGACTCTGGTCCCCATCTGGATGTCCCCTAGACCAGGTGAATCTGGTACCCCTCTAGGCGTCAACTAGACCTGGTGACTCTGGTCCTCATCTGGGCCTCACCTGGACCTAGTGAATATTCTACCCACCTGCGCCTCGCTGGACCTGGTGACTCTGACTCTACCTGGGCATCATTGGGACATGGTTACTGTATTACCCACTGGGACTGACCTGATCCTGGTAACTCTGGTCCTGACTTTGGCCTCTTCTGTACCAGGTGACTCTGGCTCCACCTGGGCCTCACCTGTACCTGGTAACTCTGATCCTAAGCATGGGCTCACCTGACCCGGTGACTGTGGTTCCCATCGGGACCTCACTTGGACCTCATTTCTCCGGTTACACCTGGGCCTCATCAGGACCTGGTGTCTCTGGTACCCACCTGGGTAGCATCAGCATATGGTTACACTGTTCACTAACACTCATCCAGCCGGACCTAATAACTCTGGTCTTCACCTGGGGCACACGCGGACATGGTGACACTGGTTCCCACCTGGGTCTCACCTGGACATGGTGAGTCGGATCCCCACCTGGTCCTCACCTGTAACTGGTGATTTTCATTCCCACATGGACATCATGTGAACCTGGTGGCTGCAGTGTTTCTAGCTTGTCATGTACGTCGTGTCTCTTCTCCCCACCGGGGCCTCTCCGGACCGGGTGAGTGTGGTTGCCACCTGCACCTCACATGGACCTGGTGATCTGGGCCTCACCCAGTCCTGGTGACATTGTTCCCCACCTGGACCTGATTGCTGTGGACTCTTTCTTAGCCTCACCTGGAACTGGTGACTCTGATCCTATCTGTGCGTCACCCAGACCTGGTGACTCTGGTCCTCACCTGGGCATCATTGGTACCTGTTGACTCTGTTCTACACTTGAGCCTCAACTGGACATGCTGACTCTGGAACCTCTCTGGGCCTCACCATGCCTTGGTGACTCTGGTACCCATCTGGATGTCACCTGGACCAGGTGATTCTGGTACCGCTCTAGGCCTCAAACAGTTCTGGTGAACCTGGTCCTCAACTGGGCCTCACCTGGACCTAGTGAATATGCTCCATCTGGGACTCATTTGGACCTGGTGACTCTGGTACCTACCTGGGCATCATAGGGATATGGTTCCAATGCATGGCTTGCAGGTTGGCCTCACCTGGACCTGGTAACTCTGGTCCCTACCTGGGCATAATCGGGACATGGTTCCACTGCATGGCCTGCAGGTTGGCCTCACCTGGACCTGGTGAGTGGGGTTGCCAATTGTGCCTCACCCATACCTGGTGACACAGGTCCCCACGTGGGCCTCAACTGGACGAGGTGACTGGTTCCCACAAGGACCTCACCTGGACCTGGTGACTCAGGTCCTCATATGGGCATCATGGGACCTGGTTTCTCAGTTCCACATTGGGGCCTCACCTGGACCTAGTGATTCTCGTCCCATTATGGTCCTCACCCTGACGTTGTGACTCTGGTCCCCACCTGGATATCACCAGAACCGGGTGACGCTGGTCCCCCTCTGGGACTCTCCCGGAGCTGGGGACACTGGTCCTCAAATGGGCCTCAACACGACCTGGTGAATCTACTCCTCACTTAGGCTTCGTCTGGACCTTGTGACTCTTTTCCCACCTGGTATCAATGGGACATGATTAGTCTGTTCCCCACCTGGGCCTCACCTGGACATGAGAACTCTGCTCCACACTTTGGCCTCAACTGGTCCTGATGACTCTGGTCCCCCGACCTAGGCGTCAACCTGGACCTGATTGCTGTGGACTCCTTCTTAGCCTCAACAGGAAATGGTGACTGTGATCCAGATTGAAGATCCCCAATCTGGGCCTCACCTGGCCTTGTCAACCATGGTCCTCAACTCGCAAAATTGGGACCCGGTGACAGTGTTCCACCCCTGGACCTCACTTGGACCAGGTGACTCTGGTCCCCCTCTGGGTCTCACCGCGCCCTAGTGAGTGTGAACCCCACTTTGGCCTGACTTGGACCTACTGACCCTGGTTGACACCTGCTCCTGACCTTGAACTGTTGACTGGTTCATTCAAGGGCTTCCCCTGTACATGGTGATCCTGGTCCCCCCCTGAGACTCACCTGGACGTGGTGACTCTTGTCACCACCGGGGACTCACCTGGACCTGGTTACTGTGTTCCACACCTGGGCCTCAAGTAGACCTGTTGACCATGGTACCGAAGCCGGCCTCATATGGACCTGTTGCCTCTGATTCCCACCGGGGCCTCACGTGTACCTGGTAAACCTGGTCCTCAATTGGGCCTCATCTGGACCTAGTGATTCTGGTCCCCACCTTGGCTTCACCTGGATCTGGTGACTCTGGTCCTCAGTTTGGCCTCACCTGTACCTGGTGACTCAGGTCCTCATTTGGGCATTATGGGACCTTTTTTCTCAGTTCCACATCGGGGCCTCACCTGAAACTAGTGATTCTCGTCCCCCTCTGGGCCTCACGCTGACGTGGTGAGTCTTATCCCCACCTGGATATCACCAGAACCGGGTGACTCTGGTCCCCCTCTGGGACTCACCCGGAGCTGGGGACACTGATGCTCAACTGGGCCTCAACAGGACCCGGTGAATCTAGTCCTCACTTACGCCTCATCTGTACCTTGTGACTCTTTTCCCACCTGGCATCAATGGGACATGGTTACTCTGTTCCCCACCTAGACATCACCTGGACATGATAACTTTGCTCCACACTTTGGCCTCAACTTGTCCTGATCAATTTGTTCCCCCCACCTAGGCATAAATCTGGACCTGGTGACTATGGTCCCCACCTGGGTCTCACCTGGACCTGGTGACTCTCATTCCCACATGAACCACACCTGGACCTGGTGACTGTGGTTTTCTTGTAGACTCACATTTACCTGGTGACTCCGGTCCCCACTAGGGCCTCACCTGGATCTGGTGACTCTGGCCTGCAAGTTGGCCTCACCTGGACTTGGTGAGTGGGGTTGCCACCTGGGCCTCACCCATACCTGGTGACTCAGTTTCACACGTGAGCCTCTTGGACCTGGTGAATCTCGTCCTTACCTGGTCCTCTCCTAGACCCGGGGACTCTGGTCACCACCTCGCCTCACCTGGACCTGGTGAATCTGGTCCCCATCTGGGCCTCACCCAGTCCTGGTGACTTTGTTCCCTACCTGGACCTGATTGCTGTAGACTCTCTCTTGGCCTCACCTGGAACTGGTGACTCTGATCCTATCTGAGCGTCACCAAGACCTGGTGACTCTGGTCCTCACCTGGGCATCATTGGTACCTGGTGACTCTGTTCCACACCTGAGACTCACCTGGACATGATGACTCTGGAACCTCTCTGGGCCTCACCCTGACCTGGTGACTCTTGTCCCCATCTGGATGTCAACTGGACCAGGTGATTCTTGTACCCCTCTAATACTCAACCAGATCTGGTGACTCTGGACCTCAACTGGGCCTCACCTGGACCTAGTGAATATGCTCCAACTGGGCCTCATTTGGATCTGGTGACTCTGGTCACTTCCTGGGCATCATCGGGACATGGTTCAGCTGCATGGCCTTCAGGTTGGCCTCACCTGGACCTGGTAACTCTGGTCCCTACCTGGGCATCATCGGGACATGGTACCTCTACATGGCCTGCAGGTTGGCCTCACCTGGACCTGGTGAGTGGGGTTGGCACCTAGGCCTCACCCATACATGGTGACACAGGTCCTCGTGGGCCCAGTATGACCTGGTGAATCTCGTCCTTACCTTGTCCTCACCCGCACCTGGTAACCCTGATCACCACCTGGGAATCACCTGGACCTGGTGAATCTGGTCCCCATCTGGGCCTCACCCAGTCCTGGTGACTTTGTTCCCCTCTGGATCTGATTGCTGTGGACACCTTCTTGGCCTCAACTGGAAGTGGTGACTCTGATCCAACCTGGGCCTCACTCAGATCTGGTGACTCTGGTCCTCACCTGTGGACCATTATGACCTGGATACTCTGTTCCACACCTGAGCCTCACCTGGACATGATGACTCTGGATCCCCTCTGGGCCTCACCCTGACATGGTGACTCTGGTCCCCATCTGGATGTCACCTAGACTAGGTGAATCTGGTACCCCTCTAGGGCTCAAATAGACCTGGTGACACTGGTCCTCAACTGGGTGTCACCGAGACCTAGTGAATATGCTCCCCACCTGCGCCTCATCTGGACCTGGTGACGCTGGGTCTACCTGGGCATCATCGGGACATGGTTACTCTGTTTCCCACTGGGACTGACCTGATCCTGTCACTCTGGTCCTTACTTTGGCCTCTTTTGTACCAGGTGACTCTGGCTCCACCTGGGCCTCACCTGTAACTGGTGACTCTGATCCAAAGCATGGCCTCTCCTGACCTGGTGACTGTGGTTCCCATCGGGACCTCACCTGGACCTCATGTCTCTGGTCCCACCTGGGCCTCACCAGGACCTGGTGTCTCTGGTACACACATGGGTAGCATCAGGATATGGTTACACTGTTCACTAACAGTGACCCAGCCGGACCTATTAACTCTGGTCTTCACCTGGGCCACACCTGGACATGGTGACACTCGTTCCCACCTGGGTCTCACCTGGAAATGGTGAGTCAAATACCCACCTGGTCCTAACCTATAACTGTTGATTCTCGTTGCCACGTGGATATCATGTGGACCTGGTGGCTGCGGTGTTTCTAGTTTGTCATGTACCTGTGACACTGGTCCCCACCAGGGCCTCAACTGGACCTGGTGAGTGTGGTTGCCACCTGCACCGCACCTGGACCTGGTGATTCTGGTCTGCACCTGAGAGTACCCTGGATCTGGTGACTGTGGTCCCCACCTGGGCTTCACCTGGATTTGGGGACTCTCGTCCCCATGTGTGGCTCACCAGGCCCTGTTGACCATGGTCCTCAACTGGGCAAAATTGGGACCCTGTGACTGTGTTCCACAACTGGACCTCACCTGGACCACGTGACTCTGGTGCCCCTCTGGGTCTCACCATTCCCTAGTGACTGTGAACCCCACTTTCCCCTGACTTAGACCTGCTGACCCTAGTTGAAACCTGCGCCTGAACTCCAACTGTTGACTCTGGTTCTTTCAAGGGCCTCCCCTGTACCTGGTGATCCTGGTCCGAACCTGGGCCTCACCTGGACGTGGTGACTCTTGTCACCATGTGGACTCACCTGGACCTGCTTACTGTGTTCCACACCTGGGCCTCAGGTAGACCTGTTGACCATGGTCCCCAAGCTGGCCTCACATGGACCTGTTGCCTCTGATCCCCAACGGTGCCTCACGTGTACCTGGTAACTCTGGTCCTCACCTGGGCCTCATCTGGACCTAGTGACTCTGCTCCCCGCCTGGGCTTCACCTCGATCTGGTGACTGGTCCCCACCGGGACTTGACCTGCATCTGGTGACTCTGGTCCCCACCTGGACCTCTCCTGGACCTGGTGACTCTCTTTCCAACATGCACCTCACCTGGATCTGGTGACACTCGTCCTCAGTTTGGCCTCACCTGGACCTTGTGACTCAGGTCCTCATATGGGCATCATGGGACCTGGTTTCTCAGTTCCTCATCGGGGCCTCACCTCGACCTAGTGATTCTCGTCCCCCTCTGGGCTTCTCTCTGACGTGGTGACTCTGGTCCCCACCTGGATATCACCAGAACCGGGTGACTCTGGTCCTCCTCTGGGACTCACCCGGAGCTGGGGATACTGCTCCTCAACTGGGCCTCAACAGGACCTGGTGAATCTACTCCTCACTTAGGCCTCATCTGTACCATGTGACTCTTTTCCCACCTGGCATCAATGGGACATGATTTCTCTGTTCCCCACCTGGGGCTCACCTGGACATGATAACTTTGCTCCACACTTTGGCCTCAACTGGTCCTGATGACGCTGGTTCCCCCACCTAGGCCTCAATCTGGACCTGGTGACCGTGGTCCCCACCTGGGTCTCACCTGGACCTGGTGACTCTCGTTCCCACATAAACTAAACCTGGACCTGGTGACTGTGGTGTACTTGTAGACTCACTTTTTCGTGGTGACTCCGGTACCCACTAGGGCCTCACCTGGATCTGGTGACTCTGGCCTGCAGGTTGGGCTCGCCTGGACCTGGTGAGTGGGGTTGACACCTGGGCCTCACCCATATCTGGTGACTCAGGTCTCCACGTGGGCCTCTTGGACCTGGTGAATCTTGTTCTTACCTGGTCCTTTCCCAGGCCCGGGGACTCTGGTCACCACCTGGTTCTCACTTGGACCTGGTGAATCTGGTCCCCATCTGTGCCTCACCCAGTCCTGGTGACTTTTTTCCCCACCGGGATCTGATTGCTGTGGACTCTTTCTTGGCCTCACCTGAAACGGGTGACTCTGATCGTATCTGAGTGTCACCCAGACCTGGTGACTCTGGTCCTCACCTAGCCATCATTGGTACATGGAGACTCTGATCCACACCTGAGCCTCACCTGGACATGATGACACTGGAAGTCTCTAGGCCTCACCCTGACCTGGTGACCCTGGTCCCCATCTCGATGTCACCTGGACCTGGTGATTCTTGTACCCCTCTAGGACTCAACCAGATCAGGTGACTCTCGTCCTCAACTGGGCCTCACCTGGACCTAGTGGATATGCTCCATCTGGGCCTCATCTGGATTGGTGACTCTGGTCCCTACCTGGGCATCATCGGGACATGGTTACTCTATTCCACACTGGGAATGACCTGATCCTGGTAACTCTGGTCCTCTCTTTGGACTCTTCTGTACCAGGTAACTCTGGCTCCACCTGGGCCTGACCTGTAACTGGTGCATCTGATCCTACGCATGGCCTCATCTGACCTGGTGACTGTGCTTCCCATCGGGACCTCACCTGGACCTCATGTCTCCGGTCCCACCTGGGCTTACCAGGACTTGGTGTCTCTGGTACCCACATGGGTACCATCAGGATATGGTTACACTGTTCACTAACAGTGACACAGCCGGACCTATTAGCTCTGGTCTTCACCTGGGCCACACCTGGGCATGGTGACACTGGTTCCCACCTGGGTCTCACCTGGACTTGGTGAGTCGGATCCCCACCTGGTCCTCACGTGTAACTGGTGATTCTCGTTCCCACATGGACTCATGTGGAACTGTGGCTGCAGTGTTTTGAGCTTCTCATGTACCTCTTGACTCTGGTCCCCACCAGGGCCTCACCGCGACCTGGTGAATTTGGTCCCCACCTGGGCCATACCCAGTCCTGGTGAATTTGTTCCCCACATGGACCTGATTGCTGTGGACTCTTTCTTGGCCTCACCTGAAACGGGTGACTCTGATCCTATCTGCGCGTCACCTAGACTTGGTGACTCTGGTCCTCACCTGGGCATCATTGGTACCTGGTGACTCTGTTCCACACCTGAGCCTCACCTGAACATCATGACTCTGGAACCTCTCTGGGCATCAACCTGACCTGGTGACTCTGGTCCCCATATGGAAGTCACCTGGACCAGGGGAGTCTGGTACTCCTCTGGGCCTCAACCAGGTCTGGTGACTCTAGTCCTCAAGTGGGCCTCACCTGGAGCTAGTGAATATGCTCCATCTGGGCGTCATTTGGACCGGGTGACTCTGGTACCTACCTGGGCATCATCGGTACATGGTTCCACTGCATGACTTGCAGATTGGCCTCACCTGGACCTGGTAACTGTGGTCCCTACCTGGGCATCATCGGGACATGGTTCCACTGCATGGCCTGTAGGTTGGCCTCACCTGGACCTGGTAACTATCGCCCCTACCTGGGCATCATTGGGACCTTGTTCCTCTGCATGGCCTGGAGGTTGTCATCACCTGGACCTGGTGAGTGGGTTTGTCACCTGGGCCTCACCCATGCCTAGTGACACAGGTCCCCACGTGGGCCTCACTTGGACCTGGTGAATCTGGTCCTTACCTGGTCCTCACCCGGAACTGGTAACTCTGGTCACCACCTGGGAATCACCTGGTCCTGGTGAATCTGGTCCCCATCTGTGCCTCACCCAGTCCTGTTGACTTTCTTCCCCACCTGGACCTGAATGCTGTGGACTCCTTCTTGGCCTCACCTGGAACTGGTGACTCTGATCCTAACTGGGCCTCACCAAGATCTCGTGACTCTGGTCCTCACCTGTGGACCATTATGACCTGGATACTCTGTTCCACACCTGAGCCTCACCTGGATATGATGACTCTGGATGCCCTCTGGGCCTCAGCCTGACATGGGGACTCTGGTCCCCATCTGGATGTCACCAGACCAGGTGAATCTGGTACCCCTCTAGGCCTCAACTAGACCTGGTGACTCTGACCTCAACTGGGCCTCAACGGGACCTAGTGAACATGCTCCCCACCTGCGCCACATCTGGACCTGGTCTCTGGTTCTACCTGGGCATCATCGGTACATGGTTACTCTATTCCCACTTGGAGTGACCTGATCCTGGTAACTCTGGTCCTGACTTTGGCCTCTTCTGTACCAGGTGACACTTGCTCCACCTGGGCCTCACCTGTAACTGGTGACTCTGATCCTAAGCATGGCCTCACCTGACCTGGTGACTGTGGTTCCCATCGGGACCTCACCTGGACCTCATGTCTCTAGTCCCATTTGGGCCTCACAAGGAACTGTTGTCTCTGCTACCCACCTGGGTAGCATTAGGATATGGTTACACTGTTCACTAACAGTGACCCAGCCGGACCTATTAACTCTGGTCTTTACCTGGGCCACACCTGGACATGGTGACACTGGTTCCCACCTGGGTCTCACCTGGACATGGTGAGTCGTATCCCCACCTGGTCCTCACCTGTAACTGGTGATCCTCGTTCCCACATGGAGATCATGTGGACCTGTTGTCCGCAGTGTTTCTAGCTTCTTTTTTTTAATTTTTATTTATTTATGATAGTCACAGAGAGAGAGAGAGGCAGTGACACAGGCAAAGAGAGAAGCAGGCTCCATGCACCGGGAGCCCGACTTTGGATTCGATCCCTGGTCTCCAGGATCGCGCCCTGGGCCAAAGGCAGGCGCCAAACTGCTGCGCCACCCAGGGATCCAATGTGTTTCTAGCTCTTCATGTACCTCGTGACTCTGTTCCCCACCAGTGCCTCACCGGGACCTAGTGAGTTTGGTTGCCACCTGCACCACAACTGGACCTGGTGATTCTCGTCTTCACCTGAGACTACCCTGGATGTTGTGACTGTGGTCCCCACCTGGGCTTCACCTGGATTTCGGGACTCTGGTCCCCATCTGGGCCTCACCTGGCCCTGTTGACCATGGTCCTCAACTGGGCAAATTTGGGAACTAGTGACTGTGTTCCACAACTGGACCTCACGTGGACGAGGTGACTCTGGTCCCCCTTTTGGTCACACCGTGCCCTAGTGACTGTGAACCCCACTTTGGCCTGACTTGGACTTGCTTACACTGGTTGCCACCTGCGCCTGACCTCGAACTGTTGACTCTGGTTCTTTCAAGGGCCTCCCCTGTACCTGGTGATCCTGGTCCCCACCTGGGCCTCACCTGGACGTGGTGACTCTTGTCACCACGGGGGACTCACCTGCACCTGCTTACTGTGTTCCACACCTGGGTCTCAAGTGGACCTGTTTACCATGGTCCCCAAGCCGGACTCACATGGACCTGTTGCCTCTGATCTCCACCGGCTCCTCAAGTGTACCTGGTAACTTTGTTCCTCACCTGGGTCTCATCTGGACCTAGTGACTCTGGTCCCCACCTGGGCTTCACCTGGATCTGGTGACTCTGGTCCCCACCTGGACTTCACCTGGATCTAGTGACTCTGGTCCCAACCTGGACCTCTCCTGGACCTGGTGACTCTCTTTCCAACATGGACCTCACCTGGATCTGGTGACTCTGGTCCTCACTTTGGCCTCACCTGGACCTGGTGTCTCTCGTCCCCACTTGGACCTAACTCAGAACTGCTGATTCATTCCCCACCTAGGCCGCACACAGACCTGGTGACTCTTGTCCCCAGCTATGCCTCAATTAGACCTGATGAATCCGGTCCTCACGTGGGCTTCACATGGACCTGGGACTCAGCTGGATAGAATAGCTCTGGTTCGCACAAGGGGCTCACCTGATACTGGTGACTGTGGTCTTATTATATGCCTCACCAGGACCTAGTGATTCTGTTCCCCATCAAGGCCTGCATGGCCCTAGTGACTCTGGTCCTCACCCAGGCATCATTCGGAACTGGATACTCTATTCCACTCCTGGGCCTCTCTTTCACCACGGTCCTTTGGTCCCATTCTGGGCCTCAAACTAAACTGGTTACACTGTTTTCCCCTCTGGAACTCACCCTTACCTGGTGAAACTGGTCACCCCTTGGGCTTCACCTGGGCCTGGTGATTCTGGTCCTTAGCTGGTCCGCACCTGGATCTGGTGACTGGTAGCCACCTGGGCCTCACCTGGACTTGGTGAATCATGTTGCCACCTGCGCCTCACCTGGACCTTGTGACTGTGGTCCCACCTGGACCTCACCTGGATCTGGTGGCTCTGGTTCCTATATAAGGCTCTCCTGGACCTGGTTCCTGTGGTCTCCATCTGGCCTCACCTGGAACACAATGACTGATCCATATTTGGGCCTCTCCTGGACCTCTTGTCTCTGTTACGTAATTGGGCATCATTGGGACCTGGATAATCTCTTATATACCTGGGCCTCACCTGGACCTGTTGACTGTGGTCACACCTGGCCCTCACCTGGACCTGGTGACTGTGGTCCCTTCTGGTCCTCCCCGAGACTAGATGACTGGTTCCCACTGGGACCACACCTGGACCTGGTGACTGAGGTCCTCATATGGGCATCATGGGGCCTGGTTTCTCAGTTCCACATCGGGGCCTCACATGGACCTAGTGATTCTCGTCCCCCTCTCGGCCTCACCCTGACGTGGAGACTCTGGTCCGCACCTGACTCACACCAGAACCGGGTGACTCTGGTCCCCCTCTGGGAATCACCCAGAGCTGGGGACACTGATACTCAACTGGGCCTCAACAGGGCCTGGTGAATCTACTCCTCACTTAGGCCTCTTCTGGACCTTGTGACTCTTTTCCCACCTGGCATCAATGGGATATGGTTACTCTGTTCCCCACCTGGGCCTCACATGGACATGATATCTTTGCTCCACACTTTGGTCTCAACTGGTCCTGATGACTCTGGTCCCCCCACCTAGGCCTCAATCTGGACCTGGTGACTGTTGTCCTCACCTGGGTCTCACCTGGACCTGGTGACTCTCGTTCCCACATGAACCACAACTGGACCTGGTGACTGTGGTGTTCTTATAGACTCATATTTACCTGGTCACTCCGGACCCCACTATGGCCTCACCTGGATCTGATGACTCTGGCCTGCAGGTTGGCCTCACCTGGACCTGGTGAGTGGGGTTGCCACCTGGGCCACACCCATACCTGGTGACTCAGGTCCCCAAGTGGGCCTCTTGGATCTGGTGAATCTGGTCCTTACCTGGTCCTCTCCCAGACCCGGGGATTCTGGTCAACACCTGGACCTCACCTGGACCTGGTGAATCTGGTCTCCATCTGGGCCTCACCCAGTCCTGGTGACTTTGTTCCCCACCTGGACCTGATTGCTGTGGACTCTTTCTTGGCTTCACCTGGAACTGGTGACTCTGATCCTATCTGCGCGTTACCCAGATCTGGTGACTCTGGTCCTCACCTTGGCATCATGGTACCTGCTTACTCTGTTCCACACTTGAGCCTCACCTGGACATGACAACTCTGGAACCTCCCTGGGCCTCAGCCTGACATGGTGACACTGGTCCCCATCTGGAAGTCACCTAGACCAGGTGAATCTTGTACACCTCTTGGAGTCAACTTGACCTGGTGACTCTGGTCCTCAACTGGGCCTCACCGGGACCTAGTGAACATGCTCCCCAACTGCGCCTCATCTGGACCTGGTGACTCAGGTTCTACCTGGGCTTCATTGGGACATTGTTACTCTGTTCCCCACTGGGACTGACCTGATCCTGGTAACTCTGGTCCTGACTTTGGCATCTTCTGTACCAGGTTACTCTGGCTCGACCTGGGCCTCACTTGTAACTCGTGACTCTGATCCTAAGCATGGCCTCACCTGAAATGGTGACTGTGGTTCCCATCGGGACCTCACCTGGACCTCATGTATCTGGTTCCACCTGGGCCTCACCAGGACCTGGTGTCTCTGGGACCCACCTGGGTAGCATCAGGATATGGTTACACTGTACACTAACAGTGACCCAGCCGGACCTATCAAATCTGGTATTCACCTGGGCCACTCCTGGACATGGTGACACTGGTTCCCCCAGTCTCACCTGGACATGGTGAGTCGGATCCCCACCTGGGCCTCACCTGTAACTGGTGATTCTCGTTCCCACATGGACAACATGTGGACCTGGTGGCTGCAGTGTTTCTAGCTCCTCATGTACCTCGTGACTCTGGTCCACACCAGGCCCTCACCGGGACCTGGTGAGTGTCTTTGCCACCTGCACCTCACCTGGACCTGGTGATTCTGGACTGCACCTGAGACAAACCTGGAGCTGGTGACTGTGGTCGCCACCTTGGCTTCACCTGGATTGGGGACTCCAGTCCCCATCTGGGCCTCACCTGGCCCTGTTGACCATAGTCCTCAACTGTGCCAAATTGGTACCCGGTGACTGTGTTCCACAACTGGACCTCACCTGCATCAGGTGACTCTGGTCCCCCTCTGTCTCACCGTGCCCTAGTAACTGTGAACCCCACTTTGGCCTGACTTCGACCTGCTGAACCTGGTTGCTACCTGCGCCTGACCTCGAACTGTTGACTCTGGTTCTTTCAAGGGCCTCCCCTGTACCTGGCGATCCTGGTGTCCACCTTTCCCTCACCTGCACGTGGTGACTCTTGTCCCCAACGGGGACTCACCTGGACCTGCTTACTGTGTTCCTCACCTGGGCCTCAAGTAGACCTGTTGACCATGGTCCCCAAGCCGTCCTCACATGGACATGTTGCCTCTGAACCCCACCGGGGCCTCAAGTGTACCTGGTAACGCTGGTCCTCACATGGGCATCATTGATACCTGGTGACTCTGTTCCACACCTGAGGCTCCCCTGGACATAATGACTCTGGAACCTCTCTGGGCATCAACCTGACCTGGTGACTCTGGTCCCCATATGGATGTCACCTGGACCACGGAATCATGGTACTTCTCTGGGCTTCAAACAGGTCTGGTGACTCTGGTCCTCAACTGGGCCTAACCTAGACCTAGTGATTATGCTCCATCTGGGCCTCATTTGGACCTGGTGACTCTGGTCCCTACCTGGGCATCATCGGACATGGTTCCACTGCATGGCCTGTAGGTTGGCCTCACCTGGACCTGGTAACTCTCGTCCCTACCTGGACATCATGGGGACCTGGTTCCTCTGTATGGCCTGCAGTTTGGCCTCACCTGGACCTGGTGAGTGGGTTTGTCACCTGGGCCTCACCCATGCCTAGTGACACAGGTCCCCACGTGGGCCTCACTTGGACCTGGTGAATCTGGTCCTTACCTGGTCCTCACCCGGAACTGGTAACTCTGGTCACCACCTGGGAATCACCTGGGCCTGGTGAATCTGGTCCCCATCTGGGCCTCATCCAGTCCTGGTGACTTTGTTCCCCACCTGGACCTGATTGCTGTGGACTCCTTCTTGGCCTCACCTGGAACTGGTGACTCTGATCCTAACTGGGCCTCACCCAGTTCTGGTAACTCTGGTCCTCATCTGTGGACCATTATGAGCTGGATAAACTCTTCCACCCCTGAGCCTCACCTGGGCATGATGACTCTGGAGCCCCTCTGGGCCTCAGCCTGATATGGTGACTCTGGTCCCTATCCGTATGTCACCTAGACCAGGTGAATCTGGTACCCTTCTATGCCTCAACTTGACCTGGTAAATCTGGTCCTCAACTGGGCCTCACCGGGACCTAGTGAACATGCTCCCCACCTGCGCCTCATCTGGACCTGGTGACTCTGGTTCTACCTGGGCATCATCGGGACATGGTTACTCTATTCCCAACTGAGACTGACCTGATCCTGGTAACTCTGGTCCTGACTTTGGCCTCTTTTGTACCAGGTGACTCTGGCTCCACCTCGGCCTCACCTGTAACCTGTGACTCTGATCCTAAGCATGGCCTCACCTGACCTGGTGACTGTGGTTCCCATCGGGACCTCACCTGGACCTCATGTCTCTGGTCCCACCTGGGCCTCACCAGGACCTGGCGTCTCTGGGACCCTCCTGGGTAGCATCAGGATATGGTTACAGTGTTCACTAACAGTGCGCCAGCCGGAACTATTAACTCTGGTCTTCACCTGGGCCACACCTGCACATGGTGACACTGGTTCCCACCTGGGTCTCACCTGGACATGGTGAGTCGTATCCCCACCTGGTTCTCACCTATAACTGGTGATTCTCGTTCCCACATGGAGATCATGTGGACCTGTTGTCCACAGTGTTTCTAGCTTCTTTTTTTTAAATTTTTATTTATTTATGATAGTCACAGAGAGAGAGAGGCAGAGACACAGGCAGAGGGAGGAGCAGGCTCCATGCACAGGGAGTTCGACGTGGGATTCGATCCCGGGTCTCCAGGATCGCGCCCTGGGCCAAAGGCAGGCGCCAAACCGCTGCGCCACCCAGGGATCCCATGTGTTTCTAGCTTCTCATGTACCTCGTGACTCTGGTCCCCACAAGGGCCTCACTGGGACCTGCTGAGTGTGGTTGCCACCGGCACCTCACCTGGACCTGGTGATTCTGGTCTGCCCCTGAGACTACCCTGGATCTGGTGACTGTGGTCCCCACCTGGTCTTCACCTGGATTTGGGGACTCCGGTCCCCATCTGGGCCTCACCTGGCCCTGTTGACCATGGTCCTGAACTGGGAAAATTGGGAGCCGGTGACTGTGTTCCACAACTGGACCTCACCTGGACCAAGTGACTCTGGTCCCCCTCTGGGTCGCACCGTGCCCTAGTGACTGTTAACCCCACTTTGGCCTGACTTGGACCTGCTGACTCTGGATGCCACCTAAGTCTGACTTCGAACTGTTGACTCTGGTTTTTCAAGGGCCTCCCCTGTACCTGGTGATCCTGGTCCGCATCTGGGCCTCACCTGGACGTGGTTACTCTTGTCACCACCGGGGACTCACCTGGACCTGCTTACTGTGTTCTACACCTGGGCCTCAAGTACACATCTTGAGCATAGTCCCCAAGCTGGCCTCACATGGACCTGTTTCCTCTGATCCCCACCGGGGCCTCACGTGTACCTAGTAACTCTGGTCCTCACCTGGGCCTTATCTGGACCTAGTGACTCTGGTCCCCACCTGGAATTCACCTGGATCTGGTGAGTCTGGTCCCCACCTGGACCTCACCTGGATCTGGTGACTCTGGTCCTCAGTTCGATCTCACCTGGACCTGGTGTCTCTCGTCCCCACTTTGACCTAACTCAAAACTGCAGAATCTTGCCAAACCTAGGACGCACCCAGACCTGGGGACTCTTGTCCCCAGCTATGCCTCAATTCGAACTGACCTGATGAATCTGGTCCTCACATGGGCCTCACGTGGACTTGGGACTCAGCTGGATAGAGTGGCTGGTTCCCACAAGAGTCTCACCTGTTACTGGTGACTCGGGTCTTTTTCTATGCCTCACAAGGACCTAGTGATTCTGTTCCCCATCTGGGCCTGCATGGCCCTAGTGACTCTGGTCCTCACCCAGGCATCATTGGGACCTGGATACTCTATTCCACACCTGGGCCCCTCTTTGACCAGGGACCTCTGGTCCCATTCTGGGCCTCAAATTAAACTGGTTACTCTGGTGCCCCTCTCGGATTCACCCTTACCTCGTGACTCTGGTCATCCCTTGGGGTTCACTTGGGCCTGGTGAATCTGGTCCTTAGCTGGTCTGCACCTGGATGTGGTGACTGGTCGCCACCTGGGCCTCACCTGGACTTGGTGAATCCTGTTGCCACCTGCGCCTCACCTGGACCTTGTGATTGTGGACCCACCTGGAACTCACCTGGATCTGATGGCTCTGCTTCACATATGGGGCTCTCCTGGAACTCTTTCCTGTGGTCTCCATTTGGCCTCACCTGGAACACAATGACTCTGATCCATATTTGGGCCTCTCCTGGACCTGTTGACTCTGGTCTTTTCCTGGCCATCATTGGGACCTGGATACTCTCTTATATACCTGGGCCTCACCTGGACCTGGTGACTGTGGTCCCACCTGGGCCTCACCTGGACGAGGTGACTGGTTCCCACAGGGACCTCAGCTGGACCTGGTGACTCAGGTCCTCATGTGGGCATCATGAGACCTGGTTTTTCAGTTCCACATCGGGGCCTCACATGGACCTAGTCATTCTCGTCCCCCTCTCGGCCTAACACTGACGTGCTGACTCTGGTCCCCACCTGGATATCACCAGAACCGGGTGACTCTGGTCCCCTCTGGGACTCATCCGGACCTGGGGACACTGGTGCTCAACTGGGTATCAACAGGACCTGGTGAATCTACTCCTCACTGAGGCCTCCTCTGGACCTTGTGACTCTTTTCCCACCTGGCATCAATGGGACATGGTTACTCTGTTCCGCACCTGGGCCTCACATGGACATGATAACTTTGCTCCGCCCTTTGGCCTCAACTGGTCCTGATGACCCTGGTCCCCCCACCTAGGCCTCAATCTGGACCTGGTGACTGTGGTCCCCACCTGGGTCTCACCTGGACCTGGTGACTCTCGTTCCCACATGAACCACACCTGGACCTGGTGACTGTGGTGTTCTTGTAGACTCTCATTTACCTGGTGACTCCGGTGCCCACTAGGGCCTCACGTGGATCTGGTGACTCTGGCCTGCTGGTTGGCCTCACTTCGACCTGGTGAGTGGGGTTGCCACCTGGGCCTCACCCAAACCTGGTGACTCAGGTCCCCACGTGGGCCTATTGGACCTTTTAATTCTGGTCATTACCTGGTCCTCTCCCAGACCCGGGGACTCTGGTCCCCAACTGGGCCTCACCTGGACCTAGTGAATCTGGTCCCCATCTGGGCCTCACCCAGTCCTGCTGACTTGGTTCCCCTCCTGGACCTGATTGGTGTGGACACTTTCCTGGCCTCACCTGGAACTGGTGACTCTGATCCTATCTGCGCGTCACCCAGTCCTGGTGACTCTGGTCCTCACCTGGGCATCATTGGTATCTGGTGACTCTGTTCCACACCTGAGCCTCACCTGGACATGATGACTCTGGAACCACTCTGGGCCTCACCCTGACCTAGTGACTCTGGACCCCATCTGGATGTCACCTGGACCAGGAGATTCTGGTACTCCTCTAGGCCTCAACCAGATCTGGTGACTCTGGTCCTCAACTGGGCCTCACCTGGACCTAGTGAATATGCTCCATCTGGGCCTCATTTGGACCTGGTGACTCTGGTCCCTACCTGGGCATCATAGGGACATGGTTCCACTGCATGGCCTGTATTTTGGCCTCACCTGTACCTGGTAACTCTAGTCAGTACCTGAGTATCATCGGGATATTGTTCCTCTGCATGGCCTGCAGTTTGGAATCACCTGGACCTGGTGAGTGGTGTTGTCATCTGGGCCTCAACCATGCCTGGTGACACAGGTCCCCACGCGGGCCTCACTTGGACCTGGTGAATCTGGTCCTTACCTGGTCCTCACCCGGAACTGGTAACTCTGGTCACCACCTGGGATTCACCTGGGCCTGGTGAATCTGGTCCCCAAATGGGCCTCACCCATTCCTGGTGACTTTGTTCCCCACCTGGGCCTGATTGCTGTGGACTCCTTCTTGGCCTCACCTGGAACTGGTGACTCTGATCCTAACTGGGTCTCACCCAGATCTGGTGACTCTGGTCCTCACCTGTGGACCATTATGACCTGGATACTCTGTTCCACACCTGAGCCTCACCTGGACATTTTGACTCTGGATCCCTTCTGGGCCTCAGCCTGACATGTGGACTCGGTTCACCATCTGGATGTCACGTAGACCAGGTGAATCTGGTATCCCTTTAGGCCTCAACTTGACCTGGTGACTCTGATCCTCAACTGGGCCTCACCGGAATCTAGTGAACATGCTCCCCACCTGCGCCTCATCTGGACCTGGTGACTCTGGTTCTACCTGGGCATCATCGGTACATGGTTACTGTATTACCCTCTGGGATTGACCTGATCCTGGTAACTCTGGTCCTAACTTTGGCCTCTTATGTACCAGGTGACTCTGGCTCCACCTGGGCCTCACCTGTAACTGGTGACTCTGATCCTAAGCATGGCCTCACCTGACATGGTGACTGTGGTTCCCATCGAGACCTCAACTGGACCTCAGGTCTCTGGTCCCTTCTCGGGGTCACCAGGACCTGGTGTCTCTGGTACCCACCTGTGTAGCATCAGGATATCGTTACACTGTTCAGTAACAGTGACCCAGCCGGACCTATTAACTCCGGTCTTCACCTGAGCCACACCTGGACATGGTGACACTGGTTCCCACTTGGGTCTCACCTGGACATTTTGAGTCGGATACCCACCTGGTCCTCAACTGTAACTGGTGATTCTCGTTCCCCATGGACATCTTGTGGACCTGGTGGCTGCAGTGTTTCTAGCTTCTCATGTACCTCGTGACTCTGGTCCCCAGCAGGGCCTCACCGGGACCTGGTGAGTGTGGTTGCCACCTGCACCTCACCTGGATCTGGTGATTCTGGTCTGCACCTGAGACTATCCTGGATCTGGTGACTGTGGTCCCCACCTGGGCTTCACCTGGATTTGGGGACTCTGGTCCCCATCTGGGCCTCACCTGGCCGTGTTGACCATGGTCCTCAACTGGGCAAAACTGGGACCCGGTGGCTGTGTTCCACAACTGGACCTCACCTTGACCAGTTCACTCTGGTCCCCCTCTGGGTCTCACCGTGCCCTAGTGACTGTTAACCCCACTTTGGCCTGACTTGGACCTGCTGACCCTTGTTGCAACCTGCTCCTGACCTCGAACTTTTGACTCTGGTTCTTTCAAGGGCCTCCCCTGACCCTGGTGATCCTGGTCCCCACCTGGTCCTCACCTGGACGTGGTGACTCTTGTCAACACCGGGGACTCACCTGGCCCTTGTTACTGTGTTCTACACCTGGGCCTCAAGTAGACCTGTTGCCTCTGATCCCCACCGGGGCCTCAGTTGTCTGGTAACTCTGGTCCTCACCTGGCCTCATCTGGACCTAGTGACTCTGGTCACCACCTGGGCTTCACCTGGATCTGGTGACTCTGGTCCCCACCTGGACTTCACCTGGATCTGGTGACTCTGGTCCCCACCTGGACATCTCCTGGACCTGGTGACTCTCTGTCCAACATGGACCTCACCTGGATCTGGTGACTCTGGTCCTATCTTTGCCCTCACCTGGACCTGGTGCCTCTCATCCCCCCATTGAACTAACTCAAAACTGCAGAATCTTGCCACACCTAGGCCGCACCCAGACCTGGTGTCTCTTGTCCCCAGCTATGCCTCAATTCGACCTGATGAATCTGGTCCTCACGTGGGCCTCACATGGACCTGGGACTCAGCGGGATAGAGTGGCTCTGATTCCCACAAGGGGATCACCTGATTCTGCTGACTGTGGTGTTATTCTATGCCTCACCAGGACCTAGTGATTCTGTTTGCCATCTGGGCCTGCATGGCCCTAGTGACTCTGGTCCTCACCCAGGCATCATTGGGACCTGGATAATCTATTCCACACCTGCGCCTCACTTTGACGAGGGACCTCTGGTCCCATTCTGGGCCTCAAACTAAACTGGTTACTCTGGTTCCCCCTCTGGGCCTCACCCCTACCTGGTGACTCTGGTCACCCCTTGGGCTTCACATGGGCCTGCTGAAACTGGTCCTTAGCTGGTCCGCACCTGGATCTGGTGATTGGTCGCCACCTGGGTCTCACCTGGACTTGTTGAATCCTGTTGCCTCCTGCGCCTCACCTGCACCTTGTGACTGTGGTCCCACCTGGACCTCACCTGGATCTGGTGGCTCTGTTTCCCATATGGGGCTCTCCTGGACCTGGTTCCTGTGGTCTCCATCTGGCCTCACCTTGAACACAATGACTCTGATCCATATTTGGGCCTCTCCTGGACCTGTTGACTCTGGTCCTTACCTGGGCATCATTGGGTCCTGGATACTCTCTTATATTCCTGGGCTTCATCTGGACCTGGTGACTGTGGTCCCACCTGGGCCTCACCTGGACGAGGTGACTTGTTCCCACAGGGACCTCACCTGGTCCTGGTGGCTCAGGTCCTCATATTGGCATCATGGGACCTGGTTTCTAGTGATTCTCGTCCCCTCTGGGCCTCACCCTGACGTGGTGACTCTGGTCCCCACCTGGATATCACCAGTACCGGGTGACTCTGGTCCCCCTCTGGGACTCACCCGGAGCTGGCGACACTTGTCCTCAGCTGGATCTCAACAGTACCTGTTGAATCTACTCCTCACTTAGGCCTCGTCTGGACCTTGTGACTCTTTTCCCACCTGGCATCAATGGGATCATGGTTACTCTGTTTCCCACCTGGGCCTCACCTGGACATGATAACTTTGCTCCACACCTGAGCCTCACCTGGACATGATGACTCTGGATCCACTCTGGGCCTCCCTCTGACATGGAGACTCTGGTCACCATCTGGATGTCTCCTAGACCAGGTGAATCTGGTACCCCTGTAGGCCTCAACCAAACCTGGTGACTCTAGTCCTCAACTGGGCCTTACCGGGACCTAGTGAATATGCTCCCCAACTGCGCCTCATCTGGATATGGTGACTCTGGTTCTACGTGGGCATCATCGGGACATGGTTACTCTATTCCCCACTGGGAGCGACCTGATCCTGGTAACACTATTCCTGACTTTGGCATTTTCTGGTGAGTGTGGTTGCCACCTGCACCTCACCTGGACCTGGTTATTCTGGTCTGCACCTGAGACTCCCCTGGATCTGGTGACCGTGGTCCCCACCTGGGCTTCACCTGGATTTGGGGACTCCAGTCCCCATCTGGGCCTCACCTGGCCCTTTGACCATGGTCCTCAACTGGGGAAAATTGGGACCCTGTGACTGTGTTCCACAACTGGACCTCACCTGGACCAGGTGACTCTGGTCCCCCTCTGGGTCTCACCGTGCCCTAGTCACTGTGAACCCCACTTTGGCCTGACTTCGACCTGCTGACCCTGGTTGCCACCTGTGCCTGACCTCGAACTGTTGACTCTGGTTCTTTCAAGGGCCTCCCCTGTACCTAGTGATCCTGATGCACACCTAGGCCTCACCTGCACGTGGTGTCTCTAGTCACCACACCTGGGCCTCAATTACACCTCTTGACCATAGTCCCCAAGCTCGCCTCACATGGACCTGTTACCTCTGATCCCCACCGGGGCCTCACGTGTACCTGGTAACTCTGGTCCTCACCAGGGCCTCATCTGCACCTAGTGACTCTGGTCCCCACCTGGGCTTCACCTGGATCTGGTGACTCTGGTCCCCACCTGGACTTCACCTGGATCTGGTGACTCTGGCCCCACCTGGACCTCTCGTTGACCTGGTGACTCTCTTTCCAACATGGACCTCGCCTGGATCTGGTGACTCTGGTCCTCAGTTTGGTCTCACCTGGACCTGGTGTCTCTCGTCCCCACTTTGACGTAACTCAGAACTGCTGAATCTTGCCCCTCCTAGGCCGCACCCAGACCTGGTGACTCTTGTCCCCAGCGTTGCCTCAATTCGACCTGATGAATCTGGTCCTCACATGGGCCTCACATGGACCTGGGACTCAGCTGGATAGAGTTGCTCTGGTTCCCACAAGGGGCTCACCTGATACTGCTGACTGTGGTCTTATTCTATGCCTCAACAGGACCTAGTGATTCTGTTCCCCATCTGGGCCTGCATGGCCCTAGTGACTCTAGTCCTCACCCAGGCGTCTTTGGGACCTGGATACTCTACTCCACACCTGGGCCTCATTTTGACCAGTGACCTCTGATCCCATTCTGGGCCTCAAACTAAACTGGTTACTCTGGTTCCCCCTCTGGGCCTCACGCATACCTGGTGACTCTGGTCACCCCTTGGGCTTCACTTGGGCCTGGTGAATCTGGTCCTTAGCTGGTCCTCACCTGGGTCTGGTGACTGTTCGCCAACTGGGCCTCACCTGGACTTGGTGAATCCTGTTGCCACCTGCGCCTCCCCTGGACCTTGTGACTGTGGTCCCACATGGACCTCACCTGGATCTGGTGGCTCTGGTTCCCATATGGGGCTCTCCTGGACCTGGTTCCTGTGGTCTCCTTCGGGCCTCACCTGGAACACAATGACTCTGATCCATATTTGGGCCTCTCCTGGACCTGTTGACTCTGGTCCTTACCTGGGCATCATTGGGACCTGGATACTCTCTTATATACCTGGGCCTCACCTGGACATTGTGACTGTGGTCCCACCTGGGCCTCACGTGGACGAGGTGACTGGTTCCCACAGTGGCCTCACATGGACCTGGTGACTCAGGTCCTCTTATGGCACCATGGAACCTGGTTTCTCAATTCCACATCGGGGCTTCAACTGGACCTAGTGATTCTCGTCCCACTCTGGGCCTCACCGTGACGTGCTGACTCTGGTCACCACCTGGATACCACCAGAACCGGGTGACTCTGGTCCCCCTCTGGGACTCATCCGCAGCTGTGGACACTGGTCCTCAACTGGGCCTGAACAGGACCTAGTGAATCTACTCCTTACTTAGACCTCGTCTGGACCTTGTGACACTTTTTCCACCTGGCATCAGTGGGACATGGTTACTCTGTTCTCCACCTGGGCCTCACCTGGACATGATAACTTTGCTCCACACTTTGGCCTCTACTGGTCCTGATGACACTGGTCCACCCACCTAGGCCTCAATCTGTACCTGGTGACTGTGGTCCCCACCTGGGTCTCACCAGGACCTGGTGACTCTCGTTCCCACATGAACAAAAACTGGACCTGGTGACTGTGGTTTTCTTGTAGACTCACATTTACCTGGTGACTCTGGTCCACACTAGGTTCTCACCTGGATCTGGTGACTCTGGCCTGCAGGTTGGCCTCACCTGGACCTGGTGATTGGGGTTGCCCCCTGGGCCTCATCCATACCTGGTGATTCAGGTCCCCAAGTGGGCCTCTTGGAGCTGGTGAATCTGGTCCTTACCTGGTCCTCTCCCAGAGTCTGGGATTCTGGTCACCATCTGGGCCTCACCTGGTCCTATTGAATCTGGTCCCCATCTGGGCCTCACCCAGTCCTGGTGACTTTGTTCCCCACCTGGACCTGATTGCTGTGGACTCTTTCTGGGCCTCATCTGGATCTGGTGACTCTGATCCTATCTGCGCGTCACCCATACCTGGTGACTCTGGTCCTCACCTGGGCATAATTGGTACCTGATGACTCTGTTCCACACCTGAGCCTCACCTGGACATGATGACTCTGCAACCTCTCTAGGCCTCACCCTGACCTGGTGACTCTGGTCCCCATGTGGATGTCACCTGGACCAGGTGAATCTGCTACCCCTCTAGGTCTCAACCAGATCTGGTGACTCTGGTCCTCAACTGGGCCTCACCTGCACCTAGTGAATATGCTCGATCTGTCCTCATTTGGACCTGGTGACTCTGGTCCCTACCTGGGCATCATCGGGACATGGTTCCACTGCATGACTTGCAGGTTGGCCTCACCTGGACCTGGTAAATATTGTCCTACCTCGGCATCATCAGGACATGGTTCCACTGCATGGCCTGCAGGTTGGCATCACCTGGACCTGGTAACTCTAGTCCCTACGTGGGCATCATCGAGACACGGTTCCTCTGCATGGCCAGCAGGTTGTCCTCACATGGACCTGGTGAGTGGGGTTGTCACCTGGACCTCACTCATACCTGGTGACACAGGTCCGCACGTGTGCCTCACTTGGATCTGGTGAATCTGGTCCTTACCTGGTCCTCACCTGGAACGGTAACTCTGATCACTACCTGGGAATAACCATGACCTGGTGAATCTGGTCCGCATCTAGTCCTCACCCAGTCCTGGTGAATTTTTTCCCCACCTGGACCTGATTGCTGTGGACTCCTTCTTGGCGTCAACTGGAACCAGTGACTCTGATCCTAACTGGGCCTCTCTGAGATCTGGTGACTCTGGTCCTCACCTGTGGACCATTATGACCTGGATACTCTGTTCCACACCTAAGCCTCACCTGGACATGATGACTCTGGAACCCCTCTGGTCCTCAGCCTGACATGGTGACTCTGGTCCCCATCTGGATGTCACCTAGACCAGGTGAATCTGGTACCCCTCTAGACCTCAACTAGACCTGGTGACTCTGGTCCTCAACTGGGCCTCACCGGGACCTAGTGAATATGCTCCCCACCTGCGCCTCATCTGGACCTGGTGACTCTGGGTCTACCTGGGCATCACCGGGACATGGTTACTCTATACCCCAATGGGACTGACCTGATCCTGGTAACTCTGTTCCTGACTTTGGCCTCTTCTGTACCAGGTGACTCTGATCCACCTGGGCTTCACCTGTAACTGGTGACTCTGATCCTAATATGGCCTCACCTGACGTGGTGACTGTGGATCCCAGTGGGACCTCACCTGGAACTCATGTCTCTGGTCCCACCTGGGCCTCACCAGGACCTGGTGTCTCTGTTAACCACCTGGGTAGCATCAGGATATGGTTACACTGTTCACTATCAGTGACCCAACCGGACCTATTAACTCTGGTCTTCACCTGGGCCACACTGGACATGTTGACACTGGTTCCCACCTGGGACTCACCTCTACATGGAGAGTCATTTCACCACCTGGTACTCACCTGTAACTGGTGATTCTCGTTCCCACATGGACATCATGGGGACCTTTTGGCTGTAGTGTTTCTAGCTTCTCATGTACCTCGTGACTTTGGTCCCCACCAGGACCTAACCGGGACCTGGTGAGTGTGGTTGCCACCTGCACCTCACCTGGACCTGGTGATTCTGGTCTGCACCCGAGACTACCTGGATCTGGTGACTGTGGTCCCCACCTCGGCTTCACCTGGATTTGGTGACTCTGGTCCCCATCTGGGCCTAACCTGACCCAGTTGACCATGGTCCTCAACTGGGCAAAATTGGGACCCGGTGACTGTGTTCCACAACTGGACCTCACCTGGACCAGGTGACTCTGGTCCCCCTCTGGGTCTCACCGTGCCCTAGTGACTGTGAACCCCACTTTGGCCTGACTTGGACCTGGTGACCCTGGTTGCCTCCTGCGCCTGACCTCGAACTGTTGACTCTGGTTCTTTCAAGGGCCTCCCCTGGACCTGGTCATCCTTGTCCCCACCTGGGCCTCACCTGGACGTGGTGACTCTTGTCACCACCGGGGACTCACCTGAACCTGGTTACTGTGTCCCACACATGGCCTCAAGTAGACCTTTTGACCATGGTCTCCAAGCCGGCCTCACATGGACCTGTTGCCTCTGATACCTACCAGCGCCTCACGTGTACCTGGTAACTCTGGTCCTCACCTGGGCCTCATCTGGACCTAGTGACGCTGGTCCCCACCTGGGCTTCACCTCGATCTGGTGACTCTGGTCCCCACCTGGACTTCACCTGGATCTGTTGACTCTGGTCCTCACCTGGACCTCTCCTGGGCCTGGTGACTCTCTTTACAACATGGACCTCACATGGATCTGGTGACTCTGGTCCTCAGTTTGGCCTCACCTGGAACTGGTGTCTCTCGTCCACACTTTGACCTAACTGAGAATTGCTGAATCTTGCCCCACCTAGGCCGCACCCAGACATGGTGACTCTTGTCCCCAGCTATGCCTCATCGACCTTATGAATCTGGTCCTCACGTGGGCCTTACATGGACCTGGGACTCAGCTGGATAGAGTGGCTCTGGTTCCCACAAAGGGCTCACCTGATACTGGTGACTGGGGTCTTTTTCTATGCCTCACCAGGACCTAGTGATTCTGTTCCCCATCTGGGCCTGCATGGCCCTAGTGTCTCTGTCCTCACCCAGGCGTCTTTGGGACCTGGATACTCTATTCCACACCTGGGCCTCACTTTGACCAGGGACCTCTGGTCCCATTCTGGGCCTCAAACTAAACTGGTTACTCAGGTTCCCCCTCTGGGACTCACCCTTACCTGTTGAATCTGGTCACCCCTTGGGCTTCACTTGGGCCTGGTGAATCTGGTCCTTAGTTGGTCCTCACCTGGATCTGGTGAGTGGTCGCCACCTGGGCCTCACGTGGACTTGGTGAATCCTGTTGCCACCTGCCCCTCACTGGACCTTGTGACTGTGGTCCCACCTGGACCTCACCTGGATCTGGTGGCTCTGGTTCCCATATGGGGCTCTCCTGGACCTGGATCCTCTGGTCTCCATCTGGCCTCACCAGGAACACAATGACTCTGATGCATATTTGGGCCTCTCCTGTACCTGTTGACTCTGGTTCTAACCTGGGCATCATTGGGACCTGGATACTCTCTTATATAACTTGGCCTCACCTGGACCTGGTGAGTGTGGTCCCACCTGGGTCTCACCTGGACGAGGTGACTGGTTCCCACAGGGACCTCACCTGGACCTGGTGATTCAGGTCCTCATATGGGCATATTGAGACCTGGTTTCTCAGTTCCACATCGGGTCCTCACCTGGACCTAGTGACTCTCGTCCCCTCTGGGCCTCACCCTGACGTGGTGACTCTGGTCCCCATCTGGATATCACCAGAACCGGTGACTCTGGTCCCCCTCTGGGACTCACACGGAGCTGGGAACACCGGTCCTCAACTGGGCCTAAACAGGACCTAGTGAATCTACTCCTCACTTAGGCCTCGTCTGGACCTTGTGACTCTTTTCCCACCTGGCATCAATGGGACATGGTTACTCTGTTCCCCGCCTGGGCCTCACCTGGACATGATAACTTTGCTCCACACTTTGACCTGAACTGGTCCTGATGAATCTGGTCCCCCCACCTAGGCCTCAATCTGGACCTGGTGACTGTGGTCCCCACCTGGGTCTCACCTGGACCTGGTGACTCTCTTTCCCACATGAACCACACCTGGACCTGGTACTGTGGTGTTTTTGTAGACCTCACATTTACCTGGTGACGCCGGTCCCCACTAAGGACTCACCTGTATCTGGTGACTCTGGCCTCCATGATGGCCTCACCTGGACCTGGTGAGTGGGTTTGCCACCAGGACCTCAACCATACCTGGTGACTCTATCGCCACGTGGGCCTCTTGGATCTGGTGAATCTGGTCCTTACCTGGTCCTCTCCCACACCCGGGGACTCTGGTCACCACCTGGACCTAACCTGGACCTGGTGAATCTGGTCCCCATCTGGGCCTCACCCAGTCCTGGTGGCTTTGTTCCCCACCGGGACCTGATTGCTGTGGACTCTTTCTTGGCCACACCTGGAACTGGTGACTCTGATCCTATCTGCTCGTCACCTAGACCTGGTGACACTGGTCCTCACCTGGGCATCATTGGTACCTGGTGACTCTGTTCTACACCTGAGCCTCACCTGGACATGATGACTCTGGAACCTCTCTGGGCCTCACCCTGACCTGGTGACTCTGGTCCCCATGTCACCTGGACCAGGGGATTCTGGTACCCGTCTAGGCCTCAACCAGATATGTTGGCTCTGGTCCTCAACTGGGCCTCACCTGGACCTAGTGAATATGATCCATCTTGGCCTCATTTGGACCTGGTGACTCTGGTCCCTACCTGGGCATCATAGGGATATGGTTTCACTGCATGGCCTGCAGGTTGGCCTCACCTGGACCTTGTAACTCTGGTCCCTACCTGTGCATCATCGGGACATGGTTCCTCTGCATGGCCTGCAGGTTTCCCTCACCTGGACCTGTTGAGTGGGGTTGACACCTGGGCCTCACCCATGCCTGGTGACACAGGTCCCCACGTGGGTCTTACTTGGACCTTGTGAATCTGGTCCTTACCTGGACCTCACCCGGAACTGGTAACTCTGGTCACCACCTGGGAATCACCTGGGCCTGGTGAATCTGGTCCCCATCTGGGCCTCACAAAGTCCTGGTCACTTTGTTCCCCACCTGGGCCTGATTGCTGTGGACTCCTTCTTGGCCTCACCTTGAACTGGTGACTCTGATCCTAACTGGGTCTCACCCAGATCTGGTGACTCTGGTCCTCACCTGTGGACCATTAAGACCTTGATACTTTGTTACACACCTGAGCCTCACCTGGACATGATGACTCTGGATCCCCTCTGGGCCTCAACCTGACATGGTGACTCTGGTCCCCATCTGGATGTCACCTAGACCAGGTGAATCTGGTACCCCTCTAGGCCTCAACTTGACCTGGTGACTCTGGTCCTCAACTGGGCCTCACCGGGACCTAGTGAACATGCTCCCCACCTCCGCCTCATCTGGACCTGGTGACTCTGGTTCTACGTGGGCATCATCGGGACATGGTTACTCTATTCCTCTCTGGGACTGACCTAATCCTGGTAACTCTGGTCCTGACTTTGGCCTCTTCTGTACCAGGTGACTCTGGCTCCACCTGGGTCTCACCTGTAACTGGTGACTCTGATCCAAATCATGGCCTCACCAGACCTGGTGACTGTGGTTCCCATAGGGACCTCACCTGGTCCTCATGTCTCTGGTCTCACCTGGGCCTCACCAGGTCTTGGTGTTTCTCGTAACCACCTGGGTAGCATCAGGATATGGTTACACTGTTCACTAACAGTGACCCAGCCGGACCTATTATCTCTGGTCTACACCTCGCCACACATGGACATGGTGACACTGGTTACCACCTGGATCTCACCTGGACATGGTGAGTCTGATCCCCACCTGGGCCTCAATGTAACTGGTGATTCTCGTTCCCACATGGACATCATGTGGACCTGCTGGCTGCAGTGTTTCTAGCTTCTCATGCACCTCGTGGCTCTGGTCCCCACCAGGGCCTCAGCGGGAACTGTTGAGTGTGGTTGCCACCTGCACCTCACCTGGACTTTGCTGATTTTTATCTGCCCCTGAGACTACCCTGGATCTGGTGACTGTGGTCCCCACCTGGGCTTCACCTGGATTTGGGGACTCCGGTCCCTATCTGGGCCTCACCTGGCCCTGATGACCATGGTCCTCAACTGGGCACAATTGGGACCCGGTGACTGTGTTCCACAACTGGAACTCACCTGGACCATGTGACTCTAGTCCCCCTCTGGGTCTCACCTTGCCCTAGTGACTGTGAATCCAACTTTGGCCTGACTTGGACCTGCTGACGCGGGTTGCCAACTGCGCCTGACCTCGAACTGTTGACTCTGGTTCTTTCAAGGACCTCCCCCGTACCTAGTGATGCTGGTCCCCACCTGAGCCTCACCTCACGTGGTGACTCTTGTCAACACCGGGGACTCACCTGGACCTGCTTACTGTGTTCCACACCTGGCCTCAAGTAGACGTGTTTACCATGGTCCCCAAGGCGGCCCCACATGTACCTGTTGCCTCTGATCCCCACCGGGGCCTCACGTGTACCTGGTAACTCTGGTCCTCACCTGGGCCTCATCTGGACCTAGTGACTCTGGTCCCCACCTGGGCTTCACCTGGATCTGGTGACTCTGGTCCACACCTGGACCTCACCTGGATCTGGTGACACTGGTCCTCAGTTTGCCCTCACCCAGACCTGGTGACACTTGTCCCCAGCTATGCTCAATTCGACCTGATGAATCTGGTCCTCAGGTGGGCCTCACATGGATCTGGAACTCAGCTGGTTAAAGTGGCTCTTGTTCCCACAAGGATCTCACCTGATACTAGTGACTTTGGTCTTATTGTATGCCTCACCAGGACCTAGTGATTCTGTTCCCCATCTGGTCCTGCATGGGCCTAGTGACTCTGGTCCTGACCCAGGCATCATTGGGACCTGGACACTCTCTTATATACCTGGGCCTCACCTGGATCTGGTGACTCTGGCCTGCAGATTGGCCTCACCTGGACTTTGTTAGTGGGATGCCACGTGGGCCTTACCCATACCTGGTGACTCAGGTACCCACGTGGGCCTCTTGGACCTGGTGAATCTGGTCCTTACCTGGTCTTCTCCCCGACCCGGGGAATCTGGTCACAACCTGGGCCTCACCTGGACCTGGTGAATCTGGCCCCCATCTGGGCCTAACCCAGTCCTGGTGACTATGTTCCTCACCTGGACCTGATTGCTCTGGACTCTTTCTTGGCCTAACATGGAACTGGTGACTCTGATCTTATCTGTGGGTCACCCAAACCTGTTGACTCTGGTCATCACCTGGGCCTCCCTTGGACAAGGTGAAGTGGTCCCCATCTGGGCCTCACCCAGTCCTGGTTACTTTGTTCCCCACCTGGAACTGATTGCTGTGGACTCTTTCTTTGCCTCACCTGGAACTGGTGACTCTGATCCTATCTGCGCGTCACCCAGATCTGGTGACTCTGGTCCTCATCTGGGCATCATTGGTACCTGGTGACTCAGTTCCACACCTGAACCTCACCTGGACATGATGACTCTGGAACCTCTCTGGGCCTCACCCTGTCCTGGTGACTCTGGTCCCCATCTGGATGTCACTTTGACCAGGTGATTCTGGTACCCCTCTGAGCCTCAACCAGATCTGGTGACTCTGGTCCTCTACTGGGCCTCACCTGGACCTAGTGAATATGCTCCATCTGGGCCTCATTTGGACCTGGTGACTCTGGTCCCTACCTGGGCATCATCGGGACATGGTTCCACTGCATGGCCTGCAGGTTGGCATCACCTGGACCTGGTAACTCTGGTTCCTACATGTACATCATCGGGACACGGTTCCTCTGCATGGCGCGAAGGATGGCCTCTCCTGGACCTGGTGAGTTTGGTTGCAACCTGTGCCTCACCCGTACCTGGGGACACAGGTCCCTGCTTGGGCCTCTTGGACCTGGTGAATCTGGTCCTTAACTGGTCGTCTCCCAGCCCCGGGTTCTCTGGTCACCACCTGGGCCTCACCTGGACCTGGTGAATCTGGTCACCATCTGGGCCTCACCCAGTCCTGGTGACTTTGTTCCCCACCTGAATCTGATTGCTGTGGACTCTTTCTTGGCCTCACCGGGAACTGGTGACTCTGATCCTATCTGCGCATTACCCAGACCTGGTGACTCTGCTCCTCACCTGGGCATCTTTGGTACCTGGTGACTCTGTTCCACACCTGAGCCTCACCTGGACATGATGACTCTGGAACCTCTCTGGGCCTCATCCTGACCTGGTGACTCTGGTCCCCATCTGGATGTCACCTGGACCAGGTGATTCTGGTACCCCTCTAGGCCTCAACCAGGTCCTGTGACTCTGGTCCTCCATTGGACCTCACCTGGACCTAGTGAATATGCTCCATCTGGATCTCATTGGACCTGATGATTCTGATCCCTACCTGGGCATCATCGGGACATGGTTCCACTGCTAGGACTTCAGGTTGGCCTCACCTGGACCTGGTAACTCTGGTCCCTACCTGGGCATCATCGGGACATGGTTCCGCTGCATGTCCTGTAGGTTGGCCTCACCTGGACCTGGTAACTCTAGTCCCTACCTGGGCATCATCGGGACATATTTCCTCTGCATGGCCTGCAGGTTGGCCTCACCTGGACCTGGTGAGTGGGGTTGCCACCTGGGCCTCACTCATACCTGGTGACAAAGGCCCCACGTGGGCCTCACTTGGACCTGGTGAATCTGGTCCTTACCTGGTGGTCACCCGGAACTGGTAACTCTGGTCACCACATGGGAATCACCTGGGCCTGGTGAATCTGGTCCCCATCTGGGCCTCACCCAGTCCTGTTGACTTTCTTCCCCACCTGGACCTGATTGCTGTGGACTCCTTCTTGGCTAACCTGGAACTGCTGACTCTGATGCTAACTGGGCCTCACCCAGATCTGGTGACTCTGGTCCTCACCTGTGGACCATTATGACCTGGATACTCTGTTCCACACCTGAGCCTCACCTGGATATGTTGACTCTGGATCCCCTCTGGGCCTCAGCCTGACATGGGGACTCCGGACCCCATCTGGATGTCACCAGAGCAGGTAAATATGGTACCCCTCTAGGTCTCACCTAGACCTGGTGACTCTGGTCCTCAACTGGGCCTCAACGGGACCTAGTGAACATGCTCCCCACCTGCGCCACATCTGTGCCTGGTGACTCTGGTTCTACCTTGGCATCATCGGGACATGGTTACTCTATTCCCACTTGGAGTGACCTGATCCTGGTAACTCTCGTCCTGACTTTGGCCTCTTCTGTTCCAGGTGACTCTGGCTCCACATGGGCCTCACCTGTAACTGGTGACTCTGATCCTAAGCATGGCCTCACCTGACCTGGTGACTGTGGTTCCCATCGGGACCTCAACTGGACTTCATGTCTCTGGTCCCACTTAGGCCTCACCAGGATCTGTTGTCTCTGCCACCCACCTGGGTAGCATCAGGATATGGTTACACTGTTCACTAACAGTGACCCAGCCGGACCTATTAACTCTGGTCTTCACCTGGGCCACACCTGGATATGGTGACACTTTTTCCCACGTGGGTCTCACCTGGACATGGTGAGTCGGATCCGCACCTGGTCCTCACCTGTAACTGGTGATTCTCGTTCCCACATGGAGATCATGTGGACCTGTTGGCCGCAGTGTTTCTAGCATCTTTTTTTAAATTTTTATTTATTTATGATAGTCACAGAGAGAGAGAGAGGCAGAGACACAGGCAGAGGGAGAAGCAGGCTCCATGCACCGGGAGCCCGACGTGGGATTCGATCCCCGTTCTCCAGGATCGCGCCCTGGGCCAAAGGCAGGCGCCAAACCGCTGCGCCACCCAGGGATCCCATGTGTTTCTAGCTTCTCATATACCTCGTGACTCGGGTCCCCACCAGTGCCTCACCGGGACCTGGTGAGTTTGGTTGCCACCTGCACCACACCTGGACCTGGTGATTCTGGTCTGCACCTGACACTACCCTGGATCTGGTGACTGTGGTCCCCACCTGTGCTTCACCTGGATTTCGGGACTACGGTCCCCACCTCGGCCTCACCTGGCCCTGTTGACCATGGTCCTCAACTGGGCAAAATTGGGACCTGGTGACTGTGTTCCACAACTGGACCTCACCTGGACCAGGTGACTATGCTCCCCCTCTGGGTCTCACCGTGCCCTAGTGACTGTGAATTCCACTTTGGCTTGACTTGGACCTGCTGACCCTGGTTGCCACCTGCGCCTGAACTCGAACTGTTGACTCTGGTTCTTTCAAGGGCCTCCCCTGTACCTGGTGATCCTGCTCCCACCTGGGACTCACCTGGACGTGGTGACCCTTGTAACCACGGGGGACTCACCTGGACCTGCTTACTGTGTTCCACACCTGGGTCTCAAGTGGACCTGTTGATCATGGTCCCCAAGCCGGCCTCACATGGACCTGTTGCCTCTGATCCCCACCGGATCCTCACGTGTATCTGGTAACTCTGGTCCTCACCTGGGCTTCATCTGCACCTAGTGACTCTGGTCCCCACCTGGGCTTCTCCTCGATCTGGTGACTCTGGTCCCCACCTGGACTTCACCTGGATCTAGTGACTCTGGTTCCCACCTGGACCTCTCCTGGACCTGGTGACTCTCTTTCCAACATGGACCTCACCTGGATCTGGTGACTCTTGTACTCAGTTTGGCCTCACCTGGACCTGGTGTCTCTCTTCCCCACTTTGACCTAACTCAGAACTGCTGAATCTTTCCCCACCAACCCGCACCCAGACCTGGTGACTCTTGTCCCCAGCTATGCCTCAATTCGACCTGGTGAATCTGGTCCTCACGTGGGCTTCCCATGGACCTGGGACTCAGCTGGATAGAGTGGCTCTGGTTCCCACAAGGGGCTCACCTCATACTGGTGACTGTTGTCTTTTTCTGTGACTCACCAGGACTTAGTGATTCTGTTCCCCATCTGGGCCTGCATGGCCCTAGTGACTCTGGTCCTGACCCAGGCATCATTCGGAACTGGATACTCTATTCCACACCTGGGCCTCACTTTGACCACGGACCACTGGTCCCATTCTGGGCCTCAAACTAAACTGGTTACTCTGGTTCCCCTTCTGGGCCTCACCCTTACCTGGTAAATCTGGTCACCCCTTGGGCTTCACTTGGGCCTGATGAATCTGGTCCTTAGCTGGTCCGCACATGGATCTGGTGACTGTTCGCCACCTGGGCCTCACATGGACTTGGTGAATCCTGTTGCCACCTGCACCTCACCGGGACCTTCTGACTCTTTTCCCACCTGACATCAATGGGACATCGTTACTCTGTTCCCCACCCGGGCCTCACCTGGACATGATAACTTTGCTCCACACTTTGGCCTCAACTGGTCCTGATGATGCTGGTCCCCCCACCTAGGCCTCAATCTGGACCTGGTGACTGTGGTCCCCACCTCTTTCTCACCTGGACCTGGTGTCTCTCGTTCCCACATGAACCACACCTGGACCTGGTGATGGTGGTGTTCTTGAAGACGCACATTTACCTGGTGACTCCAGTCCCCACTAGGGCCTCAGCTGGATCTGGTGACTCTGGCCTGAAGGTTGTCCTCACCTGGACCTGGTGAGTGGGGTTGCCACCCCATACCTGGTGACTCAGTTCCACACGTGGGCCTCTTGGACCTGTTAATCTGGTCGTTAACTGGTCCTCTCCCAGACCCGGGGACTCTGGTCCCCAACTGGGCCTCATCTGGACCTGTGAATCTGGTCCCCATCTCGGCCTCACCCAGTCCTGGTGAATTTGTTCCCCATCTGAATCTGATTGCTGTGGACTCTTTCTTGGCCTCACCGGGAACTGGTGACTCTGATCCTATCTGCGCGTCACCCAGACCTGGTGACTCTGGTCCTCACCTGGGCATCATTGGTACCTGGTGACTCTGTTCCACACCAGAGCCTCACCTGCACATGATGACTCTGGAACCCCTCTGGGCCTCACCCTGACCTGGTGATTCTGGTCCCCATCTGGATGTCACCTGGACCAGGTGTATCTGGTACCCCTCTAGGCCACAACCAGATCTGCTGACTCTAGTTCTCAACTGGGCCTCACCTGGACCTAGTGAATATGCTCCATCTGGGCCTCATTTGGACCTGGTGACTCTGGTCACTACCTGGGCATCATCGGGACATGGTTCCACTGCATGACCTGCAGGTTGGCCTCACCTGGACCTGGTAACTCTGGTCCCTACCTGGGCATCATCGGGACATGGTTCCACACATGGCCTGCAGTTTGGCCTCACATGGACCCGGTAACTCTAGTTGCTACCTGGGTATCATCGGGACATGGTTCCTCTGCATGGCCTGAAGGTTGGGCTCACCTGGACCTGGTGAGTGGCATTGTCACCTTGGCCTCACCCATGCCTGGTGACACAGGTCCCCACGTGGGCCTCACTTGGACCTGGTGAATCTGGTCCTTACCTGGTCCTCACCCGAAACTCCTAAATCGGGTCACCACCTGGGACCACCTGAACCTGGTTAATCTGGTCCCCATCTGGTCCTCATCTAATCCTGGTGACTAAGTCACCCCACCTGGACCTGATTGCTGTGGACTCCTTCTTGGCCTCACCTGGAACTGGTGACTCTGATCCTAAGCATGGCCTCACCTGACCTGGTGACTGTGGTTCCCATCAGGACTTCACCCGGACCTCATGTCTCTGGTCCCACCTGGGCCTCACCAGGACCTGGTGTCTCTCGTACCCACCTGGGTAGCATTAGGATATGGTTACACTGTTCACTAACAGTGACCCAGCCGGACCTATTAACTCTGGTCTTCACCTGGGCCACACCTGGACATGGTGACACTGGTTCCCACCCGGGTCTCACCTGGACATGGTGAGTCGGATCCCCACCTGGTCCTCATTTGTAACTGGTGATTCTCGTTCCCACATGGACATCATGTGGACCTGGTGGCTGCAGTGTTTCTAGCTTCTCATGTACCTCGTGACTCTGGTCCCCACCAAGGAATCACCGGGACCTGGTGTGTGTGGTTGCCACCTGCACCTCACCTGGACCTGGTGATTCTGGTCTGCACCTGAGACTAACCTGGATCTGGTGACGTGGTCCCCACCTGGGCTTCACCTGGATTTGGGGACTCCGGTCCCCACCTGGGCCTCACCTGGCCCTGTTTTCCATGGTCCTCACCTGGGCAAAATCAGAACCGGTGACTGTGTTCCACAACTGGACCTCACCTGGACCACATGACTCTGGTCCCCCTCTGGGTCTCACCGATCCCTAGTGACTGTGAAACCCACTTTGGCCTGACTTGGACCTCCTGACACTTGTTGCCACCTGCGCCTGACCTCGAACTGTTGACTCTGGTTATTTCAAGGTCCTACCCTGTACCTGGTGATCCTGGTCCCACCAGGGCCTTATCTGGACATGGTGACACTTTTCAACACGGAGGACTCACCTGGACCTGCTTACTATGTTCCACTCCTGGGCCTCAAGTAGACCTGTTGACCATGGTCCCCAAGCCGGCCTCACATAGACCTGTTGCCTCTGATCCCCACCGAGGCCTCACGTGTACCTGGTAACTCTGGTCCTCACCTGGGCCTCAACCGGACATAGTGACTCTGGTCCACAACTGGGCTTCACCTGATCTGGTGACTCTGGTCCACACCTGGACCTCTCCTGGACCTGGTGACTCTCTTTCCAACATGGACCTCACCTGGATCTGGTGACTCTTGTCCTCAGTTTGGCCTCACCTGGACCTGGTGTCTCTCGTCCCCATTTTGACCTAACTCAGAACTGCTGAATCTTGCCCCACCTAGGCCGCACCCAGACCTGGTGACTCTTGTCCCCAGTTATGCCTCAATTCGACCTGATGAATCTGGTCCTCACGTGGGCCTCACATGGGCCTGTGACTCAGCTGGATAGAGTGGCTCTGGTTCCCACAAGGGGCTCACCTGATACTGCTGACTGGGGTGTGTTTCTATGCCTCACCAGGACCTAGTGATTCTGTTCCACATCTGGTCCTTCATGGCCCTAGTGACTCTGGTCCTCACCCAGGCATCACTGGGATCTGGATACTCTATACCCCACATGAGCCTCACTTTGACCAGGGACCTCTGGTCCCATTCTGGGCCTCAAACAAAATGGTTACTATGGTTCCCCCTCTGGGCCTCACCCTTACCTGGTGACTCTGGTCACCCCTTGGGGTTCACTTGGGCCTTGTGTCTGGTCCTTAGCTGGTCCGCACCTGGATGTGGTGACTTGTCGCCACCTGGGCTTCACCTGGACTTGGTGAATCCTGTTGCCACCTGCACCTCACCTGGACCTTGTGACTGTGGCCACACCTGGACCTCACCTGGATCTGGTGGCTCTGGTTCCCATATGGGGCTCTCCTGGACCTGGTTCCTGTGGTCTCCATCTGGCCTCACCTGGAACACAATGACTCTGATCCATATCTGGACCTCTCCTGGACCTGTTGACTCTGGTCCTTACCTAGGCATCATTGGGACCTGGATACTCTCTTATATACCTGGGCCTCACCTGGACCTGGTGACTGTGGTCCCACTTGGGCCTCACCTGGACGAGGTGACTGGTTCCCACAGGGACCTCACCTGGACCTGGTGACTCAGGTCCTCATATGGGCATCATGGAACCTGGTTTCTCAGTTCCACATCGGGGCCTCACCTGGACCTAGTGATTCTCTTCCCCCTCTGGGCCTCTTCCTGACGTGCTGACTCTGGTTCCCACCTGGATATCACCAGAACCGGGTGACTCTGGTCCCCCTCTGGGACTCACCCGGAGCTTGGGACACTGGTCCTCAACTGGGCCTCAACAGGACCTGGTGAATCTACTCCTCACTTAGACCTCGTCTGGACCTTGTGACTCTTTTCCCACCTGGCATCAATGGGACATGGTTACTGTGTTCCCCACCTGGGCCTCACCTGGACATGATAATTTTGCTCCACACTTTGGCCTCAACTGGTCCTGATGACTCTGGTCCCCCCACCTAGGCCTCAATCTGGACCTGGTGACTGTGGTCCCCACCTCTTTCTCACTTGGACCTGGTGACTCTCGTTCCCAGATGAACCACACGTGGATCTGTTGACTGTGGTGTTCTTGTAGACTCACATTTAACTGGTGACTCCGGTCCCCACTAGGGACTCACCTGGATCTGGTGACTCTGGCCTGCAGGTTGGCCTCACCGTTCTCTAGTGACTCTGAACCCCACTTTGGCCTGACTTGGACCTGCTGACCCTGTTTGCCACCTGCGCCTGACCTCGCACTGTTGACTCTGGTTCTTTCAAGGGCCTCCCCTGTACCTGGTGATCCTGGTGCCCACCTGGGCCTCACCTGGACCTGGTGACCCTTGTCACCACCGGGGACTCACTTGGACCTGGTTACAGTGTTCCACACTGGGCCTCAAGTAGAACTCATGACCATGGTCCCCAAGCCTGCGTCACATGGACCTGTTTCCTCTGATACCTACCGGCGCCTCACGTGTTCCTGGTAACTCTGGTCCTCACCTGGGCCTCATCTGCACCTAGTGACTGTGGTCCCCACCTGGGCTTCACCTCGATCTGGTGACTCTGGTCCCCACCTGGACTTCACCTGGATCTAGTGACTCTGGTCCCCACATGGACCTCTCCTGGACCTGGTGACTCTCTTTCCAACATGGACGTCACCTGAATGTGGTGAATCTGGTACTCAGTTTGGCCTCACCTGGACCTGGTGTCTCTCGTCCCCACTTTGACCTAACTCAGAACTGCTGAATCTTGCCCCACCCAGGCCGCACCCAGACCTGGTGACTCTTGTCCCCAGCTATGCCTCAATTCGACCTGATGAACCTGGTCCTCACGTGGGCTTCACATGGACCTGGGACTCAGCTGGATAGAGTGGCTCTGGTTCCCACAAGGGGCTCACCTGATACTGGTGACTGTGGTCTTTTTCTATGCCTCACCAGGACCTAGTGATTCTGTTCCCATCTGGGCCTGCATGGCCCTAGTGACTTTGGTCCTCACCCAGGCATCATTCGGACCTGGATACTCTATTCCTCACCTGGGCCTCACTTTGACCAGGGATCTCTGGTCCCATTCTGGGCCTCAAACTAAACTGGTTACTCTGGTTCACCCTCTGGGCCTCACCCTTACCTCGTAAATCTGGTCACCCCATGGGCTTCACTTGGGCCTGGGGAGTCTGGTCCTTAGCTGGTCCTCACCTGGATCTGGTGACTGGTCCCCACCTGGGTCTCACCTGGACTTGGTGAATCCTGTTGCCACCTGCGCCTCACCTGGACCTTGTGACTGTGGTCCCACCTGGACCTCACCTGGATCTGGTTGCTCTAGTTCCCATATGGGGCTCTCCTGAATCTGGTCCGTGTTGTCTGCATCTGGCCTCACCTGGAACACAATGACTCTGATACATATTTGGGCCTCTCCTGGACCTGATGATGCTGGTCCTTACCTGGGCATCACTGGGACCTGGATACTCTCTTATATACCTGGGCCTCACCTGGACCTGGTGACTGTGGTCCCACCTGGGCCTCACCTGGACGAGGTGAATGGTTCCCACAGGGACCTCACCTGGACCTGATGACTCAGGTCCTCATATGGCATCATGGGACCTGGTTTCTCAGTTCCACATCGGGGCCTCACCTGGACCTAGTGATTCTCGTCACCCTCTGGGCCTCACCGTGACGTGGTGACTCTGGTCACCCCTGGATATCATCAGAACCGGGTGACTCTGGTCCCCCTCTTGGACTCTCCCGGAGCTGGGGACACTGGTCCTCAGCTGGGCCTCAACAGGACCTGGTGAATCTACTCCTCACTTATGCCTCGTCTGGACCTTGTGACTCTTATCCCACCTGGCATCAATGGGACATGGTTACACTGTTGCCCACCTGGGCCTCTCCTGGACATGATAACTTGGCTCCACACTTTGACCTTAACTGGTCCTGATGAATCTTGTCCCCCCACCTAGACCTCAATCTGGACCTGGTGAGTGTGGTCCCCACCTGGGTCTCACCTGGAACTGTTGCCTCTGATCCCCACCGGGTACTCACGTGTACCTGGTAACTCTGGTCCTCACCTGGGTCTCATCTGGACCTAGTGACTCTGGTCCCCATCTGGGCATCACATGGATCTGGTGACTCTGGTCCCCACCTGGACTTCACCTGGATCTGGTGACTCTGGACTCCACCTGGACCTCTCCTGGACCTCGTGACTCTCTTTCCAACATGGACCTCACCTGGATCTGGTGAATCTGGTCCTCAGTTTGGCCTCACCTGGACCTGGTGTCTCTCGTCCCCACTTTGACCTAACTCAGAACTGCTGAATGTTGCCCCACCTAGGCCACACTCAAACCTGGTGACTCATGTCCCCAGCTATGCTTCAATTCGATCTGATGAATCTGGTCCTCACGTGGGCCTCACATGGACCTGGGACTCAGCTGGACAGAGTGGCTCTGGTTCCCACAAGGGTTCACCTGATACTGGTGACTGTGGTCTTATCCTATGCCTCACCAGGACCTAGTCATTCTGTTCCCCATCTGGGCCTGCATGGCCCTAGTGACACTGATCCTCACCCAGGCATCATTGGGACCTGGATACTCTATTCCACACCTGAGCCTCACTTTGACCAGGGACCTCTGGTCCCATTCTGGGCCTCAAACTAAACTGGTTACCCTGGTTCCCCCTCTGGTACTCACCCTTACATGGTGACTCTGGTCACCCCTTGGTTTTCACATGGGCCTGGTGAATCTGGTCCTTAGCTGGTCCGCACCTGGATGTTGTGACTGGTCGCCACCTGGGCCTCACCTGGACTTGGTGAATCCTGTTGCCACCTTGGCCTCACCTGGACCTTGTGACTGTGGTCCTACCTGGACCTTACCTGGATCTGGTGGCTCTAGTTCCCATATGGGGTTCTCCTCGACCTGGTTCCTTGGTCTCCATCTGGCCTCACTTGGAAAACAGTGACTCTGATCCACATTTGGGCCTCTCCTGGATCTGTTGACTCTGGTCCTTCCCTGGGCATCATTGGGACCTGGATACTCTCTTATATACCTGGGCCTTACCTGGACATTGTGACTGTGGTCCCACGTGGGCCTCACCTGGACGAGGTGACTGGTTCCCACAGGGCCCTCACCTGGACCTGGTGACTCAGGTCCTCATATGGGCATCATGGGACCTGGTTTCTCAGTTCCACATCGGGGCCTCACCTGGACCTAGTGATTCTCGTCCCCCTCTGGGCCTCTACGTGACGTGGTGACTGTGGTCCCCACCTGGATATCACTAGAACCGGGTGAATCTGGTCCCTCTCTGGGTCTCACCCGGAGCTGGGGACACCGGTCCTAAACAGGGCCTCAAGAGGACCTATTGAATCTACTCCTCACTTTGGCCTCGTCTGGACCTTGTGACACTTTTCCCACCTGGCATCAATGGGACATGGATATTCTGTTCCCCACCTGGGCCTCACCTGGACATGGTAACTTTTCTCCACACTTTGGCCTCAACTGGTGCTGATGACTCTGGTCCCCCGACCTAGGCCTCAATCTGGACCTGGTGACTGTGGTCCCCACGTGGGTCTCACCTGGACCTGGTGACTCTCGTTCCCACATGAACAACACCTGGACCTGGTGACTGTGGTGTTCTTGTAGACTCACATTTACCTGGTGACTCTGGTCCCCACTAGGGCCTCAACTGGATCTAGTGACTCTACCAAAATTTGGCCTCACCTGGACCTGGTGAGTGGGGTTGCCACCTGGGCCTCACCCATACCTGGTGACTCAGGTCCCCTCGTGGGCCTCTTGGACCTGGTGAATCTGGTCCTTACCTGGTTCTCTCCCAAACCTGGGGACTCTGGTCACCACCTGGGCCTCACGTGGACCTGGTGTATCAGGCCCCCTCTGGGCCCCACCCAGTCCTGGTGACATTGTTCCCCACCTGGACCTGATAACTGTGGACTCCTTCTTGGCCTCACCTGGAACTGGAGACTCTGATCCTAACTGGGTCTCACCCAGATCTGGTGACACTGGTCCTCACCTGTGGACCATTATGACCTGGATACTCTGTTCCACACGTGAGCCTCACCTGGATATGATGACTCTGGATCCCCTAGGGGCCTCACCCTGACATGGTGACTCTGGTCCCCATCTGGATGTCACCTAGACCAGGTGAATCTGTTACGCCTCAAGGGCTCAAATAGACCTGGTGACTCTGGTCCTCAACTGGGCCTCACCGAGACCTAGTGAATATGCTCCCCACCTGCGCCTCATCTGGAACTGGTGACGCTGGGTCTACCTGGGCATCATCGGAACATGGTTACTCTGTTCCCCACTGGGACTGACCTGATCCTGGTAACTCTGGTCCTGAATTTGGCCTCATCTGTACCAGGTGACTCTGGCTCCACCTGGGCCTCACATGTAACCTGTGACTCTGATCCTAAGCATGGCCTCACCTGACCTGGTCTCTGTGGTTCCCATTGGGACCTCACGTGGACCTCATGTCTCTGGTCGCACCTGGGGCTCACCAGGACCTGGTGTCTCTGGTACCCACCTGGGTAGCATCAGGGTATGGTTACACTCTTCACTATCAGTGACCCAGCCGGACCTATCAACTCTGTTCTTCACCTGGGCCACACCTGGACATGGTTACACTGGTTCCCACCTGGGTCTCATCTGGACAAGGTGAGTCGGATCCCCACCTGGTCCTCAACTGAAGCTGGTGATTCTCGTTTCCACATGGACATCATGTGGACCTGGTAGCTGCAGTGTTTCTAGCTTCTCATGTACCTCGTGACTCTGGTCCCCACCAGGGCCTCACCGGGACCTGGTGAGTGTGGTTGCCACCTGCACCTCACCTGGACCTGGTGATTCTGATCTGCACCCGAGACTACCCTGATCTGGTGACTGTGGTCCCCACTTGGGCTTCACATGGATTTGGGGACTCCGGTCCCCACTTGGGCCTCACCTGGCCTTGTTGACCATGGTCCCCAACGGGGAAAAATAGGGACCCAGTGACTGTGTTCCACAACTGGACCTCACCTGGACCAGGTGACTCTGGTCCCCCTCTGGGTCTCACCGTGCCCTAGTTTCTGTGAAGCCCACTTTGGCCTGACTTGGACCTGCTGACCCTGGTTGCCACCTGCGCCTGACCTCGAGCTGTTGACTCTGATTCTTTCAAGGGCCTCCCCTGTACCTGGTGTTCCTGGTCCCCACCTGGGCCTCACCTGGACCTGGTGACTCTTGTCACCACCGGGGACTCACCTGGACCTGCTTACTGTGTTCCACAACTGTGTCCCAAGTAGACCTGTTGACCATGGTCCCCAGGCGGGACTCACATGGACCTGTTGCCTCTGATCCCCACCGGGGCCTCACGTGTACATGGTAACTCTGTCCTGACCTCGACTTCACCTGGATCTGGTGACTCTGGTTCCCACCTGGACCTCTCCTGGACCTGGTGACTCTCTTTCCAACACGGTTCTTCCCTGGATTTGGTGACTCTGTTCCTCAGTTTGGCCTCCCCTGGACCTAGTGTCTCTCGTTCCCTCTTTGACCTAACTCAGAACTGCTGAATCTTGCCCCACCTACGCCGCACCCAGACCTGGTGACTCTTGTCCCCAACTATGCCTCAATTCAACCTGATGAATCTGGTCCTCACTTGGGCCTCACATGGACCTGGGACTCAGCTGGGTAGAGTGGCTCTGGTTCCCACAAGTGGCTCACCTGATACTGCTGACTCTGGTCTTATTCTATGCCTCACTAGGACCTAGTGATTCTGTTCCCCATCTGGGCCTGCATGGCCCTAGAGACTCTGGTCCTCACCCAGGCATCTTTGGGACCTGGATACTCTATTCCACACCTGGGCCTCACTTTGACCAGGGACCTCTTGTCCCATTCTCGGCCTCTAACTAAACTGGTTACTCTGATTCTCCCTCTGGACCTCACCGTTACCTGGTTTCTCTGGTCACCCCTTTGAGATTCACATGGGCCTGGTGAATCTGGTCCTTAGCTGATCCGCACCTGGATCTGGTGATTGGTCGCCACCTGGGACTCACCTGGACTTGGTAAATCCTGTTGCCACCTGCGCCTCACCTGGACTTTGTGACTGTGGTCCCACCTGGACCTCACCTGGATCTGGTGGCTCTGGTTCCCATATGGGGCTCTTTTGGACCTGGTTCCTGTGGTCTCCATCTGGCCTCCCCTGGAACACAATGACTCTGATCCATATTTGGGCCTCTCCTGGACCTGTTGACTCTGGACCTTACCTGGGCATCATTGGGACCTGGATACTCTCTTATATACCTGGGCCTCACCTGGAACTGGTGACTGTGGTCCCACCTGGGCCTCACCTGGACGAGGTGACTGGTTCCCACAGGGACCTCCCCTGGGCCTGTTGACTCAGGTCCTCATATGTGCATCATGGGACCTGTTTTCTCAGTTCCACATTGGGGCCTCACCTGGACCTAGTGATTCTCTTTCCCCTCTGGGCCTCATCCTGACGTGGTGACTCTGGTCCGCACCTGACTCACACCAGAACCGGGTGACTCTGGTCCCCCTCTGGGAATCACCCAGAGCTGGGGACACTGAACTCAACTGGGCGTCAACAGGACCTGGTGAATCTACTCCTCACTTAGGCCTTGTCTGGACCTTGTGACTCTATTCCCACCTGGCATCTATGGGACATTTTTACTCTGTTCCCCACCTGGGCCTCACTTGGACATGATAACTTTGCTCCATACTTTGGACTCAACTCGTCCCGATGACTCTGGTCCCCCCACCTAGGCCTCAATCTGGACCTGGAGACTGTCATCCACACCTGGGTCTCACCTGGACCTTGTGACTCTCGTTCCCACATGAATCACACCTGGACCTGGTGACTGTGGTGTACTTGTAGACTCACTTTTACATGGAAACTCTGGCCCCACTAGGGCCTCACCTGGATCTGGTGACTCTGGCCTGCAGGCTGGCCTCTCCTGGACTTGGATAGTGGGATGCCACCTGGTCCTCACCCATACCTGGTGACTCAGGTCCCCACGTGTGCCTCTTGGACCTGGTGAATCTGGCCCTTACCTGGTCTTCTCCCAGACCCTGGGAATCTTGTCACAACCTGGGCCTCACCTTGACCTGGTGAATCTGGTCCCCATCTGGGCCTAACCCAGTCCTGGTGACTATGTTCCCCACCTGGACGTGTTTGCTCTGGACTCTTTCTTGCCCTCACCTTGAACTGGTGACTCTGATCCTATCTGTGCCTCACCCAGACCTGGTGACTCTCGTCCTCACCTGGGCATCATTGGTACCTGGTTACTCTATTCCACACCTGAGCCTCACCTGGACATGATGTCTCTGGGACCTCTCTGGGCCTCACCCTGACCTGGTGATCTGGTCCCCATCTGGATGTCACCTGGACCAGGTGAATCTGGTACCCCTCTAGGCGTCAACTAGACCTGGTGTCTCTGGTCCTCATCTGGGCCTCACCTGGACCTAGTGAATATTCTCCCCACCTGCGCCTCACTGGACCTGGTGACTCTGATTCTACCTGGGCATCATTGGGACATGGTTACTGTATTACCCACTGGGAGTGACCTGATCATGGTAACTCTGGTCCTGACTTTGGCCTCTTCTGTACCAGGTGACTCTGGCTCCACCTGGGCCTCACCTGTACCTGGTGACTCTGATCCTATGCATGGGCTCACCTGACCTGGTGACTGTGGTTCCCATCGAGACCTCACCTGGACCTCATGTCTCCGGTTACACCTGGGCCTCACCAGGACCTGGTGTCTCTGGTACCCACCTGGGTAGCATCAGGATATGGTTACACTGTTCACTAACACTCATCCAGCCGGACCTAATAACTCTGGTCTTCACCTGGGGCACACGAAGACATGGTGACACTGGTTCCCACCTGGGTCTCACCTGGACATGGTGACTCGGATCCCCACCTGCTCCTCACCTGTAACTTGTAATTCTCGTTCCCACATGGACATCATGTGGACCTGGTGGCTGCAGTGTTACTAGCTTCTCATGTACCTCGTGACTCTGGTCCCCACCGGGGCGTCACCGGGACTTGGTGTGTGTGGTTGCCACCTGCACGTCACCAGGACCTGGTGATTCTGGTGTCCACCTGAGACTACCCTGGATCTGGTGACTGTGGTCCCCACCTGGGCTTCACCTGAATTTGGGGACTCCGGTCCCCATCTGGGCCTCACCTGGCCCTGTTGACCATGGTCCTCAACTGTGCAGAATTGGGACCCGGTGACTGTATTCCACAACTGGATCTCACCTGGACAAAGTGACTCTGGTCCCCCTCTTGGTCTCACTTTGCCCTAGTGACTTTGAACCCCATTTTGGCCTGACTTGGACCTGCTGACCCTGGTTGCCACCTGCGCCTGACCTCAAACTGTTGACTCTGGTTCTCTCAAGGGCCTCCCCTGTACCTGGTGATCCTGGTCCCCAATTGGTCCTCAACTGGACGTGGTGACTCTTCTCACCACCGGGGACTCACCTGGAGATGATTACTTTGTTCCACACCTGGGCCTCACGTAGACCTGTTGACGATTGTCCCCAAGCCAGCCTCACGTGGACCTTTTGGCTCTGATCGCCACCGGGGGCTCACGTGTATCTGGTAACTTTGGTCCTCACCTGGGCCTCATCTGGACCTAGTGACTCTGGTCCCCACCTGGGCTTCACCTGGAACTGGTGACTCTGGTCCCCACCTGGAATTCACCTGGATCTGGTGACTCTGGTCCCCACCTGGACCTCTACTGGACCTGGTGACTCTCTTTCCAACATGGACCTCACCTGGATCTGGTGACTCTGGTCCTCAGTTTGGCCTCACTTGGACTGGTGTCTCTCGTCCCCACTTTGACCTAACTCAGAACTGCTGAATCTTGCCCCACCTAGGCCGCACAGAGACCTGGTGACTCTTGTCCCCAGCTATGCCTCAATTCAACCTGATGAATGTGGTCCTGACGTCGGGCTCACATGGACCTAGGACTCAGCTGGATAGAGTGGCTCTGGTTCCCACAAGGGGCACACCTGATACTGGTGATTGCTGTCTTATTCTATGCCTCACCAGGACCTAGTGATTCTGTTCCCCATCTGGGCCTGCATGGCCCTAGTACTCTGGTCCTCACCCAGGCATCATTGGGACCTGGATACTCTATTCCACATCTGGGCCTCACTTTGACCAGGGACCTCTGGTCCTATTCTGGGCCTCAAACTGAACTGGTTACTCTGGTTCCCCTCTGGGCCTCACCCTTACCTGGTGACTCTGGTCACCCCTTGGGCTTCACTTGGGCCTGGTGAATCTGGTCCTTAGCTGCTCCGCATCTGGATCTGGTGACTGGTGGCCACCTGGGCCTCACCTGGACTTGGTGAATCTTGTTGCCACCTGCGCCTCACCTGGACCTTCTGACTGTGGTCCCAACTGGACCTCACCTGGATCTGGTGGCTCTGGTTCCCATATGGGGCTCTCCTGGACCTTGTTCCTGTGGTCTCCATCTGGCCTCACCTGGAACACAATGACTCTGATCCATATATCGTCCTCTCCTGGACCTGTTGACACTGGTCCTTACCTGGTCATCATTGGGACCTGGATACTCTCTATACACCTGGGCCTCACCTGGACCTGGTGACTGTGGTCCCACCTGGGCCTCTCCTGGACAGGGGACTGGTTCCCACAGGGACCTCACCTGGACCTGGTGACTCAGGTCCTCATATGGGCATCATGGGACATGATAACTTTGCTCCACACTTTGGCCTCAACTGGTCCTGATGATTCTGGTCCCCCGACCTAGGCCTCAATCTGGACCTGGTGACTGTGGTCCCCACCTGGGTCTCACCTGGACCTGGTGACTCTCGTTCCCACATGAACCACACCAGGTGTTGGTGACAGGGTTGTTCTTGTAGAATCACTTTTAACTGGTGACTCCAGTCCCCACTAGGGCCTCACGTGAATCGGGTGACTTGGCCTGCAGGTTGGCCTCACATGGACCTGGTTAGTAGGGATGCCACTTGGGTCTCACCCATACTTGGCGACCCACGTCTCCACCTGTGCCTCTTGGACCTGGTGAATCTGGTCCTTACCTTGTCCTCTCCCAGACCCGGGGACTCTGGTCACCACGTGGGCCTCACCTGGACCTGGTGATTCCGGTCCCCATCTGGGCCTCACTCAGTCCTGGTGACTTTGTTCCCCACCTTGACCTGATTGCTGTGGACTCTTTCATGGCCTCACCTGGACCTGGTGACTCTGATCCTATCTGCTTGTCACCCAGACCTGTTGACTCTGGTCCTCACCTGGGCATCATTGGTACCTGGTGACTCTGTTCCACAACTGAGCCTCACCTGGACATGAGGCTCTGGACTCTCGAACCACTCTGGGCCTAACCCTGACCTGGTGACTCTGGTCTCCATCTGGATGTCACATGGACCAGGTGATTCTGGTACCCCTCTCGGCCTCAACCAGTTCTGGTGACTCTGGTCCTCAACTGGGCCTCACCTGGACCTATTGAATATGCTCCATCTGGGCCTCATATGGACCTGGTGACTCTGGTCCCTACCTGGGCATCATCGGGACATGGATCCACTGCATGGCCTGTAGGTTGGCCTCAGCTGGACCTGTTAACTCTGGTCCCTACCTGGGCATCATCGGGACACGGTTCCTCTGCATGGCCTCCAGGTTGGCCTCACCTGGACCTAGGGAGTGGGGTTGCCACCTGGAGCTCACCCATACTTGGTGACACAGGTCCACACGTGGGCCTCACTTGGACGTGGTGAATCTTGTCCTTACCTGGTCCTCACCCGGAACTCCTAACTCGGGTCACCACCTGGGAATCACATGAACCTGGTTAATCTGGTCCCCATCTGGTCCTCATCCAGTCCTGGTGACTTTGTCACCCCACCTGGACCTGATTGCTGTGGACTCCTTCTTGGCCTCACCTGGAACTGGTGACTCTGATCCTTACTGGGCCTCACCCAGATCTGGTGACTGTGGTCCTCACCTATGGACCATTAGGACCTGGATACTCTGTTCCACACTGAGCCTCACCTGGACATGATGACTCTGGATCCCCTCTGGGCCTCACCCTGACATGATGACTCTGGTCCCCATCAGGATGTCACCTAGACTAGGTGTATCTGGTATCCATCTAGGACTCAACTTGACCTGGTGACTCTGGTCCTGAACTGGGCCTCACGGGGACCTAGTGAACATGCTCCCCAACTGCGCCTCATGTGGATCTGGTGACTCTGGTTCTACATGGGAATCACTGGGACCTGGATACTCTCTTATATACCTGGGCCTCACCTGGACCTGGTGACTGTGGTCCCACCTGGGCCTCACCTGGACGAGGTGACTGGTTCCCACAGGGACCTCACCTGGACCTGGTGACTCAGGTCCTCATATGGGCATCATGGGACCTGGTTTCTGAGTTCCACATCGGGGCCTCACCTGGACGACTCTGACTCTGGTCCCCACCTGGATATCACCAGGACCGGGAGATTCTGGTCCCCCTCTGGGAATCACCCGGGGCTGTCGACACTTGTCCTCAGCTGGGCCTCAACAGGACCTGGTGAATCTACTCCTCACTTAGGCCTCGTCTGGACCTTGTGACTCTTTTCCCACCTGGCATCAATGGGACATGGTTACTCTGTTTCCCACCTGGGTCTCACCTGGACATGATTAGTTTGATCCACACTTTGGCATCAACAAGTCCTGATGACTCTGGTCCCCCTACCTAGTCCTCAATCTGGACCTGGGGACTATGGTCCCCACCTGGGTCTCACCTGGACCTGGTGAATCTCGTTCCCACATGAACCACACCTGGACCTGGTGACTGTGGTGTTCTTGTAGACTCACATTTACCTGGTGACTCCGGTCCCCACTAGGGCCTCACCTGGATCTGGTGACTCTGGCCTACAGGTTGGCCTCACCTGGACCTGGTGAGTGGGTTGCCTCTAGGCCTCACCCATACCTGGTGACTCAGGTCCCCATGTGAGCCTCTTGGACCTGGTGAATCTGGTCCTTACCTGGTCCTCTCCCAGACCCGATGACTCTGGTCACCACCTGGGCCTCACCTGGATCTGGTGAATCTGGTCCCAATCTGGGCCTCACCCATTCTTGATGACTTTGTTCCACACCTTGACCTGATTGCTGTGGACTCTTTCTTGGCCTCACCTGGAACTGGTGACTCTGATCCTATCTGCGCGTCACCCAGACCTGTTGACTCTGGTCCTTACCTGGGCATCATTCGTACCTGCTGACTCTGTTCCACACCTGAGCCTCACCTGGTCATGATGACTCTGGAACTTCTCTGGGCCTCACCCTGACCTGGTGACTCTGGTCCCCATTAGGACGTAACCTGGACTGGGTGATTCTGGTTCCCATCTAGGCCTCAAGCAGATCTGGTGATTCTGGTCCTCAACTGGGCCTCACGTGGACTTAGTGAATATGCTCCATCTTGGCCTCATTTGGACCTGGTGACTCGGGTCCCTAACTAGGCATCATCGGGACATGGTTCTGCGCATCGCCTGCAGGTTGGCCTCACCTGAACCTGGTGAGTGGGATTGCCACCTGTGGCTCACCGATACCTGGTGACTCAGGTCCCCACGTGGGCCTCTTGGACCTGGTGAATCTGGTCCTTACCTCGTCTTCTCCCAACCTGGGGACTCTGTTCATCACCTGGGCCGCACCTGGAGAAGGATAACTGGTCCCCATCTGGGCCTCACCCAGTCCTGGTTACTTTGTTCCCCACCTGGAACTAATTGCTGTGGACTCTTTCTTTGCCTCACCTGCAACTGGTGACTCTGATCCTATCTGCGCGTCACCCAGATCTGTTGATTCTGGTCCTCATGTGGGCATCTTGGTACCTGGTGACTCAGTTCCACACCTGAGCCTCACCTGGACATGATGACTCTGGAACCTCTCTGGGCCTCACCCTGTCCTGGTGACACTGGTCCCCATCTGGATGTCACCTGGACCAGGTGATTTTGGTACCCCTCTGAGCCTCAACCAGATCTGGTGACTCTGGTCCTCAACTGGGCCTCACCTGGACCTAGTGAATATGCTCCATCTGGGCCTCATTTGGACCTGGTGACTCTGGTCCCTCCCTCGGCATCATCGGTACATGGTTCCACTGCATGGCCTGCAGGTTGACATCACCTGGACCTGGTAACTCTGGTTCCTACATGGGCATCATCGGGACACGGTTCCTCTGCATGGCGCGAAAGATGGCCTCTCCTGGACCTGGTGAGTGTGGTTGCCACCTGTGCCTCACCCGTACCTGGGGACACAGGCCCCTCGTCGGCCTCTTGGACCTGGTGAATCTGGTCCTTACCTGGTCGTCTCCCATCCCCGGGGTCTCTGGTCACCCCCAGGGCCTCACCTGGACCTGGTCAATCTGGTCCACATCTGGGCATCACCCAGTCCTGGTGACTTTGTTCCCCACCTGGATGATTGCTGTGGACAATTTCTTGGCCTCACCTTGAACTGGTGACTCTGATCCTATCTGCGCATTACCCAGACCTGGTGACTCTGGTCCTCACCTGGGCGTCTTTGATACCTGTTGACTCTGTTCCACACCTGAGCCTCACCTGGACATGTTAACTCTGGAACCTCTCTGGGCCTCATCCTGACCTGGTGACTCTGGTCCCCATCTGGATGTCACCTGGACCAGGTGATTCTGGTACCCCTCTAGGCCTCAACCAGGTCTTGTGACTCTGGTACTCCACTGCACCTCACCTGGACCTAGTAAATATGCTCCATCTGGGTCTCATTGGACCTGGTGATTCTGATCCCAACCTCGGCATCATCGGGACATGGTTTTACTGCTTGGCCTGCAGGTTGGCCTCACCTGGACCTGTTAAATCTCGTCCCTACCTGGGCATCATCGGGACATGGTACCTCTGCATGGCCTGCAGGTTCGCCTCACCTGGACCTGGTGAGTGGGGTTGCCACCTGGGCCTCGCCCATGCCTGGTGACACAGGTCCACACGTGGTCCTCACTTGGACCTGCTGAATCTGGACCTTACCTGGTCCTCACCCGGAACTTTTAACTCAGGTCACCACCTGGGAATCACCTGGACCTGGTGAATCTGGTCCCCATCTGGGGTCATCCATTCTTGGTTACTTTGTTCCCGAACAGGACCTGATTGCTGTGGACTCCTTCTTGGCCTCACCTGGAACTGGTGACTCTGATACTAACTGGGCCTCACCCTGATCTAGTGACTCTGGTCCTCACCTGTGGACCATTATGAACTGGATACTCTGCTGCACACGTGAGCCTCACCTGGACATGATGACTCTGGATCCCCTCTGGGCCTCAGCCTGACATGGTGACTCTGGTCCCCATCTGGATTTCACCTAGACCAGGTGAATCTGGTACCCCTCTAGGCCTCAACTTGACCTGGTGACACTGGGCCCCAAGTGGGCCTCACCGGGACCTAGGGAACAAGCTCCCCACCTGCGCCGCATCTGGGCATGGTGACTCTGGTTTTACCTGGGCAGCCTCGGGAAATGTTTACTGTATTCCCCACTGGGACTGACCTGATCATGGCAACTCTGGTCCTGACTTTGGCCTCTTCTGTAGCAGGTGACTCTGGCTCTACCTGGGCCTCACCTGTAACTGGTGACTCTGATCCTAAGCATGGCCTCACCTGACCTGGTGACTGTGGTTCCCATCGGGATCTCACCTGGACCTTTGTCTCTGGTCCCCACCTGGGTAACATCAGGATATTGTTACACTGTTCACTAACAGTGATCCAGCTGGACCTATTAACTGTGGTCTTCACCTGGGCCAAAAATGGACATGGTGACACTGGTTCCCACCTGGATCTCACCTGGACATGGTGAGTTGGATCCCCACCTGGTCCTCACCTGTAACTGGTGATTCTCGTTCCCACATGGACATCTTGTGGACCTGGTGGCTGCAGTGTTTCTAGCTTCTCATGTACCTCGTGACTCTGGTCCCCACCAGGGCCTCACCGGGACCTGGTGAGTGTGGTTGCCACCTGCACCTCACCTGGACTTGGTGATTCTGGTCTGCACCTGAGAATACCCTGGATCTGGTGACTGTGGTCTACACCTGGGCTTCACCTGGATTCGGGGCCTCTGGTCCCCATCTGGGCGTCACCTCGTCCTGTTGACCATGGTACTCAACTGGGCAAAAATGGGACCTGGTGACTGTGTTCCACACCTGGACCTCACCTTTACCAGGCGACTCTGGTCCCCCTCTGGGTCTCACCGTGCCCTAGTGACTGTGAACCCCACTTTGGACTGACTTGGACCTGCTGACCCTGGTTCCTACCTGTGACTGACGTCGTAATGTTGACTCTGGTACTTTCAAGGGCCTCCCCTGGACCTGGTGATCCTGGTCCCCACCTAGGCCTCACCTGGACGTGGTAAATTTTGTCACCACCGGTTACTCACCTAGACCTTGTTACTGTGTTCCACACCTGAGCCTCAAGTAGACCTGTTGACCATGGTCCCCAAGCCGGCCTCACATGGACCTGTTGCCTCTGATCCCCCCGGGGCCTCTCGTGTACCTGGTAACTCTGGTCCTCACCTGGGCATCATTGGTCCTGGTGACTCTCTTCCATACCTGAGGCTCCCCTGGATATGATGACTCTGGTACCTCTCTGGCTATCAACCTGACCTGGTGACTCTGGTCCCCATATGGATGTCACCGGGACCAGGGGATTATGGTACCCCTCTGGGCCTCAACCAGGTCTGGTGACTCTGATCCTCAACTGGGCCTCACCTGGACTTAGTGAATATGCTCCATCTGGGCCTCATTTGGACCTGCTAACTCTGGTCCCTACCTGGAATCATCGGGACATGGTTCCACTGCATGGCCTGTAGGTTGGCCTCACCTGGACCTGGTAACTCTCGTCCCTACCTGAGCATCTTTGGGACCTGGTTCCTCAGCATGGCCTGCAGGTTGGCCTCACCTGGAACTGGAGAGTGGGTTTGTCACCTGGGCCTCACCCTTGCCTAGTGACACAGGTCCCCAAGTGGGCCTCACTTGGACCTGGTGAATCTGGTCCTTACCTGGTGGTCACCCGGAACTGGTAACTCTGGTCACCACATGGGAATCACCTGGGCCTGGTGAATCTGGTCCCCATCTGGGCCTCACCCAGTCCTGTTGACTTTCTTCCCCACCTGGACCAGATTGCTGTGGACTCCTTCTTGGCCTCACCTGGAACTGGTGACTCTCATCCTAACTGGGCCTAGCTCAATCTCCTGACTCTGGTCCTCCCCTGTGGACCACTATGATCAGGATACTCTGTACCACACCTGAGCCTCTCCTGGACATGATGACTCTGGATCCACTCTGGGCCTAACCCTGACGTGGTAACTCTGGTCTCCATGTGGATGTCACCTAGACCAGGTGAATCTGGTACCCCAATAGGCCTCAGTTAGACCTGGTGACTCTGGTCCTCACATGGGCCTCACCGGGACCTAGTGAATATGCTCCCCAACTGTGCCTCATCTGGACCTGTTGACTCTGGTTCTACCTGGGCATCATCGGGACATGGTTACTGTATTCCCCACTGGGACTGACCTGATCCTGGTAACTCTAGTCCTGATTTGGCCTCTTCTTTACCAGGTGACTCTGGATCCACCTTGGGTTCACCGGTAACTGGTGACTCTGATCCTAAGCATGGCCTCACCTGACCTGGTGACTGTGGTTCCCATCGGGACCTCACCTGGACCTCATGTCTCTGGTCCCACCTGGGCCTCACCAGGACCTGGTGTCTCTGGTACCCACCAGGGTAGCATCAGGATACGGTTACACTGTTCACTAACAGTGACCCAGCCAGACCTATTATCTCTGGTCTTCACCTGGGCCACAGCAGGACATGGTGATACTGGTTCCCACCTGGGTCTCACCTGGACATGGTGAGTCGGTTCCCCACCTGGTCCTCACCTGTAACTGGTGATTCTCGTTCCCACATGGACATCATGTGGACCTGGTGGCTGCAGTGTTTCTAGCTTCTCATGTACCTCGTGACTCTGGTCCACACCAGGGCCTCACCGGGACCTGGTGAGTGTGGTTGCCACCTGCACCTCACCTGGACCTGGTGATTCTGCTCTGCACCTGAGACTACCCTGGATCTGGTGACTGTGGTCCCCACCTGGGCTTCACCTGGATTTGGGGACTCCGGTCCCCATCTGGGCCTCACCTGGCCCTGTTGACCATGGTCCTCAACTGGGCAAAATTGGGACGCGGTGACTGTGTTCCACAACTGGACCTCACCTGGACCACGTGACTCTGGTGCCCCTCTGGGTCTCACCATTCCCTAGTGACTGTGAACCCCACTTTCCCCTGACTTAGACCTGCTGGCCCTGGTTGAAACCTGCGCCTGAACTCGAACTGTTGACTCTGGATCTTTCAAGGGCCTCCCCTGTACCTGGTGATCCTGGTCCGAACCTGGGCCTCACCTGGACGTGGTGACTCTTGTCACCATGGGGACTCACCTGGACCTGCTTACTGTGTTCCACACCTGGGCCTCAAGTAGACCTGTTGACCATGGTCCCCTAGCCGGCCTCACATGGACCTGTTGCCTCTGATCCCCACTGGGCCCTCACGTGTACCTTGTAACTCTGGTCCTCACCTGGGCCTCATCTGGACCTAGAGACTCTGGTCCCCACCTGGGCTTCACCTGGATCTGGAGACTCTGGTCCCCATCTGGACTTCACCTGGATCTGGTGACTCTGGTCCCAATCTGGACCTCTCCTGGACTTGGTGTCTCTCTTGCCCACTTTGACCTAACTCAGAACTGCTGAATCTTGCCCCACCTATTACGCACCCAGACCTGGTGACTCTTGTCCCTAGCTATTCCTCAATTCGACCTGATGAATCTGGTCCTCACGTGGACCTCACATTTACCTGGGACTCAGCTGGAAAGAGTGGCTCTGGTTCCCACTAGGGGCTCACCTGATACTGCTGAATGTGGTCTTATTCTATGCCTCACCAGAACCTAGTGATTCTGTTCCCCATCTGGGCCTGCATGGCCTTAGTGACTCTGGTCCTCACTCAGGCATCATTGGGACCTGGATACTCTATTCCACACCTGGGTCTCACTTTTACCAGGAACCGCTGGTCCCATTCTGGGCTTCAAACTAAACTGGTTACTCCTGTCCCCCTCTTAACCTCACCCTTACCTGGTGACTCTGGTCACCCCTTGGGCCTCCCCTGGGCCTGGTGACTCTGGCCTGCAGGTTGGCCTCACCTGGACTTGATTAGTTGATGCCACCTGGGCCTCACCCATACCTGGTGACTCAGGTCCCCACATGGGCCTCTTGGACCTGGTGAATCTGGCCCTTACCTGGACTTCTCCCAGACCCGGGGAATCTGGTCACAACATGGGCCTCACCTGGACCTGGTGAATCTGGGTCCATCTGGGCCTAACCCAGTCCTGGTGACTATGTTCCCCAACTGGACCTGATTGCTCTGGACTCTTTCTTGCCCTCACCTTGAACTGGTGACTCTGATCCTATTACCTAGTCCTCACCCGGAACTGGTAAATCTGGTCACCACCTGGGCATCACCTCGTCCTGGTGCCTTTGTTCCCCACGTGGACCTGATTGCTGTGGACACCTTCTTGGCCTCACCTGGAAGTGGTAACACTGATCACAACTGGGCCTCTCCCAGATCTGGTGACTCTGGTCCTCACCTGGGCCTCATCTGGACCTAGTGACTCTGGTCCCCATCTGGGCTTCACATGGATCTGGTGACTCTGGTCCCCACCTGGATTTCACCTGGAACTGGTGACTCTGGTCCATACCTGAACCTCTCCTGGACCTGGTGCCTCACTTTCCAACATGGACCTCCCTTGGATCTGGTGACTATGGTCCTCAGTTTGGCCTCACCTGGACCTGGTGTCTCTCGTCCCCACTTTGACCTAACTCAGAACTGCTGATCTTGCCCCACCTAGGCCGCACGCAGACATGGTGACTCTTGTTTCCAGCTATGCCTCAATTCGACCTGATGAATCTGGTCCTCACGTGGGCCTCACATGGACCTGGGACTCAGCTGGATAGAGTGGCTCTGGTTCCCACAGGGACCTCACCTGGACCTGGTGACTCAGGTCCTCATATGGGCATCATGGGACCTGGTTTCTCAGTTCCACATCCGGGCCTCACCTGGACCTAGTGATTCTCGTCCGATCTTGGGACTCACCCTGACGTGCTGACTCTGGTCCCCACCTGGATATCACCAGAACCGGGTGACTCTGGTCGACCTCTGGGACTCACCCGGAGCTGGGGACTCTGGTCTTCAACTGGGCCTAAATAGGACCTGGTGAATCTACACCTCACTTAGGCCTCGTCTGGACCTTGTGACTCTTTTCCCACCTGGCATCAATGGGACATGGTTACTCTGTTCCCCACCTGGGCCTCACCTGGACATGATAACTTTGCTCCACACTTTGGCCTCAACTGGTCCTGATGACTCTGGTCCCCCCCCCTGGCCTCAATCTGGACCTGGTGACTGTGGTCCCCACCTTGGTCTCACCTGGACCTGGTGACTCTCGTTCCCACATGAACCACACCTGGACCTGGTGACTGTGGTGTTTTTGTAGACTCACATTTACCTGGTGACTCCGGTCCCCACTAGGGCCTCACATGGATCTGGTGACTCTGGCCTGCAGGCTGGCCTCACCTGGACCTGGTGAGTGGGGTTGCCTCCAGGACCTCACCCATTCCTGGGGACTCTGTCCCCACGTGGGCCTCTCGGATCTGGTGAATCTGGTCCTTACCTGGTCCTCTCCCAGACCCGGGGACTCTGGTCACCACCTGGGCCTCACCTGGACATGGTGAATCTGGTCCCCATCTGGGCCTCACCCAGTCCTGGTGGCTTTGTTCCCCACCTGGACCTGATTGCTGTGGACTCTTTCTTGGCCTCACCTGGAACTGGTGACTCTGATCCTATCTGCGCGTCACCCAGACCTGGTGACTCTGGTCCTCACCTGGGAATCATTGGTACCTGGTGACTCTGTTCTATACCTGAGCCTCACCTGGATATGATGACTCTGGAACCTCTCTGGGCCTCACCCTGACCTGGTGACTCTGGTCCCCATCTGGATGTCACTTGGACCAGGGGATTCTGGTACCCCTCTAGGCCTCAATCAGATATGGTGACTCTTGTCCTCAACTGGGCCTCACCTGGACCTAGTGAATATGATCCATCTTGGCCTCATTTGGACCTGGTGAATCTGGTCCCTACCTGGGCATCATAGGGATATGGTTCCACTGCATGGCCTGCAGGTTGGCCTCACCTGGACCTTGTAACTCTGGTCCCTACCTGGACATCATCGGGACATGTTTCCACACATGGCCTGCAGGTTGGCATCACCTAGACCTGGTAACTCTAGTCCCTACCTGGGCATCATGGGGACATGGTTCCTCTGCATGGCCTGCAGGTTGGCATCACCTGGACCTGGTGAATGGGGTTGTCACCTGTGCCTCTCCCATGCCTGGTGACACAGGTCCCCATGTGGGCCTCACTTGGACCGGGTGAATCTGGTCCTTACTTGGTCCTCACCCGGAACTGGTAACTCTGGTCACCACCTGGGAATCACCTGGGCCTGGTGTTTCTGGTCCCCATCTGGGCGTCATCCAGTCCTGGTGACATTGTTCCCCACCTGGACCTGATTGCTGTGGACTCTTTCTTGGCCTCACCTGGAACTGGTGACTCTGATCCTATCTGCGCGTCACCCAGACCTGGTGACTCTGGTCCTCACCTGGACATGATTGGTACCTGGTGACTCGGTTCCACACCTGAGCCTCACCTGGACATGATGACTCTGGAACCTCTCTGGGTCTCACCCTAAACTGGTGACTCTGGTCTCCATCTGGATGCCACTTGGACCAGGTGATTCTGGTACCCCTCTAGTCCTCAACGAGATCTGGTGCCTCTTGTCCTCAACTGGGCCTCACCTGGACCTAGTGAATATGCTCCATCTGGGCCTCACCTAGACCTGGTAAGTCTGGTCCCTACCTGGGCATCATCGGGACATGGTTCCACTGCATGGCCAGCAAGTTGTCCTCCCCTGGACCTGGTAAATCTGTTCCCTACCTGGGCATCATCGTGACACGGTTCCTCTGCATGGCCTGCAGGTTGGCCTCACCTTGACCTGGTGTTGGGGTTGCCACCTGTGCCTCACCCATACCTGGTGACACAGGTCCCCACGTGGTCCTCACTTGGACCTGGTGAATATGGTCCTTACTTGGTCCTCACCCGGAACAGGTAACTCTGGTCATCATCTGGGAATCTCCTGGACCTTGTGAATCTGGTCCCCATCTGGGCCTCACCCAGTCCTGGTGACTTTGTTCCCCACCTGGACCTGATTGCTGTGAACTCCTTATTGGCCTCACCTGGAACTGGTGCCTCTGATCCTAACTGGCCTCACCCAGATCTGGTGACTCTGGTCCTCACCTGTGGACCATTATGACCTGGATACTCTGTTCCATACCTGAGCCTCACCTGGTCATGATGACTCTGGATCCCCTCTGGGCCTCAGCCTGACACGGTGACTCTGGTCCCCATCTGGATATCACCAAGACCAGGTGAATCTGGTACCCCTCTATGCCTCAACTAGACCTGGTGACTCTGGTCCTCACTGGGCCTCAACGGGACCTAGTGAACATGCTCCCCACCTGCGCCTCATCTGGACCTGGTGACTCTGGTTCTACCTGGGCATCATCGGGACATGGTTACTTTATTCCCCACTGGGACTGACCTGATCTTGGTTACTCTAGTCCTGACTTTGACCTCTTTTGTATCAGGTGACTCTGGCTCAACCTGGGCCTCACCTGTAACTGGTGAATCTGACCTAAGCATGGCCTCACCTGACCTGGTGGCTGTGGTTCCCATCGGGACCTCACCTGGAACTCATGTCTCTTGTCCCACCTGGGCTTCACCAGACCCTGGTGTCTCTGGTCCCCACCTGGGTAGCATCAGGATATGGTTACACTGTTCACTAACAGTGACCCAGCCGGACCTATTAACTGTGGTCTTCACCTGGGGAACACCTGGACATGGTGACACTGGTTCCCACCTGGGTCTCACCTGGATATGGTGAGTCTGATCCCCACCTGGGCCTCAATGTAACTGGTGATTCTCGTTCCCACATGGACATCATGTGGACCTGGTGGCTGCAGTGTTTCTAGCTTCTCATGCACCTCGTGGCTCTGGTCCCCACCAGGGCCTCACCAGGACCTGTTGAGTGTGGCTGCCACCTGCACCTCACTTGGACTTTGCTGATTCTTGTCTGCCCCTGAGATTACCCTGGATCTGGTGACTGTGGTCCCCACCTGGGCTTCACCTGATTCCGGTGACTCTGGTACCCACCTGGACCTCACCTGGATCTGGTGCCTCTGGTCCTCAGTTTCGCCTCTCCTGGACCTCGTGTCTCTCATCCCCACTTTCACCTAACTCAGAACTGCTGAATCATGCCTCACCTAGGCCGCACCCAGACCTGGTGACTCTTTTCCCCAGCTATGCCTCAATTCGTCCTGATGAATCTTATCCTCACGTGGGCCTCACATGGACCTGGGACTCAGCTGGATTGAGTGGCTCTGGTTCCCACAAGGGTCTCAGCTGATTCTGGTGACTCTAGTCTTATTCTATGACTCACCAGGACCTAGTGATTCTGTTCCCCATCTGCGCCTGCATGACCCTAGGGACTCTGGTCCTCACCCATTCATCATTGGGATCTGTATAATCTATTCCACACCAGGGCGTCACTCTGACCAGGGACCTCTGGTCCCATTCTGAGCCTCAACCTAAACTGGTTACTCTGGTTATCCTTCTGGGTCTCACCCTTACCTGGTGACTCTGGTCACCACTTGGGCTTCACTTGGGCCTGGTGAATCTGGTCCTTAGCTGGTCCACTACTGGATCTGGTGACAGGTCGTCACCTGGGCCTCACCTGGACTTGGTGAATCCTGTTGCCACCTGCGCCTCACCTGGACCTGTGACTGTGGTCCCACCTGGACCTCACCTGGCTCTGGTGGCTCTGGTTCCCATATGGCGCTCTCCAGGTCCTGGTTCCTGTGGTCTCCTTCTGGCCTCACCTAGAATACAATGACTCTGATCCATATTTGGGCCTCTGCTGGACCTGTTGACTCTGGTACTTACCTGGGCATCATTGGTACCTGGATACTCTCTTATAAACCAGGGCCTCACCTGGACCTGGTGACTGTGGTCCCACCTGGGCCTCACCTGGACGAGGTGACTGGTTCCCACAGGGACCTCACCTGGACCTGGTGACTCAGGTCCTCATATGGGCATCATGGGACCTGGGTTCTCAGGTCCACATTGGAGCCTCACCTGGACCTAGTGATTCTCGTCCCCCTTTGGGCCTCACCCTGACGTAGTGACTCCGGTCCCCACCTGGATATCACCAGAACCGGGTGACTCTGGGCCCCCTCTGGGACTCACCCAGAGCTGGGGACACTGGTCTTCAACTGGGCCTCAACAGGACCTGGTGAATCTACTCCTCACTTAGGCCTCGTCTGGACCTTGTGACTCTTTTCCAAATGGCATCAATGGGACATGGTTACTCTGTTCCCCAACTAGGTCTCAACTGGACATGATAACTTTGCTCCACACTTTGGCCTCAACTGGTCCTGATGAATCTGATCCCCTCACCTAGGCCTCAATCTGGAACTGGTGACTGTGGTCCCCACCTGGGTCTCACCTGGACCTGGTGACTCTCGTTCCCACATGAACCACACCTGGACCTGGTGACTGTGGTGTTCTTGTAGACTCACATTTACCTGGTGACTCCGGTCCCCACTGGGGCCTCACCTGGACCTGGTGAGTGGGGATGCCACCTGGGCCTCACCCTTACCTGGTGACTCAGGTCCCCACGTGGGCCTCTTGGACCTGGTGAATCTTGTTCTTACCTGGTCCTCTCCCACACCCGGGGACTCTGGTCACCACCTGGGCCTCACCTGGACCTGGTGAATCTGGTCCCCATCTCGGCCTCACACAGTCCTGGTGACTTTGTTCCCCACCTGGGCCTGATTGATGTGGACTCTTTCTTGGCCTCACCTGGTACTGGTGACTCCGATCCTATCTGCGCGTCACCGAGATCTGGTGACTCTGGTCCTACCCTGGGCATCATTGGTACCTGTTGACTCTGTTCCACACCTGAGTCTCACCTGGACATGATGACTCTGGAAACTCCCTGTGTGTCACCCTGACCTGGTGACTCTGGTGTCCATCTGGATGTCACCTGGGTCAGGTGATTCTGGTACCCCTCTAGGACTCAACCAGATCTGGTGACTCTGGTCCTCAACTGGGCCTCACCGGGACCTAGTGAATATGCCCCATCTGGTCCTCATTTTGATTTTTTTTTATTTATTTATTCATAGAGATGCAGAGAGAGAGAGAGAGAGAGAGAGAGAGAGGCAGAGACACAGGCAGAGGGAGAAGCAGGCTCCATGCAGGGAGCCTGACGTGGGACTCGATCCAGGGTCTCCAGGATCACGCCCTGGGCTGCAGGCGGCGCTAAACCGCTGCGCCACCGGGGTTGCCCCTGGTCCTCATTTTGACCTGGTGACTCTGGTCTCTACCTGGGCATCATCGGGACATGGTTTCACTGCATGGCCTACAGGTTGGCCTCACCTGGACCTGGTAACTCTGGTCCCTACCTGGGCATAATAGGGACACGGTTCCTCTGCATGGCCCGCAGGTTTGACTCACCTGGACCTGGTGAGTGGGGTTACCACCTGAGGCTCACCCATACCTGGTGACACAGGTCCCCACGTGGGCCTCAAATGGACCTGGTGAATCTGGTACTTACCTGGTCCTCACCCGGAACTGGTAACTCTGGTCACCACCTGGGAATCACCTGGACCTGGTGAATCTGGTCCTGATCAGGGCCTCACCCAGTCCTGGTGACTTTGTTCCCCACCGGGACCTGATTGCTGTGGACTCCTTCTTGGCCTCACCTGGAACTGGTGACTGATCATATCTGTGCGTCACCCAGACCTGGTGACTCTGGTACTCACCTGGGCATCATTGGTACCTGGTGACTCTGTTCTACACCTAAGCCTCACCTGGACATGATGACTCTGGAACCTCTCTGGGCCTCACCCTTCCCTGGTGACTGTGGTCCCCATCTGGATGTCACCTGGACCAGGGGATTCTCGTACCCCTCTAGTCCTCAACGAGATCTGGTGCCTCTGGTCCTCAACTGGGCCTCACCTGACCTAGTGAATATGCTCCATGTGGGCCTCATTTGGACCTGGTGACTCTGGTCCCTACCTGGGCATCATAGAGATATGGTTCCACTGCATGGCCGGCAGGTTGGCCTCACCTGGACCTGGTAACTCTGGTCCCTACCTGGGCATCATGGGGACATGTTTCCACTGCATGGCCTGCAGGTTGGCCTCACCTGGACCTGGTAACTCTGGTCCCTACCTGGGCATCATCGGGACACGGTTCCTCTCCATCACCTGCAGGTTGGCCTCACCTGGACCTGGTGAGTGGTGTTGCCAATTGTGCCTCACCCGTACATGGTGACACAGGTCCCCACGTGGGCATCAATTGGACCTGGTGAATCTGGTCCTTACCTGGTCCTTCCCCGGAACTGGTACCTCTGGTCACCACCTGGGAATCACCTTGGCCTGGTGAATCTGGTCCCCATCTGGCCTCACCCAGTCCTGGTGACTTTGTTCCCCACATCACCTGATTGCTGTGGACGCCTTCTTGGCCTCACCTGGAACTGGTGACTCTGATCCTAACTGGGCCTCACCCAGATCTGGTGACTCTGTTCCTTCCTGTGGACCATTATGACCTGGATACTCTGTTCCACACCTGAGCCTCACCTGGACATGATGACTCTAGATCCCCTCTGGGCCTCAGCCTGACATGATGACTCAGGTCCCCATCTGGATGTCACCTAGACCAGGTGAATCTGGTACCCCTCTAGGCCTCAACTTGACCTGGTAAATCTGGTCCTCACTTGGACCCGCCGGGACCTAGTGAGCATGCTCCCCACCTTCGCATCATCTGGACGTGTTGACTCTGGTTCTACCTGGGCATCATCGAGACATGGTGACTCTATTCCCCACTGGGACTGACCTGATCCTGGTAACTCTGGTCCTGACTTTGGCCTCTTCTGTACCAGGTGACTCTGGCTCCACCTGGGCCTCACCTGGAACTGGTGACTCTGATCCTAAGCATGGCCTCACCTGACCTGGTGACTGTGGTTCCCATCGGGACCTCACCTGGACCTCATGTCTCTGGTCCCACCTGGGCCACACCAGGACCCGGTGTCTCTGGTACCCACATGGGTAGCATCAGGATATGGTTACACTGTTCACTAATAGTGACCAAGCCAGACCTATTAATTCTGGTCTTCACCTGGGCCACACCTGGACATGGTGACACTGGTTCCAACCTGGGTATCACCTGGACATGGTGAGTCGGATCCCCACCTGGTCCTCACTGTAACTGGTGATTCTCATTCCAGCATGGACATCACGTGGACCTGGTGGCTGCAGTGTTTCTAGCTTCTCATGTACCTCGTGACTCTGGTCCCCACCAGGGCCTCACCGGGACCTGGTGAGTGTGGTTGCCACCTGCACCTCAAGGGGACCTGGTCATTCTGGTCTGCACCTGAGACTACCCTGGATCTGGTGACTATGGTCCCCACCTGGGCTTCACCTGCTTTGGGGACTCTGGTCTCCATCTGAGCCTCACCTGGCCCTGTTGACCATGGTCCTCAACTGGGCAAAATTGGGACCCGGTGACTGTGTTCAACAACTGGACCTCACCTGGACCAGGTGATTCTGGTCTCCCTCTGGGTCTCACCGAGCCCTAGTGACCGTAAACCCAACTTTGCCCTGACTTGGACCTGCTGACCCTGGTTACCACCTGTGCCTCACCTTGAACTGTTGACTCTGGTACTTTCAAGGGCCTCCCCTGTACCTTGTGATCCTAGTCCCCACCTGGGTCTCACCTGGACGTGGTGACCCATGTCACAACCGCGTACTCACCTGGAGCTGCTTACTGTGTTCCACATCTGGGCCTCAAGTAGACTTGTTGACCATGGTCCCCAAGCCGGCCTCAAATGGACCTGTTGCCTCTGATCCCCACCGGGGCCTCACGTGTACCTGGTAACTCTGGTCCTCACCTGGGCCTCATCTGGACCTATTGACTCTGGTCCCCACCTGGGCTTCACCTGGATCTGGTGACTCTGGTCCCCTCCTGTACTTCACCTGGATCTGGTGACTCTGGTCCACACCTGGAACTCTCCTGGACCTGGTGACTCTCTTTCCAACATGGACCTCACCTGGATCTGCTGACTCTGGTCCTCAGTTTGGCCTCACCTGGACCTGGTGTCTCTCGTCCCCACTTTGAACTAACTCAGAACTGCTGAATCTTGCCCCACCTAGGCCGCACCCAGACCTGGTGACTCTTGTCCCCAGCTATGCCTCAATTTGCCCTAATGAATCTGGTCCTCACGTGGGCCTCACATGGACCTCGGACTCAGCTGCATAGAGTGGCTCTGGTTCCCACAAGGGGCTCACCTGATACTGGTGACTGTGGTCTTATTCTATGCCTCACCAGGACCTAGTGATTCTGTTCCCCATCTGGGCCTGCATGGCCCTAGTGACTCTGGTCCTCAACCTGGAATCATTGGGACCTGGATACTCTATGCCACAACTGGGCCTCACTTTGACCAGGGACCTCTGGTCCCATTCTGGGCCTCAAACTAAACTGGTTACTCTGGTATCCCCTCTGGGCCTCACCCTTACCTGGTGACTCTGGTCACCCTTGGGCTTCACTTGTACCTGGTGAATCTGGTCCTTAGCTGGTCCGCACCTGGATCTGGTGACTGGTCGCAACCTGGGTGTCACCTGGACTTGGTGAATCCTGTTGCCACCTGCACCTCACCAGGACCTTGTGACTGTGGTCCTACCTGGACCTCACCTGGATCTGGTGGCTCTGGTTCTCATATGGGGCTCTCCTGGACCTGGTTCCTGTGGTCTCCATCTGTCCTCACCTGGAACACAATGACTCTGATCCATATTTGGTCCTCTCCTGGACCTGTTGACTCTTGTCCTTACCTGGGCATCATTGGGACCTGGATACTCTCTTATATACTAGGGCCTCACCTGGACCTTGTGACTGTGTTCCCACCTGGGCCTCACCTGGACGAGGTGACTGGTTCCCACAGGGACCTCACCTGGATCTGGTGACTCAGGTCCTCATATGGATATCATGGGACCTGGTTTCTGAGTTCCACATCAGGGCCTCACCTGGACCTAGTGATTCTCGTTCCCCTCTGGGCCTCACCCTGACATGCTGACTCTGGTCCCCCCCTGGATATCACCAGAACCGGGTGACTCTGGTCCCCCTCGGGACTCACCCGGAGCTGGGGTCACTGGTCCTCAACTCGTCCTCAACAGGACCTGGTGAATCTACTCCTCACTTAGGCCTCGTCTGGACCTTGTGACTCTTTTCCCACCTGACAACAATGGGACATGGTTACTCTGTTCCGCACCTGGGCCTCACATGGACATGATAACTTTGCTCTGAACTTTGGCCTCAACTGGTCCTGATGACCTTGGTCCCCCAACCGAGGCCTCAATCTGGACCTGGAGACTGTCGTCCCCACGTGGATCTCACCTGGACCTGGTGACTCTCGTTCCGACATGAACCACACCTGGACCTGGTGACTGTGGTGTACTTGTAGACTCACATTTACCTGGTGACTCCGGTTCCCACTAGGGCCTAACCTGGATATGGTGACTCTGGCCTGCAGGTTGGCCTCACCTGGACTTGGTTAGTGGGATGCCACCTGGGCCTCACACATACCTGGACTCAGGTCCCCACGTGGGCCTCTTGGACCTGGTGAATCTGGCCCTTACCTGGTCTTCTCCCAGACCCGGGGAATCTGGTCACAACCTGGGCCTCATGTGGACCTGGTGAATCTGGTCCCCATCTGGGCCTAACCCAGTCCTGGTGACTATGTTTCCCACCTGGAACTGATTGCTCTGGACTCTTTCTTGGCCTCACTTGGAACTGGTGACTCTGATCCTATCTGTGCGTCACCGAGACCTGGTGACTCTGGTCCTCATCTGGGCATCATTGGTACCTGGTTACTCTGTTCCACACCTGAGCCTCACCTGGACATGATGTCTCTGGGACCTCTCTGGGCCTCACCCTGACCTGGTGATCTGGTCCCCATCTGGATGTCACCTGGACCAGGGGATTTTGGAACCCCTCTAGGCCTCAACCAGTTCTGGTGACTCTTGTCCTCAACTGGGCCTCATCTGGACCTAGTGAATATGCTCCATCTGAGCCTCATTTGGACATGGTGACTCTGGTCACTCACTGGGCATTATCGGGAAATGGTTCCACTGCATGGCCTGCTCGTTTGCCTCACCTGGACCTGGTAACTCTGGTCCCTAGCTGGGCATCATCAGGACATGGTTCCTCAGCATGGCCTGCAGGTAGGCCTCATCTTGACCTGGTGAGTGGAGTTCCCACCTGGGTCTTACCCATGCCTGGTGACACAGGTCCCCACGTGGGCCTCACTTGGACCTGGTGAATTTGGTCCTTACCTAGTCCTCACCCGGAATTGGTAAATCTGGTCACCACCTGGGAATCACCTAGACCTGGTGACTTTGTTCCCCACCTGGACCTGATTGCTGTGGACACCTTCTTGGCCTCACCTGGAAGTGGTAACTCTGATCCTAACTGGGCCTTTCCCAGATCTGGTGACTCTGGTCCTCACCTTCGGACAATTATGACCTGGATACTCTGTTCCACACCTGAGCCTCACCTGGACATGATGACTCTGGATCCCCTCTGGGCCTCACCCTGACCTGGTGACTCTGGTCCCCATCTGGATGTCACCTAGACCAGGTGAATCAGGTACCCCTCTGTGCCTCAACCAGATCTGGGGCCTCTGGTCCTCAACTGGGCCTCACCTGGACCTAGTGAATATGCTCCATCTGTGCCTCATTTGGACCTGGTGACTCTGGTCCCTATGTGGGCAACATCGGGACATGGTTCCCCATAATGGTCTGCAGGTTGGCCTCTTCTTGACCTGGTAACTCTGGTCCCTACCTGGGCATCATCGGGACACGGTTCCTCTGCATGGCCTGCAGGTTGGCGTCACCTGGACCTCGTAACTCTGGTCCCTACCTGGGCATCATCGGGACACGGTTCCTCTGCATGGCCTGCAGATAGGCCTCACCTAGACCTGGTGAGTGGGGTTGCCACCTAGGCCTCACACATAGCTGGTGACTCAGGTCCCCACGTGAGCCTCTTGGACCTGGTGAATCTGGTCGTTACCTGGTCCTTTCCGAGACCCGGGGACTCTATCCCCACCTGGGCCTCACCTGGACCTGGTGAATCTGGTCCCATCTGGGTCTCACCCTGGTCTGGTGACTTTGTTCCCCACCTGGACCTGATTGCTGTGAACTCTTTCTTGGCCTCACCTGCAACTGGTGACTCTGATCCTATCTGCGCCTCACCCAGATCTGGTGACTCTGGTCCTCACCTGTGGACCATTATGACCTGGATACTCTGTTCCACACCTGAGCCTCACCGGGACATGATGACTCTGGAACCTCTCTGGGACTCACTCTGACCTGGTGACTCTGGTCCCCATCTGGATATCACCTGGACCAGGTGATTCTGGTACACCTCTAGGGCTCAAGGTGATCTGGTGACTCTGGTCCTCAACTGGGCCTCACCTGGACCTAGTGAATATACCCCATCTGGGCCTCATTTGGACCTGGTGACTCTAGTCCGTACCTGGGCATCATCGGGATATGGTATCACAGCATGGCCTGCAGGTGGCCTCACCTGGACCTGGTGAGTGGGGTTTTCCTCAACTGGGCAAAATTGGGACCCGGTGACTGTGTTCCACAAGTGGCCTCACCTGGACCAAGTGACTCTGGTCCCCCTCTGGGTGTCACCATGTCCTAGTGACTGTGAACCCCACTTTGGCCTGACTTGGACCTGCTGACCCTGGTTGCCACCTGCGCCTGACCTCGAACTGTTGACTCTGGTTCTTTCAAGGGCCTCCCCTGGACCTGGTGATCCTGGTCCCCACCTGGGTCTCACCTGGACGTGGTGACTCTTGTCACCACCGGGGCCTCACCGGGACCTGCTTACAGTGTTCCACACCTGGGCCTCAAGTAGACCTGTTGATCACGGTCCCCAAGCCAGACTCACATGGACATGTTGCCTCTGATCCCCACCGGGGCCTCACGTGTACCTGGTAACTCTGGTCCTCACCTGGGCCTCATCTGGACCTAGTGACTCTGGTTCCCACCTGGACTTCACCTGGATCTGGTGACTCTGGTCCACCCCAGGACCTCTCCTGGACCTGGTGACTCCTTTCCAACATGGACCTCATGTGGATCTGGTGACTCTGGTCCTCAGTTTGGCCTCACCTGGACTTGGTGTCTCTCGTCCCCACTTTGACCTAACTCAGAACTGCTGAATCTTGCCCCACCTAGGCCGCACCCAGACCTGGTGACTCTTGTCCCTAGCTATGCCTCAATTCACCCTGATGAATCTGGTCCTCACGTGTGCCTCACATGTACCTGGGACTCAGCTGGATAAAGTGGCTCTAGTTCCCACAAGGGGCACACCTGATACTGCTGACTGTGGTCTTATTCTATGCCTCACCAGGACCTAGTCATTCTGTTCCCCATCTGGGCCTGCATGGCCCTAGTGCCTCTGGTCCTCACCCAGGCATCATTGGGTGATGGACCCAATGATCCTCACCCTGGATACTCTATTCCACACCTGTGCCTCACTTTGACCAGGGACTTCTGGTCCCATTCTGGGCCTCAAACTAAACTGGTTACTCTGGTTCCACTCTGGGCCTCACCCTTACCTGGTGACTCTGGTCACCCCTTGGGCTTCACTAGGGTCTGGTGAATCTGGTCCTTAGCTGGTCCGCACCTGGATCTGGTGACTGGTCGCCACCTGGGCCTCTCCTGGACTTGGTGAATCCTGTTGCCACCTGCGCCTCACATGGACCTTGTGACTGTGGTCACAACTGGACCTCACCCTGATCTGTTGGCTCTGGTTCCCATATGGGGCTCTCCTGGACCTGGTCCTGTGGTCTCCATCTGGCCTCACTTGGAACACAATGACTCTGAACAATATTTGGGCCTCTCTTGTACCTGTTGACTCTGGTCCTTACTTGGGCATCACTGGGAGCTGGATACTCTGTTATATACCTGGGCCTCACATGGACCAGTGACTGTGGTCCCACCTGAGCCTCACCTGGACGAGGTGACTGGTTCCCACAGAGACCTCACCTGGACCTGGTGACTCAGGTCCTCATATGGGCATCATGGGACCTGGTTTCTCACTTCCACATCGGGGCCTCACATGGACCAAGTGATTCTCGTCCCACTCTGGGCCTCACCCTGATGTGGTGAATCTGGTCCCCATCTAGGCCTCACCCAGTACTGGTGACTTTGTTCCCCACCTGGACCTGATTGCTGTGGACTCTTTCTTGGCCTCACCTGTAACTGTTGACTCTGAACCTATCTGCGCGTCACCCAGATCTGGTGACTCTGGCCCTCACCTGGGCATCATTGGTACCTGGTGACTCTGTTCCTCACTTGAGCCTCACCTGGACATGATGACTCTGGAACCTCTCTGGGCCTCTCCCTGACCTGGTGACTCTAGTCCCTAACTGGGCATCATCGGGACATGGTTCCACTGCATTGCCTGCAGTTTGGCCTCACCTGGATGTGGTAACTCTCGTCCTTACCTGGGTATCATCGGGACATGGTTCCTCTGCATGGCCTGCAGGTTGGCCTGACCTGGACCTGGGGTGCCTTGCCACCTGGCCTCACCAATACCTGGTGATTCAGGTCCCCACGTGGGCCTCATTTGGACCTGGTGAATCTGGTCCTTACCTGGTCGTCACCCGGAACTGGTATGTCTGGTCACCACCTGGATGTAACCTGGGCCTGGTGAGTCTGTTCCCAATCTGGGCCTCACCCTGTCCTTGTGACTTTGTTCCCCACCTGGACCTGATTGCTGTGGACTCCTTCTTGGCCTCATCTGGAACTGGTGACTCTGATCCTAACTGGGCCTCCCCCAGATCTGGTGACTCTGGTCCTCACCTGTGGACCATTTTGATCTGGATACTCTGTTCCACACCTGAGACTCACCTGTACATGATGACTCTGGATCCCCTCTGGACCTCACCCTGACATGGTGACTCTGGTCCCCATGTGGATGTCACCTAGACCAGGTATATCTGGTACCCCTCTAGGCCTCTACTAGACCTGGTGACTGTGGTCGTCAACTGGGCCTCACCGGGACCTAGTGGATATGCTCCCCTCTTGCGCCTCATCTGAACCTGGTGACTCTGGTTCCACCTGGGCATCACTGGGACCTGGATACTCTCTTATATACCTGGGCCTCTCTGGACCTGATGACTGTGGTCACACCTGGGCCTCACCTGGACCTGGTGAATCTGGTCCCCATCTGGGCCTCACCCAGTCCTTGTGACTTTGTTCCCCACCTGGACTTGATTGCTGTGGTCCCATTCTTGGCCTCACCTGGAACTGGTGACTCTGATCCTATATGCGCGACTCCCAGATCTGGTGACTCTGGTCCTCACCTGGGAGTTATTGGTACCTGGAGACTCTGTTCCACACCTGAGCCTCATCTGGAACTGATGAATCTGGAACATTTCTGGGTCTCACCCTGACCTGGTGACTCTGGTCCCCATCTGGATGTCACCTGGACCAGGTGATACTGGTACTCCTCTAGGCCTCAACCCGATCTGGTGACTCTGGTCCTCAACTGGGCCTCAACTGGACCTAGTGAATATGCTCCATCTGGGCCTGATTTGGACCTGGTAACTCTGGTCACTACCTCGGCATCATCGGGTCATGGTTCCACTGCATGGCCTACAGGTTGCACTCAACTGGACCTGCTTACTGTGTTCCACACCTGGGACTCAAGTAGAACTGTTGACCATGGTCCCCAAGCCTGCCTCACATGGACCTGTTGCCTCTGATCCCCACCGGGGCCTCACGTGAACCTGGTAACTCTGGTCCTCACCTGGGCCTCATCTGGACCTAGTGACTCTGGTCCCCACCTGGAATTCACCTGGATCTGGTGACTCTGGTCCCCACCTGGACTTCAACTGGATCTGATGACACTGGTCCCCACCTGGACCTCACCTGGACCTGGTGACTCTGGTCCTCAGTTTGGCCTCACCTGGACCTGTTGACTCTTGTCCCCACTTTGACCTAACTCAGAACTGCTGAATCTTTCCCCACCTAGGCCGCACCCAGACCTGGTGACTCTTGTCCACAGCTATGCCTCAATTCGACCTGTTGAATCTGGTCCTCACGTGGGTCTCACATGGACCTGGCACTCAGCTGGATAGAGTGGCTCTGGTTCCCACAGGGGCTCACCTGATACTGCTGAATGTGGTCTTATTCTATGCCTCACCAAGACCTGGTGATTCTGTTCCCCATCTAGGCCTGCATGGCCCTAGTAACTCTGTTCCTCACCCAGGCATCATTGCGACCTGGATACTCTAATCCACACCTGGGCCTCACTCTGACCAGGGACCTCTGGTCCCATTTTGGGCCTCAAACTAAACTGGTTACTCTGGTTACCCATCTGGGCCTCACCCTTACCTGGTGACTCTGGTCACCCCTTTGACTTCCCTTGGGCCTGGTGAATCTGGACCTTAGCTGGTCCGCACCTGGATGTCGTGACTGGTCGCCACCTGGGCCTCCCCTGGACTTGGTGAATCCTGTTGCCAGTTTCGCCTCACCTGGACCTTGTGACTGTGTTCCCATCTGGACCTCACATGGATCTGGTGGCTCTGGTTCCCATATTGGTCTCTCCTGACCTGGTTCCTGTGGTCTCCATCTGGCCTCACCTGGAAAACAATGATTCTGATCCATATTTGGGCCTATCCTGGATCTGTTGTCTCTGGTCCTTACCTGGCCTCATTGGGACCTGGATACTCACTTATTTACCTGGGCCTCACCTGGACCTGGTGAATGTGGTACCACCTGGGCCTCACTTGGACGAGGTTCCTGGTTCCCACAGGGACCTCACCTGGACCTGGTGACTCAGGTCCTCATATGGGCATCATGGGACCTGGTTTCTCAGTTCCACATCGGGGCCTCACCTGGACCTAGTGATACTCGTCCCCCTCTAGGCCTCACCCTGACGTGGTGACTCTGGTCTCCAGCTGGATATCACCAGAACCGGGTGACTCTGGTCCCCCTCTGGGACTCACCCGGAGCTGGGGACACTGCTCCTCAATTGGGCCTCAACAGAACCTGGTGAATCTACTCCTCACTTAGGCCTCGTCTGGACCTTGTGACTCTTTTCCGACCTGGCATCAATGGGACATGGTTACTCTGTTCCCCACCTGGGCCTCACCTGGACATGATAATTTGCTCCGCACTTTGGCCTCAACTGGTCCTGATGACTCTGGTCCCCGCACCTAGTCCTCAATCTGGACTTGTTGACTGTGGTCCCCACCTGGGTCTCACCTGGACCTGGTGACTCTCGTTCCCACATGAACCACACCAGGACCTGGTGACTGTGGTGTTCTTGAAGACTCACATTTACCTGGTGACTCTGGTCCCCATTAGGGCCTCACCTGCAACTCGTAACTCTGGTCCATACCTGGGCATTATCGGGACACCGTTCCTCTGCATGGCCGGAAGGTTGGCCTCCCCTGGACCTGGTGAGTGGGGTTGACATCTGGGCCTCACCCATACCGGTGACACAGGTCCCCACGTGGGCCTCACTTGAACCTGGTGAATCTGGACCTTCCCTGGTCCTCACCCGGAAATGGTAACTCTGGTCACCACCTGGGAATCACCTGGACCTGGTGAATCTGGTCCCCATCTGGGCCTCACCCAGTCCTGGTGACTTTGTTCCCCACCGGGACCTGATTGCTGTGGACAATTCTTGGCCTCACCTGGTACTGGTGAGTCTGATGCTATGTGGGCCTCACCCAGATCTGGTGACTCTGGTCTTCACCTGTGGACCATTATGACCTGGATACTCTGTTCCACACCTGACCCTCACCTGGACATGATTACTCTGGATCCCCTCTGGGCCTCACCCTGACATCGTGACTCTGGTCCCCATCTGGATATCACCTAGACCAGGTGAATCTGGTACCCCTGTAGGCCTCAACTAGACCTGGGCATTTTGGTCCTCAAATGGGCCTCACCGGGACCTAGTGAATATGCTCCCCACCTGCGCCTCATCTGGACGTGGTGACTCTGGTTCTACCTGGGCATCATCGGGACATGGTTACTCAATTCCGCACTGGGACTGACCTGATCCTGGTAACTCTGGTCCTGACCTTGGCCTCTTCTGTCCCAGGTGACTCTGGCTCCACCTGGTCCTCGCCTCTAGCTGGTGACTCTGATCCTAAGCATGGCCTCACCAGACCTGGTGACTGTCGTTCCCAATGGAACCTCACCTGGACCTCATGTCTCTGGTCCCTCCTGACCCTCACCAGGACCTGGTGTCTCTGGTACCCACCTGGGTAGCATCAGGATATGGTTACACTGTTCACTAACACTCATCCAGGCGGACCTAATAACTCTGGTCTTCACCTGGGGCACACGAGGACATGGTGGCACTGGTTACCACCTGGGTCTCATCTGGACATAGTGAGTCGGATCCCCACCTGGTCCTCACCTGTAACTGGTGATCCTCGTTCCCATATGGACATCATGTGGACCTGGTGGCTGCAGTGTTTCTAGCTTCTCATGTACCTCGTGACTCTGGTCCCCACCAGGGCCTCACCGGGACCTGGTGAGTGTGGTTGCCACCTGCACCTCACCTGGACCTGGTGATTCGGGTCTGCACCTGAGACTACCCTGGATCTGGTGACTGTAGTCCCCACCTGGGCTTCACCTGGATTTGGGGACTCCGGTCCCCATCTGGGCCTCTCCTGGCCCTGTTGACTATGGTCCTCAACTGGGCAAAATTAGGACCTGGTGACTGTGTTCCACAACTGGACCTCACCTGGACCAGGTGACTCTGGTCCCACTCTGGGTCTCACCGTGCCCTAGTGACTGTGAACCCCACTTTGGCCTGACTTGGACCTGTTGACCCTGGTTGCCACCTGCGTCTGACTTCGAACTGTTTACTCTGGTTCTTTCAAGTGCGTCCCCTGGACATGGTGATCCTGGTGCCCACATGGGCCTCACCTGGACCTGGTGACTCTTGTCACCACCGGGAACTCACCTGGATCTGCTTACTGTGTTCCGCACCTGGGCCTCAAGTAGACCTGTTGACCATGGTCCTCAAGCCGGCCTCACATGGACTTTTTGCCTCTGATCCCCACCGGGGCTTCACGTGTACCTGGCAACTCTGGTCCTCACCTGGGCGTCATCTGGACCTAGTGACTCTGGTCCCCACCTGGGCTTCACCTGGATCTGATGACTCTGGTCCCCACCTGGACTTCACCTGGATCTGGTGACTCTGGTCAACACCTGGACCTGACCTGCATCTGGTGACTCTGGTCCTCAGTTTGGCGTCACCTGGACCTGGCGTCTCTCGTCCCCACTCTGACCTACCTCAGCACTGCTGAATCTTGCCCCACCTAGGCCGCACCCAACCTGGTTCCTCTTGTCCCCAGCTATGCCTCAATTCGACCTGATGAATCTGGTCCTCACGTGGGCCTCACATGGACCTGCTACTCAGCTGGATAGAGTGGCTCTTGTTCCCACATGGAGCTCACCTGATTCTGGTGACTGTGGTTTTATTCTATGCCTCACCAAGACCTAGTAATTCTGTTCCCCATCTGGGCCTGCATGGCCCTTGTGACTCTGGTCCTCACCCAGGCATCATTGTGACCGGGATACTCTATTCCACACCTGGGCTTCACTCTGACCAGGGACCTCTGGTCCCATTCTGGGCCTCAAACTAAACTGGTTACTCTGGTACCCCCTCGGGGCCTCACACTAACCTGGTGACTCTGGTCACCCCTTTGGCTTCACTTGGGCCTGGTGAATCTGGTCCTTAGCTGGTTCTCACCTGGATCTGGTGACTGGTCTCAACCTGGGCCTCACCTGGACTTGGTGAATCCTCTTGCCATCTGCGCCTCACCTGGACCTTGTGACTGTGGTCCCACCTGGAACTCACCTGGATATGTTGGCTCTGGTTCCCATATGGGGCTCTCCTGTACCTGGTTCCTGTGGTCTCCATCTGTCCTCACCTGGAACACAATGACTCTGATCCATATTTGGTCCTCTCCTGGACCTGTTGACTCTGGTCCTTACATAGGCATCATTGGGACCTCGATACTCTCTTATATACCTCGACCTCACCTGGACCTGGTGACTCAGGTCCTCAAATGGGCATCATGGTAACTGGTTCTCAGTTTCACATCGAGGCCTCAGCTGGACCTAGTGATTCTCGTCCCCCTCTGGGCCTCACCCTGACGTGGTGACTCTGCTCCCCACCTGGATATCACCAGAACTGGGTGACTCTGGTCCCCCTCTGGGACTCACCCGTAGCTGGGGACACTGCTCCTCAACTGGGCCTCAACAGGACCTGGTGAATCTACTCCTCATTAGGCCTCGTCTGGACCTGTGACTCTTTTCCCACCTGGCATCAATGGGACATGGTTACTCTTTTCCCCACCTGGGCCTCACCTGGTCATGATAACTTTGCTCCACACTTTGGCATCAACTTGTCCTGATGACTCTGGTCCCCCCACCTAGGCCTCAATCTGGATTTGGTGACTGTGTTCCCCACCTGGGGCTCCCCTGGACCTGGTGACTCTCGTTCCCACATGAACCACACCAGGACCTGGTGACTGTGGTGTTCTTGTAGACTCACATTTACCTGGTGACTCTGGTCCCCACTAGGGCCTCACCTGGATCTGGTGACTCTGGCCTGTAGGTTGTCCTCACCTGGACCTGGTGAGTGGGGTTGCCACCTGGGCCTCACCCATACCTGGTGACTCAGGTCCCCACTTGGGCCTCTTGGACCTGGTGAATCTGGTAATTCTGGTCTCCACCTGGGAATCCCCTGGACCTGGAGAATCTGGTCGCCATCTGTGCCTCACACATTCCTGGTGACTTTGCTCCCCACCTGGACCTGATTGCTGTGGACTCCTTTTGGGCCTCACCTGGAACTGGTGAGTCTGATCCTAACTGGGCCTCACCCAGATCTGGTGACTCTGCTCCTCACCTGTGGACCACTATGACCTGGATACACTGTTCCACGCCTGAGCCTCACCTGGACATGATGACTCTGGATCCTCTCTGTGCCTCACTCTGACATGGTGACTCTGGTCCCCATCTGGATGTCACCTAGACCAGGTGAATCTGGGACCCCTGTCGACCACAACCAGACCTGGTGACTCTGGTCCTCAACTCGGCCTCACCTGGACCTAGTGAATATGCTCCCCACCTGCGCCTCATCTGGACGTGGTGACTCGGGTTCTACCTGGGCATCATCGGGGCATGGTTACTCTATTCCCCAATGGGACTGACCTGTTCCTAGTAACTCTGGTCCTGTCTTTGACCTCTTCTGTACCAGGTCACTCTGGCTCCACCTGGGCCTCACCTGTAACTGGTAACTCTGAACCTAAGCATGGCCTCACCTGACCTGGTGACTGTGGTTCCCATCGGGATCTTACCTGGACATCATGTCTCTGGTCCCACCTGGGCCTCACCAGGACCTGGTGTCTCCGGTACGCACCTGGGTAGCATCAGGATATGGTTACACTCTTCACTAACAGTGACCCAGACGGACCTATTAACTCTGGTCTTCACCTGGGCCAAACCTGGACATGGTGACACTGGATCCCACCTGGGTCTCAACTTGACATGGTGAGTCGGATCCCCACCTGGTCCTCACGTGTAACTGCTGATTCTCCGGCCCACATGGACATCATGTGGACCTGGTGGCTGCAGTGTTTCTAGCTTCTCATGTACCTTGTGACTCTGGTCCCCGCCAGGGCCTCACTGGGTCCTGGGGAATGTGGTTGCCACCTGCACCTCACTTGGACCTGGTGATTATGGTCTGCACCTGAGACTACCCTGATCTACTGACTGTGGTCCCCACCTGGGCTTCACCTGGATATTTGGACTCCGGTCCCCATCTGGGCCTCTCCTGGCCCTGTTGACCATGGTCCTCAACTGGGCAAAATTGGGACCCGGTGACTGTGTTCCAAAACTGGACGTCACCTGGACCAGGTGACACTCGTCCCCCTCTGGGTCTCACCGTGCCTAGTGACTGTGAACCCCACTTTGGCCTGATTGGACCTGCTGACCTGGTTGCCACCTGCGTCTAACCTCCAACTGTTGAATCTGGTCCTTTCAAGGGCCTCCCCTGTACCTTGTGATCCTGGTCCCGACCTGGGCCTCACCTGGACGTGGTGACTCTTGTCACCACCGCGGACTCACCTGGACCTGCTTACTGTGTTCCACACCTGGGCCTCAAGTAGACCTGTTGACCATGGTCCCCAAGCCGGCCTCACATGGACCTGTTGCCTCTGATCCCCACCGGGGCTTCACGTATACCTGGCAACTCTGGTCCTCACATTCGCCTCATCTGGACCTAGTGACTCTGGTCCCCACCTGGGCTTCACCTGGATCTGATGACTCTGGTCCCCACCTGGACTTCACCTGGATCTGGTGACTCTGGTCCCCACCTGGACCTGACCTGCATCTGGTGACTCTGGTCCTCAGTTTGGCCTCACCTGGACCTGGTGAGTGGGGTTGCCACCTGGACTTCACCCATACCTGGTGACTCAGGTCCCCACTTGAGCCTCTTGGACCTGGTGAATCTGGTAATTCTGGTCACCACCTGGGAATTCCCTGGACCTGGAGAATCTGGTCACCATCTGGGCCTCACCCAGTCCTGGTGACTTTGCTCCCCACCTGGACCTGATTGCTGTGGACTCCTTTTGGGCCTCACCTGGAACTGGTGAGTCTGATCCTAACTGGGCCTCACCCAGATCTGGTGACTCTGGTCCTCACCTGCGGACCACTATGACCTGGATACTCTGTTCCACACCTGATCCTCACCTGGACATAATGACTCTGGATCCTCTCTGGGCCTCACTGTGATATCGTGACTCTGGTCCCCATCTTGATGTCACCTAGACCAGGTGAATCTGGTACCCCTGTCGGCCTCAACCAGACCTGGTGACTCTGGTCCTCAACTGGGCCTCACCTGGACCTAGTGAACATGCTCCTCACCTGCGCCTCATCTGGATGTGGTGACTCGGGTACTACCTGGGCATCCTCGGGACATGGTTACTCTATTCCCCAATGGGACTGACCTGATCCTAGTAACTCTGGTCCTGTCTTTGGCCTCTTTTGTACCAGGTCACTCTGGGTCCACCTGGGCCTCACTTGTAACTGGTAACTCTGATCCTAAGCATGGCCTCACCTGACCTGGTGACTGTGGTTCCCATCGGGATCTTACCTGGACCTCATGTCTCTGGTCCCACCTGGGCCTCACCAGGACCTGGTGTCTCCGGTACACACCTGGGTAGCATTAGGATATGGTTACACTGTTCACTAACAGTGACCCAGCCGGACCTATTTACTCTGGTCTTCACCTGGGCCACACCTGGACATGGTGACACTGGATCCCACCTGGGTCTCAACTTGACATGGTGAGTCAGATCCCCACCTGGTCCTCTTGTGTAACTGCTGATTCTCCGGCCCACATGGACATCATGTGGACCTGGTGGCTGCAGTGTTTCTAGCTTCTCATGTACCTTGTGACTCTGGTTCCCGCCAGGGCCTCACTGGGTTCTGGGGAATGTTGTTGCCATCTGCATCTCACTTGGACCTGGTGATTATGGTCTGCACCTGAGACTACCATGGATCTACTGACTGTGGTCCCCATCTGGGCTTCACCTGGATATTTGGACTCCGGTTCCCATCTGGGCCTCACCTGGCCCTGTTGACTATCGTCCTCAACTGGGCAAAATTGGGACCCGGTGACTGTGTTCCAAAACTGGACGTCACCTGGACCAGGTGACTCTGGTCCCCCTCTGGGTCTCACCGTGCCTAGTGACTGTGAACCCCACGTTGGCCTGACTTGGACCTGGTGACCCTGGTTGCCACCTGCATCTAACCTCGAACTGTTGACTCTGGTATTTTCAAGGGCCTCCCCTGTACCTGGTGATCCTGTTCCCCACCTGGGCCTCACCTGGACGTGGTGACTCTTGTCACCACCGGGGACTCACCAAGACCTGCTTACTGTGTTCCACACCTGGGCCTCAAGTAGACTTGTTGACCATGGTCCCCAAGGCGGCCTCACATGGACCTGTTGCCTCTGATCCCCACCAGGGCCTCAAGTGTACCTGGGAACTCTGGTCCTCACCTGGGCCTCATCTGGTCCTAGAGACTCTGGTCTCCACCTGGGCTTCACCTGGATCTGGTGACTCAGGTCCCCACCTGGACTTACCTGGATCCGTTGACACTGGTCCCCACCTGGACCTCTCCTGGACCTGGTGACTCTCTTTCCAACATGGACCTCACCTGGATCTGGTGACTCTGGTCCTCAGTTTGGCCTCACCTGGACCTGGTGTCTCTCGTCCCCACTTGAACCTAACTCAGAACTGCTGAATATTGCCCCAACCTGGCCACATCCATACCTGGTGACTCTTGTCCCCACCTTTGCCTCAATTCCACCTGATGAATCTGGTCCTCACGTTTGCCTCACATGGACCTGGCACTCAGCTGGACCTGGGACTTAGCTGGATAGAGTGGATCTGGTTCCCACAAGGGGTCACCTGATACTGGTGACTGTGGTTTTATTCTATGCCTCATCAGGACCTAGTGATTCTGTTCCCCATCTGGGCCTGCATGACCCTAGTGACTCTGGTACTCACCCAGGCATCATTGCGACCTGGATACTCTATTCCACACTTGGCCTCACTTTGACCAGGGACCTCTGGTCCCATTCTGGACCTCAAACTAATCTGGTTACTCTGGTTCCCCCTCTGGGCCTCACCCTTACCTGGTGACTCTGGTCACCCCTTGGGCTTCATTTGGGCCTGGTGAATCTGGTCCTTAGGTGGTCCGCACCTGGATCTGGTGACTGGTCGCCACCTGGACCTCTTCTGGACTTGGTGAATCCTGTTGCCACCTGGGCCTCACTTGGACCTTGTGACTGTGGTCCCACCTGGACCTCACCTGGATCTGGGGGCTCTGGTTCCCATTTGGGGCTCTCCTGGACCTGGTTCCTGTGGTCTCCATCTGGCCTATCCTGGAACACAATGACTCTGATCCATATTTGTGCCTCTCCTGCACTTGTTGACTCTGGTCTTTACCTGGGCATCATTGGGACCTGGATACTCTCTTATATACCTGGGCCTCACCTGGACCTGGTGATAGAGGTCCCACCTAGGCCTTACCTGGATGAGGTGACTGGTTCCCAATGGGACCTCACCTGGTCCTGGTGACTCAGGTCCTCATATGGGCATCATGGGACCTGGTTTCTCAATTCCACATAGGGGCCTCACCTGGACCTAATGATTCACCTTCCCCTCTGGGCCTCACCCTGACATGGTGACTCTGGTCCCCACCTGGATATCACCAGAACCGGGTGACTCTGGTCTCCCTCTGAGACTCAGCAGAGCTGTGGACACTGGTTCTCAACTAGGCCTCAACAGGACCTGATGAATCTACTCTTCAATTAGGCCTCGTCTGACCTTGTGACTCTTTTCCCACCTGGCATCAATGGGACATCGTTACTCTGTTCCCCACCTGGGCCTTACGTGGACATGATAACTTTGCTCCATTCTTTGGCCTCAACTGGTCCTGATGACTCTCGTCCCCCCACCTAGGCCTCAATAGGGACCTGGTGACTGTGTTCCCCACCTGGGTCTCCCCTGGACCTGGTGACTCTCGTTCCTACATGAACCACACCTGGATGGTGACTGTGGTGTTCTTGTAGACTCACATTTCCCAGGTGACTCAGGTCCCCACTAGGGCCTCACCTCGATCTGGAGACTCTGGCCTGCAGGTTCGCCTCACCTGGAATTGGTGAGTGGGGTTGACACCTGGGCGTCACCCATACCTGGTGACTCAGGTCCCCACGTGGGCCTCTTGGACCTGGTGATTCTGGTCCTTACCTGGCCTCTCCCAGACCCAGGGACTCTGGTCACCACCTGGACCTCACCTGGACCTGGTGATTCTGGTCCCCATCTGGGCCTCACCCATTCCTGGTGACTTTGTTCCCCACCTGGACCTGATTGCTGTGGACTCTTTCTTGGCCTCACCTGGAACTGGTGACTCTGATCCTATCTGCGCGTCACCCAGATCTGGTGACTCTGGGCCTCACCTGGGCATCATTGGTACCTGGTGACTCTGTTCCACGCCTGAGCCTAACCTGGACATGATGACTCTGGAACCACTCTAGGCCTCTCCCTGACCTGATGCCTCAGGTCCCCATCTGGATGTCACCTGGACGATGTGATTCTGGTACCCCTCTAAGCCTCAACCAGATCTGGTGACAGTGGTCCTCAACTGGACCTCACTGGACCTAGTGAATATGCTCCATCTGGGTCTCATTTGGACCTGGTGACTCTAGTCCCTATCTGGGCATCATCGGGACATTGTTCCTCTGCATGGCCTGCAGTTTGGCCTCACCAGGACCTGGGGAGTGGGGTTGCCACCTGGGCCTCACCCATGCTTGGTGACACAGGTACCGACGTGGGCCTCACTTGGACCTGGTGAATCTGGTCCTACCTGGTCCTCACCCGGAACTGGTAACCCTGGTCACCACCTGGGAATCACCTGTACCTGGTGAATCTGGTCCCCATCTGGGCCTCACCCAGTCTTCGTGACTTTGTTCCCCACCTGCACCTGATTGCTGTGGACTCCTTCTTGGCCTCACCTGGAACTGGTGACTCTGATCCTACCTGGGCCTCACCCAGATCTGGTGACTCTGGCCCTCACCTGTGGACCATTATGACCTGGATCTCTGTTCCACACCTGAGCCTCACCTGGACATGATGACTATGGATCCCCTCTGGGCCTCACCCTGACATGGTTACTCTGCTCCACATCTGGATGTCACCTAGACCAGGTGAATCTGGTACCCCTGTCGGCCTCAACTGGACCTGGAGATTCTGGTCCTCAAGTGCGCCTCACGGAGACCTAGAGAATGTGCTCTCCACCTGCTCCTCATCTGCACCTGGTGACTCTGGTTCTACCTGCGCATCATCGGGACATGGTTACTCTATTCCCCACTGGGACTGACCTGATCCTGGTAACTCTGGTCCTGACTTTGGCCTCTTCTGTACCAGGTGACTCTGGCTCCACCTGGGCCTCACCTGTACCCGGTGACTCTGATCCTAAGCATGGCCTCACCAGACCTGGTGACTGTGGTTCCCATCAGGACCTCACCTGGACCTCATATCTCTGGTCCCACCTGGGCCTCACCAGGACCTGGTGTCTCTGGTACCCACCAGGGTAGCATCAGGATATGGTTACACTGTTCACTAACAGTGACCCAGCCGGACCTATTAACTCTGGTCTTCACCTGGGCCACACCTGGACATGGTGACACTCGTTCCCACCTGGGTCTCACCTGGACATGGTGAGTCGGATCCCCACCTGGTCTTACCCTGTAACTGGTGATTCTCGTTCCCACATGGACATCCTGTGGACCTAGTGGCTGCAGTGTTTCTAGCTTCTCGTGTACCTCGTGACTCTGGTCCCCACCAGGGCCTCACCGGGACCTGGTGAGTGTGGTTGCCACCTGCACCTCACCTGGACTTGGTGATTCTGGTCTGCACCTGAGACTACCCTGGATCTGGTGACTGTGGTCCCCACCTGGTCTTCACCTGGATTTCGGGACTCCGGTCCCCATCTGGGCCTCACCTGGCCCTGTTGACCATGGTCCTCAACTGGGCACAATTGGGGCCCGGTGACTGTGTTCCACAAATGGACCTCACCTGGACCAGGTGACTCTGGTCCCCCTCTGGTTCTCACCGTGCCCTAATGACTGTGAACCGCATTTTGGCCTGACTTGGACCTGCTGACCCTGGTTGCCACCTGCGCTTGACTTCGACCTGTTGACTCTGGTTCTTTCTTTTTTCTTTTCTTTTTAAATTTATTTTTTATTATTGGTGTTCTATTTACTAACATACAGAATAACCCCCAGTGCCCGTCACCCATTCACTCCCACCCCCCGCCCTCCTCCCCTTCTACCACCCCTAGTTCGTTTCCAGAGTTAGCAGTCTTTATGTTCTGTCTCCCTTTCTGATATTTCCCACACATTTCTTCCCTCTTCCCTTATATTCCCTTTCACTATTATTTATATTCCCCAAATGAATGAGAACATATAATGTTTGTCTGTCTCCGACTGGCTTACTTCACTCAGCATAATACCCTCCAGTTCCATCCACGTTGAAGCAAATGGTGGGTATTTGTCATTTCTAATTGCTAGTAATATTCCATTGTATACATAAACCACATCTTCTTTATCCATTCATCCTTCGTTGGACACCGAGGCTCCTTCCACAGTTTGGCTATCGTGGCCATTGCTGCTATAAACATCGGGGTGCAGGTGTCCCGGCGTTTCATTGCATTTGTCTCTTTGGGGAAAATCCCCAACAGTGCAATTGCTGGGTCGTAGGGCAGGTATTTTTTTAACTGTTTGAGGAACCTCCACACAGTTTTCCAGAGTGGCTGCACCAGTTCACATTCCCACCAACATTGTATGAGGATTCCCTTTTCTCCGCATCCTCTCCAACATTGGTTGTTTCCTGTCTTGGTAATTTTCCCCATTCTCACTGGTGTGAGGTGGTATCTCATTGTTTTGATTTGTATTTCCCTGATGGCAAGTGATGCGGAGCATTTTCTCATGTGCATGTTGCCCATGTCTATGTCTTCCTCTGTGAGATTTCTGTTCATGTCTTTTGCCCATTTCATGATTGGATTGTTTGTTTCTTTGGTGTTGAGTTTGATAAGTTCTTTATAGATCTTGGAAACTAGTCCTTTATCTGATATGTCATTTGCAAATATCTTCTCCCATTCTGTAGGTTGTCTTTGAGTTTTGTTGACTGTATCCTTTGCTGTGCAAAAGCTTCTTATCTTGATGAAGTCCCAATAGTTCATTTTTGCTTTTGTTTCTTTTGCCTTCGTGGATGTATCTTGCAAGAAGTTACTATGGCCGAGTTCAAAACGGGTGTTGCCTGTGTTCTTCTCTAGGATTTTGATGGAATCTTGTCTCACATTTAGATCTTTCATCCATTTTGAGTTTATCTTTGTGTATGGTGAAAGAGAGTGGTCTAGTTTCATTCTTCTGCATGTGGATGTCCAATTTTCCCAGCACCATTTATTGAAGAGACTGTCTTTCTTCTAATGGATAGTCTTTCCTCCTTTATCGAATATTAGTTGCCCATAAAGTTCAGGGTCCACTTCTGGATTCTCTATTCTGTTTCACTGATCTATGTGTCTGTTTTTGTGCCAGAAGACTCTAGTTCTTTCAAGGGCCTCAACTGTACCTGGTGATCCTGGTTCCCACCTGGGACTCACCTGGACGTGGTGACTCTTTTCACCACCGGGGACTCACCTGGACCTGCTTACTGTGTTACACACCAGGGCCTCAAGTAAACCTGTTGACCATGGTCCCCAAGCCGGCCTCACATGGACCTGTTGCATCTGATCCCCACCGGGGCCTCACGTGTACCTGGTAACTCTGGTCCTCACCAGGGCCTCATCGGGACCTAGTGACTCTGGTCCCCACCTGGGCTTCACGTGGATCTGGTGACTCTGGCCCCACCTGGATATCACCAGAACCTGGTGACTCTGGTCCCCGTCTGAGACTCACCCGGAGCTGGGGACACTGGTCCTCAACTAGGCCTCAGCAGGACCTGGTGAATCTACTCCTCACTTAGGCTTCGACTGGACCTGTGACTCTTTTCCCACCTGGCATCAATGGGACATGGTTACTCTGTTCCCCACCTGGGCATCACCTGGACATGATAACTTTGCTCCGCACTTTGGCCTCAACTGGTCCTGATGACTCTGGACCCCCGACCTAGGCCTCAATCTGGACCTGGTGACTGTGGTCCCCACCTGGGTCTCACCTGGACCTGGTGACTCTCGTTCCCACATGAATCACACCTGGACCTGGTGACTGTGTTGTTCTTGTAGACTCACTTTTACCTGGTGACTCTGGTCCTCACTAGGGCCTCTCCTGGATCTGGTGACTCTGGCCTGCAGGTTGGCCTCACCTGGACCTGGTGAGTGGGGTTGCCACCTGGGCCTCACCCATGCCTGGTGACTCAGGTCCCCACGTGGGCCGCTTGGACCTGGTGAATCTGGTCCTTACCTGGTCCTCTCCCAGACCCGGGGACTCTGGTCACAACCTGGGCCTCACCTGGACCTGGTGACTCTGGTCCTCACCTGGGCATCCTTGGTACCTGGTGACTCTCTTCCACACCTGAGCCTCTCCTGAACATGATGACTCTTGAACCTCTCTGGGCCTCACCCTGACCTGGTGACTCTGGTCCCCATCTAGATGTCACCATGACCAGGTGATTCTGGTATCCCTCTAGGGCTCAACCAGTTCTGGTGATTCTGGTCCTCAACTGGGCCTCACCTGGACCTAGTGAATATGCTCCATCTGGGCCTCATTTGGACCTGGTGACTCTGGTCCCTCTCTGGGCATCATCGGGACATGGTTCCACAACATGGCCTGGAGTTGGCCTCACCTGGACCTGGTGAGTGGTCTTGCCACCTGGGCCTCACCCATACGTGGTGACACAGGTCCCCATGTGGGCTTCACTTGGACCTGGTGAATCTGGTCCTTACCTGGTCCTCACCCGGAACTGGTATGTCTGGTCACCACCTGGGAATCACATGGGCCTGGTGAATCTGGTCCCAATCTGGGCCTGACCCTGTCCTGGTGACTTTGTTCCCCACCTGGACCTGATTTCTGTGGACTCCTTCTTGGGCTCACCTGGAACTGGTGACTCTGATCCTAAGTGGGCCTCCCCCAGATCTGGTGACTCTGGTCCTCACCTGCGGACCATTATGATCTGGATACTTTGTTCCAAACCTCAGCCTAACCTGGACATGATGACTCTGGAACCCCTCTGGGCCTCACCCTGACATGGTGACTCTGGTCCCCATCTGGATGTCACCTAGACCAGGTGAATCTGGTACCCCTCTAGGCCTCAACTTGACCTGGTTGCTCTGGTCCTCAACTGGGCCTCACCGGGAACTAGTGAATATGCTCCCCACCTGCGCCTCATCTGGACCTGGTGACTCTGGTTCTACCTGGGCATCATAGGGACATGGTTACTGTATTCCCCACTGGGACTCACCTGATCCTGGTAACTCTGGTCCTGACTTTGGCCTCTTCTGTACCAGGTGATTCTGTCTCCACCTGGGCTTCACCTGTACATGGTGACTCTGATCCTAAGCATGGCCTGACCTGACCTGGTGACTGGAGAACCCATCGGGACCTCACCTGGACCTCATGTCTCCGGTCCCATCGGGGCCTCACCAGGACCTTGTGTCTCTGGTACCCACCTGGATAGCATCAGGATATGGTTACATTCTTCACTAACAGTGACCCAGCCGACCTATTAACTCTGCTCTTCACCTGGGCCACACCTGGACATGGTGATTCTGGTCTGCACCTGAGACTACCCGGGATCTGTTGACTGTGGTCCCCACCTGGGCTTCACCTGGATATTTTGACTCCGGTCCCCATCTGGGCCTCACCTGACCCTGTTGACCATGGTCCTCAACTGGGCAAAATTGGGACCCGGTGACTGTGTTCCACAGAAGGACCTCACCTCGACCAGGTTACTCTGGTCCCCCTATGGGTCTCACCGTTCCCTAGTGACTGTGAACCCCACTTTGGCCTGACTTGGACCTGCTGATCCTGTTTGTCACCTGCGCCAGACCTCGAACTGTTGACTCTGGTTCTTTCAAGGCCCTCCCCTGTACCTGGTGATCCTGGTCCCCAACTGGGCCTCACCTGGACGTGGTGACTCTTGTCACCACCGGGGACTCACCTCGACCTGCTTACTGTGTTCCATACCTGGGCCTCAAGTAGATCTGTTGACCATTGTCCCCAAGCCGGCCTCACATGAACCTGTTGCCTCTGATCAAAACGGGAGCTCACGTGTACTTGGTTACTCTGGTCCTCATCTGGGACTCATCTTGACCTAGTGAGTATGGTCCCCATCTGGGCTTCACGTGGATCTGGTGACTCTGGTCCCCAACTGGACGTCACCTGGATCTGGTGACACTGGTCCCTACCTGGACCTCTCCTGGACCTGGTGACTCTCTTTCCAACATGGACCTCACCTGGATCTGTTGACTCTCGTCCTCAGTTTGGCCTCCCCTGGACCTGATGTCTCTCGTCCCCATTTTGACCTAACTCAGAACTGCTGAATCTTGCCCCACCTAGGCCGCACCCAGACTTGGTGACTCTTGTACCCAGCTACACCTCAATTCGACCTGATGAATCTGGTCCTCACGTGGGCCTCACATGGACCTGGGACTCAGCTGGATAGAGTGGCTCTGTTTCCCACAAGGGGCTCACCTGATACTGGTGACTGTGTTCTTATTCTATGCCTCACCAGGACCTAGTGATTCTGTTCCCCATCTGGGCCTGCATGGCCCTAGTGACTCTGGTCCACACCCAGGAATCATTGGGACCTGGATACTCTATTCCACACCTGGGCCTCACTCTGACCAGGGAACTCTGGTCCCAATCTGGGCTCCAAACTAAACTGGTTACTCTGAATCCCCCTCTGGGCCACACCCTTACCTGGTGACTCTGGTCAACCCTTGGGCTTCACTTGGGCCTGGTGAATCTAGTCCTTAATTTTCCGCACCTGGATCTGGTGACTGGTCGCCACCTGGGCCTCACCTGGACTTGGTGAGTCTTGTTGCCACCTCTGCCTCACCTGGACCTTGTGACTTTGGTCCATCCTGGACCTCACCTGGATCTGGTGGCTCTGGTTCACATATGGGGCTCTCCTTTACCTGGTTCCTGTGGTCTCCATCTGGCCTCACCTGGAAGACAATGACTCTGATCCATATTTGGGCCTCTCCTGCAACTGTTGACTCTGGTGCTTACCTGGGCATCATTGAGACCTGGATACTCTCTTATATACCTGGGCCTCACCTTGACCTGGTCACTGTGGTCACACCTGGGCCTCACCTGGACGAGGTGACTGGTTCCCACAGGGACCTCACCTGGACCTGGTGACTCAGGTCCTTATATGTGCATCATGGGACCTGGTTTCTCAGTTCCACATCGGGGCCTCACCTGGACCTAGTGACTCTTGTCCCCCTCTCGGCCTCACCCTGACGTGGTAACTCTGGTCCCCACCTGGGTATCACCAGAACCCTGTGACTCTGTTCCCCCTCTGGGTCTCACCCGGAGCTGGGGACACTGGTCCTCAACTAGGCCTCAGCAGGACCTGGTGAATCTACTCCTCACTTAGGCTTCGACTGGACCTGTGACTCTTTTCCCACCTGGCATCAATGGGACATGGTTACTCTGTTCCCCACGTGGGCCTCACCTGGACATGATAACTTTGCTCCTCACTTTGGCCTCAAATGATCCTGATGACTCTGGTCCCCCCACCTAGGCCTCAATCAGGACCTGGTGACTGTGGTCCCCACATGGGTCTCACCTGGACTTGGTGACTCTCGTTCCCACATGAACCACAGCTGGACCAGGTGACTGTGGTGTTCTTGTAGACTCACATTTACCTGGTGAGTCCGGTACCCACAAAGGCCTCACCTGCATCTGGTGACTCTGGCCTGCAGGTTGGCCTCACCTGGACCTGGTGAGTGGGGTTGCCACCTGGGCCTCACCCATACCTGGTGACTCAGGTTCCCAAGTGAGCCTCACTTGGACCTTGTATCTGGTCCTTACCTGGTGCTCACCCGGAACTGGTAACTCTGGTTATCACATGGGAATCACCTGGACCTGGTGAATCTGGTCCCCATCTGAGCCTCACCCAGTCCTGGTGACTTTGTTCCCACCTGGACCTGATTGCTGTGGACTCCTTCTTGGCCTCACCTATAACTGGTGACTCTGATCCTAACTGGGCCTCACCCAGATCTGGTGACTCTGGTCCTCACCTGTGGGCCATTATGTCCTGGATACTCTGTTCCACACCTTACCTCACCTGGACATGATGACTCTGGATCCCCTCTGGTCCACAGCCTGACATGGTGACACTGGTCCCCATCTGGATGTCACCTAGACCAGGTGAATCTGGTACCCCTCTATGCCTAAACTAGCCCGGGGGCATCAGGTCCTCAACTGGGCCTCACCTGAACCTAGTGAATATGCTCCCCACCTGCGCCTCATCTGGACGTGAATGACTCGGGTTCTACTTGGGCATCATCGGGACATGGTTACTCTATTCCCCACTGGGACTGACCTGATCCTGGTAACTCTGGTCCTGACTTTGGCCTCTTCTGTACCAGGTGACTCTGGTTCCACCTGGTCCTCACCTGTAACTGGTGACTCTGATCCTAAGCATGGCCTCACCTGACCTGGTGACTGTGGTTCCCATCGGGACCTCAACTGGACTTCATGACTCTGGTCCCACCGGGGCCTCACCAGGACCTGGTGTCTCTGGTACCCACCTGGGTAGCATCAGGATATGGTTACACTGTTCTCTAACAGTGACCCACCCGGACCTATTAACTCTAGTGTTCACCTGGGCCACACCTGGACATGGTGACACTGGTTCCCACCTGGGTCTCACCTGGACATGGTGAGTCGGATCTCCGCCTGGTCCTCACCTGTAACTGGTGATTCTCGTTCCAGCATGGACATCATGTGGACCTGGTGGCTCCAGTGTTTCTAGCTTCTCATGTACCTCGTGACTCTGGTCCCCACCAGGGCCTCACCTGGACCTGGTGAGTGTGTTTGCACCTGCACCTCACCTGGACCTGGTGAGTCGGTCTGCACCTGAGACTACTGTGGATCTGGTGACTGTGGTCCCCACCTGGGCTTCACCTGGATTTGGGGACTTCGGTCCCCATCTGGGCCTCGCCTGGCCCTGTTGACCATGGTCCTCAACTGGGCATAATTGGGACCCGGTCATTGTGTTCCATTACTGGACCTCACCTGGACCAAGTGACTCTGGTCCCCCTCTGGGTCTCACCGTGCCCTAGTGACTGTGAATCCAACTTTGGCCTGACTTGGACCTGCTGACACTGGTTGCCACCTGCGCCTGACCTCGAACTGTTGACTCTGGTTCTTTCAAGGGCCTCCCCTGGACCTGGTGATCCTGGTCCCCACCTGAGCCTCACCTGGACGTGGTGACTCTTGTCACCACCGGGGACTTACCTGGATCTGCTTACTGTGTTCCACACCTGGGCCTCAAGTAGAACTGTTGACCATGGTCCCAAATCCGGCCTCACATGGATCTGTTGCCTCTGATCCCCACCGGGGCTTCACCTGTACCTGGTAACTCTGGTCCTTACCTGGGCCTCATCGGGACCTAGTGAGTCTGGTCCCCACCTGGGATTCACCTGGATCTGGTGACTCTGGTCCGCACCTGGTCTTCACCTGGATCTGGTGACTCTGGTCCCACCTGGACCTCTCCTGGACCTGGTGACTCTCTTTCCAACATGGACCTCACCTGGATCTGGTGACTCTGATCCTCCGTTTGGCCTCACCTGGACCTGGTGTCTCTCGTCCGCAATTTGACCTAACTCAGAACTGCTGAATCTTGCACCACCTAGCCCCCACCCAGACCTGGTGACTCTTGTACCCAGCTGTGCCTCAATTCCACCTGATTAATCTGGTCCTCACGTGGGCCTCACATGGACCTGGGACTCAACTGGATAGAGTGGCTCTGGGTCCCACAAGGGGCTAACCTGATACTGCTGACTGTGGTCTTATTCTATGCCTCACCAGGACCTAGTCATTCTGTTCCCCATCTGGGCCTGCATGGCCCTAGTGACTCTGGTCCACACTCAGCATCATGGGACCTCGATACTCTATTCCACGCTGGGCCTCACTCTGACCAGGGACCTCTGGTCCCATTCTGGGCCTAAAACTGAACTGGTTACTCTGGTTCCCCCTCTGGGCCTCACCCTTACCTGGTGACTCTAGTCACCCCTTGGGCTTCACTTGGGCGTGGTGAATCTGGTCCTTACCTCTTCCTCTCCCTGACCTGGGGACTCTGGTCAACACATGGGCCTCACCTGGACCTGGTGAATCTGGTCCGGTCTGGGCGTCACCCAGTCCTGGTGACTTTGTTCCCCACCTGGACCTGATTGCTGTGGACTCCTTCTTGGCCTCACCTGGAACTGGAGACTCTGATCCTATCTGCGCGTCACCCAGATCTGATGGCTCTGGTCCTCACCTGGGCATCATTGATACTGGGTGACTCTGTTCCACACCTGAAACTCAACTGGACATGATGACTGTGGATCCCCTCTGGGCCTCACCCTGACCTGGTGACTCTGCTCCCCATCTGGATGTCACCTGTACCAGGTGATTGTGGCACCCCTCTGGGCCTCAACCAGATCTGGTGACTCAGGTCCTCAACTGGGCCTCAACGGGACCTAGTGAATATGCTCCATCTGGGCCTCATTTGGACCTGGTGACTCTGGTCACTACCTGGGCAACATCGGGACATGATTCCACTGCATGGCCTGCAGGTTGGACTCACCTAGACCTGGTAACTCTGGACCCTCCCTGGGCATCATCGGGACACGGTTCCTCTGCATGGCCCAAGGGTTGGCCTCACCTGGACCTGGTGATTGGGGTTTCCACCTGAGTCACCTAGGCCGCACCCAGATCTGGTGACTCTTGTCCCCAGCTATGCCTCCCCTGCACCTGGTGACCCATGCACCCACGTGGGCCTCACTTGGACCTGGTTAATCTGGTTTTACCTGGTCCTCACCTGGAACTGGTAACTCTGGTCACCACCTGGGAATCATCTGGACCTGGTGAATCTGGTCCCCATCTGGGCCTCACCCTATCCTGGTGTCTTTGTTCCCCACCTGGACCTGATTGCTGTGGACACCTTCTTGGCCTCACCTGGAAGTGGTGAGTGTGATCCTATCTGCGTGTCACCCAGATCTGGTGACTCTGGTCCTCACCTGGGCATCATTGGTACATGGTGATTCTGTTCCACACATGAGCCTCACCTGGACCCGATGACTCTGGAACCACTCTGGGCCTCACGCTGACCTGGTGTCTCTGGTCCCCATCTGGATATCACCTTGATCAGGTGATTCTGGTACCCTTCTAAGCCAAACCAGATATGGTGAAACTGGTCCTCAACAGGGCCTCACCTGGACCAGGTGACTCTGGTCCCCCTCTGGGTCTCACCGTGCCCTAGTGACTGTGAACCCCCCTTTGGCCTGACTTGGACCTGCTGACACTGGTTGCTACCTGCGCCTAACCTCGAACTGTTGACTCTGGTTCTTACAAGGGCCTCCCCGGGACCTGATGATCCTGGTCCCCACCTGGGTCTCACCTAGACGTGGTCACTCTTGTCAACACTGGGGACTCACCTGGATCTGCTTACTGTGTTCCACACCTGGGCCTCAAGTAGATCTGTTGACCATGGTCCCCATGCCGACCTCACATGAACCTGTGGCCTCTGATGCCCACCGGGGCCTCACGTGTACCTGATAACTCTGGTCCTCATCTGGGCCTCATCTGGACCTAGTGACTCTTATCCCCATCTGGGCTTAACCTGGATCTGGTGACTCTAGTCCCCAATGGACCTCTCCTGGACCTGGTGACTCTCTTTCCAACATGGACCTCAACTGGATATGGTGACTGTGGTCCTCAGTTTGGCCTCACCTGGACCTGGCGTCTCTCGTCCCCACATTGACCAAACTCAGAACTGCTGAATCTTGCCCCACCTAGGCCGCACCCAGTCCTGGTGACTCTTGTCCCCAGCTATGCCTCATTTCGACCTGATGAATATGTTACTCACGTGGGCCTCACATGGATCTGGGACTCACCTGCATAGAGTGGCTCTGGTTTCCACAAGGGGCTCACCTGATACTGCTGACTGTGGTCTTATTCTATGCCTCACCAGCACCTAGTGATTCTGTTCCCCATCTGGGCCTGCATGGCCCTAGTGACTCTGGTCCTCACTCAGCCATCTTTGGGACCTGGATACTCTATTCAACACCTGGGCCTCACTTTGACCAGGGACCTCTGGTCCAGCTCGGGGCCTCAAACTAAACTGGTTACTCTGGTTCCCCCTCTGGGCCTCACCCTTACCTGGTGACTCTGGTCACCCCTTAGGCTTCACTTGGGCCTGGTGAATCTGGTCCTTAGATGGTCCGAACCTGGATCTGGTGACTGGTCGCCACCTGGGCCTCTCCTGGACTTGGTGAATCCTGTTGCCACCTGCACGTCACCGGGACCTTGTGACTGTGGTCCTCCTGGACCTCACCTGGATCTGGTGGCTCTGGTTCCCATATGGGGTTCTCCTGGTCCTGGTTCCTGTGGTCTCCATCTGGCCTCACCTGGAACACAATGACTCTGTTCCATATTTGCCCTCTGCTGGACCTGTTGACTCTGGTACTTACCTGGGCATCATTGGGTCCTGGGAACACTCTTATATACCTGGGCCTCACCTGGACCTGGTGACTGTGGTCCCACCTGGAACTCACCTGGATCTCGTGGCTCTCGTTCCCATATGGGGCTCTCCTGGACCTGGTTCCTGTGGTCTCCATCTGGCCTCACCTGGAACACAATGACTGATCCGTATTTGGGCCTCTCCTGGACCTGTTGACTCTGGTCCTTACCTGGGCATCATTGGGACCTCGATACTCTCTTATATACCTGGGCCTCACCTGGACCTGGTGACTGTGGTCCCACCTCGGCCTCACCTGGACGAGGTGACTGGTTCCCACAGGGACCTCACCTGGACCTGGTGACTCAAGTCCTCATATGGGCATCATGGGACCTGGTTTCTCAATTCCACCTCGGGCCTCACCTGGAGCTAGTGATTCTCGTCCCCCTCTGGGCCTCATCCTGACGTGGTGACTCTGGTCCCCACCTGGATATCACCAGAGCCGGGTGACTCTGGTTCCCCTCTGAGACTCACCGGAGCTGTGGACACTGGTCCTCAACTGGGCATCAACAGGTCCTGATGAATCTACTCTTCACATAGGCCTCGTCTGGAACTTGTGACTCTTTTCTCACCTGGCATCAATGGGACATGGTTACTCTGTTCCCCACCTGCGCCTCACCTGGACATGATAACTTTGCTCAACACTTTGGCCTCATCTGGTCCTGATGACTCTGGTCCCCCCACCTAGGCCTCAATCTGGACCTGGTGACTGTGGTCCCCACCTGGGTCTCACCTGGACCTGGTGACTCTTGTTCCCACATGAACCACACCTGGACCTGTTCCCTGTGGTGTTCTTATAGACTCACATTTACCTGGTGACTCCGGTCCCCACTAGGGCCTCACCTGGACCTGGTGAGTTTGGTTGCCACCTGGGTGTCACCCATACCTGGTGACTCAGGTCCCCACGTGGGCCTCTTGGACCTGGTGAATCTGGTCCTTACCTGGTCCTCTCCCAGACCTGGGACTCTGGTCACCACCTGGGCCTCAACTGGACCTGGTGAATCTGCTCCCCATCTGGGCGTCACCCAGTCCTGGTGACTTTGTTTCCCACCTGGACCTGATTGCTGTGGACTCCTTTTGGGCCTCACCTGGAACTGGTGACTCTGAACCTAACTGGGCCTCACCCAGATCTGGTGACTCTGGTCCTCACCTGGGCATCATGGTACCTGGTGACTCTTTTCCTCACCTAAGCCTCATCTGGACATGATGACTCTGGAACCTCTCTGGGCCTCTCCCTGACCTGGTGACTCTGGTCCCCATCTGCATGTCACCTGCACCAGGTGATTCTGGTACCCCTCTAGGCATCAACCAAATCTGGTGACTCAGGTCCTCAACTGGGCCTCACCTGGACCTAGTGAATTTGCTCAATCTGGACCTCATTTGGACTTGGTGTCTCTGGTCCCTACCTGGGCATCATCGGGACATGGTTCCACTGCATGGCCTGCAGGTTTTCCTCACCTGGACCTGGTAACTCTGTTCCCTACTATGGCATCATCGGGACATGGTTCCTCTTCATGGCCTGCAGGTTGGCCTCACCTGGATCTGGTGAGTGGGGTGGTAATCTGGGCCTCACACATACATTGCGACACAGGTCCCCACGTGGGTCTCACTTGGACCTGGTGAATCTCGTCCTTAACTGGTCCTCCCCGGAACTTCTAAATCTGGTTCCCACCCGGGAATAACCTGGACCTTGTGAATCTGGTCCCCATCTTGGCCTCACCCAATCCTGGTGACTTTGTTCCCCACCGGGACCTGATTGCTGTGGACACATTTTTGGCTTCACCTGGAACTGGTGACTCTGATCCTAACGGGCCTCATCCAGATCTGGTGACTCTGGTCCTCACCTGTGGACCATTATGACCTGGATACTCTGTTCCACACCTGAGACTCACTTGGACATGATGACTCTGGATCCCCTCTGGGCCTCAGCCTAACATGGTGATATGGTCCCCATCTGGATGTCACCTAGACCAGGTGAATCTGGTACCCCTCTAGGCCTCAACTAGACCGGGTGATGTGGTCCTCAACTGGGACTCACCGGGACCTAGAGAATATACTCCACACCTGCGCCTCATCTGGACATGGTGACTCGGGTTCTAACTGGGCATCATCGGGACATGATTACTCTATGCCCCACTGGGACTGACCTGATCCTGGTAACTCTGGTCCTGACTTTGGCGTCTTCTCTACCGGGTGACTCTGGCTCCACCTGGGCCTCACCTGTAACTGGTGACTCTGATCCTAAGCATGGCCTCACCTGACCTGGTGACTGTGGTTCCCATCGGGACCTCACCTGGACCTCATGTCTCTGGTCTCACCTGGGCCTCACCAGGACCTGGTGTCTCTGGTACCCACCTGGGTAGCATCGGGATATGGTTACACTCTTCACTAACAGTGACCCAGCCGGACCTATTAACTGTGGTCTTCACCTGGGCCACACCTGCACATGGTGACACTGGTTCCCACCTGGGTCTGACCTGAACATGGTGAGTCGGATCCCCGCCTGGTCCTCACCTGTAACTGGTGATTCTCGTTCCAGCATGGACATCATGTGGACCTGTTGGCCGCAGTGTTTCTAGCATCTTTTTTTAAATTTTTATTTATTTATGATAGTCACACAGAGAGAGAGAGGCAGAGACACAGGCAGAGGGAGAAGTAGGCTCCATGCACCGGGAGCCCGACGTGGGATTCGATCCCCGGTCTCCAGGATCGCGCCCTGGGCCAAAGGCAGGCGCCAAACCGCTGCCCACCCAGGGCTCCCATGTGTTTCTAGCTTCTCATGTACCTCGTGACTCTGGTCCCCACCAGTGCCTCACCGGGACATGGTGAGTTTGGTTGCCACCTGCACCACACCTGGAACTGGTGATTCTGGTCTGCACCTGACACTACCCTGGATTTGGTGACTGTGGTCCCCACCTGGGCTTCACCTGGATTTCGGGACTCCGATCCCCATCTGGGCCTCACCTGGCCCAGTTGACCATGGTCCTCAACTGGGCAAAATTGGGACCTGGTCACTGTGTTCCACAACTGGACCTCACCTGGACCAGGTGACTATGCTCCCCCTCTGGGTCTCACCGTGCCCTAGTGACTGTGAATTCCACTTTGGCTTGACTTGGACCTGCTGACCCTGGTTGCCACCTGCGACTGAACTCGAACTGTTGACTCTGGTACTTTCAAGGGCCTCCCCTGAACCTGGTGATCCTGGTCCCACCTGGGCCTCATTTGGACTTGGTGACCCTTGTAACCACGGGGGACTCACCTGGACCTGCTTACTGTGTTCCACACCTGGGTCTCAAGTGGACCTGTTGATCATGGTCCCCAAGCCGTCCTCATATGGACCTGTTGCCTCTGATCCCCACCGGATCCTCACGTGTACCTGGTAACTCTGGTCCTCACCTGGGCCTCATCTGCACCTATTGACTCTGGTCCCCACCTGGGCTTCACCTCGATCTGGTGACTCTGGTCCCCACCTGGACTTCACCTGGATCTAGTGACTCTGGTTCCCACCTGGACCTCTCCTGGACCTGGTGACTCTCTTTCCAACATGGAACTCACCTGGATCTGGTGACTCTGGTACTCATTTTGGCTTCACCTGGACATCGTGTCTCTCGTCCCCACTTTGACCTAACTCAGAAGTGCTTAATCTTGCCCCACCTAGGCCGCACCCAGACCTGGTGACTCTTGTCCCCAGCTATGCCTCAATTCGACCTGGTGAATCTGGTCCTCACGTGGGATTCACATGGACCTGGGACTCAGCTGGATAGAGTGGCTCTGCTTCCCAAAAGGGTCTCACCTCATACTGGTGACTGTGGTCTTTTTCTATGCCTCACCAGGACCTAGTGATTCTGTTCCCCATCTGGGCCTGTATGGCCCTAGTGACTCTGGTCCTGACCCAGGCATCATTGGGACCTGGATACTCTATTCCACACCTGGTCCTCACTTTGACCACGGACCTCTGGTCCCATTCTGGGCCTCAAACTAAACTGGTTACTCTGGTTCCCCTTCTGGGCCTCACACTTACCTGGTGACTCTGGTCACCCCTTGGGCTTCACTTGGGCCTGGTGAATCTGGTCCTTAGCTGGTCCGCACATGGATCTGGTGACTGTTCCCCACCTGGGCCTCGCATGGACATGGTGAATCCTGTTGCCACCTGCGCCTCACCGGGACCTTGTGACTCTTTTCCCACCTGGCATCAATGCGACATGTTTACTCTGTTCCCCACCTGGGCCTCACCTGGACATGATAACTTTGCTCCACACTTTGGCCTCAACTGGTCCTGATGAGGCTGGTCCCCGCACCTAGGCCTCAATCTGGACCTGGTCACTGTGGTCCCCACCTGGTTCTCACCTGGACCTGGTGTCTCTCGTTCCCACATGAACCACACCTGGACCTGGTGACTGTGGTGTTCTTGTAGACGCACATTTACCTGGTGACTCCGGTCCCCACTAGGGCCTCACCTGGATCTGGTGACTCTGGCCTGAAGGTTGTCCTCACCTGGACCTGGTGAGTGGGGTTGCCACCCCATACCTGGTGACTCAGTTCCACACGTGGGACTCGTGGACCGGTTAATCTGGTCGTTTCCTGGTCCTCTCCCAGACATGGGGACTCTGGTCACCACCTGGGAATCACCTGAACCTGGTTAATCTGGTCCCCATCTGGTCCTCATCTAATCCTGGTGATTTTGTCACCCCACCTGGACCTGATTGCTGTGGACTCCTTTTTGGCCTCACCTGGAACTGGTGACTCTGATCCTAAGCATGGCTTCACCTGACCTGGTGACTGTGGTTCCCATCGGGACCTCACCCGGTCCTCATGTCTCGGGTCCCACCTGGGCCTCACCAGGACCTGGTGTCTCTCGTACCCACCTGGGTAGCATTAGGTTATGGTTACACTGTTCACTAACAGTGACCCAGCCGGACCTATTAACTCTGGTCTTCACCTGGGCCACACCTGGACATGGTGACACTCGTTCCCACCTGGGTCTCACCTGGATATTGTGAGTCGGATCCCCACCTGGTCCTCATTTGTAACTGGTGATTCTCGTTTCCACATGGACATTATGTGGACCTGGTGGCTGCAGTGTTTCTAGCTTCTCGTGTACCTCGTGACTCTGGTCCCCAGCAGGGCCTCACCGGGACCTGGTGAGTGTGGTTGCCACCTGCGCCTCACCTGGACCGGGTTATTCTGGTCTGTACCTGAGCCTAACCTGGATCTGGGGACTGTGGTCCCCACCTGGGCTTCACCTGGATTTGGGGACTCCGGTCCCCATCTGGGGCTCACCTGGCCCTGTTGTCCATGGTCCTCACCTGGGCAAAATTGGGACCCGGTGACTGTGTTCCACAACTGGACCTCACCTGGACCACATGACTCTGGTCCCCCTCTGGGTCTCACCGTTCCCTAGTGACTGTGAACCCCACTTTGGCCTGACTTGGACCTCCTGACACTTGTTGCCACCGGCGCCTGACCTCGAACTGTTGACTCTGGTTCTTTCAAGGTCCTCCCCTGTACCTGGTGATCCTGGTCCCCACCAGGGCCTCACCTGGACGTGGTGACACTTTTCACCACGGAGGACTCACCTGGACCTGCTTACTATGTTCCACTCCTGGGCCTCAAGTAGACCTGTTGACCATGTTCCCCAAGCCGGCCTCACATGGACCTGTTGCCTCTGATCCCCACCGAGGCCTCACGTGTTCCTGGTAACTCTGGTCCTCACATGGGCCTCAACTGGACCTAGTGACTCTGGTCTCCAACTGGGCTTCACCTGGATCTGGTGGCTCTGGTCCACACCTGGACCTCTCCTGGACCTGGTGACTCTCTTTCCAACATGGTCCTCACCTGGATCTGGTGACTCTGGTCCTCAGTTTGGCCTCACCTCGACCTGGTGTTTCTCGTCCCCACTTTGACCTAACTCAGAACTTCTGAATATTGCCCCACCTAAGCCGAACCCAGACCTGGCGACTCTTGTCCCCAGCTATGCCTCAATTCGACCTGATGAATCTGGTCCTCACGTGGGCCTCACATGGACCTGGGACTCAGCTGGATAGAGTGGCTCTGGTTCCCACAAGGGGCTCACCTGATACTGCTGAATGTGGTCTTATTCTATGTCTCACCAGGACGTATTGATTCTGTTCCCCATCTGGGCCTCATGGCCCTAGGGACTCTGGACCCACCTAGGCATCATTGGGACTTGGATACTCTATTCCACACCTGGACCTCACTTTGACCAGTGACCTCTGGTCCCATTCTGGGCCACAAACTAAACTGGTTACTCTGGTTCCAATCTGGGCTTCACCCATACCTGGTGACTCTGGTCACCCCTTGGGCTTCACTTGGCCCTGGTGAATCTAGTCCTTAGCTGGTCCGCACCTGGATCTGGTGACTGGACGCCACTTGGGCCTCACCTGGGCTTTGTGAATCCTGTTGCCATCTGCGCCTCCCCTGGACCTTGTGACTGTGGTCCCACCTGGACCTCACCTGGATCTGGTGGCTCTGGTTCCCATATGGGGCTCTCCTGGACCTGGTTCCTGTGGTCTCCATCTGGCCTCACCTGGAACACAATGACTCTGATCTATATTTGGACCTCTCCTGGACCTGTTGACTGTGGTCCTTACCTGGGCATCATTGGGACCTGGACACTCTCTTATATACCTGGGCCTCACCTGGACCTGGTGACTGTGGTCCCACTTGGGACTCACCTGGACGAGGTGACTGGTTCCCACAGGGACCTCACCTGGACCTGGTGACTCAGGTCCTCATATGGGCATCATGGGACCTGGTTTCTCAGTTCCACATCGGGGCCTCACCTGGACCTAGTGATTCTCTTCCCCCTCTGGGCCTCTTCCTGACGTGGTGACTCTGGTCCCCACCTGGATATCACCAGAACCGGGGGACTCTGGTCCCCCTCTGGGACTCACCCGGAGCTTGGGACACTGGTTCTCAGCTCGGCCTCAACAGGACCTGGTGAATCTACTCCTCACTTAGGCCTCGTCTGGACCTTGTGACTCTTTTCCCACCTGGCATCAATGGGAAATGGTTACTGTGTTCCCCACCTGGGCCTCACCTGGACATGATAACTTTGCTCCACACTTTGGCCTTAACTGGTCCTGATGACTCTGGTCCCCCCACCTAGGCCTCAATCTGGACCTGGTGACTATGGTCCCCACCTGGGTCTCACCTGGACCTGGTGACTCTCGTTCCCAGATGAACCACACCTGGACCTGGTGACTGTGGTGTTCCTGTAGACTCACATTTACCTGGTGACTCCGGTCCCCACTAGGGACTCACCTGGATCTGGTGACTCTGGCCTGCAGGTTGGCCTCACCTGGACCTGGTGAGTGGGGTTGTCACCTGGGGCTCACCCTGACCTGGTGACTCTGGTCCCCATCTGGATGTCACCTTGACCAGGTGAATCTGGTACCCCTCTGGGCCTCAACTAGACCTGGTGACACTGGTCTTCAACTGGGTCTCACCGAGACCTAGTGAATATGATCCCCACCTGCACCTCATCTGGACCTGGTGACTCTGGTTCTACCTGGGCATCATCGGGTCATGGTTACTCTATTCCCCACTGGGAATGACTTGATCTTGGTAACTCTGTTCCTGACTTTTGGCTCTTCTGCACCAGGTGACTCTGGCTCCACCTGGGCCTCACCTGTAACTGTTGAATCTGATCCTAAGCATGGACTCACCTGACCTGATGTCTGTGGTGCCCATGGGACCTCACCTGGTCCTCATGTCTCTGGTCTCACCTGGGCCTCACCAAGACTTGGTGTCACTCGTACCCACCTGGGTAGCATCAGGATATGGTTACACTGTTCACTAACAGTGACCCAGCCGGACCTATTAACTCTGGTCTTCACCTGGGCCACACCTGGACATGGTGACACTGGTTCCCACCTGGGTCTCACATGGACATGGTGAGTCGGATCCCCACAGGGTCCTCTCTAACTGGTGATTCTCGTTCCCACATGGACATCATGTGGACCTGGTGGCTGCAGTGTTTCTAGCTTCTCATGTACCTCGTGACTCTGGTCCCCACCAGGGCCTCACCGGGACCTGGTGAGTGTGGTTGCCACCTGCACCACACCTGGAACCGTTGATTCTGTTCTGCACCTGCGACTACCCTGGATCTGGTGACTGTGGTCCCCACCTGGGCTTCGCCCGGATTTGGGGACTCCGGTCCCCATCCGGGCCTCACCTGGCCCTGTTGACCATGGTCCTCTACTGGGCAAAATTGGGACCCGGTGACTGTGTTCCACACCTGGACCTCGCCTGGTCAACATGACTCTGGTCCCCCTCTGGGTCTCATCGTGCCCTCATGACTTTGAACCCCACTTTGGCCTGACTTGGGTCTGCTGACCCTGGTTGCCACCTGCGCCTGACCTCGAAATGTTGACTCTGGTGCTTTCAATGGCCTCCCCTGTACCTGGTGATCCTGGTCCCCACCTGGGCCTCACGTGGACGTGGTGACTCTGGTCACCACCACGGACTCACCTGGACGTGCTTACTGTGTTCCACACCTGGGCCTCAAGTAGACCTGGTGACCATGGTCCCCAAGACGGACTCACATGGACCTATTGCCTCTGATCCCCACCGGGGCCTCACGTGTACCTGGTAACTCTGGTCCTCACCTGGGCCTCATCTGGACCTAGTGACTCTGGTCCCCACCTGGGCTTCACCTGGATCTTGTGGCTCTGGTCCCCACCTGGATTTCACCTGGAACTGGTGACTCTGGTCCCCACCTGGACCTCTCCTGGACCTGGTGACTCTCTTTCCAACATGGACCTCACCTGGATCTGGTGACTCTGGTCCTCAGTTTGGCCTCACCTCGACCTGGTGTCTCTCGTCCCCACTTGGACCTAACTCAGAACTGCTGAATATTGCCCCACCTAAGCCGAACCCAGACCTGGCGACTCTTGTCCCCAGCTATGCCTCAATTCGACCTGATGAATCTGGTCCTCACGTGGGCCTCACATGGACCTGGGACTCAGCTGGATAGAGTGGCTCTGGTTTGCACAAGGGGCTCACCTGATACTGCTGAATGTGGTCTTATTCTATGTCTCACCAGGACGTAGTGATTCTGTTCCCCATCTGGGCCTCATGGCCCTAGGGACTCTGGGTCCACCTAGGCATCATTGGGACCTGGATACTCTATTCCACACCTGGACCTCACTTTGACCAGTGACCTCTGGTCCCATTCTGGGCCACAAACTAAACTGGTTACTCTGGTTCCACTCTGGGCTTCACCCATACCTGGTGACTCTGGTCACCCCTTGGGCTTCACTTGGCCCCGGTGAATCTAGTCCTTAGCTGGTCCGCACCTGGATCTGGTGACTGGACGCCACTTGGGCCTCACCTGGGCTTTGTGAATCCTGTTGCCATCTGCGCCTCCCCTGGACCTTGTGACAGTGGTCCCACCTGGACCTCACCTGGATCTGGTGGCTCTGGTTCCCATATGGGGCTCTCCTGGACCTGGGTCCTCTGGTCTCCATCTGGCCTCACATGGAACACAATGACTCTGATCCATATTTGGGCCTTTCCTGGACCTGTTTACTCTGTCCTCACCTTGGCATTATTGGGACCTGGATACACTCTTATATACCTGGGCCTAACCTGGACCTGGTGACTGTGGTCCCACCTGGCCTCAGCTGGACGGGGTGACTGGTTCCCACAGGGACCTCACCTGGACCTGGTGACTCAGGTCCTCATATGGGCATCATGGGACCTGGTTTCTCAGTTCCACTTCGGGGCCTCACCTGGAACTAGTGATTCTCGTCTCCCTCTGGACCTCACCCTGACGTGGTGACTCTGGTCACCACCTGGACATCACCAGAACCGGGTGACTCTGGTACGCCTCTGGGACTCACCCGAAGCTGGGGACACTTGTCCTCAACTGGGCCTCAACAGGACCTGGTGAATCTACTCCTCACTTAGGCCTCGTCTGGACCTTGTGACTCTTTTCCCACCTGGCATCAATGGAACATGGTTATTCTGTTCCCTACATGGGCCTCACCTGGACATGAAAACTTTGCTCCACACTTTGGCCTCAACTGGTCCTGATGAATCTGGTCCCACCACCTAGGCCTCAATCTGGACCTGGTGACTGTGGTCCCCACCTGGGTCTCACCTAGACCTGGGGACTCTCGTTCCCACATTAACCACACCTGGCCCTGTTGACTGTGGTGTTCTTGTAGACTCACATTTACCTGGTGACTCCGGTCCCCACTAGGGCCTCACCTGGATCTGGTGACTCTGGCCTGCAGGCTGGCCTCACCTGGACCTTCTGAGTGGGGTTGCCACCTGGGCCTCACCCATACCTGGTGACTCAGGTCCCCACGTGGGCCTCTTGGACCTGGTGAATCTGGTCTTTACATGGTCCTCTCCCAGACTCGGGGATTCTGGTCACCACCTGGGCCTCCCCTGGCCCTGTGAATCTCTTCCCCATCTGGGCCTCAACCAGTCCTGGTGACTTTGTTCCCCACCTGGACCTGATTGCTTTGGACTCTTTCTTGGCCTCACCTGGAACTGGTGACTCTTATCCTATCTGCGCGTGACTCAGGCCTGGTGACTCTGGTCCTCACCTGGGCAACATTGGTACCTGGTGACTCTGTTCCACACCTGAGCCTCACCTGGACATGATGACTCTGGAACCTCTCTGGGCCTCACCCTGACCTGGTGACTCTGGTCCCCATCTGGATGTCACCTGGACCAGGTGATTCTGGTACCCCTCTAGGCCTAAACAAGATCTGGTGTCTCTGGTCCTCAACTTGGCCTCGGCTGGACCTAGTGAATATGCTCCATCTTGGCCTCATTTGGACCTGGTTACTCTGGTCCCTACCTGGGCATCATGGGGACCTGGTTCCACTGCATGGCCTGCAGGTTGGCCTCACCTGGACCTGGTGACTCTGGTCCTCAGTTTGGCCTCACCTGGACCTGGTGTCTGTCGTCCCCATTTTGACCTAACTCAGAACTGCTGAATCTTGCCCCACCTAGGCCGCACCCACAACTGGTGATTTTGTCCCCAGCTATGCCTCAATTCGACCTGATGAATCTGGTCCTCACGTGGGCCTCACATGGACCTGCGACTCAGCTGGAGAGAGTGGCTCTGGTTCCCACAAGGGGCTCACCTGATACTGCTGACGGTGGTGTGTTTCTATGCCTCAACAGGACCTAGTGATTCTGTTCCCCATCTGGGCCTGCATGGCCCTAGTGACTCTGGTCCTCACCCAGGCATCACTGGGACCTGGATACTCTATACCCCACAAGAGCTTCACTTTGACCAGGGACCTCTGGTCCCATTCTGGGCCTCAAACTAAATGGTTACTCTGGTTCCCTCTCTGGGCCTCACCCGTACCTGGTGACTCTGGTCACCCCTTGGTGTTCACTTGGGCCTGGTGATTCTGGTCCTTAGCTGGTCCGCACCTGGATGTCGTCACTGGTCGCCACCCGGGCTTCACCTGGACTTGGTGAATCCTGTTGCCACGTGCACCTCACCTGGACCTTGTGACTGTGTCCTCACGTGGACCTCACCTGGATCTGGTGGCTCTGGTTCCCATATGGGGCTCTCCTGGACCTGGTTCCTGTGGTCTCCATCTGGCCTCACCTAGAACACAATGACTCTGATCCATATTTGGACCTCTCCTGGACCTGTTGACTCTGGTCCTTACCTGGGCATCATTGGGACCTGGATACTCTCTTATATACCTGGGCCTCACCTGGACCTGGTGACTGTGGTCTCACCTGTGCCTCACCTGGGCGAGGCGACTGGTTCCCACAGGGACCTCACCTGGACCTGGTGACTCATGTCCTCATATGGGCATCATGGGACCTGGTTTCTCAGTTCCACATCGGGGCCTCACCTAGACCTAGTGATTCTCGTCCCCCTCTGGGACTCTTCCTGACATGCTGACTCTGGTTCCCACCTGGATATCACCAGAACCGGGGGACTCTGGTCCCCCTCTGGGACTCACCCGGAGTTGGGGACACTTGTCCTCAGCTGGGCCTCAACAGGACCTGGTGAATCTACTCCTCACTTAGACCTCGTCTGACCTTGTGACTCTTTTCCCACCTGGAATCAATGGGACATGGTTACTGTGTTCCCCACATGGGCCTCACCTGGACATGATAACTTTGCTCCACACTTTGGGCTCAACTGGTCCTGATGACTCTGGTCCCCCCACCTAGGCCTCAATCTGGACCTGGTGACTGTGGTCCCCCCCTGGGTCTCACCTGGACATGGTGACTCTCGTTCCCACATGAACCAAACCTGGACCTGGTGACTGTGGTGTTCTTGTAGACTCACATTTACCTGGTGCCTCGTGTCCCCACTAGGACCTCAACTGGATCTGTTGACTCTGGCCTGCAGGTTCGCCTCACTTGGACCTGGTGAGTGGGGTTGCCACCTGGGCCTCACCGAAACCTGGTGACTCAGGTCCCCACGTGGGCCTCTTGGACCTGTTAATCTGGTGCTTACCTGGTCCTCTCCCAGACCCGGGTACTCTGGTCCCCAACTGGGCCTCACCTGGACCTGGTGATTGTGGTCCCCATCTGGGCCTCACCCAGTCCTGGTGACTTTGTTCCCCACCTGGACCTGATTGCTGTGTACTCCTTCTAGGCCTAACCTGGAACCGGTGTCTCTGATCCTATCTGCGCCTCACCCAGACCTGGTGACTCTGGTCCTCACCTGGGCATCATTGGTACCTGGTGACTCTGTTCCGCACCTGAGCCTCACCTGGACATGATGACTCTGGAACCTCTCTGTGCATCACCCTGACCTGGTAATTCTGGTCCCCATCTGGATTTCACCTGGACCAGGTGATTCTGGTACCCCTCTAGGCCTCATCGAGTTCTGGTGACTCTGGTCCTCAACTGGTCCTCACCTGGACCTAGTGAATATGCTCCATCTGGGCCTCATTTGGACCTGGTGACTCTGGTCCCTACCTGGGCATCATCGGGACATGGTTCCACTGCATGGCCTGCAGGTTGGCGTCACCTGGACCTGGTAAATCTGGTCCCTACCTGGGCATCAACGGGACATTGTTTCTCTGCATGGCATGCAGGTTGGCCTCACCTGGACCCGGTAAGTCTATTCCCTATATGGGCATCATTGGGACATGGTTCCTCTGCATGGCCTGCATGTTGGCTTCACCTGGACATGGTTAGTGGGGTTTTCACCAGTGCCTCAAGCATACCTGGTGACACAGGTCCCCACGTACTCATCACTTGGACCTGGTGAATCTGCCCCTTACCTGGTCCTCACCCGGAACTGGTAAGTCTGGTCACTACCTGGGAATCACCTGGGCCTGGTTAATCTGGTCCCCATCTGGGCCTCACCCAGTCCTGGTGACTTTGTTCCCCATCTGGGCCTGATTGCTGTGGACTCCTTCTTGGCATCACCTGGAACTGGTGACTCTGATCCTAACTGGGCCTCACCCAGAACTGGTGACTCTGGTACTCACCTGTGGTCCATTATGACATGGATACTCTGTTCCAACCTGAGCCTCACCTGGATATGATGACTCTGGATCCCCTCTGGGCCTCAGCCTGACATGGTGACCCTGGTCCCCATCTGGATGTCACCTAGACCAGGTGAAACTGGTACCCCTCTAGGCCTCAACTTGACCTGGTGACTCTGGTCCTCAACTGGGCCTCACCGGGACCTAGTGAACATGCTCCCCACCTGCGCCTCATCTGGACCTGGTGACTCTGGTCCCTACCTGGGCATCATCGGGACATGGTTGTTTTGCATGGCCTGAAGTTTGCCCTAACCTGGACCTGGTGTGTGGGGTTGCCACCTGGGTCTCACCCATACCTGGTGACTCAGGTCCCAACGTGAGACTCTTGGACCTGGTGAATCTGGTCCTTACCTGTTCCTCTCCCAGATTCGGGGACTCTGGACACCACCTGGGCTCACCTGGACCTGGTGGATCTGGTCCCATCTGGGCCTCACCCAGTCCAGGTGAATTTGTTCCCCACCTGTTCCTGATTGCTTTGGACTGTTTCTTGGCCTCACCTGGAACTTGTGTCTCTGATCCTATCTGCGCTTCACCCAGACCTGTTGACTCTGGTCCTCACCTGGGAATCATTGGTACCTGGTGACTCTGTTCCACACCTGAGCCTCACCTGCACATGTTGACTCTGGAACCACTCTGGGCCTCACCCTGACCTGGTGACTCTGGTCCCCAACTGGATGTCACCAAGACCAGGTGATTCTGGTACCTCTCTAGGCCTCAACCTGATCTGGTGACTCTGGTCCTCAACTGGGCCTCACCGGGACCTAGTGAATATGCTCCCCACCTGCGCCTCATCGGGACTTGGAGACTCTGGTCCGTACCTGGGCATCATCGGGACATGGTTCCATTGCATGGCCTGCAGGTTGGCCTCACCTGGACCTGATAAATCTGATTCCTACCTGGGCATCATCGGGACATGGTTCCATTGCATGGCCTGCAGGTTGGCCTCACCTGGACCTGGTAAATCTGGTTCCTACCTGGGCATCATCAGGACATGTTCCACTGCATGGCCTGCAGGTTGGCCTCACCTGGACCTGAGAACTCTAGTCCCTACCTCGGCATCATCGGGACATGTTTCCTCTGCATGGCCTGCAGGTTGGCCTCACCTGCACCTGGTGAGAGGGGTTGTCATTTGGGCCTCACACATGCCTGGTGACACAGGGCCCCACGTGGGCCTCACTTGGACCTGGTGAATCTGGTCCTTACCTGGTCCTCACCCGGAACTCGTAACTCTGTTCACCACCTGGGAATCACCTGGACCTTGTGAATCTGGTCCCCATCTGGGCCTCACCCAGTCCTCGGGACTTTGTACCCCACCTGGACCTGATTGCTGTGGACTCTTTCTTGGCCTCACCTGGAACTGGTGACTCTGATCCTATCTGCGGGTCACCCAGACCTGGTGACTCTGGTCCTCACCTGGGCATCATTGGTATCTGGTGACTCTGTTCCACACCTGAGCCTCACCTGGACATGATGACTCTGGAACCTTTCTGGGCCTCACCCTGACATGGTGACTCTGGTCCCCATCTGGATGTCACCTGGACCGGGTATTTCTGGTACCCCTCTAGGCCTCAACCAGATCTGGTGACTCTGGTCCTCAACTGGGCCTCACTGGGATCTAGTGATCATGCTCCCCACCTGCGCCCCATCTGGACCTGGTGACTCTGGTTCTACCTGGGCATCATCGGGACATGGTTACTCTATTCCCCTCTCGGACTGACCTGATCCTGGTAACTCTGGTCCGGACTTTGGCCTCTTCTGTACCAAGTGACTCTGGCTCCACCTGGGCCAGACCTGTAACTGGTGACTCTGATCCTAAGCATGGCCTCACCTGACCTGGTGACTGTGGTTCCCATCGGGACCTCACCTGGACCTCAGGTATCTGGTCCCACCTGGGCCTCACCAGGACCTGGTGTCTCTGGTACCCACCTGGGTAGCATCAGGATATGGTTACACTGTACACTAACATTGACCCAGCCGGACCTATCAACTCTGGTCTTCACCTGGGGCACTCCTGGACATGGTGACACTGGTTCCCACCTGGGTCTCACCTGGACATGATGAGTCCGAAACCCACCTGGGCCTCACCTGTAACTGGTGATTCTCGTTCCCACATGGACATCATGTGGACCTGGTGGCTGCAGTGTTTTAGCTTCTCATGTACCTCGTGACTCTGGTCCCCACCAGGGCCTCACCGGGACCTGGAGAGTGTGGTTGCCACCTGCACCTCACCTGGACCTGGTGATTCTGGTCTGCACCTGAGACAAACATGGAGCTACTGACTGTGGTCCCCACCTTGGCTTCACCTGGATTTGGGGACTCCAGTCCCCATCTGGGCCTCACCTGGCCCTGTTGAACCAGGTCCTCAACTGGGCAAAATTGGGACCCAGAGACTGTGTTCCACAACTGGACCTCACCTGGACCAGGTGACTCTGGTCCCTCTCTGGGTCTCACCGTGCCCTAGTGACTGTGAACCCCACTTTGGCCTGACTTGGGCCTGCTGACCCTGGTTGCCACCTGCGCCTGACCTCGAACTGTTGACTCTGGTACTTTCAAGGGCCTCCACTGTACCTGGTGATCCTGGTCCCCACTTGCGCCTCACCTGGACGTGGTGACTCTTGTCTCCACCGGGGACTCACCTGGACCTGGTCACTGTGTTCCACAACGGGGCCTCAAGTAGAGCTGTTGATCATGGTCCCCAAGCTGGCCCAACATGGACCTCTTGCCTCTGATCCCCGCCGGGGAATCACGTGTACGAGGTAACTCTGGTCCTCACCTGGGTCTCATCTGGACCTAGTGACTCTGTGCCAACCTGGGCTTCACCTGGATCTGGTGACTCTGGTCCCCACCTGGACTTCACCGGGATCTGGTGACTCTGGTCCCCTTCTGGACCTCTCCTGGACATGATGACTCTCTTTCCAACATGGACCTCACCTGGATCTGGTGACCCTGGTACTCAGTTTGGCCTCACCTGGACCTGGTGTCTCTCGTCCCCACTTTGACCTAACTCAGAACTGCTGAATCTTGCCCCACCTAGGCCGCACCCAGACCTGGTGACTCTTGTCCCCAGCTATGCCTCAATTCGACCTGATGAATATTGTCCTCACGTGGGCCTCACATGGACCTGGGACTCAGCTGGATTGAGTGGCTCTGGTTCCCACAAGGGGCTCACCTGAAACTGCTGACTGTGGTCTTATTCTATGCCTCACCAGGACCTAGTGATTCTGTTCCCCATCTGGGTCTGCATGGCCTTAGTGACTCTGGTCCTCACCCAGGCATCATTGGGACCTGGATACTCTATTCCACACCTAGACCTCACTTTGACCAGGGACCGCTGGTCCCATTCTGGGCCTCAAACTAAACTGGTTACTCTGGTTCCCCCTCTGAACCTCACCCTTACCTGGTGACTCTGGTCACCACTTAGGCTTCACCTGGACCTGGTGAATCTGGTCCTTAGCAGGTCCGCACCTGGATGGTGACTGGTCGCCAACTGGGCCTCACCTGGACTTGGTGAATCCTGTTGCCACCTGCGCCTCACCTGGTCCTTGTAACTGTGGTCCCACCTGACCATCACCTGGATCTGGTTGCTCTGGTTCCCATATGGGGTTCCCCTGGACCTGGTTCCTGTGGTCTCCATCTGGCCTCACCTGGATCACAATGACTCTGATTCATATTTGGGCCTCTCCTGGGCCTGTTGACTCTGGTCCTTACCTGGGCATCATTGGGACATGGATACTCTCTTATATACTTGGGCCTCACCTGGACCTGGTGACTGTGGTCCCACCTGGGCCTCACCTGGACGAGGTGACGGGTTCCCACAGGGACCTCACCTGGACCTGTTGACTCAGGTCCTCATATGGGCATCATGGGACCTTTTTTCTCAGTTCCACATCGGGGCCTCACCTGGACCTAGTGACTCTTGTCCCCCTCTGGGCGTCACCCTGACGTTGTGACTCTGGTCCCATCTGGATATCACCAGAACCGGGTGACTCTGGTCCCCCTCTGGGACTAACCCAGAGCTGGGGACACTGGTCCTCAACTGGATCTCAACAGTACCTGTTGAATCTATTCCTCACTTAGGTCCCGTCTGAACCTTGTGACTCTTATCCCACCTGGTATCAACGGGACATGGTTACTCTATTCCCCAACTGGGCCTCACCTAGACATGATAACTTTGCTCCACACTTTTGCCTCAACTGGTCCTGATGACTCTGGTCCCCCAACCTAGGCCTCAATCTGGACCCGGTGACTGTGGTCCCCACCTGGATCTCACCTGGACCTGGTGACTCTCGTTCCCACATGAACCACACCTGGACCTGGTGACTGTGTTGTTCTTGTAGACTCACATTTACCTGGTGACTCTGGTCCCCACTAGGGCCTCACCTGGATCTGGTGACTCTGGCCTGCAGGTTGGCCTCACCTGGACCTGGTGAGTGGGGCTGCCACCTGGGCCTCACCCATACCTGGTGACTCAGGTCCTCACGTGGGCCTCACTTGGACCTGGTGAATCTGTTCCTTACCTGGTCCTCTGCCAGACCCGGGGACTCTGGTCACCACCTCGACCTCACCTGGACCTGGTGAATCTGGTGCCCATCTAGGCCTCAGCGAGTCATGGTGACTTTGTTCACCACCTGGACCTGATTGCTGTGGACACTTTCTTGGCCTCACCTGGAACTGGTGACTCTAATCTATCTGCGCATCACGCAGATCTGGTGACTCTGGTCCTCACCTGGGCATCATTGGTACCTGGTGACTCTGTTCCACAGCTGAGCCTCACCTGGACATAATGACTCTGGAACCTCTCTGGGCCTCACCCTGACCTGGTGACTCTTGTCCCCATCTGGATGTCACCTGGACCAGGGGATTCTGGTACCCCTCTAGGCCTCAACCAGATCTGGTGACTCTGGTCCTCAACTCGGCCTCACCTGGACCTAGTGAATATGCTCCATCTGGGCCTCATTTGGACCTGGTGACTCTGGTCCCTACCTGGGCGTCATCGGGACATGGTTCCACACATGGCCTGCAGGTTGGCATCACCTGGAACTCGTAACTCTAGTCCCTACCTGCGCATCACGGGGACATGTTTCCTCTGCATGGCCTGCAGGTTGGCATCAACTGGACCTGGTGAGTGGAGTTGTCACCTGTGCCTCACCCATACCTGGTGACACAGGTCCCCACGTGGGCCTCACTTGGAACTGGGGAATCTGGTCCTTACCTTGTTCTCACCCGGAACTCGTAACTCTGGTAACCACCTGGGAATCACCTGGGCCTGGTGTTTCTGGTCCCCATCTGGGAGTCATCCAGTCCTGGTGACATTGTTCCCCACCTGGACCTGATTCCTGTGGACTCTTTCTTGGCCTCACCTGGAACTGGTGATTCTGATCCTAACTGGGCCCCACCCAGATCTGGTGACTCTGGTCCTCACCTGTGGACCATTATGACCTGGATACTCTGCTTCCCACGTGAGCCTCACCTGGATTTGATGACTCTGGATCCCCTATGGGCCTCAGACTGACATGGTGACTCTGGTCCCCATCTGGATGTCACCTAGACCAGGTGAATCTGGTACCCCTCTAGCCCTCAACTAGACCTGGTGACTCTGGTCCTCAAATTGGCCTAACCGGGACCTAGTGAATATGCTCCCCACCTGCACCTCATCTGGACCTGGTAACTCTGGTTCTACCTGGGCATCATCGGGACATGGTTACTTTATTCCACACAGGGATACCTGATCCTGATAACTCTGGTCCTGTTTGGCCTCTTCTGTACCAGGTGACTCTGGCTCCACTGGGGCCTCAACTGTAACTGGTGACTCTGATCCTAAGTATGGCCTCACCAGACCTGGTGACTGTGGTTCCCATCGGGACCTCACCTGGACCTCGTGTCTCTGGTCCCACCTGGGCCACACCAGGACATGGTATCTCCGGTACCCACCTGGGTAGCATCAGGATATGGTTACACTGTTCACTAATAGTGACCCAGCCAGACCTCTTAACTCCGGTCTTCACCTGGGCCACACCTGGACATGGTGACACTGGTTCCAACCTGGGTCTCACCTGGACATGGTGAGTCGGATCCCCACCTGGTCCTCACCTGTAACTGGTGATTCGCATTCCAGCATGGGTATCATGTTCACCTGGTGGCTGCAGTGTTTCTAGTTTCTCATGTACCTCGTGACTCTGGTCCCCACCAGGGCTTCACCGGGACCTGGTGAGTGTGGTTGCCACCTGCACCTCACCTGTACCTGGTGATTCTGGTCTGCACCTGAGACTACCCTGGATCTGGTGACAGTGGTCCCCACCTTGGCTTCACCTGTATTTGGGGACTCCGATCCCCATCTGTGTCTCACCTGGCCCTGTTGACCATGGTCCTCAACTGGGTAAAATTGGGACCCGGTGACTGTGTTCCACAACTGGACCTCACCTGGACCATGTGACTCTGGTCCCCCTATGGGTCTGACCGTGCCCTAGTGACTGTGAACCCGCTTTGGCCTGACTTGGAACTAATGACCCTGGTGGAAACCTGCGCCTGACCTCGAACTGTTCACTCTGGTTCTTTCAAGGGCCTCCCCTGGACCTGGTGAACCTGGTCCCCAACTGGGCCTCACCTGGACGTGGTGACACTTGTCACAACCAGAGACTCACCTGGACCTGTTTACGGTGTTCCACAAGTGGGCCTCAAGTAGATCTGTTGACCATAGTCCCCAAGCTGGCCTCACATGGACCTGTTGCCTCTGATCCCCACCGGGGCCTCACTTGTACCTGGTAACTCTGGTCCTCACCTGGGCCTCATCTGGACCTAGTGAGTCTGGTCCCCACCTGGGGTTCACCTGGATCGGGTGACTCTGGTCCCCACCTGGACCTCTCTTGTACCTGGTGACTCTCTTTCCAACATGGACCTCACCTGGATCTGGTGACTCTGGTCCTCCGTTTGGCCTCACCTGGACCTGGTGTCTCTCATTCCCACTTGACCTCACTCAGAACTGCTGAATCTTGCCCCACCTAGTCCCCACCCAGACCTGGTGACTCTTGTCCCTAGCTATGCCTCAATTAGACCTGATGAATCTGCTCCTCACGTGGGTCTCACATGGACCTGGGACTCAGCTGGATAGAGTGGCTCTGGTACCCACAATGGGCTCACCTGTTATTGCTGACTGTGGTCTTATTCTGTGCCTCACCAGGACCTAGTGATTCTGTTCCCCATCTGGGCCTGCATGGCGCGAGTGACTCTGGTCCTCAACCAGGCATCATTGCGACCTGGATACTCTATTCCACATCTGGGCCTCACTTTGACCAGGGACCTCTGGTCCCAATCTGGGCCCCAAACTCAACTGGTTACTCTGGTTCCCCCTCTGGGCCTCACCCTTACCTGGTGACTCTGGTCACCCATTGGGCTTCACTTTGGCCTGGTGAATCTGGTCCTTAGCTGGTCCGCACCTGGATCTGGTGACTGGTCGCCACCTCGGCTTCACTTGGATTTGGTAAATCCTGTTGCCACCTGCGCCTCACCTGGACCTTGTGACTGTGGTCCCACCTGGACCTCACCTGGATCTGGTGGGTCTGGTTCCCATATGGGGCTCTCCTGGACCTGGTTCCTGTGGTCTCCATCTGGCCTCACCTGGAACACAATGACTCTGATCCATATTTGGGCCTCTCCTGGACCTGTTGACTCTGGTCCTTACCTGGGCATCACTGGGACCTGGATACTCTCTTATATACCTGGGCCTCACCTAGACCTGTTGACTGTGGTCCCACCTGGGCCTCAACAGGACGAGGTGACTGGTTCCCACAGGGACCTCACCTGGACCTGGTGACTCAGGTCCTCATATGGGCATCATGGGACCTGGTTTCTCAGTTCCACATCGGGGCCTCAAGTGGACCTAGTGATTCTCGTCCGACTCTGGGTCTCACCCTGACGTGGTGACTCTGGTCCCCACCTGGATATCACCAGAACCGGGTGACGCTGGTCCCCCTCTGGGACTCACCCGGAGCTGGGGACTCTGGTCCTCAACTGGGCCTAAAGAGGACATGGTTAATCTACTCCTCACTTAGGCCTCGTCTGGACCTTGTGAGTCTTTACCCACCTGGCATCAATGGGACATGGCTACTCTGTTCCCCACATGGGCCTCACCTGGACATGATAACTTTGCTCCACACTTTGGCCTCAACTGGTCCTGATGACTCTGGTCCCCCGACCTAGGCGTCAATCTGGACCTGATTGCTGTGGACTCCTTCTTAGCCTCAACTGGAACTGGTGACTCTGATCCAGATTGAGGATCCCCAATCTGGGCCTCACCTTGCCCTGTCAACCATGGTCTTCAACTTGCAAAATTGGGACCCGGTGACTGTGTTCCACCCCTGGACCTCACCTGGACCAGGTGACTCTGGTCCCCCTCTGGGTCTCAACGTGCCCTAGTGACTGTGAACCCCACTTTGGCCTGACTTGGACCTCCTGACCCTGGTTGACACCTGCGCCTGACCTCGAACTGTTGACTCTGGTTCATTTAAGGGCTTCCCCTGTACCTGGTGATCCTGGTCCCCCCTGGGACTCACCTGGACGTGGTGACTCTTGTCACCACCGGGGAATCACCTGGACCTGGTTACTGTGTACCACACCTTGGCCTCAAGTAGACCTGTTGACCATGGTACCGAAGCCGGCCTCATATGGACCTGTTTCCTCTGATTACCACCGGGGCATCACGTGTATCTGGTAACACTGGTCCTCACTTGGGCCTCATCTGGACCTAGTGATCTGGTCCCCACCTTGGCTTCACCTGGATCTGGTGACTCTAGTCCTCAACTGGGCCTCACGTGGACCTATTGAATATTCTCCATCTGGGCCTCATTTGGACCTGGTGACTCTCTTCCCTACCTGGGCATCATCGGGACTTGGTTCCACTGCATGGCCTTTAGGTTGGCCGCACCTGGACCTAGTAACTGTGGTTCTACCTGGGCATCATCGAGACACTCTTCCTCTGCATTGCCTGCAGGGTGGCCTCACCTGGACGTGGTGAGTGGGGATGCAACTTGGGCCTCACCCATACCTGGTGACCCAGGTGCCCACGTGGGACTCACTTGGACCTGGTGAATCTGGTCCTTACCTGGTCCTAACCCAGTCCTGGTGGTTTTGTTCCCCACCTGGACCTGATTGCTGTGGACTCCTTCTTGGCCTCACCTGGAAGTGGTGACTCTGATCGTAGCTGGGCCTCACCCAGATCTGGTGACTCTGGTCCTCACCTGTGAACCATTATGACCTGGATACTCTGTTCCACACCTGAGCCTCACCTGGACATGATGACTCTGGATCCACTCTGGGCCTCACCATGACATGGAGACTCTGGTCCCCATCTGGATATCAGCAGAACCGGGTGACTCTGTTCCCCCTCTGGAACTAACCCAGAGCTGGGGACACTGGTCCTCAACTGGATCTCAACAGTACCTGTTGAATCTACTCCTCACTTAGGTCTCGTCTGAACCTTGTGACTCTTTTCCCACCTGGCATCAACGGGACATGGTTACTCTGTTCCCCACCTGGGCCTCACCTAGACATGATAACTTTCCTCCACACTTTGGCCTCAACAGGTCCTGATGACTCTGGTCCCCCCACCTAGGCCTCAATCTGGACCCGGTGACTGTGGTCCCTCCCTGGGGCTCACCTGGACCTGGTGACTATCGTTCCCACATGAACTACACCTGGACCTGGTCCTTGTGGTGTTCTTGTAGACTCACATTTACCTGGTGACTCCGATCCCCACTAGGGCCTCACCTGGATCTGGTGACACTGGCCTGCAGGTTGGCCTCACCTAGACCTGGTGAGTGGGGTTGCCATGTGGGCCGCACCCATACCTGGTGACTCAGGTCCTCACGTGGGCCTCACTTGGACCTGGTGAATCTGGTCCTTACCTGGTCCTCTGCCAGACCCGGGGACTCTGGTCACCACCTTGACCTCACCTGGACCTGGTGAATCTGGTCCCCTCTGGGCCTCAACGAGTCATGGTGACTTTGTTCACCACCTGGACCTGATTGCTGTGGACACTTTCTTGGCCTCACCTGGAACTGGTGACTCTAATCTATCAGCGCATCACCCAGATCTGGTGACTCTGGTCCTCACCTGGGCATCATTGGTACCTGGTGACTCTGTTCCACAGGCTGACCCTCACCTGGAGTTAATGACTCTGGAACCTCTCTGGGCCTCACCCTGACCTGGTGACTCTCGTCCCCACAGGATGTCACCTGGACCAGGGGATTCTGGTACCCTTCTAGGCCTCAACCAGATCTGGTGACTCTGGTCCTCAACTCGGCCTCACCTGGACGTAGTGAATATGCTCCATCGGGGCCTCATTTGGACCTGGTGACTCTGGTCCCTACCTGGGCATCATCGGGACATGGTTCCACTGCATTGCATGCAGGTTGGCCTCACCTGGACCTCGTAACTCTGGTCCCTACATGGCCATCATCGGGACACGGTTCCTCTGCATGGCCTTCAGGTTGGCCTCCCCTGGACCTGGTGAGTGAGGTTGCCACCTGGGTCTCCCCATACCTGGTGACACAGGTCCCACGTGGGCTTCACTTGGACCTGGTGAATCTGGTCCTTACCTGGTCCTCACCCAGAACTGGTAACCCTTGTCACCACCTGGGAATCACCTGGACCTGTTAAATCTGGTCCCCATCTGGGCCTCACCCAGTCCTGGTGACTTTGTTCCCCACCTGGACCTGATTGCTGTGGACTAATAATTGGCCTCACCTGGAACTGGTGACTCTGATCCTATCTGAGCGTCACCCAGACCTGGTGACTCTGGTCCTCACCTGGGCATCATTGGTACCTGGAGACTCTGATCCACACCTGAGCCTCACCTGGACATGATGACACTGGAACCCCTCTGGGCCTCACCCTGACCTCGTGACCCTGGTCCCCATCTGGATGTCACCTGGGCCTGGTGATTCTTGTACCCCTCTAGGGCTCAACCAGATCTGGTGACTCTGGTCCTCAACTGAGCCTCACATGGACCTAGTGAATATGCTCCATCTGGGCCTCATGTGGACCTGGTGACTCTGGTCCCTACCTGGGCATCATCGGGACATGGTTCCACTGCATGGCCTGCAGGTTGACCTCACCTGGACCTGGTAACTCTGGTCCCTACCTGGGCATCATCGGGACACGCTTTCTCTGCATTGCCTGCAGGTTGGCCTCACCTGGACCTGGTGAGTGTGCTTGCCACCTGGGCCTCACTCATACCTGGTGACAAAGGCCCCACGTGGGCCTCACTTGGACCTGGTGAATCTGGTCCTTACCTGGTCCTCACCCGGAACTGCTAACTCTGGTCACCACCTGGGAATCACCTGGGTCTGGTGAATCTGGTCCCCATCTGGGCCTCACCCAGGCTTGGTTACTTTGCTCCCCACCTGGACCTGATTGCTGTGGACTCCTACTTGGCCTCACCTGGAACTGCTGACTCTGATCCTTACTGGGCCTCACCCAGATCTGGTGACTCTGGTCCTCACCTGTGGATCATTATGACCTGGATACTCTGTTCCACACCTGAGCCTCACCTGGACATGATGACTCTGGATCCCCTCTGGGCCTCACCCTGACATGGTGAGTCTGGTCCCCATCTGGATGTCACCTAGACCAGGGGAATCTGGTACGCCTCTAGGCCTCAACTTGACCTGGTGACTCTGGTCCTCAACTGGGCCTCACCGGGACATAGTGATTATGCTCCCCAACTGCGCCTCATCTGGACCTGGCGAATCTGTTTCTTCCTGGGAATCATTGGGACATGGTTACTCGATTCCCCACTGGGACTGCCCTGATCCTTGTAACTTTGGTCCTGACTTTGGCCTCTTCTATATCAGGTGACTCTGGCTCCACCTGGGTCTCACCTGTAACTGGTGACTCTGATTCTAAGCATGGCCTCACCTGACATGGTGACTGTGGTTCCCATCGGGACCTTAACTGGACCTTAGGTCTCTGGTCCCATCTCGGGGTCACCAGGACCTGGTGTCTCTGGTACCCACCTGTGTAGCATCAGGATATCGTTACACTGTTCACTAACAGTGACCCAGCCGGACATATTAACTCTAGTCTTCACCTTGGCCACACCTGGTCATGGTGAGACTGGCTCCCACCTGGGTCTCACCTGGACATGGTGAGTCGGATCCCCACCTGGTCCTCACCTGTAACTGGTGATTCTCGTTCCCACATGGACATCATGTGGACCTGGTGGCTGCAGTGTTTCTAGGTTTGCATGTACCTCGTGACTCTGGTCCTCACCAGGCCCCACCGGTTCCTGGTGAGTGTGGTTGCCACCTGCACCTCACCTGGACCTGGTGATTCTGGTCTGCACCTGAGACTACCCTGGATCTGGTGACTGTGGTCCCCACCTGGGCTTCGCCAGGATTTGGGGACTCTGGTCCCCATCTTGGCCTCACCTGGCCCTGTTGACCATGGTCCTCAACTGGGCAAAATTGGGACCCGGTGACGGTGTTCCACAACTGGACCTCACCTGGACCAGATGACTCTGGTCCCCGTCTGGGTCTCACCGTGCCCTAGTGACTGTGAACCTCACTTTGGCCTGACTTGGACCTGCTGACCCTGGTTGCAACCTGCGCCTGAACTCGAACTGTTGTCTCTCGTTCTTTCAAGGGCCTCCCTTTTACCTGGTGATCCTGGTCCCCACCTGGAGCTCACCTGGATGTGGTGACTCTTCTCACCACCGGGGACTCACCAGGACCTGGTTACTGTGTTCCACACCTGGGCCTCAAGTACACCTGTTGACCATGTCCCCAAGCCGGCCTCACATGGACCTGTTGCCTCTGATCCCAATCGGGGTCTCACGTGTACCATGTAACTCTGGTCCTCACCTGGGCCTCATCTGGACCTAGTGACTCTTCTCCCCACCTGGGCTTCACCTAGATCTGGTGACTCTGGTCCCCATCTGAGCCTCACCCAGTCCTGGTGACTTTGTTCCCCACCTGGACCTGATTGCTGTGGACTCTCTATCGGACCTTGTGACTCTTTTCCCAACTGGCATCAATGGGACATGGTTACTCTGTTCCCCACCTAGGTCTCAACTGGACATGATAACTTTGCTCAACACTTTGGCCTCAACTGCTCCTGATGAATCTGGTCCCTCCACCTAGGCCTCAATCTGGACCTGGTGACTGTGGTCCCCACCTGGGTCTCACCTGTACCTGGTGACTCTCGTTCACACATGAACCACACCAGGACCTGGTGACTGTGGTGTTCTTGTAGACTCACATTTACCTGGTGACTCCGGTCCCCACTAGGGAGTCACCTGGATCTGGTGACTCTGGCATGGAGGTTGGCCTCTCCTGGACCTTGTGAGTGGGATGGCCACCTGGGCCTCACCCATACCTGGTGACTCAGGTCCCACCGTGGGCCTCTTGGACCTGGTAAATCTGGTCCTTACCTCGTCCTCTCCCAGACCCGGGAACTCTGGTCACCACCTGGGCCTCACCTGGACCTGGCGAATCTGGTCCCCATCTGAGCCTCACCCAGTCCTGGGGACTTTGTTACCCACCTGGACCTGATTGCTGTGGACACTTTCTTTGCCTCACCTAGATCTGGTGACTCTGATCCTACCTGCGCATCACCCTATCTGGTGACTCTGGTCCTCACCTTGGCATCATAGGTACCTGGTGACTCTGTTCCACACCTGAGCCTCACCTGGACATGATGACTGGGGATCCTCTCTGGGCCTCCCTCTGACCTGGTGACTCTGGTCCCCATCTGGATGTCACCTGGACCAGGTGATTCTGGTACCCCTCTAGGCCTCAACCAGATCTGGTGACTCTGGTCCCACTTGGCCCTCACCAGGACCTGGTGTCTCTGGTACCCACCTGGTTAGCATCAGGATATGGTACTCTGTTAACTAACAGTGACCCAGCGGGAACTATTAACTCTGGTCTTCAACTGGGCCACACCTGGACATGGTGACACTTGTTTCCACCTGTGTCTCACCTGGACATGGGGAGTGGGATCGCCACCTGGTCCTCAACTGTAACTGGTGATTCTCGTTCCCACGTGGACATCATGTGGACCTGGTGGCTGCAGTGTTTCTAGCTTATCGTGTACCTCGTCTCTCTGGTCCCCACCAGGGCCTCACCAGGACCTGGTGAGTGTGGTTTCCACCTGCACCTCACCTGGACCTGGTGATTCTGATCTGCACCTGAGACTACCCTGGATCTGGTGACTGTGTTCCCCACCTGGGCTTCACCTGGATTTGGAGACTCCGGTCACCATCTGGGCCTCACCTGCCCCTGTTTACCATGGTCCTCAACTGGGCAAAATTGGGACCCGGTGACTGTGTTCCACAACTGAACCTCACCAGAACCAGGTGACTCTAGTCCCCCTCTGGGTCTCACCGTGCCCTAGTGACTGTGAACCCCACTTTGGCCTGACTTGGACCTGCTGACCCTGGTTACCACCTGCTCCTGACCTCGAAGTGTTGACTCTGGTTCTTTCAATGGCCTCCCGTGTACCTGGTGGTCCTGGTCCCCACGTGGGCCTCACCTGGACGTGGTGACTCTTGTCACCCCCGGGGACTTCCTGGACCTGCTTACTGTGTTCCACACCTGGGCCTCAAGTAGACCAGTTGACCATGGTCCCCAAGCCGGCCTCACATGGACCTGTTGCTTCTGATCCCCACCGGGGCCTCACGTGTACCTAGTAACTCTGGTCCTCACCTGGGCCTCATCTTGACCTATTGATTTTGGTCCCCACTTTTGCTTCACCTGGATCTGGTGACTCTGGTCCCCACCTCGACTTCACCTGGATCTGGTGATTCTGGTCCCCATCTGGACATCTCCTGGACCTGGTGACTCTCTTTGAACATGGACCTCACCTGGATCTGGTGACTCTGGTCCCCACCTGGACCTCACCTGCAACTGGTGACTCTGGCCCGCAGGTTGGCCTCACCTGGACCTGGGGAGTGGGGTTGCCACCTAGGTCTCACACATAGCTGGTGACTCAGGTCCCCACGTGGGCCTCATTTGGACCTGTTGAATCTGGTCCTTAGCTGGTCCTCTCCCAGACCCGGGGACTCTGGTCACCACCTGGACTTCACCTGGTTCTAGTGACTGTGGTCCCAACCTGGACCTCTCCTGGACCTGGTGACTCTCTTTCCAACATGGACCTCACCTGGATCTGGTGACTCTGGTCCTCACTTTGGCCTCACCTGGACCTGGTGTCTCTCGTCCCCACTTGGACCTAACTCAGAACTGCTGATTCTTTCCCCACCTAGGCCGCACACAGACCTGGTGACTCTTGTCCCCAGCTATGCCTCAATTAGACCTGATGAATCCGGTCCTCACATGGGCTTCACATGGACCTGGGACTCAGCTGGATACAGTGGCTCTGGTTCGCACAAGGGGCTCACCTGATACTGGTGACTGTGGTCTTATTCTATGAATCACCAGGACCTAGTGATTCTGTTCCCCATCTAGGCATGCATGGCCCTAGTGACTCTGGTCCTCACCCAGGCATCATTCGGAACTGGATACTCTATTCCACTCCTGGGCCTCTCTTTCACTAGGGTGCTTTGGTCCCATTCTGGGCCTCAAACTAAACTGTTTACACTGTTTTCCCCTCTGGACCTCACCCTTACCTGGTGACACTGGTCACCCCTTGGGCTTCACCTGGGCCTGGTGATTCTGGTCCTTAGCTGGTCCGCACCTGGATCTGGTGACTGGTCGCCACCTGGGTCTCACCTGGACTTGGTGAATCATGTTGCCACCTGCGCCTCACCTGGACCTTGTGACTGTGGTCCCACCTGGACTTCACCTGGATCTGGTGGCTCTGGTTCCCATATGGGGCTCTCCTGGACCTGGTTCCTGTGTTCTCCATCTGGCCTCACCTGGAACACAATGACTCTGATCCATATTTGGGCCTCTCCTGGAACTGTTGACTCTGGTCCTTACCTGGTCATCATTGGGACCTGGATACTCTCTTATATACCTGGGACTTACCTGGCCCTGGTGACTGTGGTCCCACCTGGGCCTCACCTTGACGAGGTGACTGGTTCCCACAGGGACCTCACCTGGACCTGGTGACTCAGGTCCTCATTTGGGCATTATGGGACCTTTTTTCTCAGTTCCACAACGGGGCCTCACCTGAAACTAGTGATTCTCGTCCCCCTCTGGACCACACCCTGACGTGGTGAGTCTTGTCCCCACCTGGATATCACCAGAACTGGGTGACTCTGGTCCCCCTCTGGGACTCACTCAGAGCTGGGGACACTGGTGCTCAACTGGACGTCAACAGGACATGGTGAATCTAGTCCTCATTTAGGCCTCTTCTGTACCTTCTGACTCTTTTCCCACTTGGCATCAATGGGACATGGTTACTCTGTTCCCCACATGGACATCACCTGGATATGATAACTTTGCTCCACACTTTGGCCTCAAATGATCCTGATGACTCTGGTCCCACCACCTAGGCCTCAATCTGGACCTGGTGACTATGGTCCCCACCTGGGTCTCACCTGGACCTGGTGACTCTCGTTCCCACATGAACCACACCTGGACCTGGTGCCTGTGGTTTTCTTGTACACTCACATTTACCTGGTGACTCCAGTCCCCACTAGGGACTCACCTGGATCTGGTGACTCTGGCCTGCAGGTTGGCCTCACCTGGACTGGAGAGTGGGGTTGCCACCTGGGCCTCACCCATACCTGGTGACTCAGTTCCACACGTGGGCCTCGTGGACCTGGTGAATCTCGTCCTTACCTGGTCCTCTCCCAGACCCGGGGACTCTGGTCACCACCTCGCCTCACCTGGACCTGGTGAATCTGGTCCCCATCTGGGCCTCACCCAGTCCTGGTGACTTTGTTCCCCACCTGGACCTGATTACTGTGGACTCCTTCTTGGCCTCACCTGGAACTGGTGACTCTGATCCTGTCTGCGCGTCACCCAGACCTGGTGACTCTGGTCCTCACCTGTGGACAATTATGACCTGGATATTCTGTTCCTCACCTGAACCTCACGTGGACATGATAACTCTGGATCCCCTCTGGGCCTCAGCCTGACATGGTGACTCTGGTCCCCATCTGGATGTCACCTAGACCAGGTGAATCTGGTACCCCTCTAGGCCTCAACTTGACCTGGTGACTCTGGTCCTCAACTGGGCCTCACCGGGACCTAGTGAACATGCTCCCCACCTGCGCCTCTTCTGGACCTGGTGACTCTGGTTCTACCTTGGCATCATCGGGACATAGTTACTCTATTCCCCACTGGGACTGACCTGATCCTGGTAACTCTGATCCTGACTTTGACCTCTTCTGTACCAGGTGACTGTCGCTCCACATTGGCCTCACCTGTAACTGGTGACTCTGATCCTAAGAATGGCCTCACCTGACCTGGTGACTGTGGTTCCCATCGGGACCTCACCTGGACCTCATATCTCTGGTCCCACCTGGGCCTCACCAGGACCTGGCCCAGAGTCATCATGTCCAGGTGAGGCTAACATGGTGACTCTGGTCCCCATCAGGATGTCACCTAGACCAGGTGAATCTGGTACCCCTCTAGGCCTCAAGTAGACCTGGTGACTCTGGTCCGCAACTTGGCCTCACAGGGACCTAGTGAATATGCTCCCACCTGTGCTGATTCTGGACCTGGTGACTCTGGTCCCTACCTTGGCATCAGTGGGACACGGTTCTTCTTCATGGCCTGCAGGTTGGCCTCACCTGGACCTGGTGATTTGGGGTGCCTCCTGTGCGATTGCTGTGGACACCTTCTGGGGCTCACCTGGAACTGGTGACTCTGATACTAACTGGGCCTCACCCAGATCTGGTGACTCTGGTCCTCACCTGTGGACCATTATGAACTGGATACACTGTTCCACACGTGAGCCTCACCTGGACATGTTGACTCTGGATCCCCTCTGGGCCTCAGCCTGACATGGTGACTCTGGTCCCCATTTGGATTTCACCTAGACCAGGTGAATCTGGTACCCCTCTAGGCTCAACTTGACCTCGTGACACTGGTCCTAAACTGGGCCTCAACAGGACCTGGTGAATCTACTCCTCACTTAGGCCTCTTCTGTACCTTGTGACTCTTCCCACCTGGCATCAATGGGAAATGGTTACTCTGTTCCCCACCTGGGCCTCAACTGGACATGATAACTTTGCTCCACACTTTGGCCTCAACTGGTCCTGATGACTCTGGTCCCCCCACCTAGGCCTCAATCTGGAACTGATGACTGTGGTCCCCACCTGGGTCTCACCTGGATCTGGTGACTCTCATTCCCACATGAACCACACCTGGACCTGGTGACTGTGGTGTTCTGGTAGACTCACATTTACATGGTGACTCTGGTCGCCTCTAGGGCCTCACCTGTATCTGGTGACTCTGGCCTGCAGGTTTGCCTCACCTGGACCTGGTGAGTGGGGTCGCCACCTGGGCCTCACCCATACCTGGTGACTCAGGTCCCCACGTGGAACTCTTCTACCTGGTGAATCTGGTTCTTACCTGGTCCTTTCCTAGACCCGGGGACACTGGTCCCCACCTGGGTCTCACCTAGACCTGGTGACTCTAGTTCCCAGATAAACTAAACCTGGACCTGGTGACTGTGGTGTACTTGTAGACTCACATTTTCGTGGTGACTCCGGTACCCACTAGGGCCTCACCTGGATCTGGTGACTCTGGCCTGGAGGTTGGGCTCGCCTGGACCTGGTGAGTGGGGTTGACACCTGGGCCTCACCCATACCTGGTGACTCAGGTCTCCACGTGGGCCTCTTGGACCTGGTGAATCTTGTTCTTACCTGGTCCTTTCCCAGGCCCGGGGACTCTGGTCACCACCTGGTTCTCACCTGGACCTGGTGAATCTGGTCCCCATCTGTGCCTCACCCAGTCCTGGTGACTTTTTTCCCCACCTGGACCTGATTGCTGTGGACTCTTTCTTGGCCTCACCTGACACGGGTGACTCTGATCGTATCTGAGTGTCACCCAGACCTGGTGACTCTCGTCCTCACCTAGCCATCATTGGTACCTGGAGACTCTGATGCACACCTGAGCCTCACCTGGACATGATGACACTGGAACCTCTCTGGGCCTCACCCTGACCTGGTGACCCTGGTCCCCATCTGGATGTCACCTGGACATGGTGATTCTTGTACCCCTCTAGGACTCAACCAGATCTGGTACTCTGGTCCTCAACTGGGCCTCACCTGGTCCTAGTGAATATGCTCCATCTGGGCCTCATCTGGACCTGGTGACTCTGGTCCCTACGTGGGCATCATCGGGACATGGTTACTCTATTCCACACTGGGAATGACCTGATCCTGGTAACTCTGGTCCTCTCTTTGGACTCTTCTGTACCAGGTAACTCCGGCTCCACCTGGGCCTCACCTGTAACTGGTGACTTTGATCATACGCATGGCCTCATCTGACCTGGTGACTGTGTTTCCCATCGGGACCTCACCTGGACCTCATGTCTCCGGTCCCACCTGGGCCTTACCAGGACCTGGTGTCTCTGGTACCCACATGGGTAGCATCAGGATATGGTTACACTGTTCACTAACAGTGACACAGCCGGACCTATTAGCTCTGGTCTTCACCTGGGCCACACCTGGGCATGGTGACACTGGTTCCCACCTGGGTCTCACCTGGACATGGTGAGTCGGATCCCCACCTGGTCCTCACCTGTAACTGGTGATTCTCGTTCCCACATGGACTCATGTGGAACTGGTGGCTGCAGTGTTTTGAGCTTCTCATGTACCTCTTGACTCTGGTCCCCACCAGGGCCTCACCGGGACCTGGTGAATCTGGTCCCCATCTGGGCCATACCCAGTCCTGGTGACTTTGATCCCCACCTGGACCAGATTGATGTGGACTCTTTCTTGGCCTCACCTGAAACGGGTGACTCTGATCCTATCTGCGCGTCACCTAGACATGGTGACTCTGGTCCTCTCCTGGGCATCATTGGTACCTGGTGACTCTGTTCCACACCTGAGCCTCACCTGGACATCATGACTCTGGAACATCTCTGGGCATCAACCTGACCTGGTGACTCTGGTCCCCATATGGAAGTCACCTGGACCAGGGGAGTCTGGTACCCCTCTGGGCCTCAACCAGGTCTGGTGACTCTGATCCTCAACTTGGCCTCACCTGGACCTAGTGAATATGCTCCATCTGGGCCTCATTTGGACCGGGTGACTCTGGTACCTCCCTGGGCATCATCGGGACATGGTTCCACTGCATGACTTGCAGGTTGGCCTCACCTGGACCTGGTAACTCTGGTCCCTACCTGGGCATATTCGGGACATGGTTCCACTGCATGGCCTGTAGGTTGGCCTCACCTGGACCTGGTAACTATCGTCCCTACCTGGGCGTCATTGGGACCTGGTTCCTCTGCATGGCCTGGAGGTTGGCATCACCTGGACCTGGTGAGTGGGTTTGTCACCTGGGCCTCACCCATGCCTAGTGACACAGGTCCCCACGTGGGCCTCACTTGGACCTGGTGAATCTGGTCCTTACCTGGTGGTCACCCGGAACTGGTAACTCTGGTCACCACCTGGGAATCACCTGGTCCTGGTGAATCTGGTCCCCATCTGTGCCTCACCCAGTCCTGTTGACTTTCTTCCCCACCTGGACCTGATTGCTGTGGACAACATTTTGGCCTCACCTGGAACTGGTGACTCTGATCCTAACTGGGCCTCACCAAGATCTCGTGACTCTGGTCCTCACCTGTGGAACATTATGACCTGGATACTCTGTTCCACACCTGAGCCTCACCTGGATATGATGACTCTGGATCCCCTCTGGGCCTCAGCCTGACATGGGGACTCTGGTCCCCATCTGGATGTCACCAGACCAGGTGAATCTGGTACCCCTCTAGGCCTCAACTAGACCTGGTGACTCTGACCTCAACTGGGCCTCAACGGGACCTAGTGAACAGGCTCCCCACCTGCGCCACATCTGGACCTGGTGACTCTGGTTCTACCTGGGCATCATCGGGACATGGTTACTCTATTCCCACTTGGAGTGACCTGATCCTGGTAACTCTGGTCCTGACTTTGGCCTCTTCTGTACCAGGTGACTCTGGCTCCACCTGGGCCTCACCTGTAACTGGTGACTCTGATCCTAAGCATGGCCTCACCTGACCTGGTGACTGTGGTTCCCATCGGGACCTCACCTGGACCTCATGACTCTGGTCCCATTTGGTCCTCACAAGGACCTGGTGTCTCTGCTACCCACCTGGGTAGCATTAGGATATGGTTACACTGTTCACTAACAGTGACCCAGCCGGACCTATTAACTCTGGTCTTTACCTCGGCCACACCTGGACATGGTGACACTGATTCCCACCTGGGTCTCACCTGGACATGGTGAGTCGTATCCCCACCTGGTCCTCGCCTGTAACTGGTGATTCTCGTTCCCACATGGAGATCATGTGGACCTGATGGCCGCAGGGTTTCTAGCTTCTTTTTTTTTTTAATTTTTATTTATTTATGATAGTCACAGAGAGAGAGAGAGGCAGAGACACAGTCAAAGGGAGAAGCAGGCTCCATGCACCGGGAGCCCGACGTGGGATTCTATCACGGGTCTCCAGGATCGCACCCTGGGCCAAAGGCAGGCGCCAAACCGCTGCGCCACCCAGGGCTCCCATGTGTTTCTAGCTTCTCATGTACCTCGTGACTCTGTTCTCCACCAGTGCCTCACCGGGACCTGGGGAGTTTGGTTGCCACCTGCACCACACCTGGACCTGGTGATTCTGGTCTGCACCTGAGACTACCCTGGATCTGGTGACTGTGGTCCCCACCTGGGCTTCACCTGGATTTTGGGACTCCGGTCCCCATCTGGGCCTCACCTGGCCCTGTTGACCATGGTCCTCAACTGGGCAAATTTGGGACCTGGTGACTGTGTTCCACAACTGGACCTCACCTGGACCAGGTGACTCTGGTCCCCCTCTTGGTCACACCGTGCCCTAGTGACTGTGAACCCCACTTTGGCCTGACTTGGACTTGCTTACCCTGGTTACCACCTGCGCCTGACCTCGAACTGTTGACTCTGGTACTTTCAAGGGCCTCCCCTCTTCCTGGTGATCCTGGTCCCCACCTGGGCCTCACCTGGACGTGGTGAATCTTGTCACCACGGGGGACTCACCTGCACCTGCTTACTGTGTTCCACACCTGGGTCTCAAGTGGACCTGTTGACCATGGTCCGCAAGCCGGACTCACAATGACCTGTTGCCTCTGATCTCCACCGGCTCCTCACGTGTACCTGGTAACTTTGGTCCTCACCTGGGCCTCATCTGGACCTAGTGACTCTGGTCCCCACCATGGGCTTCACCTCGATCTGGTGACTCTGGTCCCCACCTGGACTTCACCTGGTTCTAGTGACTGTGGTCCCAACCTGGACCTCTCCTGGACCTGGTGACTCTCTTTCCAACATGGACCTCACCTGGATCTGGTGACTCTGGTCCTCAGTTCGGCCTCACATGGACCTGGTGTCTCTCGTCCCCACTTTGACCTAACTCAAAACTGCAGAATCTTGCCAAACCTAGGACGCACCCAGACCTGGGGACACTTGTCCCCAGCTATGCCTCAATTCGACCTGACCTGATGAATCTGGTCCTCACGTGGGCCTCACATGGACTTGGGACTCAGCTGCATAGAGTGGATCTGGTTCCAACAAGAGTCTCACCTGTTACTGGTGACTCGGGTCTTTTTCTATGCCTCACAAGGACCTAGTATTCTGTTCCCCATCTGGGCCTGCATGGCCCTAGTGACTCTGGTCCTCACCCAGGCATCATTGGGACCTGGATACTCTATTCCACACCTGGGCCCCTCTTTGACCAGGGACCTCTGGTTCCATTCTTGGCCTCAAATTAAACTGGTTACTCTTGTGCCCCTCTCGGATTCACCCTTACCTCGTGACTCTGGTCACCCCTTGGCTTCACTTGGGCCTGGTGAATCTGGTCCTTAGATGGTCTGCACCTGGATGTGGTGACTGGTCGCCACCTGGGCCTCACCTGGACTTGGTGAATCCTGTTGCCACCTGCACCTCACCTGGACCTTGTGATTGTAGTCCCACCTGGAACTCACCTGGATCTGTTGGCTCTGGTTCCCATATGGGGCTCTCCTGGACCTGGTTCCTGTGGTCTCCATCTGGCCTCACCTGGAACACAATGACTCTGATCCATATTTGGGCATTTCCTGGACCTGTTGACTCTGGTCCTTTCCTGGCCATCATTGGGACCTGGATAGTCTCTTATATACCTGGGCCTCACCTGGACCTGGTGACTGTGGTCCCACCTGGGCCTCACCTGGACGAGGTGACTGGTTCCCACAGGGACCTCACCTGGACCTGGTGACTCAGGTCCTCATATGGGCATCATGAAACCTGGTTTTTCATTTCCACATCGGGGCCTCACATGGACCTAGTGATTCTCGTCCCCCTCTGGGCCTCACACTGACGTGCTGACTCTGGTCCCCACCTGGATATCACCAGAACCGGGTGACTCTGGTCCCCCTCTTGGACTCATCCGGACCTGGGGACACTGGTCCTCAACTGGGTCTCAACAGGACCTGGTGAATCTACTCCTCACTTAGGCCTCGTCTGGACCTTGTGACTCTTTTCCCACCTGGCATCAATGGGACATGGTTACCTTCTTTCGCACCTGGGCCTCACATGGACATGATAACTTTGCTCCGCCCTTTGGCCTCAACTGGTCCTGATGACCCTGGTCCCCCCACCTAGGCCTCAATCTGGACCTGGAGACTGTTGTCCCCACCTGGGTCTCACCTGGACCTGGTGACTCTCGTTCCCACATGAACCACACCTGGACCAGGTGACTGTGGTTTTCTTGTAGACTCACATTTACCTGGTGACTCCGGTGCCCACTAGGGACTCACGTGGATCTGGTGACTCTGGCCTGCTGGTTGGCCTCACTTGGACCTGGTGAGTGGGGTTGCCACCTGGACCTCACCCAAACCTGGTGACTCAGGTTCCCCGTGGGCCTATTGGACCTTTTCATCTGGTCATTACCTGGTCCTCTCCCAGACCCGGGGACTCTGGTCCCCAACTGGGCCTCACCTGGACCTGGTGAATCTGGTCCCCATCTGGGCCTCACCCAGTCCTGGTGACTTGGTTCCCCACCTGGACCTGATTGGTGTGGTCACTTTCTTGGCCTCACCTGGAACTGGTGACTCTGATCCTATCTGTGCGTCACCCAGTCCTGGTGACTCTGGTCCTCACCTGGGCATCATTGGTATCTGGAGACTCTGTTCCACACCTGAGCCTCACCTGGACATGATGACTCTGGAACCACTCTGGGCCTCACCCTGACCTAGTGACTCTGGACCCCATCTGGATGTCACCTGGACCAGGAGATTCTGGTACCCCTCTAGGCCTCAACCAGATCTGGTGACTCTGGTCCTCAACTGGGCCTCACCTGGACCTAGTGAATATGCTCCATCTGGGCCTCATTTGGACCTGGTGACTCTGGTCCCTACCTGGGCATCATAGGGACATGGTTCCAATGCATGGCCTGCATGTTGGCCTCACCTGGACATGGTAACTCTAGTCAGTACCTGGGTATCATTGGGATATTGTTCCTCTGCATGGCCTGCACTTTGGAATCACCTGGACCTGGTGAGTGGTCTTGTCATCTGGGCCTCAACCATGCCTGGTGATACAGGTCCCCACGCGGGCCTCACTTGGACCTGGTGAATCTGGTCCTTACCTGGTCCTCACCCGGAACTGGTAACTCTGGTCACCACCTGGGATTCACCTGGGCCTGGTGAATCTGGTCCCCATCTGGGCCTCACCCAGTCCTGGTGACTTTGTTCCCCATCTGGGCCTGATTGCTGTGGACTCTTTCTTGGCCTCACCTGGAACTGGTGACTCTGATCCTAACTGGGTCTCACCCAGATCTGGTGACTCTGGTCCTCACCTGTGGACCATTAAGACCTGGATACTCTGTTTCACACCTGAGCCTCACCTGGACATGATGAATCTGGATCCCCTCTGGGCCTCAGCCTGACATGTGGACTCTGTTCCCCAACTGGATGTCACATAGACCAGGTGAATCTGGTATCCCTCTAGGCCTCAACTTGACCTGGTGACTCTGGTCCTCAACTGGGCCTCACGGGAATCTAGTGAACATGGTCCCCACCTGCGCCTCATCTGGACCTGGTGACTCTGGTCCCTACCTGGGCATCATGGGTACATGGTTACTGTATTACCCTCTGGGATTGACCTGATCCTGGTAACTCTGGTCCTAACTTTGGCCTCTTATGTACCAGGTGACTCTGGCTCCACCTGGGCCTCACCTGTAACTGGTGACTCTGATCCTAAGCATGGCCTCACCTGACCTGCTGACTGTGGTTCCCATCGGGAAATCACCTGGACTTCATGTCTCTGGTCCCACCTAGCCTCACCAGGACCTGGTGTCTCCGGTACCCACCTGGGTAGCATCAAGATATGCTTACACTGTTCACTAACAGTGACCAAGCCGGACCTATTAACTCCGGTCTTCACCTGAGCCACACCTAGACATGGTGACACTGGTTCCCACCTGGGTCTCACCTGGACATGGTGAGTCGGATCCCCACCTGGTCCTCACCTGTAACTGGTGATTCTCGTTCCCACATGGACATCTTGTGGACCTGGTGGCTGCAGTGTTTCTAGCTTCTCATGTACCTCGTGACTCTGGTCCCCAGCAGGGCCTGACCGGGACCTGGTGAGTGTGGTTGCCACCTGCACCTCACCTGGATCTGGTGATTCTGGTCTGCACCTGAGACTACCCTGGATCTGGTGACTGTGGTCCCCACCTGGGCTTCACCTGGATTTCGGGACTCTGGTCCCCATCTGGGCCTCACCTGGCCGTGTTGACCATGGTCCTCTACTGGGCAAAATTGCGACCCGGTGGCTGTGTTCCACAACTGGACCTCACCTGGACCAGTTGACTCTGGTCCCCCTCTGGGTCTCACCGTGCCCTAGTGACTCTTAACCCCACTTTGGCCTGACTTGGACCTGCTGACCCTTGTTGCAACCTGCTCCTGACCTCGAACTTTTGACTCTGGTTCTGTCAAGAGCCTCCCCTGGACCTGGGGATCGTGGTCCCCACCTGGGCCTCACCTGGACGTGGTGACACTTGTCAACACCGGGGACTCACCTGGCCCTTGTTACTGTGTTCTACACCGGGACCTCAAGTAGACCTGTTGCCTCTGATCCACACCGGGGCCTCAGTTGTCTGGTAACTCTGGTCCTCACCTGGGCCTCATCTGGACCTAGTGACTCTGGTCCCCACCTGGGCTTCACCTGGATCTGGTGACTCTGGTCCCCACCTGGACATCACCTGGATCTGGTGACACTGGTCCTCAGTTTGCCCTCACCCAGACCTGGTGACTCTTGTCCCCAGCTATGCCTCAATTCGACCTGATGAATCTGGTCCTCACGTGGGCCTCACATGGATCTGAGACTCAGCTTGTTAGAGTGGCTCTTGTTCCCACAAGGAACTCACCTGATACTGGTGACTGTGGTCTTATTGTATGCCTCACCAGGACCTAGTGATTCTGTTCCCCATATGGGCCTGCATGGCCCTAGTGACTCTGGTTCTGACCCAGGCATCATTGGGACCTGGATACTCTCTTATATACCTGGGCCTCACCTGAATCTGGTGACTCTGGCCTGCAGGTTGGCCTCACATGGACTTTGTTAGTGGGAAGCCACGTGGGCCTTACGCATACCTGGTGACTCAGGTCCCCACGTGGGCCTCTTGGACCTGGTGAATCTGGTCCTTACCTGGTCTTCTCTCAGACCCGGGGAATCTGGTCACAACCTGGGCCTCACCTTGACCTGGTGAATCTGGCCCCCATCTGGGCATCACCTAGTCCTGGTGACTTTGTTCCCCACCTGGACCTGATTGCTGTGGACACCTTCTCGGCCTCACCTGGAAGTGGTAATTCTGATCCTAACTGGGCCTCTTCCAGATCTGGTGACTCTGGTCCTCACCTGTGGACCATTATGACCTGGATACTCTGTTCCACACCTGAGCCTCACCTGGACATGATGACTCTGGATCCCCTCTGGGCCTCACCCTGACATGGTTACTCTGGTCCCCATCTGGATGTCACCTAACCAGGTGAATCTGGTACCCCTCTAGGCCTTAACCAAACCTGGTGACTCTAGTCCTCAACTGGGTCTGCCCGGGACCTAGTGAATATGCTCCCCAACTGCGCCTCATCTGGACATGATGACTCTGTTTCTACGTGGGCATCATCGGGACATGGTTACTCTATTCCCCACTGGGAGTGACCTGATCCTTGTAACACTGGTCTGACTTTGGCATTTTCTGTACCAGGTGACTCTGGCTCTACCTGGGCCTCACCTGTAACTGGTGACTCTTATCCTAAGCATGGCCTCACCTGACTTGGAGACTCTGGTCCCCATTAGGATGTAACCTGGACCAGGTGATTCTGGTACCCCTCTAGGCCTCAACCAGTTCTGGTGAATCTGGTCCTCAATTGGCTTCACCTGGACCTAGTGAATATGCTCCTTCTGGGCCTCATTTGGACCTGGTGACTGTCGTCCCTACCTGGGCATCATCGGGACATGGTTCCGCACATGGCCTGCAGGTTGGCCTCACCTGGACCTGGTGAGTGGGATTGCCACCTGTGGCTAACCCATACCTGGTGACTCAGGTCCCCACGTGGGCCTCTTGGACCTGGTGAATCTGGTCCTTACCTCTTCTTCTCCCAACCTGGGTACTCTGGTCATCACCTGGGCCTCACTTGGACAAGGTGAACTGGTCCCCATCTGGGCCTCACCCAGTCCTGGTTACTTTGTTCCCCAATGGAACTGATTGCTGTGGAGTCTTTCTTTGCCTCACCTGGAACTGGTGACTCTGATCCTATCTGCGCGTCACCCAGATCTGGTGACTCTGGTCCTCATCTGGGCATCATTGGTACCTGGTGACTCAGTTCCACCCCTGAACCTCACCTGGACATGATGACTCTGGAACCTCTCTGGGCCTCACCCAGTCCTGGTGACTCTGGTCCCCATCTGGATGTCACCTGGACCAGGTGATTCTGGTACCCCTCTGAGGCTCAACCAGATCTGGTGACTCTGGTCCTCTACTGGGCCTCACCTGGACCTAGTGAATATGCTCCATCTGGGCCTCATTTGGACCTGGTGACTCTGGTCCCTACCTGGGCATCATCGGGACATGGTTCCACTGCATGGCCTGCAGGTTGGCATCACCTGGACCTGGTAACTCTGGTTCCTACATGTACATCATCGGGACACGGTTCCTCTGCATGGCGCGAAGGATGGCCTCTCCTGGACCTGGTGAGTTTGGTTGCAACCTGTGCCTCACCCGTACCTGGGGACACAGGTCCCCGCTTGGGCCTCTTGGACCTGGTGAATCTGGTCCTTACCTGGTCGTCTCCCAGCCCCAGGGTCTCTGGTCACCACCTGGGAATCACCTGGACCTGGTGAATCTGGTCCTGACCAGGGCCTCACCCAGTCCTGGTGACTTTGTTCCCCACCTGGACCTGATTGCTGTGGACTCCTTCTTGGCCTCACCTGTAACTGGTGACTCTGATCCTATCTGCGCGTCACACAGACCTAGTGAATCTGGTCCTCAACTGGGCATCATTGGTACCTGGTGACTCTGTTCCACACCTGAGCCTCACTTGGACATGATGTCTCTGGAACCTCTCTGGGCCTCACCCTGACCTGGTGACTCTGGTCCCCATCTCGTTGTCACCTGAACCAGGTGATTCTGGTACCCTTATAGGGCTCAACCAGATCTGGTGACTCTGGTCCTCAACTGGGCCTCACCTAGACCTAGTGAATATGCTCCATCTGGGCCTCATCTGGACATGGTGATTCTGATCCCTACCTCGGCATTACCGGGACATGGTTCCACTGCATGGCCTGCAGGTTTGCCTCACTTGGACCTAGTGAGTGGGGTTTTCACCTGAGACTCACCCATGCCTGGGGACACAGGTCCCAACGTGGGCCTCACGTGGACCTGGTGAATCTGGTCCTTCCCTTGTCCTCACCCGGAACTGGTATCTCTGGTCATCACCTGGGAATCACCTGGACATTGTGATTCTGGTCCCCATTGGGCCTCATCCAGTCCTGGTGACTTTGTTCCCACCTGGACCTGTTTGCTGTGTACTCCTTATGGCCCTCACCTGGAACTAGTGACTCTGATCCTAACTGGGCCTCACCCAGATCTGGTGACTATGGTCCTCACCTATGGACCATTATGACCTGGATACTCTGTTCCACACCTGAGCCTCACCTGGACATGATGACTCTGGATCCCCTCTGGGCCTCAGCCTGACATGGTGACTCTGGTCCCCATCTGGATGTCACCTAGACCAGGTGAATATGGTACCCCTCCAAGCCTCAACTAGACCTGGTGACTCTGGTCCTCAACTTGGCCTAACCGGGACCTAGTGAATATGCTCCCCACCTGCACCTCATCGGGAGCTTTTAACTCTGGTTCTACCTGGGCATCATCGGGACATGGTTACTTTATTCCCCACTGGGACTGACCTGATCTTGGTAACTCTAGTCCTGACTTTGACCTCTTTTGTATCAGGTGACTCTGGCTTAACCTGGGCCTCACCTGTAACTGGTGACTCTGATCCAAGCATGGCCTCACCTGACCTGGTGGCTGTGGTTCCCATCGGGACCTCACCTGGAACTCATGTCTCTTGTCCCACCTGGGCTTCACCAGACCCTGGTGTCTCTGGTCCCCACCTGGGTAGCATCAGGATATGGTTACACTGTTCACTAACAGTGACCCAGCCGGACCTATTAACTGTGGTCTTCACCTGGGGAACACCTGGACATGGTGACACTGGTTCCCACCTGGGTCTCACCTGGATATGGTGAGTCTGATCCCCACCTGGGCCTCAATGTAACTGGTGATTCTCGTTCCCACATGGACATCATGTGGACCTGGTGGCTGCAGTGTTTCTAGCTTCTCATGCACCTCGTGGCTCTGGTCCCCACCAGGGCCTCACCAGGACCTGTAGAGTGTGGCTGCCACCTGCACCTCACTTGGACTTTGCTGATTCTTGTCTGCCCCTGAGATTACCCTGGATGGTGACTGTGGTCCCCACCTGGGGTTCACCTGATTCCGGTGACTCTGGTACCCACCTGGACCTCACCTGGACCTGGTGACTCTGGTTCTACCTGGGCATCATCGGGACATGGTTACTTTATTCCACACTGGGACTGACCTGATCCTGGTAACTCTGGTCCTGACTTTGGCCTCGCCTGTACCAGGTGACTCTGGCTCCACCTGGTCCTCACCTGTAACTGGTGATTGTCGTTCCCACATGGACATGATGTGGACCTGGAGGCTGCAGTATTTCTAGCTTCTCATGTACCTCGTGACTCTGGTCCCCACCAGGGCCTCACCGGGACCTGGTGAGTGTGGTTGCCACCTGCACCTCACCTGGACCTGGTGATTCTGACCTGGACCTGAGACTACCCTGGATCTGGTGACTGTGGTCTCCACCTGGGCTTCACCTGGATTTGGGGAGTCCGGTCCCCATCTGGGCGTCACCTGGCCCTGTTGACCATGGTACTCAACTGGGCAAAATTGGGACCTGGTGACTGTGTTCCACACCTGGACCTCAACTGGACAGGCGACTCTGGTCCCCCTCTCGGTCTCACCGTGCCATGGTGACTGTGAATCCAACTTTGGCCTGACTTGGACCTGCTGACCCTGGTTCCCACCTGCGACTGACGTCGTACTGTTGACTCTGGTACTTTCAAGGGCCTCCCCTGGACCTGGTGATCCTGGTCCCCACCTGGGCCTCACCTGGACGTGGTAACTTTTGTCACCACTGGTTACTCACCTAGACCTGGTTACTGTGTTCCACACCTGAGCCTCAAGTAGACCTGTTGACCATGGTCCCCAAGCCGCCGACATGGACCTGTTGCCTCTGATCCCCACCGGGGCCTCTCGTGTACCTGGTAACTCTGGTCCTCACCTGGGCATCATTGGTCCTGGTGACTCTGTTCCGTACCTGAGGCTCCCCTGGACATGATGTCTCTGGAACCTCTCTGGCTATCAACCTGACCTGGTGACTCTGGTCCCCATATGGATGTCACCTGGACCAGGGGATTATGGTACCCCTCTGGGCCTCAACCAGGTCTGGTGACTCTGGTCCTCAAATGGGCCTCACCTGGACCTAGTGAATATGCTCCGTATGGGCCTCATTTGGACCTGGTGACTCTGGTCCCTACCTGGGCATCATCGGGACTGGTTCCACTGCATGACCTGCAGGTTGGCTCACCTGGACCTGGTAACTCTGGTCCCTACCTGCATTATCGGGACATGGTTCCACTGCATGGCCTGTAGGTTGGCCTCACCTGGACCTGGTAACTCTCGTGCCTACCTGAGCATCTTTGGGACCTGTTTCCTCTGCATGGCCTGCAGGTTGGCCTCACCTGGAACTGGTGAGTGGGTCTGTCACCTGGGCCTCACCCTTGCCTAGTGACACAGGTCCCCACGTGGGCCTCACTTGGACCTGGTGAATCTGGTCCTTACCTGGTGGTTACCCGGAACTGGTTTCTCTGGTCACCACATGGGAATCACCTGGGCCTGGTGAATCTGGTCCCCATCTGGGCCTCACCCAGTCCTGTTGACTTTCTTCCCCACCTGGACCTGATTGCTGTGGACTCCTTCTTGGCTAACCTGGAACTGCTGACTCTGATGCTAACTGGGCCTCACCCAGATCTGGTGACTCTGGTCCTCACCTGTGGACCATTATGACCTGGATACTCTGTTCCACTCCTGAGCCTCACCTGGATATGTTGACTCTGGATCCCCTCTGGGCCTCAGCCTGACTTGGGGACTCTGGACCCCATCTGGATGTCACCAGACCAGGTAAATCTGGTACCCCTCTAGGCCTCACCTAGACCTGGTGACTCAGGTCCTCAACTGGGCCTCAACGGGACCTAGTGAACATGTTCCCCACCTGCGCCACATCTGGGCCTGGTGACTCTGGTTCTACCTTGGCATCATCGGGACATGTTTACTCTATTCCCACTTGGAGTGACCTGATCCTGGTAACTCTGGTCCTGACTTTGGCCTCTTCTGTTCCAGGTGAGTCTGGCTCCACCTGGGCCTCACCTGTAACTGGTGACTCTGATCCTAAGCATGGCCTCACCTGACCGGGTGACTGTGGTTCCCATCGGGACCTCACCTGGACCTCATGTCTCTGGTCCCACTTAGGCCTGACCAGGATCTGGTGTCTCTGCCACCCACCTGGGTAGCATCAGGATATGGTTACACTGTTCACTAACAGTGACCCAGCAGGACGTATTAACTCTGGTCTTCACCTGGGCCACACCTGGACATGGTGACACTTTTTCCCACGTGGGTCTCACCTGGACATGGTGAGTCGGATCCCCACCTGGTCCTCACCTGTAACTGGTGATTCTCTTTCCCACATGGAGATCATTTGGACCTGTTGGCTGCAGTGTTTCTAGCATCTTTTTTTTAATTTTTATTTATTTATGATAGTCACAGAGAGAGAGAGAGAGTCAGAGACACAGGCAGAGGGAGAAGCAGGCTCCATGCACCGGGAGCCCGAGGTGGGATTCGATCCCCGGTCTCCAGGATCGCACCCTGGGCCAAAGGCAGGGGCCAAAACGATGCGCCACCAAGGGATGCCATGTGTTTCTAGCTTCTCATGTACCTCGTGACTCGGGACCCCACCAGTGCCTCTCTGGGACCTGGTGAGTTTGGTTGCCACCTGCACCACACCTGGACCTGGTCATTCTGGTCTGCACCTGACACTACCCTGGATCTTGTGACTGTGGTCCCCACCTGGGCTTCACCTGGATTTCGGGACTCCGGTCCCCACCTCGGTCTCACCTGGCCCTGGGACCATGGTCCTCAACTGGGCAAAATTGGGACCTGGTGACTGTGTTCCACAACTGCACTTCACCTGGACCATGTGACTATGCTCCCCCTCTGGGTCTCACCGTGCCCTAGTGACTGTGAATTCCACTTTGGCTTGACTTGGACCTGCTGACCCTGGTTGCCACCTGCGCCAGAACTCGAACTGTTGACTCTGGTTCTTTCAAGGGCCTCCCTTGTACCTGGTGATCCTGGTCCCACCTGGGCCTCATTTGGACTTGGTGACCCTTGTAACCACGGGGGACTCACCTGGACCTGCTTACTGTGTTCCACATCTGGGTCTCAAGTGGACCTGTTGATCATCGTCCTCAACTGGGCAAAATTGGGACCCTGTGACTGTGTTCCACAACTGGACCTCACCTGGAACAGGTGACTCTGGTCCCCCTCTGGGTCTCACCGTGCCCTAGTGACTGTGAACCCCACTTTGGCCTGGCTACGACCTGCTGACCCTGGTTGCCAACTGCGCCTGACCTCGAACTGTTGACTCTGGTTCTTTCAAGGGCCTCCCCTGTACCTGGTGATCCTGGTGCCCACCTGGGCCTCTCCTGGACGTGGTGACTCTTGTCACCACCGGGGACTCACCTGGACCTGCTTACTGTGTTCCACACCTGGGCCTCAAGTACACCTCTAGACCATGGTCCCCAAGCCCGCCTAACATGGACCTGTTGCCTCTGATCCCCACCGGGGCCTCACTTGTACCTGGTAACTCTGGTCCTCACCTGGGCCTCATCTCACCTAGAGACTCTGGTCCTCACCTGGACTTCACCTGCATCTGGTGACTCTGATCCCCACCTGGACTTTACCTGGATCTGGTGACTCTGGTCCCCAGCTGGACCTCTCCTGGACCTGGTGACTCTCTTTCCAACATGGACCTCAACTGGATCTGCTCACTCTGGTCCTCAGTTTGGTCTCACCTGGACCTGGTGTCTCTCGTCCTCACTTTGACCTAACTCAGAACTGCTGAATCTTGCCCCACCTAGGCCGCACCCAGACCTGGTGACTCTTGTCCCCAGCTATTCCTCAATTCGACCTGAATAATCTGGTCCTCACGTGGGCCTCACATGGACCTGGGACTCAGCTGGATGGAGTGGCTCTGGTTCCCACAAGGGGCTCACCTGATACTGGTGACTGTGTTCTTATTCTATGCCTCACCAGGACCTAGTTATTCTGTTCCCCATCTGGGCTTGCATGGCCCTAGTGACTCTGGTCCTCACCCAGGCATCATTGGGACCTGGATACTCTATTCCACACCTGGGTCTCACTTTGTCCAGGGACCTCTGGTCCCATTCTGTGCCTCAAACTAAACTGGTTACTCTGGTTCCCCCTCTGGGCCTCACCCTTACCTGGTGACTCTGGTCACCCCTTGGGCTTCACTGGGGCCTGGTCAATCTGGTCCTTAGCTGGTTCGCACCTGGATCTGGTGACAGGTCACCACGTGGACCTCACCTGGACTTGGAGAATCATGTTGCCACCTGCGCCTCACCTGGACCTTTGACTCTGGTCCCTCCTGGACCTCACCTGGATCTGGTGGCTCTGGTTCCCATATGGGGCTCTACTGGACCTGGTTCCTGTGGTCTCCTATGGCCTCACCTGGAACACAATGACTCTGATCCCTATTTGTGCCTCTCCTGGGTCTTGACTCAGGTCCTTATCTGGGCATCATTGGACCTGGATACTCTCTTATATAACTGGGCCTCACATGGACCTTGAGACTGTGGTCCCACCTGGGACTCACCTGGACGAGGTGACTGGTTCCCACGGGGACATCACGTGGACCTGGTGACTCAGGTCCTCATATGGGCATCATTCACCTGGTTTCTCAGTTCCACATCGGGGCCTCAACTGGACCTAGTGATTTCGTCCAACTCTGGGCCTCACCCTGACCTGGTGACTCTGGTCCTCACCTGGATATCACCAGAACCGGGTGACTCTGGTACCCCTCTGGGACTCACCCGGAGCTGCGGACACTGGTCCTCAACTGGACCTCAACAGTACTTGTTGAATCTACTCCTCACTTAGGCCTCGTCTGCACCTTGTGACTCTTTTCCCACCTGGCATCAATGGGACATGGTTACTCTGTTCCCCACCTGGGCCTCACCTGGACATGATACCTTGGCTCCACACTTTGGCCTCAACTGGTCCTGATGAAACTGTTCCCCCCACCTAGGCCTCAATCTGGACATGGTGCCTGTCGCCACCTGGGTCTCACCTGGACCTAGTGACTCTCGTTCCCTCATGACCCACACCTGGACCTGGTGACTGTGGTGTTCTTGTAGACTCACATTTACCTGGTGACTCCGGTCCCCACTAGGGCCTCAACTGGATCTGGTGACTCTGGCCTGCAGGATGGCCCCACCTGAGCATGGTGAGTGGGCTGCCACTCCATACCTGGTGACTCAGGTCCCCAGGTGGGCCTCTTGGACCTGGTGAATCTGGTCCTTACCTGGGTCTTCCCGGAACTGGTAACTCTGGTCACCACTTGGGCCTCACCTGGACCTCGTGAATCTGGTACCCATCTAGTCCTCACCCAGTCCTGGTGATTTTGTTCCACACCTGGACATGATTGCTGTGGACTCTTTCTTGGCCTCACCTGGATCTGGTGACTCTGATCCTATCTGCGCGTCACCCAGATCTGGTCACTCTGGTCCTCACCTGTGGACCATTATAACCTGGATACTCTGTTCCACACCTGAGCCTCACCTGGACATGATGACTCTGGATCCGCTCTGGGCCTCAGCCCTACATGGTGACTCTGGTCCCCATCTGGATGTGACCTGGACCAGGTGATTCTGGTACCTCTCTAGGCCTCAACTTGACCTGGTGATCCTGGTTCCCCCCTGGGCCTCACCTGGACCTGGTGACTCTTGTCACCACCGGGGACTCACTTGGACCTGGTTACAGTGTTCCACACTGGGCCTCAAGTAGAACTCTTGACCATGGTCCCCAAGCCTGCCTCACATGGACCTGTTGCCTCTGATACCTACCAGCGCCTCACGTGTACCTGGTAACTCTGGTCCTCACCTGGGCCTCATCTGCACCTAGTGACTCTGGTCCCCACCTGGGCTTCAACTCGATCTGGTGACTCTGGTCCCCACCTGGAATTCACCTGGATCTGGTGATTCTGGTCCCCACCTGGACCTCTCCTGGACCTGGTGACTCTCTTTCCAACACGGACCTCACCTAGATCTGGTGATTCTGGTCCTCAGTTTGGCCTCACCTGGAACTGGTGTCTGTCGTCCCCACTTTGACCTAACTCAGAACTGCTGAATCTTGCCCCACCTAGGCCGCACCCAGACATGGTGACTCTTGTCCCCAGCTATGCCTCATCGACCTGATGAATCTGGTCCTCACTTGGGCCTTACATGGACCTGGGACTCAGCTGGATAGAGTGGCTCTGGTTCCCACAAAGGGATCATCTGATACTGGTGACTGGGGTCTTTTTCTATGCCTCAGCAGGACCTAGTGATTCTGTTCCCCATCTGGGCCTGCATGGCCCCAGTGACTCTGGTCCTCACCCAGGCATCATTGGGACCTGGACACTCTATTCCACACCTGGGCCTCACTTTGACCAGGGAACTCTGGTCGCATTCTGGGCCTCAAACTAAACTGGTTACTCTGGTTCCCCCTCTGGGACTCACCCTTACCTGGTGACTCTGGTCACCCCTTGGGCTTCACTTGGGCCTGGTGAATCTAGTCCTTAGCTGGTCCTCACCTAGATCTGGTGTCTGGTTGCCACCTGGGCCTCACCTGGAATTGGTGAATCCTGTTGCCACCTGCGCCTCACCTGGAACTTGTGACTGTGGTCCCACCTGGACCTCACCTGGATCTGGCGGCTATGGTTCCCATAAGGGGCACTCCTGGACCTGGTTCCTGTGGTCTCCATCTGGCCTAACTTGGAACACTATGACTCTGATCCATATTTGGGCCTCTTCTGGACCTGTTGACTCTGGTCCTAACGTGGGCATCATTGGGACCTGGATACTCTCTTATATAACTTGGCCTCACCTGGACCTGGTGAGTGTGGTCCCACCTGGGCCTCACCTGGACGAGGTGACTGGTTCCCACAGGGACCTCACCTGGACCTGGTGACTCAGGTCCTCATATGGGCATCTATCGACCTGGTTTCTCAGTTCCACATCGGGACCTCACCTGGACATAGTGATTCTCGTCCGACTCTGGGTGTCACCCTGACGTGCTTACTCTGAACCCCACCTGGATATCATATCTGGCCTCACCCAGATCTGGTGACTCTGGTCCTCACCTGTGGACCATTATGACCTGGATACTCTGTTCCACACCTGAGCCTCACCTGGTCATGATGACTCTGGATCCCCTCTGGGCCTCAGCCTGACATGGTGACTCTGGTCCCCATCTGGATATCACTAATACCAGGTGAATCTGGTACCCCTCTATGCCTCAACTAGACCTGGTGACTCTGGTCCTCAACTGGGCCTCAACGGGACCTAGTGAACATGCTCCCCACCTGCGCCTCATCTGGACCTGGTGACTCTGGTTCTACCTGCGCATCATCGGGACATGGTTACTTTATTCCCCACAGGGACTCACCTGATCCTGGTAACTCTAGTCCTAACTTTGACCTCTTCTGTACCAGGTGACTCTGGCTCAACCTGGGCCTCACCTGTAACTGGTGACTCTGACCTAAGCATTGCCTCACCTGATCTGGTACTGTGGTTCCCATCGGGACCTCACCTGGACCTCATGTCTCTTGTCCCACCTGGGCTTCACCTGGACTTGGTGAGTCTGATCCCCAACTGTGCCTCAATGTAACTCAATGTAACTGGTGATTCTCGTTCCCACATGGACATCATGTGGACCTGGTGGCTACAGTGTTTTTATCTTCTCATGCACCTCGTGGCTTGGTCCCCACCAGGGCCTCACCGGGACTTGGTGAGTGTGGTTGCCACCTGCACCTCACCTGGACCTGATGATTCTTGTCTGCCCCTGAGACTACCCTGGATGTGGTGACTGTGGTCCCCACCTGGGCTTCACCTGGATTTGGGGACTCCGGTCCCCATCTGGGCCTCACCTGGCCCTGATGACCATGGTCCTCAAGTGGGCACAATTGGGACCCAGTGACTGTGTTCCACAACTGGACCTCACCTGCACCATGAGACACTGGTCCCCCTCTGGGTCTCACCGTGCCCTAGTGACTGTGAATCCAACTTTGGCCTGACTTGGAACTGCTGACGCTGGTTGCCACCTGCGCCTGACCTCGAACTGTTGTCTCTGGTTCATTCAAGGGCTTACCCTGTACCTGGTGATCCTGGTCCCCACCTGGGACTCACCTGGACGTGGTGACTCTTGTCACCACCGGGGACTCAGCTGGACCTGCTTACCTTGTTCCACATCTGGGCCACAAGTAGACTTGTTGACCATGGTCTCCAAGCCGGCCTCACATGGACCTGTTGCCTCTGATCCCCACCGGGGCCTCACGTGTACCGGGTATCTCTGGTCCTATCCAGGGCCTCATCTGGACCTAGAGACTCTGGTCCCCACCTGGGCTTCACCTGATTCTGGTGACTCTGGTCCCCACCTGGACTTCACCTGGATCTGGTGACTCTGGTCCCAACTGGACCTCTCCTGTACCTGGTGACTCTCTTTCCAACATGGACCTCACCTGGATCTGGTGCCTCTGGTCCTCAGTTTCGCCTCTCCTGGACCTGGTGTCTCTCATCCCCACTTTGACCTAACTCAGAACTGCTGAATCATGCCCCACCTAGGCCGCACCCAGACCTGGTGACTCTTGTCCCCAGCTATGCCTCAATTCGACCTGATGAATCTTGTCCTCACGTGGGCCTCACATGGACGTGGGACTCAGCTGGATTGAGTGGCTCTGGTTCCCACAAGGGGCTCACCTAATTCTGGTGACTCTGGTCTTATTCTATACCTAACCAGGAAATAGTGATTCTGTTCCCCATCTGCGCCTTCATGACCCTAGTGACTCTGGTCCTCACACAGGCATCATCGGGATCTGGATAATCTATTCCACACCAGGGCGTCACTCTGACCAGGGACCTCTGGTCCCATTCTGGTCCTCAAACTAAACTGGTTACTCTGGTTATCCCTCTGGGCCTCACCCTTACCTGGTGACTCTGGTCACCCCTTGGGCTTCACTTGGGCCTGGTGAATCTGGTCCTTAGCCAGTCCACACCTGGATCTGATGACAGGTCGCCACCTGGGACTCACCTGGACTAGGTGAATCCTGTTGCCACCTGTGCCTCACCTGGTCCTTGTGACTATGGTCCCACCTGGACCTCTCCTGGATCTGGTAGCTCTGGTTCCCATATGGCGCTCTCCTGATCCTGGTTCTTGTGGTCTCCTTCTGGCCTCACCTAGAACACAATGACTCTGATCCATATTTGGGCCTCTCCTGGACCTGTGGACTCTGGTCCTTACCTGGGCATCATTGGGACCTGGATACTCTCTTATATAACTTGGCCTCACCTGGACCTGGTGAGTGTGGTCCCACCTGGGCCTCACCTGGACGAGGTAACTTGTTCCCCAGGGACCTCACCTGGACCTGGTGACTCAGGTCCTCATATGGGCATCATGGGACCTGGTTTCTCAGGTCCCCATTGGGGTCTCACCTGGACCTAGGGATTCTCGTCCCCCTCTGGGCCTCACCCTGACGTGGTGACTCTGGTCCCCACCTGGATATCACCAGAACCGGGTGACTCTGGTCCCCCTCTGAGACTCACCCAGATTTGGGGACACTGGTCCTCAAATGGGCCTCAACAGGACCTGGTGAATCTACTCCTCACTTAGGCCTCGTCCGGACCTTGTGACTCTTTTCCCAACTGGCATCAATGGGACATGGTTACTCTGTTCCCGACCTATGTCTCTACTGGACATTATAACTTTGCTCAACACTTTGGCCTCAACTGCTCCTGATGAATCTGGTCCCCCCACCTATGCCTCAATCTGGAACTGGTTACTGTGGTCCCCACCTGGGTCTCAGCTGGACCTGGTGACTCTCGTTCCCACATGAAACACACCTAGACCTGGTGACTGTGGTGTTCTTGTAGACTCACATTTACCTGGTGACTCCGGTCCCACTGGGGCCTCACCTGTTCTGGTGACTCGGGCCTGCAAGTTGGCCTCACCTGGACCTGGTTAGTGGGGTTCCCACCTGGGCCTCACACATACCTGGACTCAGGTCCCCACGTGGGCCTCTTGGACCTGGTGAATCTGGCCCTTACCTGGTCCTCTCCAAGACCCGGGGACTCTGGTCACCACCTTGGCCTCACCTGTGCCTGGTGAATCTGGTCCCCATCTTTGCCTCACCCAGTCCTGGTGACTTTGTTCCCCACTTGGACCTGATTGCTGTGGACTCTTTCTTGGCCTCACTTGGAACTGGTGACTCTGATCCTATCTGTGTGTCACCCAGACCTGGTGACCCTCGTCCTCACTTAGGCATCATTGGTACCTGATTACTCTGTTTCACACCTGAGCCTCCCCTGGACATGATGACTCTGGAACCTCTCTGAGCCTCACCCTGACCTGGTGACTCTGGTCCCCATCTGGATGTCACCTGGACCAGGTGATTCTGGTACCCCTCTAGGCCTCAACCAGATCTGGTGACTTTTGTCCTCAACTGGGCCTCACATGGACCTAGTGAATATGCTCCATCTGGGCCTCATTTGGACCTGCAGACTCTGGTCACTCACTGGGCATCATCGGGAAATGGTTCCACTGCATGGCCTGCTGGTTTGCCTCACCTGTACCTGGTAACTCTGATCCCTACCTGGGTTTCATCGGGACACTGTTCCTCTGCTTGGCCTGCAGGTTGGCCTCATCTTGACCTGGTGAGTGGAGTTCCCACCTGGGTCTTACCCATGCCTGGTGACACAGGTCCCCACGTGGGCCTCACTTGGACCTGGAGAATTTGGTCCTTACCTAGTCCTCACCCGGAACTGGTAAATCTGGTCACCACCTGGGTATCACCTAGACCTGACTTTGTTCCCCACCTGGACCTGATTGTTGTGGACACCTTCTTGGCCTCACCTGGAAGTGGTAACTCTGATCCTAACTGGGTCTTTCCAAGATCTGGTGACTCTGGTCCTCACCTGTGAACAATTATGACCTGGATACTCTGTTCCACACCTGAGCCTCCCCTGGACATGATGACTCTGGATCCCCTCTGGGCCTCACCCTGACATGGTTACTCTGGTCTCCATCTGGATGTCACCTAGACCAGGTGAATCTGGTACCCCTCTGGGCCTCAACCAGATCTGGTGACTCTGGTCCTCAACTAGGCCTCACCTGGACCTAGTGAATATGCTCCATCTGGGCCTCATTTGGACCTGGTGACTCTGGTCCCTACGTGGGTAACATCGGGACATGGTTCCACATAATGGTCTGCAGGTTGGCCTCTTCTTGACCTGGTAACTCTGGTCCCTACCTGGGCATCATCGGGACACGGTTCCTCTGCATGGCCTGCAGGTTGGCGTCACCTGGACCTCGTACCTCTGGTCCCTACCTGGGCATCAACGGGACACGGTTCCTCTGCATGACCTGCAGGTTGGCCTCACCTGGACCTGGAGAGTGAGCTTGCCACCTGGGCCTCACCCATACCTGGTGACACAGGCACCACGTGGGCCTAACTTGGACCTGGTTTATCTGGTCCTTACCTGGTCCTCACCCGGAACTGGTAACCCTTGTCACCACCTGGGAATCACCTGGACCTGGTGAAACAGGTCCCCATCTGGGCCTCACCCAGTCCTGGTGACTTTGTTCCCCACCTGGACCTGATTGCTGTGGACTAATTCTTGGCCTCACCTGGAACTTGTGACTCTGCTTCTAACTGGGCCTCACCCAGATATGGTGACTCTGGTCCTCACCTGTGGACCATTATGACCTGGATACTCTGTTCCACACCTGAACCTCACCTGGACATGATGACTCTGGATGCCCTCTGGGCCTCACCCTGACATGGTGACTCTGGTCCCCATCTGGATGTCCCCTAGACCAGGTGAATCTGGTACCCCACTAGGCGTCAACTAGACCTGGTGACTCTGGTCCTCATCTGGGCCTACCTGGACCTAGTGAATATTCTCCCCACCTGCGCCTCGATGGACCTGGTGACTCTGGTTCTACCTGGGCATCATTGGGACATGGTTACTGTATTACCCACTGGGACTGACCTGATCCTGGTAACTCTGGTCCTGACTTTGGCCTCTTCTGTACCAGGAGACTCTGGCTCCACCTGGGCCTCACCTGTAACTGGTGACTCTGATCCTAAGCATGGCCTCACCTGACCTGGTGACTGTGGTTCCCATCGGGACCTCACCTGGACCTCATGTCTGCGGTTACACCTGGGCCTCACCAGGACCTGGTGTCTCTGGTACCCACCTAGGTAGCATCAGGATATGGTTACACTGTTCACTAATAGTGACCCAGCCAGACCTATTAACTCTGGACTTCACCTGGGCCACACCTGGACATGGTGACACTGGTTTGAACCTGGGTCTCACCTGGATATGGTGAGTCGGATCCCCACCTGGTCCTCACGTGTAACTGGTGATTCTCATTCCAGCATGGACATCACGTGGACCTGGTGGCTGCAGTGTTTCTAGCTTCTCATATACCTCGTGACTCTGGTCCCCACCAGGGCTTCACCGGGACCTGGTGAGTGTGGTTGCCACCTGCACCTCACCTGGACCTGGTGATTCTGGTCTGCACCTGAGACGACCCTGAATCTGGTGACTGTGGTTCCCTCCTGGGCTTCACCTGGATTTGGGGACTCCGGTCCCCATCTGGGCCTCACCTGGCCCTGTTGACCATGGTCCTCAACTGGGCAAAATTGGGACCCTCTACTGTGTTCCACAACTGGACCTCACCTGGACCAGGTGACTCTGGTCCCCCTCTGGGTCTCACCGTGCCCTTGTGACTGTGAACCCCACTTTGGCCTGGCTTTGACCTGCTGACGCGGATTGCCACCTGCGCCTGACCTCGAAATGTTGACTCTGGTTCTTTCAAGGGCCTCCCCTGTACCTGGTGATCCTGGTGCCCACCTGGTCCTCACCTTGACGTGGTGACCTTTGTCACCACCGGGGACTCACCAGGACCTGCTTACTGTGTTCCACACCTGGGCCTAAGTACACCTCTTGACCATTGTCCCCAAGCCCGACTAACATGGACCTGTTGCCTCTGATCCCCACCGGGGCCTCACGTGTACCTGGTAACTCTGGGCCTCACCTGGGCCTTATCTGCACCTAGAGACTCTGGTCCCCACCTGGACTTCACCTGGATCTGGTGACTCTGGTCCCCACCTGGATTTTACCTGGATCTGGTGACTCTGGTCCCCACCTGGATATCACCAGAACCGGGTGACACAACCGGAGTTGGGGACAGTGGTCCTCAGGTGGGCCTCAACAGGACCTGGTGAATCTACTCCAAACTTAGGCTTCGTCTGGACATTGTGACTCTTTTCCCACCTGGCATCAATGGGACATGGTTACTCTGTTCCCCACCTGGGCCTCACCTGGACATGATATCTTTGCTGCACGCTTTGGCCTCAACTGGTCCTGATGACTCTCGTCCCCCAACCTAGGCCTCAATCTGGACCTGGTGACTGTCCTCCCCAACTTGGTCTCAGCTGGACCTGGTGACTCCCGATCCCACATGAACCACTACTGGACCTGGTGACTGTGGTGTTCTTGTAGACTCACATTTACCTTCTGACTCCCGTCCCCACTAGGGCCTCACCTGGATCTGGTGACTCTGGCCTGCAGGTTGGCCTCACCTGGACCTGGTGAGTGTGGTTGCCACCTGGGCCTCACCCATACCTGGTGACTCAGTTCCCCACGTGGGTCATGTGGACTTGGTGAATTTGGTCCTTACCTGGTCCTCTCCCGGACCCGGGGACTCTGGTCACAACCTGGGCCTCAGCTGGACCTGGTGAATCTGGTCCCTTCTGGGTCTCACACAGTCCTGGTGACTTTGTTCCCCACCTGGACCTGATTGCTGTGGACTCTTTCTTGGCCTCACCTGGAACTGGTGACTCTGGTCCCTATCTGGATGTCACCTGGACCAGGGGATTCTGGTACCCCTCTGGGCCTCAACCAGATCTGGTGACTCTGGTCCTCAAATGGGCCTCACCTGGACCTAATGAATATGCTCCATCTGGGCCTCATTTGGACCTGGTGACTCTGGTCCCTACGTGGGCAACATCGGAACATGGTTCCACATAATGGTCTGCAGGTTGGCCTCTTCTTGACCTGGTAACTCTGGTCCCTACCTGGGCATCATCGGGACACGGTTCCTCTGCATGGCCTGCAGGTTGGCGTCACATGGACCTGGTGAGTGGGCTTGCCACCTGGGCCTCACCCATACCTGGTGACACAGGTCCCACGTGGGCCTCACTTGGACCTGGTGAATCTGGTCCTTACCTGGTCCTCACCCGGAACTGGTAACTCTTGGCACCACCTGGGAATCACATGGACCTGGTGAATCTGGTCCCCATCTGGGCCTCACCCAGTCCTGGTGACTTTGTTCCCCACCTGGACCTGACTGCTGTGGACTCCTTCTTTGTCTCACCTGAAAATTGTGACTCTGCTCCTAACTGGGCCTCACCCAGATCTGGTGACTCTGGTCCTCACCTGTGGACCATTATGACCTGGATACTCTGTTCCACACCTGAACCTCACCTGGACATGATGACTCTGGATCCCCTCTGGGCCTCACCCTGACATGGTGACTCTGGTCCCCATCTGGAGGTCCCCTAGACCAGGTGAATTTGGTACCCCTCTAGGCCTCAATTAGACCTGGTGACTCTGGTCTTCATCTGGGCCTCACCTGGGCCTAGTGAATATTCTCCCCACCTGCGCCTCGATGGACCTGGTGACTCTGGTTCTACCCGGGCAGCATTGGGACAGGGTTACTGTATTACCCACTGGGACTGACCTGATCCTGGTAACTCTGGTCCTGACTTTGGCCTCTTCTGTAAGAGGTGACTCTGTGTCCACCTGGGCCTCACCTGTACCTGGTGACTCTGATCCTAAGCATGGCCTCACCTGACCTGGTGACTGTGGTTCCCATCGGGACCTCACCTGGACCTCATGTCTCCAGTTACACTTGGGCCTCACCAGGACCTGGTGTCTCTGGTACCCACCTGGGTAGCATCAGGATATGGTTACACTGTTCACTAACACTCATCCAGCTGGACCTAATAACTCTGGTCTTCACCTGGGGCACACCAGGACATGGTGACACTGGTTCCCATCTGGGTCTCACCTGGACATGGTGAGTCGGATCCCCACCTGGTCCTCACCTGTAACTGGTGATCCTCGTTCCCACATGGACATGATGTGGACCTGGTGGCTGCAGTGTTTCAAGCTTCTCATGTACCTCGTGTCTCTGGTCCCCACAGGGGCCTCACTGGGACCGGGTGAGTGTGGTTGCCACCTGCACCTCACATGGACCTGGTGATTCTGGTCTGCACCTGAGACTACCCTGGATCTGGTGCCTGTGGTCCCCACCTTGGCTTCACCTGGATTTGGGGACTCCGGTCCCCATCTGGGCCTCACCTGGCCCTGTTGACCATTGTCCTCAACTGTGTAAAATTGGTACCCGGAGACTGTGTTCCACAACTGGACCTCACCTGGACCAGGTGACTCTGTTCCCCCTGTGGGTCTCACCGTGCCCTAGTGACTGTGAACCCCACTTTGGCCTGACTTGGACCTGCTGACCCTGGTTGCCACCTGCGCCTGACCTCGAACTGTTGACTCTGGTTCTTTCAAGGGCCTTCCCTGGACCTGGTGATCCTGGTCGGACCTGGGCCTCACCTGGACGTGGTGACTCCTGTCACCAATGGGTAGTCACCTGGACCTGCTTACTGTGTTCCACACCTGGGCCTCAAGTAGACCTGTTGACCATGGTCCCCAAGCTGGCCTCACATGGACCTGTTGACTCTGATCCCCACCGGGTCCTCACGTGTACCTGGTAACTCTAGTCCTCACCTTGGCCTCATCTGGACCTAGTGACTCTGGTCCCCATCTGGGCTTCACATGGATCTGGTGACTCTGGTCCCCACCTGGACTTCACCTGGATCTCGTGACTCTGGACCCCACCTGGACCTCTCCTGGACCTCGGGACTCTCTTTCCAACATGGACCTCACCTGGATCTGGTGACTCTGGTCCTCAGTTTGGCCTCACCTGGACCTGGTGTCTCTCGTCCCCACTTGGACCTAACTCAGAACTGCTGAATCTTGCCCCACCTAGGCCGCACCCAGACCTGGTGACGCTTGTCCCCAGCTATGCCTGAATACGACCTGATGAATCTGGTCCTCACGTGGGCCTCACATGGTCCTGGGACTCAGCTGGATAGAGTGGCTCTGGTTCCCACAAGGGGCTCACCTGATACTGCTGAATGTGGTCTTATTCTATCCCTCACTAGGACCTAGTGATTCTGTTCCCCATCTGGGCCTGCATGGCCATAGTGACTCTGGTCCTCACCCAGGAGTAACTGGGACCTGGATACTCTATTCCACACCTGGGCCTCACTTTGACCAGGGACCTCTGGTCCCATTCTGGGCCTCAAACTAAACTGGTTACTCTGGTTCCCCCTCTGGCCCTCACCCTGACCTGGTGACTCTGGTCAGCCGTTGGGCTTCACTTGGGCCTGGAGAATCTGGTCCTTATCTGTTCCGCACCTGGATCTGGTGACTGGTCGCCACCTTGGCCTCACCTGGACTTGGTGAATCCTGTTGCCACCTGCGCCTCACCTGGACCTTGCGACTGTGGTCCCACCTGGACCTCACCTGGACGAGGTGACTGGTTCCCACAGGGACCTCACCTGGACCTGGTGACTCAGGTCCTCATATGGGCATCATGGGACCTGGTTTCTCAGGTCCACATCGGGGCCTCCCCTGGACCTAGTGATTCTTGTTACCCTCTGGGCCTCACCCTGACGTGGTGACTCCGGTCCCCACATGGATATCACCAGAACCGGGTGACTCTGGTCCCCCTCTGGGACTCACCCGGAGCTGTGGACACTGGTCCTCAGCTGGTCCTCAACAGGACCTGTTGAATCTACTCCTCACTTAGGCCTCGTCTGGACCTTGTGACTCTTTTCCCATCTGGCATCAATGGGACATGGTTACTCTGTTCCCCACCTTGGCCTCACATGAACATGATAACTTTTATCCACACTTTGGCCTCAACTTGTCCTGATGACTCTGTTCCCCCCACCTAGGCCTCAATCTGGACCTGGTGTCTGTGGTCCCCACCTGGGTCTCACCTGGATCTGGTGACTCTCGTTCCCACATGAAACACACCTGGACCTGGTGACTGTGGTGTTCTTGTAGACTCACATTTACCTGGTGACACCGGTCCCCACTAGGGCCTCACCTGGTTCTGCTGACTGTGGCCTGTCGGTTGGCCTCATCTGGACCTGGGGAGTGGGGTTGCCACCTGAGGTTCACCCATACCTGGTGACTCAGGAACACACGTGGTCCTCCTTGACCTGGTGAATCTGGTCCTTACATGGTCCTCTCCCAGACCCAGGGACTCTGGTCACCACCTGGGCCTCACCTGGACCTGGTGAATCTCTTCTCCATCTGGGCCTCACCCAGTCTTGGTGACTTTGTTCCACACCTGGACCTGATTGCTTTGGACTCTTTCTTGGCCTCACCTGGAACTGCTGACTCTTATCCTCTCTGCGCGTGACTCAGGCCTGGTGACTCTGGTCCTCACCTGGGCATCATTGGTACCTGGTGACTCTGTTCCACACCTGAGCCTCACCAGGACATGATGACTCTGGAACCACTCTGGGCCTCACCCTGACCTGGTGACTCTGGTCCCTATCTGGATGTCACCTAGACCAGGTGAATCTGGTACCCCTCTAGGCCTCAACTAGACCTGGTGACACTGGTCCTCAACTGGGCCTCACCGGGACCTCGTGAATATGCTCCCCACTGTGCCTCCTCTGGACCTGGTGACTCTGGTTCTACCTGGGCATCATCGGGACATGGTTACTCTATTCCCCACTGGGACTGACCTGATTCTGGTAACTCTGGGCCTGACTTTGGCCTCTTCTGTACCAGGTGACTAGCTCCACGTGGGCTTCACCTGTAACTGGTGACTCTGACCCTAAGCATGGCCTCACCTGTCCTAGTACTGTGGTTCCCATCGGGACCTCACCTGGACCTCATGTCTCTGTTCCCACCTGGGCCTCACCAGGATCTGGTGTCTCTGGTACCCACCTGGGTAGCATCAGGATATGGTTACAGTGATGACTAACAGTGACCCAGCTGGACATATTAACTCTGGTCTTCACCTGGGCCACACCTTACATGGTGATTGTGGTATGCACCTGAGACTACCCTGGATATGGTGACTGTGGTCCCCACCGGGGCTTCACCTGGATTTGGGGACTACGGTCCCCATCTGGGCCTCACTTGGCCCTGTTGACCATGGTCCTCAACTGGGCAAAATTGGGACCCGGTGACTGTGTTCCACAACTGGACCTCACCTGGACCAGGAGACTCTGGTCCCCCTATGGGCCTCAGTGTGCCCTAGTGACTGTGAACCCCACTTTGGCCTGACTTGGACCTGCTGACACTGGTTTCCACCTGCGCCTGACCTCGAACTGTTTACTCTGGTTCTTTCAAGGGCCTCCCCTGTACCTGGTGATCCTGGTCCCCACCGGGGCCTCACCTGGACGTGGTGACTCTTGTCACCACCGGGGACTCACCTGGACCTGGTTACTGTGTTCCACACCTGGGCCTCAAGGTGATCTGTTGACCATGGTCCCCAAGCCGGCCTCACATGGAACAGTTGCCTCTGATCCTCACCGGGGCCTCACGTGTACCTGGTAACTCTGGTCCTCACCTGGGCCTCATCTGGACCTAGTGACTCTGGTCCCAACCTGGGCTTCACCTGGATCTGATGACTCTGGTCTCCACCTGGACTTCACCTTGATCTGGTGACACTGGTCCCCACCTGGACCTCTCCTAGACCTGGTGACTCTCTTTCCAACATGGACCTTACCTGGATCTGGTGACTCTGGTCCTCAGTTTGGCCTCACCTGGACCTGGTGTCTCTCATCCCCACTTTCACCTAACTCAGAAGTGCTGAATATTGCCCCACCTAGGCCGCACCCAGACCTGGTGACTCTTGTCCCCAGCTATGCCTCAATTCGACTTGATGAATCTGGTCCTCACGTGGGCCTCACATGGACCTGGGACTCAGCTGGATTGAGTGGCTCTGGTTCCCACAAGCGGCTCACCTGATACTGGTGACTGTGGTCTTATACTATGCCTCACCAGGACCTAGTGATTCTGTTCCCCATCTGGGCCTGCATGGCCCTAGTGAGTCTGGTCCTCACACAGGCATCAATGGGACCTGGATACTCTATTCCACACCTGGGCCTCACTCTGACCAGGGACCTCTGGTCCCATTCTGGGCCGCAAACTAAACTGGTTACTCTGGTTACCCCTCTGGGCCTCACCCTTACCTGGTGACTCTGGTCACCCTTTGGGCTTCACTTGGGCCTGGTGAATCTGGTCTTTAGCTTGTCCTCACTTGGATCTGGTGACTGTTCGCCACCTGGGCCTCACCTGTACTTGGTGAATCCTATTGCCAAGCTCGCGTCACCTGGACCTTGTGAGTGTAATCCCACCTGGACCACACCTGGATCTGGTGGCTCTGGTTCCCATAAGGGGCTCTCCTGTAACTGGTTCCTGTGGTCTCCATCTGGCCTCACCTGGAACACAATGACTCTGATCTATATTTGAGCCTCTCCTGGACCTGTTAACTCTGGTTTTTCCATGAGCATCATTGGGACCTGGACACTCTCTTATATACCTGGGCCTCACCTGGACCTGGTGACTGTGGTCCCACCTGGGCCTCACCTGGACGAGGTGACTGGTTCCCACAGGAACCTCACCTGGATCTGGTGACACAGGTCCTCATATGGGCATCATGGGACCTGGTTTCTCAGTTCCACATCGGGGCCTCACCTGCACCTACTGATTCTCGTCCCCCTCTGGGCCTCACCCTGACGTGGTGACTCTGGTCACCACCTGGATATCAACAGAACCGGTGATTAGTCCCCCTCTGGGACTCACGCGGAGCTGGCGACACTGGTCCTCAACTGTGCCTCAACAGGACCTGGTGAATCTACTCCTCACTGAGGCCTCGTATGGACCTTGTGACTCATTTCCCACCTGGCATCAATGGAACAAGGTTACTCTAGTCCCCACCTGGACCTCACATGGACATGATAACTTTGCTCCACACTTCGGTCTCAACTGGTCCTGATGACTCTCGTCCCCTCACTTAGGCCTCAATCTGGACCTGGTGACTGTGGTCCCCACCTGGGTTTCACCTGGACCTGTTGACTCTCCTTGCCACATGAACCCCACCTGGACCTGGGGACTGTGGTGTTCTTTTTTTTTTTTTTTAATTTTTATTTATTTATGATAGTCACAGAGAGAGAGAGAGGCAGAGACACAGGCAGAGGGAGAAGCAGGCTCCATGCACCGGGAGCCTGACGTGGGATTCGATCCCGGGTCTCCAGGATCGCGCCCTGGGCCAAAGGCAGGCGCCAAACCCCTGCGCCACCCAGGGATCCCGACTGTGGTGTTCTTGTAGACTCACATTTACCTGGTGACTGCGGTACCCACTAGGCCCTCACCTGGATCTGGTGACTCTGGCTTGCAGGTTGGCCTCACCTGTACCTGGTGAGTGGGGTTGCCACCTGGGCCTCACCCATACCTGGTGACTCAGGTCCCCACGTGGGCCTCTTGGACCTGGTGAATCTGGTCCTTACCTGGTCCTCTCCAGACCCGGGGACTCTGGTCACCACCTGGACCTCACCTGGAACTGGTGAATCTGGTCCCCATCTGGGCCTCACCTAGTTCTGTTTAATTTGTTGCCCACCAGGACCTGATTGCTGTGGAACCCTTCTTGGCCTCACCTGGAACTTGTGACTCTGATCCTAACTGGGCCTCACCCAGATCTGGTGACTCTGGTCCTCACCTGAGGACCATTATGATCTGGATACTCTGTTCCACACCTGAGCCTCACCTTGACATGATGACTCTCGATCCCCTCTGGGCCTCACCCTGACATGGTGACTCTGGTCCCCATCTGGATGTCACCTAGACCAAGTGAATCTGGTACCCGTCTAGGCCTCAACTAGACCTGGTGACCCTTGTCCTCAACTGGGCCTCACCGGGACCTAGTGAACATGCTCCCCACATGGGCCTCACTTGGATCTGGTAACTCTGGCCTGCAGGTTGGCCTCACCTGGACCTCTTGAGTGGGGTTGCCACCTGGGCCTCACCCATACCTGGTGACTCAGGTCCCCACGTGAGCCTCTTGGACCTGGTGAATCTGGTCCTTACCAGGTCCTCTCCCAGACCCGGAGACTCTGGTCAACACCTGGGCCTCACCTGGACCTGGTGAATCTGTTCCCCATCTGGGCCTCACCCAGTCCAGGTGACTTTGATCCCCTCCTGGACCTGTTTGTTGTGGACACTTTCTTCGCCTCATCTGCAACTGGTGACTCTGATCCTATCTGCGCGTCTCCCAGATCTGGTGACTCTGGTCCTCACATGGGCATCATTCGTACCTGGTGACTCTGTTCCTCACCTGAGCCTCACCTGGACATGATGACTCTGGAAACACTCTGGGCCTCACCCTGACCTAGTGACTCTGGTGTCCATCTCGATGTCACATGGACAAGGTGATTCTGGTACCCCCTAGGCCTCAAACAGATCTGGTGACTCTGGTCTTTAAAGGGGACTCACCTGTACCTAGTGAATATGCTCCATCTGGGCCTCATTTGGACCTGGTGACTCTGGTCCATACCTGGGCATCATCAGGATATGGTTCCACTGCATGGCCTGCAGGTTGGCCTCACCTGGATCTGGTAAGTCTGGTCTCTACCTGGGCATCATCTGGATATGGTTCCACTGCATGGCCTGCAGGTTGGCCTCACCTGGACCTGGTGAGTGTTATTGCCACCTGGGCCTCACCCATACCTGGTGACTCAGGTCCCCACGTGGGCCTCTTGGACCTGGTGAATCTGGTCCTTACCTTGTCATTTCCCAGAACGGGGACTCTGGTCAACACCTGTGCCCCACCTGGACCTGGTGAATCTGGTACCCCTCTCGGCAAAGTCTGGTGACTCTGATCCTATCTGCGCGTCACCCAGACCTGGTGACTCTGTTCCTCACCTGGGCATCATTGGGACCTGGTGACTCTGTTCCACACCTGAGCCTCACCTGGACATGATGACTCTGGAACCTATCTGGGCCTCATCCTGACCCGATGACTCTGGTCCCCATCTGGATGTCACCTGGACCAGGTGATTCTGGTACCCTTCTAGGCCTCAACCAGATCTGGTGACTCTGGTCCTCAACTGGGCCTCACTTGGCCTAGTGAATATGCACCATCTGGCCCTCTTTTGGACCTGGTGACTCTGGTCCCTACCTGGGCATCATCGGGACATGGTTCCACTGCATGGTCTGCAGGTTTTCCTCACCTGGACCTGGTAACTCTGTTCCCTACTATGGCATCATCGGGACATGGTTCCTCTTCATGGCCTGCAGGTTGGCATCACCTGGACCTGGTGAGTGGGGTGGTAATCTGGGCCTCACACATACATTGTGACACAGGTCCCCACGTGGGTCTCACTTGGACCTGGTGAATCTCGTCCTTAACAGCTCCTCACCCGGAACTTGTAACTCTGGTCCCCACCCGGGAATAACCTGGAACTTGTGAATCTGGTCCCCATCTTGGCCTCACCCAATCCTGGTGACTTTGTTCCCCACCTGGACCTGATTGCTGTGGACACATTTTTGGCTTCACCTGGAACTGGTGACTCTGATCCTAACTGGGCCTCATCCAGATCTGGTGACTCTGGTCCTCACCTGTGGACCATTATGACCTGGATACTCTGTTCCACACCTGAGACTCACTTAGACATGATGACTCTGGATCCCCTCTGGGCCTCAGCCTAACATGGTGACTCTGGTCCCCATCTGGATGTCACCTAGACCAGGTGAATCTGGGATCCCTGTCGGCCTCAACCAGACCTGGTGACTCTGGTCCTCAACTGGGCCTCACCTGGACCTAGTGAACATTTTCCCCACCTGCGACTTATCTGGACGTGGTGACTCGGGTTCTACCTGGGCATCATCGGGACATGGTTACTCTATTCCCCAATGGGACTGACCTGATCCTAGTAACTCTAGTCCTGACTTTGTCCTCTTCTGTACCAGGTGACTCTGGCTCCACCTGTGCCTCACCTGTAACTGGTAACTCTGATCCTAAGCATGGCCTCACCTGACCTTGTGACTGCGGTTCCCATCGGGATCTTACCTGGACCTCATGTCTCTGGTCCCACCTGGGCCTCACCAGGACCTGGTGTCTCCGGTACCCACCTGGGTAGCATCAGGATATGGTTACACTCTTCACTAACAGTGACCAGCTGGACCTATTAACTCTGGTCTTCACCTGGGCCACACCTGGACATGGTGACACTGGATCTCACCTGGGTCTCAAATTGACATGGTGAGTCGGATCCCCGCCTGGTCCTCATGTGTAACTGCTGATTCTCCGGCCCACATGGACATGATGTGGACCTGGTGGCTGCAGTGTTTCTAGCTTCTCATGTACCTTGTGACTCTGGTCCCCGCCAGGGCCTCACTGGGTCCTGGGGATCGTGGTTGCCACCTGCACCTCACTTGGACCTGGTGATTATGGTCTGCACCTGAGACTACCCTGGATCTGCTGACTGTGGTCCCCACCTGGGCTTCACCTGGATATTTGGACTCCGGTCCCCATCTGGGTTTACCTGGCCCTGTTGACCATGGTCCTCAACTGGGCAAAATTGGGACCCGGTGACTGTGTTCCAAAACTGGACCTCAACTGGACCAGGTGACTCCGGTCCCCCTCTGGGTCTCACCGTGCCTAGTGACTGTGAACCCCACTTTGGCCTGACTTGGACCTGCTGACCCTGGTTGCCACCTGCGGCTAACCTCGAACTGTTGACTCTGGTTCTTTCAAGGGCCCCCCCCCATACCTGGTGATCCTGGTCCGCACCTGGGCCTCACCTGGACGTGGTGACCCTTGTCACCAACGGGGACTCACCTGGACCTGCTTACTGTGTTCCACACCTGGGCCTCAAGTAGACCTGTTGACCATGGTCCCCAAGCCGGCTTCACATGGACCTGTTGCCTCTGATCCCCACCGGGGCCTCACGTGTACCTGGTAACTCCTGTCCTCACCTGGGTCTCATCTGGTCCTAGACTCTGGTCTCCACCTGGGCTTCACCTGGATCTGGTGACTCAGGTCCCCACCTGGACTTACCTGGATCCGTTGACTCTGGTCCCCACCTGGACCTCTCCCGGACCTGGTGACTTTCTTTCAAACATGGACCTCACATGGATCTGGTGACTCTGGTACTCAGTTTGGCCTCACGTGGAACTGGTGTCTCTCGTCCCCACTATGACCTAACACAGAACTGCTGAATCAAGCCCAACTTAGGCTGCACCCAGACCTGGTGACTCTTGTACAAAGCTATGCCTCAGTTCGACCTAATGAATCTGGTCCTCACGGAAGCCTCACCTGGACCTGGGACTCAGCTGGATAGAGTGGCTCTGGTTCCCGCAAGGGGCTCAGCTGATACTGCTGACTGTGGTCTTATTGTATGCCTCACCAGGACCTAGTGATTCTGTTCCCCATCTGGGCCTGCATGGCCCCAGTGACTCTGGTTCTCACCCAGGCATCATTGGGTGATGGACCCAATGATCCTCACCCTGGATACTCTATTCCACACCTGGGCCTCACTTTGACCAAGGACCTCTGGTCCCATTCTGGCCCTCAAACTAAACTGGTTACTCTGGTTCCCCCTCTGGGGCTCACCTTTACCTGGTGACTCTGGTCACCCTTTGGGCTTCACTTCGGCCTGGGGAATCTGGTCCGTAGCTGGTCCGCACCTGGATGTGGTGACTGGTCGCCACCTGGGCCTCACCTGGACTTGGTGAATCCTGTTGCCACCTGCGCCTCACCTAGACCTTGTGACTGTGGTCCCACCTGGACCTCACCTGGACCTGGTGACTGTGGTCCCCATCTGGGTCTCACCTGGACCTGGTGACTCTTGTTCCCACATGAACCACACCTGGACCTGTGACTGTGGTGTTCTTGTAGACTAACGTTTACCTGGTGACTCCAGTCCCCAATAGGGCTTCCCCTGCAACTCGTAACTCTGGTCCCTACCTGGGCATTATCGGGACAAGGTTCCTCTGCATGGCCCGAAAGTTGGCCTCCCCTGGACCTGGTGAATGGGGTTGCCATCTGGGCCTCACCCATACCGGTGACACAGGTCCCCACGTGGGCCTCACTTGGACATGGTGAATCTGGTCGTTACCTGGTGCTCACCCGGAACTGGTAACTCTAGTCACCACCTGAGAATAACCTGGACCTGGTGAATCTGGTCCCCATCTGGGCCTCACCCAGTCCTGGTGACTTTGTTCCCCACCGGGACCTGATTGCTGTGGACTCCTTCTTGGCCTCACCTGGTACTGGTGAGTCTGATGCTATGTGGGCTTCACCCAGATCTGGTGACTCTGGTCTTCACCTGTGGACCATTATAACCTGGATACTCTGTTCCACACCTGAGACTCACCTGGACATGATGACTCTGGATCCCCTCTGGGCCTCAGCCTAATATGGTGACTCTGGTCCCCATCTGGATGTCACCTAGACCAGGTGAATCTGGTACACCTCTAGGCCACAACTAGACCTGGGCATTCTGGTCCTCAACTGGGCCTCACCGGGACCTAGTTAATATGTTCCCCTCCTGCGCCTCATCTGGTCCTGGTGACTCTGGTTCTACCTGGGCATCATCGGGACATGGTTACTCTATTCCCCACTGGGACTGACCTGATCCTGGTAACTCTGGTCCTGACTTTGGCCTCTTCTGTCCCAGGTGACTCCGGCTCCACCCGGGACTCACCTCTAACTGGTGACTCTGATCCTAAGCATGGCCTCACCAGACCTGGTGACTGTGATTCCCAATGGAACCTCACCTGGACCTCATGTCTCTGGTCCCTCCTGACCATCACCAGGACCTGGTGTCTCTGGTACCCACCAGGGTAGCATCAGGATATGGGGACACTGTTCACTAACAGTGGCCCAGCCGGAACTATTAACTCTGGTCTTCACTTGGTCATGGTGACACTGGGTCCCACCTGGGTCTCACCTGGACATGGTGAGTCGGATCTCCACCTGGGCCTCACCTGTAACTGGTGATTCTCGTTCCCACATGGACATCATGTGGACCTGGTGGCTGCAGTGTTTCAGGCTTCTCATGTACCTCGTGACTCTGGTCCCCACCAGGGCCTCACAGGGACCTGGTGAGTGTGGTTGCTACCTGCACCTCAAGTGGACCTGGTGATTCTGGTCTGCACCTGAGACTACCCTGGATCTGGTGACTATGGTCCCCACCTGGGCTTCACCTGCTTTGGGGACTCCGTTCCCCATCTGGGCCTCACCTAGCCCTGTTGACCATGGTCCTCAACTGGGCAAAATTGGGACCCGGTGACTGTGTTCCACAACTGGACCTCACCTGGACCAGGTGATTCTGGTCTCCCTCTGGGTCTCACCGCGCCCTAGTGACCGTGAACCCCACTTTCGCCTGACATGGACCTCCTGACCGTGGTTGCCACCTGCGCCTGACCTCGAACTGTTGACTCTGGTTCTTTCAAGGGCCTCCACTGTACCTGGTGATCCTGGTCCACACCTGGGCCTCACCAGGACGTAGTGAGTCTTGTCACCACCGGGGACTCAGCTGGACCTGGTGACTCTCGTTCCCACATGAACCATACCTGGACCTGGTGACTGTGGTGTTCTTGTAGACTCACATTAACCTGGTGACTCCGTTCCCCACTAGGGCCTCACCTGGATCTGGTAACTGGCCTGCAGGTTGGCCTCACCTGACTTCTTGAGTGGGGTTGCCACCTGGGCGTCAACCATACCTGGTGGCTCAGGTCCCCACGTGAGCCTTTTGTATCTGGTGAATCTGGTTCTTACCTGGTCCTCTCCCAGACCCGGAGACTCTGGTCAACACCTGGGCCTCACCTGGACCTGCTGAATCTGTTCCCCATCTGGGCCTCACCCAGTCCAGGTGACTTTGATCCCCTCTGGACCTGTTTGTTGTGGACCATTTCTTGGCCTCATCTGGAACTGGTGACTCTGATCCTATCTGCGCGTCTCCCAGATCTGGTGACTCTGGTCCTCACCTGGGCATCATTGGTACCTGGTGACTCTGTTCCTCACCTGAGCCTCACCTGGACATGATGAGTCTGGAACCTCTCTGGGCCTCTCCCTGACCTGGTGACTCTGGTCCCCATCGGCATGTCACCTGGACGAGGTGATTATGGTACCCCTCTAGGAATCAACTAAATCTGGTGACTCTGGTCCTCAACTGGGCCTCACCTAGACCTAGTGAATTTGCTCCATCTGGCCCTCATTTGGACCTGGTGTCTCTGGTCCCTACCTGGGCATCATCGGGACGTGGTTCCACTGCATGGTCTGCAGGTTGTCCTCACCTGGACCTGGTAACTCTGTTCCTTACCTGGGCATCATCGGGACATGGTTCCTCTGCATGGCCTGCAGGTTGGCCTCACCTGGACCTGATGAGTGGGGCGGAAAACTGGGCCTCACAATGCATTATGACACAGGTCCCCACGTGGGTCTCAATTGGACCTGGTGAATCTCGTCCTTACCTGGTCCTCCCCCAGAACTGGTAACTCTGGTCACCAGCTGGGAAAACCTGGATCTTGTTAATCTGGTCCCCATCTTGGCCTCACCCAGTCCTGGTGACTTTGTTCCCCACCTGCACCGGATTGCTGTGGACACCTTCTTGGCCTCACCTGGAACTGGTTACTCTGAACCTAACTGGGTCTCACCCACATCTGGTGACTCAGGTCCACATCTGAGGACCATTATTACCTGGATACTCTGTTCCACACCTGAGCCTCACCTGGACATGATGACTCTGGATCCCCTCTGGGCCTCAGCCTGACATGGTGACTCTGGTCCCCATCTGGATGTCACCTAGACCAGGTGAATCTGATACCCCTCTAGGCCTCAACTAGACCGGGGGAATCTGGTCCTCAATTGGGCCTCACCGGGACCTAGTGAATATACTCCCCACCTGCGCCTCATCTGGACGTGTTGACTCGGGTTCTACCTGGTCATCATCGGGACATGGTTACTCTATTCCCCACAGGGACTGACCTGATCCTGGTAAATCTGGTCCTGACTTTGGCGTCTTCTCTACCGGGTGACTCTGGCTCCACCTGTGCGTCATCTGAAACTGATGTCTCTGATCCTAAGCATGGCCTCACCGACCTGGTGACTGTGGTTCCCATCGGGACCTCACCTCGACCTCATGTCTCTGGTCCCTCCTGACCATCACCAGGACCTGGTGTCTCTGGTACCCACCTGGGTAGCATCAGAATATGGTTACACTGTTCACTAACAGTGACCCAGCCGGAACTATTAACTCTGGTCTTCACCTGGGCCACACCTGGACATGGTGACACTGGTACCCACTTGGGTCTCACCTGGACATGTTGAGTCGGATCCCCGTCTGGTCCTCACCTGTAACTGGTGATTCTCGTTCCCACATGGACATCATGTGAACCTGGTGGCTGCAGAGATTCTAGCTTCTCATGTACCTCGTGACTCTGGTCCCCACCGGGGCCTCACCGGGACCTGGGGAGTGTGGTTGCCACCTGCACCTAACCTGGACCTGGTGATTCTGGTCTGCACATGAGACTACCCTGGATCTGGTGACTGTGGTCCTCACCTGGGCTTCACCTGGATTTGGGGAATCCGGTCCCCATCTGGGCCTCACCTGGCCCTGTTGACCATGGTCCACAAAAGGGCGAAATTGGGACCCGGTGACTTGTTCCACAACTGGGCCTCACCTGGACCAGGTGACTCTGGTCCCCCTCTGGGTCTCACTGTGCCCTAGTGACTGTGAACCCCACTTTGGCCTGACATGGACCTGTTGACCCTGGTTGCCACCTGTGCCTGACCTTGAACTGTTGACTCTGGTTCTTTCAAGGGCGTCCCCTGGACATGGTGATCCTGGTGCCCATATGAACCTCACCTGGACCTGGCGACTCTTGTCACCACCGGGAACTCAACTGGACCTGCTTACTGTGTTCCACACCTGGGCCTCAAGTAGACCTGTTGATCATGGTCCCCAAGCCGGCCTCAAATGGACCTGTTCCCTCTGATCCCCACCGGGGCTTCACGTGTACCTGGGAACTCTGGTCCTCACCTGGGCCTCATCTGGACCTAGTGACTCTTGTCCCCTCCTGGGCTTCACCTGGATCTGGTGACTCTGGTCCCCACCTGGACTTCACCTGGATCTGGTGAGTCTGGTCCCCACCTGGACCTGACCCGCATCTGGTGACTCTGGTCCTCAGTTTGGCCTCACCTGGACCTGGTGTCTCTCGTCCCCACTTTGACCTAACTCAGAACTGCTGAATCTTGCCCCACCTAGGCCGCACCCAGAACTGGTGACTCTTGTCCCCAGCTATGCTTCAATTTGACCTGATGAATCTGGTCCTCACGTGGGCCTCACATGGACCTGGGACTCACCTGGATAGAGTGGCTCTGGTTCCCACAATGGGCTCACCTGATACTGCTGACTGTGGTCTTATTCTATGCCTCACCAACACCTAGTGATTCTGTTCCCCATCTGGGCCTGCATGGCCCTAGTGACTCTGGTCCTAACCCAGGCATCATTGGGACCTGGATATTCTATTCCACACCTGGGCCTCACTTTGACCAGGGACCTCTGGTCCCATTATGGGCCTCAAACTAAACTGGTTACTCTGGTTCCCCCTCTGAGCCTCACTATTACCTGGTGACTCTGGTCACCCCTTGGGCTTCACTTGGGCCTGGTGAATCTGGTCCTTAGGTTGTCCTCACTTGGATCTGGTGACTGGTCGCCACCTGGGCCTCACCTGTACTTGGTGGATCCTGTTGCCACCTGTACCTCACATGGACCTTGTGACTGTGATCCCACCTGTAAGTCACCTGGATCTGGTGGCTCTGGTTCCCATATGGGGTCTCCTGGACCTGGTTCCTGTGGTCTCCATCAGGCCTCACCTGGAACACAATGACTCTGATCCATATTTGTGCCTCTCCTGGACCTGTTGACTCTGGTACTTACCTGGGCATCATTGGGGCCTGGATACTCTCTTATATACCTGGTCCTCACCTGGACCTGGTGACTGTGGTCCCACTTGGACCTCACCGGGACGAGGTGACTGGTTCCCACAGGGACCTCAGCTCGACCTCGTGACTCAGGTCCTCATATGTGCATCATGGGACCTGGTTTCTCAGTTCCACATCGGGGCCTCACCTGGACCTAGTGATTCTCGTCCCCCTCTGGGCCTGACCCTGACGTGGTGACTCTGGTCCCAACCTGGATATCACCAGAACCTGGTGACTGTGGTCCCCCTCTGGGACTCACCCGGAGATGGGGTACTGGTCCTCAACTGGGCCTCAACAGGACCTGTTGAATCTACTCCTCTCTTAGGCCTCGTCTGGACCTTGTGACTCTTTTCCCACCTGGCATCAATGGGACATGGTTACTCTCTTCCCCACCTGGGCCTCAACTCCACATGATAACTTTGCTCCACACTTTGGCCTCAACTGCTCCTGATGACTCTGTTCCCCCCACCTAGGCCTCAGTTTGGACCTGGTTACTGTGGTGCCCACATGGGTCTCAACAGTACCTGGTGATTCTCGTTCCCACATGAACCACACCTGGACCTGGTGACTGTGGTGTTCTTGTAGACTCACATTTACCTGGTGACACTGGTCCCCACTAGGGCCTCACCTGGATCTGGTGACTCTGGCCTGCTGGTTGGCCTCACCTTGACCTGGTGAGTGGAGTTGCCACCTGGGCCTCACACATACATGGTGACTGAATTCCCCTCGTGGGCCTCTTGGACTTGGTGAATCTGGTCCTTACCTGGTCCTGTCGCAGACCCGGGGACTCTGGTCACCACCTGGATCTCACCTGGACCTGGTGAATCTGGTCCCCATCTGGGCCTTACCCAGTCCTGGTGACTTTGTTCCCCACCTGGACCTGATTGCTGTGGACTCTTTCTTGGCCTCACCTGGAACTGGTGACTCTGATCCTATCTGCGCGTCACCCAGATCTGGTGACTCTGGGCCTCACCTGGGCATCACTGGTACCTAGTGACTCTGTTCCACACCTAGCCTCACCTGGACATGATGACTCTGGAACCTCTCTGGGCCTCTCCCTGACCTGGTGACTCTGGTCCCCATCTGGATGTCACCTGGGCCAGGTGTTTCTGGTATGGCTCTAGGCCTCAACCAGATCTGGTGACTCTTGTCCTCAACTGGACCTCACCTGGATCTAGTGAATATGCTCCATCTGGGCCTCATTTGGACCTGGTGACTCTGGAACCTACCTGGGCATCATTGGGACCTGGATACTCTCTTATATACCTGGGCCTCACCTGGACCTGGTGACTGTGGTCCCACCTGGGCCTCACCTGGACGAGGTGACTGTTTCCCACAGGGACATCACATGGACCTGGTGACTCAGGTCCTCATATGGGCAGCATTCACCTGGTTTCTCAGTTCCACATCGGGGCTTCACCTGTTCCTAGTGATTCTCGTCCAGCTCTGGGCCTCACCTCGATCTGGTGACTCTGGTCCTCAGTTTGGCCTCTCCTGGACCTGGTGTCTCTCGTCCCGATTTTGACCTAACTCAGAACTGCTGAATCTTGCCCCACCTAGGCCGCACCCAAACTTGGTGACTCTTGTCCCCAGCTATGCCTCAATTCGACCTGATGAATCTGGTCCTCACATGGGCCTCACATGGACCTGGGACTCAGCTGGATAGAGTGGCTCTGGATCCAACAAGGCGCTCACCTGATACTGGTGACTTATTCACCAGTAGTCTTATTCTATGCCTCACCAGGACCTAGTGATTCTGTTCCCCATCTGGGTCTGCATGGCCCTAATGACTCTGGTCCACACCCAGGCATCATTGGGACCTGGATACTCTATTCCACAATTGGGCCTTACTTTGACCAGGGACCTCTGGTCCCATTCTGAGCCTCAAACTAAACTGCTTACTCTCGTACCCACTCTAGGCCTCACCCTTACCTGGTGACTCTGGTCACCCCTTGGGATTCACTTGGGCCTGGTGAATCTGGTCCTAAGCTGGTCCGCACCTGGATCTGGAGACTGGACGCCACCTGGGCCTCACCTGGATTTGGTGAATCCTGTTGCCACCTGCGCCTCACCTGGACTTTGTGACTGTGGTCGCACCTGGACCTCACCTGGATCTGGTGGCTCTGGTTCCCATATGGGGCTCTTCTGGACCTGGTACCTGTGGTCTCCATCTGGCCTCCCCTGGAACACAATGACTCTGATCCATATTTGGGCCTCTCCTAGACCTGTTGACTCTGGACCTTACCTGGGCATCATTGGGACCTGGATACTCTCTTATATACCTGGGCCTCACCTGGAACTGGTGACTGTGGTCCCACCTGGGCCTCACGTGGACGAGGGGACTGGTTCCCACAGGGATCTCCCCTGGGCCTGGTGACTCAGGTCCTCATATGGGCATCATGGGACCTGTTTTCTCAGTTCCACAACGGGGCCTCACCTGGACCTAGTGATTCTCGTTCCCCTCTGGGCCTCATCCTGACGTGGTGACTCTGGTCCGCACCTGACTCACACTAGAACCGGGTGACTCTGGTTCCCCTCTGGGAATCACCCAGAGATGCGGACACTGATACTCAACTGGGCCTCAACAGGACCTGGTGAATCTACTCCTCACTTAGGCCTAGTCTGGACCTTGTGACTCTTTTCCCACCTGGCATCTATGGGACATTTTTACTCTGTTCCCCACCTGGGCCTCACTTGGACATGATAAATTTGCTTCATACTTTGGCCTCAACTCGTCCCGATGACTCTGGTGCCCCCACCTAGGCCTCAATCTGGACCTGGAGACGGTCATCCACACCTGGGTCTCACCTGGACCTTGCGACTCTCGTTCCCACATGAATCACACCTGGACCTGGTGACTGTGGTGTACTTGTAGACTCACATTTACCTGGTGACTCTGGCCCCACTAGGGCCTCACCTGGATCTGGTGACTCTGGCCTGAAGGTTGGCCTCACCTGGACTTGGTTAGTGGGATGCCACCTGGACCTCACCCATACCTGGTGACTCAGGTCCCCACGTGGGCCTCTTGGACCTGGTGAATCTGGCCCTTACCTGGTCTTCTCCCAGACCCTGGGAATCTTGTCACAACCTGGGCCTCACCTAGACCTGGTGAATCTGGTCCCCATCTGGGCCTAACCCAGTCCTGGTGACTATGTTCCCCACCTGGACGTGTTTGCTCTGGACTCTTTCTTGCCCTCACCTTGAACTGGTGACTCTGATCTTATCAGTGCGTCACCCAGACCTGGTGACTCTCGTCTTCACCTGGGCATCATTGGTACCTGGTTACTCTGTTCCACACCTGAGCCTCACCTGGACATGATGTCTCTGGGACCTCTCTGGGCCTCACCCTGACCTGGTGATCTGGTCCCCATCTGGATGTCACCTGGACCAGGTGATTCTGGAACCCCTCTAGGTCTCAACCATATAGGGTGACTCTTGTCCTCAACTGGGCCTCACCTGGACCTAGTGAATATGCTCCATCTGGGCCTCATTTGGTCCTGGTGACTCTGGTCACTCACTGGGCATCATCGGGAAATGGTTCCACTGCATGGCCTGCTGGTTTGCCTCACCTGGACCTGGTAACTCTGGTCCCTACCTTGGCATCATCGGGTCATCTTGCCCTGGGGAGTGGGGTTCCCACCTGGATCTTACCCATGCCTGGTGACACAGGTCCCCACGTGGGCCTCACTTGGACCTGGTGAATGTGGTCTTTACCTAGTCCTCACCCGGAAGTGGTAAATCTGGTCACCACCTGGGCATCACCTAGTCCTGGAGACTTTGTTCCCCACCTGGACCTGATTGTTGTGGACACCTTCTTGGCCTCACCTGGAAGTGGTAACTCTGATCCTAACTGGGCCTCTCCCATATCTGGTGACTCTGGTCCTCACCGGTGGACCATTATGACCTGGATACTCTGTTCCACACCTGAGCCTCACCTGGACATGATGACTCTAGATCCCCTCTGGGCCTCACACTGACATTGTTACTCTGGTCCCCATCTGGATGTCACCTAGACCAGGTGAATCTGGTACCCCTCTGGGCCTCAACCAGATCTGGTGACTCTGGTCCTCAACTGGGCCTCACCTGGACCTAGTGAATATGCTCCATCTGGGCCTCATTTGGACCTGGTGACTCTGGTACCTACGTGGGCAACATCGGGACATGGTTCCACATAATGGTCAGCAGGTTGGCCTCTTCTTGACCTGGTAACTCTGGTCCCTATCTGGGCATCATCGGGACACGGTTCCTCTGCATGGCCTGCAGGTTGGCGTCACCTGGACCTCGTACCTCTGGTCCCTACCTGGGCATCATCGGGACACGGTTCCTCTGCATGGCCTGCAGGTTGGCCTCACCTAGACCTGGTGAGTGGGCTTGCCACCTGGGCCTCACCCATACCTGGTGACACAGGTCTCACGTGGGTTTCACTTGGACCTGGTGAATCTGGTCCTTACCTGGTCCTCACCCGGAACTGGTAACCCTTGTCACCACCTGGGAATCACCGGGACCTGGTGAATCTGGTCCCGATCTGGGCCTCACCCATTCCTGGTGACTTTGTTCCCCACCTGGACCTGATTGCTGTGGACTCCTTCTTGGCCTCAACTGGAACTTGTGACTCTGTTCCTAACTGGGCCTCACCCAGATCTGGAGACTCTGGTCCTCACATGTGGACCATTATGACCTGGATACACTGTCCCACAGCTGAACCTCACCTGGACATGATGATTCTGGATGCCCTCTGGGCCTCACCCTGACATGGTGACTCTGGTCCCCATCTGGATGTCCCCTAGAACAGGTGAATCTGGTACCCCTCTAGGCGTCAACTAGACCTGGTGACTCTGGTCCTCATCTGGGCCTCACCTGGACCTAGTGAATATTCTCCCCACCTGCGCCTCGCTGGACCTGGTGACTCTGATTCTACCTGGGCATCATTGGGACATGGTTACTGTATTACCAACTGGGACTGACCTGATCCTGGTAACTCTGGTCCTGACTTTGGCCTCTTCTGTACCAGGTGACTCTGGCTCCACCTGGGCCTCACCTGTACCTGGTGACTCTGATCCTAAGCATGGGCTCACCTGACCTGGTGACTGTGGTTCCCATCGAGACCTCACCTGGACCTCATGTCTCCGGTTACACCTGGGCCTCACAAGGACCTGGTGTCTCTGGTACCCACCTGGGTATCATCAGGATATGATTACACTGTTCACTAACACTCATCCAGCCTGACCTAATAACTCTGGTCTTCACCTGGGGCACACGAGGACATGGTGACACTGGTTCCCACCTGGGTCTCACCTGGATATGGTGAGTCGGATCCCCACCTGGTCCTCACCTGTAACTGGTGATTTTCGTTCCCACATGGACATCATGTGGACCTGGTGGCTGCAGTGTTTCTAGCTTCTCATGTACCTCGTGTCTCTGGTCCCCACCGGGGCCTCTCCGGGACCGGGTGAGTGTGGTTGCCACCTGCACCTCACATGGACCTGTTAATTCTGGTCTGCACCTGAGACTATCCTGGATCTGGTGACTGTGGTCCCCACCTGGGCTTCACCTGGATTTGGGGACTCCGGTCCCCATCTGGGCCTCACCTGGCCCTGTTGACCATGGTCCTCAACTGTGCAAAATTGGGACCCGGTGTCTGTGTTCCACAACTGGGCCTCACCTGGACCAGGTGACTCTGGTCCCACTCTGGGTTTCACCGTGCCCTAGTGACTGTGAACCCCACTTTGGCCTGCCTTGGACCTGCTGACCCTGGTTGCCACGTGCGCCTGACCTCGAACTATCGACTCTGGTTCTTTCAAGGGCCTTCCCTGGACCTGGTGATCCGGGTGGACCTGGCTCACACCTGGACGTGGTGACTCCTGTCACCAATGGGGACTCACTTAGACCTGCTTACTGTGTTCCACACCTGGGCCTCAAGTAGACCTGTTGACCATGGTCCCCAAGCCGGCCTCACATGGACCTGCTGCCTCCGATCCCCACCGGATCCTCATGTGTACCTGGTATCTCTGGTCCTCACCTGGGCCTCATCTGGACCTAGTGACTCTGGTCCCCACCTGGGCTTCACATGGATCTGGTGACTCTGGTCCCCACCTGGACTTCACATGGATCTGGTGACTCTGGACCCCACCTTGACCTCTCCTGGACCTGGTGCCTCCCTTTCCAACATGGACCACACCTGGATGTGGTGAATCTGGTACTCAGTTTGGCCTCACCTGGACCTGGTGTCTCTCGTCCCCACTTTGACCTAACTCAGAACTGCTGAATCTTGCCCCACCTAGGCCGCACCCAGACCTGGTGACTCTTGTCCCCAGCTATGCCTCAATTCGACCTGATGAATCTGGTCCTCACGTGGGACTCACCTGGTCCTGGGACTCAGCTGGATAAAGTGGCTCTGGTTCTCACAAGGGGCTCACCTGATACTGCTGAATGTGGTCTTATTCTATGCCTCACCAGGACCTAGTGATTCTGTTCCCCATCTGGGCCTGCATGGCCCTAGTGACTCTGGTCCTCACCCAGGCGTCATTATGACCTGGATACTCTATTCCACACCTGGGACTCTCTTTGACCAGGGACCTCTGGTCCCATTCTGGGCCTCAAACTAAACTGGTTACTCTGGTCCCCCCTCTGGGCCTCACCCTGTCCGGGTGACTCTGGTCACACATTGGGCTTCACTTGGGTCTGGAGAATCTGGTCCTTATCTGTTCCGCAACTGGATCTGGTGACTGGTCGCCAACAGGGCCTCACCTGGACTTGGTGAATCCTGTTGCCTCCTGCGCCTCACCTGGACCTTGTGACTGTGGTCCAACCTGGACCTCACCTGGACGAGGTGACTGGTTCCCACAGGGACCTCACCTGGATCTGTTGGCTCTGGTTCCCATATGGGGCTCTCCTGGACCTGGTTCCTGTGGTCTCCATCTGGCCTCACCTGGAACACAATGACTCTGATCCATATATGGTCCTCTCCTGGACCTGTTGACTCTGGTCCTTACCTGGGCATCATTGGGAACTGGATACTCTCTATATACCTGGGCCTCACCTGGACCTGGTGACTGTGGTCCCACCTGGACTCTCCTGGACGAGGTGACTGGTTCCCACAGGGACCTCACCTGGACCTGGTGACTCAGGTCCTCATATGGGCATCATGGGACCAGGGTTCTCAGTTCCACATCGGGGTCTCATCTGTACCTAGTGATTCTCGTCCCTCTCTGTGCCTCACCCTGATGTGGTGACTCTGGTCCCCACCTGGATATCACCAGAACCGGGTGACACTGGTCCCCCTCTGGGACTCTCCCGGAGCTGGGGACACTGGTCCTCAGGTGGGTCTCAACAGGACCTGGTGAATCTACTCCTCACTTAGGCCTCGTCTGGACCTTGTGACTCTTTTCCCACCTGGCATCAATGGGACATGGTTACTCTGTTCCCCACCTGGGCCTCACCTGGACATGATAACTTTGCTCCACACTTTGGCCTCAACTGTTCCTGATGACTCTGTTCCCCCCACCTAGGCCTCATTCTGGACCTGGTGACTGTGGTCCCCACCTGGGTCTCACCTGAACCTGGTGACTCTCGTTCCCACATGAACCACACCTGGACCTGTTGACTGTGGTGTTCTTGTAGACTCACATTTCCCTGTTGACACTGGTCCCGACTAGGGCCGTACCTGGATCTGGTGACTCTTGCCTGCCGGTTGGCCTCATCTTGACCTGGTGAGTGGAGTTGCCACCTGGGCCTCACACATAGCTGGTGACTCAATTCCCCTCGTGGGCCTCTTGGACTTGGTGAATCTGGTCCTTACCTGGTCCTGTCCCAGACCCGGGGACTCTGGTCACCACCTGGGCCTCACCTGGACCTGGTGAATCTGGTCCCCATCTGGGCCTCACCGAGTCCTCGGGACTTTGTTCACCACCAGGACCTGATTGCTGTGGACTCTTTCTTGGCCTCACCTGGAACTGGTGACTCTGATCCTATCTGCGGGTCACCCAGACCTGGTGACTGTAGTCCTCACCTGGGCATGATTGGTACCTGGGGACTCTGTTCCACACCTGAGCCTCACCTGGACATGATGACTCTGGAACCATTCTGGGCCTCATCCAGACCTGGTGACTCTGGTCCTCATCTGGATGTCACCTGGACCAGGTGTTTCTTGTACCCCTCTAGGCCTCAACCATATCTGGTGTCTCTGGTCCTCAACTGGGCCTCACTGGGACCTAGTGATCATGCTGCCCACCTGCGCCCCATCTGGACCTGGTGACTCTGGTTCTACCTGGGCATCATCGGGACATGGTTACTCTATTCCCCAGTGGGACTGACCTGATCCTGGTAACTCTGGTCCGGACTTTGGCCTCTTCTGTACCACGTGACTCTGGCTCCACCTGGGCCTAACCTGTAACTGGTGACTCTGATCCTAAGCATGGCCTCACCTGACCTGGTGACTGTGGTTCCCATCGAGACCTCACCTGGACTTCATGTCTCTGGTCCCACCTGGGCCTCACCAGGACCTGGTGTCTCTGGTACCCACCTGGGTAGCATCAGGATATGGTTACACTCTTCACTAACAGTGACCCAGCCGGACCTATTAACTCTGGTCTTCACATGGGCCACTCCTGCACATGGTGACACTGGTTCCCACCTGGGTCTCACGTGGACATGGTGAGTCGTATCCCCACCTGGGCCTCACCTGTCGCTGCTGATTCTCGTTCCCACATGGAATCATGTGGACTTGGTGGCTGCAGTGTTTCTAGCTTCTCATGTACCTCGTGACTATGGTCCCCACCAGGGCCTCACCGGGACCTGGTAAGTGTGGTTGCCACCTGCACCTCACCTGGACCTGGTGATTCTGGTCTGCACCTGAGACAAACCTGGAGTTGGTGACTGTGGTCCCCACCTTGGCTTCACCTGGATTTGGGTACTCCAGTACCCATCTGGGCCTCACCTGGCCCTGTTGACCATGGTCCTCAAAACGCAAAATTGGGAACCAGAGACTGTGTTCCACATCTGGACCTCACCTGGACCAGGAGACTCTGGTCCCTGTCTGGGTCTCACCGTGCCCTAGTGACTGTGAACCTCACTTTGGCCTGACTTGGACCTGCTGACCCTGGTTGCCACCTGCGCCTGAACTCCAACTCTTGACTGTGGTTCTTTCAAGGGCCTTCCCTGGACCTGGTGATCCTGGTCCCAACTTGGGCCTCACCTGGACGTGGTGACCCTTGTCAACACCGGGGACCCACCTGGACCTGGTTACAGTGTTCCACACCGGGGCCTCAAGTAGACCTGTTGACCATGGTCCCCAAGCCGGCCTCACATGGACTTGTTGCCTCTGATCCCCACCGGGGCCTCACGTGTACCTGGTAACTCTGGTCCTCACCTGGGCCTCATCTGGACCTAGTGACTCTGGTCCCCACCTGGGCTTCACCTCGATCTGGTGACTGGTCCCCACCTGGGCTTCACCTAGATCTGGTGACTCTCGTCCCCACCTGGACCTCTCCTGGACCTGGTGACTCTCTTTCCAACATGGACCTCACCTGGATCTGTTGACTCTGGTACTCAGTTTGGCCTCACCTGGACCTGGTGTCTCTCGTCCCCATTTTGACCTAACTCAGAACTGCTGAATCTTGCCCCACCTAGGCCGCACCCAGACCTTGTGACACTTGTCCCCAGCTATGCCTCAATTCGACCTGATGAATCTGGTCCTCACGTGGTCCTCACATGGACCTTGTACACAGCTGAATAGAGTGGCTCTGGTTCCCACAAGGGGCACACCTGATACTGGTGACTGTGGTCTTATCTATGCCTCACCAGGACCTAGTGATTCTGTTCCCCATCTGGGCCTGCATGGCCCTAGTGACTCTGGTCCTCACCCAGGCATCACTGGGACCTGGATACTCTATTCCACACCTGGGCCTCACTTTGACCAGGGACCTCTGGTCCCATTCTGGGCCTCAAACTAAACTGGTTACTCTGGTTCCCCCTCTGGGCCTCACCCTTACCTGGTGTCTCTGGTCACCCCTTGGGCTTCAATTGGGCCTGGTGAATCTGGTCCTTAGCTGGTCCGCACCTGGATCTGGTGATTGGTCGCCACCTGGGTCTCACCTGGACTTGGTGAATCCTGTTGCCACCTGCGCCTCACCTGGACCTTGTGACAGTGGTCCCACCTGGACCTCACCTGGATCTGGTGGCTCTGGTTCCCATATGGGGCTCTCCTGAACCTGGTCCATGTTGTCTCCATCTGGCCTCAACTGGAACACAATGACTCTGATAGATATTTGGGCCTCTCCTGAACCTGATGACGCTGGTCCTTACCTGGGCATCACTGGGACCTGGATACTCTCTTATATACCTGGGCCTCACCTGGACCTGGTGACTGTGGTCCCAGCTGGGCCTCACCTGGACGAGGTGACTGGTTCCCACAGGGATCTCACCTGGACCTGGTGACTCAGGTCCTCATATGGGCATCATGGGACCTGGTTTCTCACTTCCACATCGGGGCCTCACCTGGGTCTAGTGATGCTCGTCCCCCTCTGGGCTTCACCCTGACGTGGTGACTCTGGTCACCCCTGGATATCACCAGAAGCGGGTGACTCTGGTCCCCCTCTGGGACTCTCCCGGAGCTGGGGACACTGGTCCTCAGCTGGGCCTCAACAGGACCTGGTGAATCTACTCTTCACTTAGGCCTCGTCTGGACCTTGTGACTGTTTTCCCACCTGGCATCAATGGGACATGGTTACTCTGTTCCCCACCTGGGCCTCACCTGGACATGATAACTTTGCTCCACACTGTGCCTCAAATGGTCCTGATGAAACTGGTCCCCCCACCTAGGCCTCAATCTGGACCTGGTGACTGTGGTCCCCACCTGGGTCTCACCTGGACCTGGTGACTCTCGTTCCCACTTGAAACACACCTGGCCCTGTTGACTGTGGTTTTCTTGTAGACTCACATTTACCTGTTACTCCGGTCCCCACTAGGGCCTCACCTGGATCTGGTGATTCTGACCTGCAGGTTGGCCTCACCTGGACCTGGTGAGTGGGGTTGCCATGTGGGCCTCACCCATACCTGTTGACTCAGATCCACACGTGGGACTTTGGACCTGGTGAATCTGGTCCTTACCTGGTCCTCTCCAAGACCCGGGGACTCTGGTCACCACCTGGGCCTCACCTGGATCTGGTGAATCTGGTACCCATCTGGGCCTCACCCAGTCCTGGTGACTTTGTTCCCCACCTGGACCTGATTGCTGTGGACTCTTTCTTGGCCTCACCTGGAACTGGTGACTCTGATCCTATCTGCGCGTCACCCAGACCTGGTGACTCTGGTCCTCACCTGGGCATCATTGGTATCTGGTGACTCTGTTCTACACCTGAGCCTCAACTGGACATCCTGACTCTGGAACCTCTCTGCGCCTCACCCTGCCCTGGTGAATCTGGTCCCCATATGGATGTGACCTGGATCAGGTGATTCTGGTACCGCTCTAGACCTCAAACAGTTCTGGTGAACCTGGTCCTCAACTGGGCCTCACCTGGACCTAGTTAATATGCTCCATCTGGGACTCATTTGGACCTGGTGACTCTGGTACCTACCTGGGCATCATAGGGATATGGCTCCAATGCATGGCTTGCAGGTTGGCCTCACCTGGACCTGGTAACTCAGTCCCTACCTGGGCATCATCGGGACATGGTTCCACTGCATGGCCTGCAGGTTGGCCTCACCTGGACCTGGTGAGTGGGGTTGCCAATTGTGCCTCACCCATACCTGGTGACACAGGTCCCCACGTGGGCCTCAATTGGACCTGGTGAATCTGGTCCTTACCTGGTCCTTCCCCAGAACTGGTAACTCTGGTCACCACCTGGGAATCACCTGGGCCTGAGGAATCTGGTCCCCATCTAGGCCTCACCCAGTCCTGGTGACTTTGATCCCCACAGGGACCTGATTGCTGTGGACGCCTTCTTGGCCTCAACTGGGACTGGTGACTCTGATCCTAACTGGGCCTCACCCAGATCTGGTGACTCTGGTCCTCACCTGTGGACCATTAACCTGGATACTCTGTTCCACACCTGAGCCTCACCTGGACATGATGACTCTGGATCCCCTCTGGGACTCACCCTGACATGGTGACTCTGGTCCCCATCTGGATGTCACTTAGACCAGGTGAATCTTGTACCCCTCTAGGCCTCAACTACACCTGGTGACTCTGGTCCGCAACTGGGCCTCACCGGGACCTAGAGAATATGCTCCCCACCTGCGCCTCATCTGGACCTGGTGACTAGGTTCTACCTGGTCATCATCGGGACATGGTTACTGTATTCCCCACTCGGACTGACCTGATCCTGGTAACTGTGGTCCTGACTTTGGCCTCTTCTGTACCAGGTGATTCTGGCTCCACCTGGGCCTCATCTGTAACTGGTGACTCTGATCCTAAGCATGGCCTCACCTGACTTTCTGACTGTGGTTCCCATCGGGACCTCACCTGGACCTCATGTCTCTAGTCGCACCTGGGCCTCACCAGGACCTGGTGTCTCTGGTACCCACCTGGGTAGCATCAGGATATCGTTACACTGTTCACTAACAGTGTCCCGGCCGGACCTATTAACTCTCGTCTTCACCTGGTCCACACTTGGACATGGTGACACTGGTTCCCACCAGGGTCTCACCTGGACATGGTGAGTCGGATCCCCACCTGGTCCTCAACTGAAACTGGTGATTCTCGTTTCCACATGGACATCATGTGGACCTGGTGGCTGCAGTGTTTCTAGCTTCTCATGTACCTCGTTGATCGGGTCCCCACCAGGGCCTCACCTGGACCTGGTGAGTGGGGTTGCCACTTGGGCCTCAGGCATAACTGGTGACACAGGCCCCTACGTGGGCCTGACTTGGACATGGTGTATCTGGTAATTCTGGTCACCACCTGGGAATCACCTGGACCTGGTGAATCTGGTAACTCTGGTCACCACCTGGGAATCACTTGGACCTGGTGAATCTGTGTCCCCATCTGGGCCTCACCCAGTCCTCGTGAATTTTTTCCCCACCTGGACCTGATTGCTGTGGACTCCTTCTTAACCTCACCTGGAACTGTTGACTCTGATCCTAACTGGGCCTCACCCAGATCTGTTGACTCTGGTCCTCACCTGTGGACCATTATGACCTGGATACTCTGTTCCACACCTGAGACTCACCTGGACATGATGACTCTGGATCCCCTCTGGGCCTCTCCCTGACATGGTGACTCTGGTCCCCAGTTGGAAGGCACCTAGTCCAGGTGAATCTGGTACCCCTCTATGCCTCAACTAGACCTGGTGACTCTGGTCCTCTACTGGGCCTCAACGGGACATAGTGAATATGCTCCCCACCTTTGCCTCATCTGGACCTGGTGACTCTGGCTCCACCTGGGCCTCACCTGTAACTGGTGACTCTGATCCTAAGCATGGACTCACCTGACCTGGTGACTGTGGTTCCCATCGGGACCTCACCTGGACCTCATGTCTCTGTTGCACCTGGGCCTCACCAGGAACTTTTGTCTCTGGTTACCAACTGGCTAGCATCAGGATATGGTTACACTGTTCACTATCAGTGACCCAGCCGGACCTATTAACTCTGGTCTTCACTGGGCCACACCTAGACATGGTGACACTCGTTCCCACCTGGGTCTCACCTGGACATGGTGAGTCGGATCCCCACCTGGTCCTCACCTGTAACTGGTGATTCTCGTTCCCACATGGACATCTTGTGGACCTGGTGGCTGCAGTGTTTCTAGCTTCTCATGTACCTCGTGACTCTGGTCCCCACCAGGGCCTCACCGGGACCTGGTGAGTGTAGTTGCCACCTGCAACTCACCTGGACCTGGTGATTCTGGTCTGCACCTGAGACTACCCTGGATCTGGTGACTGTGGTCTCCACCTGGGCTTCTCCTGGATTTGGGGACTCCGGTCCCCATCTGGGCCACACCTGGCCCTGTTGACCATGGTCCTCAACTGTGCAAAATTGGGACCCGGTGACTTTAGGCCTCACCTGGACCATATGACTCTGGTCCGCCTCCGGGTCTAACCTTGGACCTCACCTGGACCATATGACTCTGGTCCGCCTCGGGGTCTAACCGTGCCCTAATGACTCTGAAACCCACTTTGTCCTGACTTGGACCTGCTGACCTTGGTTGCCACCTGTGCCTGACCTCGAACTGTTGACTCTGGTTCATTCAAGGGCCTCCCCTGTACCTGGTGATCCTGGTCCCCACCTGGGTCTCACCTGGACGTGGTGACTCTTGTCACCACCGGGGATTCACCTGGACCTGGTACTGTGTTCCACACCTGGGCATCAAGTAGACCTGTTGACCATGGTCCCCAAGCCGGCCTCACATGGACCTGTTGCCTCTGATCCCTACCGGGGCCTCACGTGTACCTGGAAACTCTGGTCCTCACCTGGGCCTCATCTGGACCTAGTGACTCTGGTCCCCACCTGGGCTTCACTTGGATCTGGTGACTCTAGTCCCACCTGGACCTCTCCTGGACCTGGTGACTCTCTTTCCAACATGGACCTCAACTGGATATGGTGACTCTGGTCCTCAATTTGGCCTCACCTGGACCTGGTGTCTCTCGTCCCCACTTTGACCTAACTCAGAACTGCTGAATCTTGCCCCACCTAGGCCGCACCCAGTCCTGGTGACTCTTATCCCCAGCTATGCCTCATTTCGACCTGATGAATAAGTTACTCACGTGGGCCTCCCATGGACCTGGGACTCAGCTGGATAGAGTGACTCTGGTTCCCACAAGGGGCTCACCGGATACTGCTGACTGTGGTCTTATTCTATGCCGAACCAGGACCTAGTGATTCTGTTCCCCATCAGGGCCTGCATGGGCCTAGTGACTCTGGTCCTCACTCAGCCATCATTGGGACCTGGATACTCTATTCAACACCTGGGCCTCACTTTGACCAGGCATTTCTGGTCCCATTCTGGGCCTCAAACTAAACTGGTTACTCTGGTTACCACTCTGGGTCTCACCCTTACCTGGTGACTCTGGTCACCCCTTGGGCTTCACTTGGGCCTGGTGAATCTGGTCCTTAGATGGTCCGCACCTGGATCTGGTGACTGGTCGCCACCTGGGCCTCATCTGTAGTTGGTGAATCCTGTTGCCACCTGCGCCTCACCTGGACCTTGTGACTGTGGTCCCACCTGGACCTCACCTGGATCTGGTGGCTCTGGTTCCCATATGGGGCTCTCCTGGACCTGGTTCCTGTGGTCTCCATCTGGCCTCACCTGGAACACAATGACTCTGTTTCATATTTGGGTCTCTCCTGGACCTGTTGACTCTGGTACTTACATGGGCATCATTGGGACCTGGGTACACTCTTATATACCTGGGCCTCTCCTGGACCTGGTGACTGTGGTCCTACCTGGGCCTCACCTGGACGAGGTGACTGGTTCCCACAGGGACCTCACCTGGACCTGGTGACTCAGATCCTCATATGGGCATTATGGGATCTTTTTTCTCAGTTCCACATCGGGGCCTTCCCTAGACCTAGTGATTCTCGTCCCACTCTGGGCCTCACTCTGACGTGGTGACTCTGGTCCCCACCTGCATATCACCAGAACCGGGTAACTCTGGTCCCCCTCTGGGACTCACCCAGAGCTGGGGACACTGGCACTCAACTGGGCCTCAACAGGAGCTGGTGAATCTACTCCTTACTTAGGCCTCCTCTAGACCTTGTGACTCTTTTCCCACCTGGCATCAATGGGACATGGTTACTCTGTTCCCCACCTGGGCCTCACCTCCACATGATAACTTTGCTCCACACTTTGGCCTCAACTGGTCCTGATGACTTTGTTCCCCACACCTATGCCTCAGTCTGGACCTGGTGACTGTGGTGCCCACCCGGGTCTCACCTGTACCTGGTGATTCTCGTTCCCACATGAACCACACCTGGACCTGGTGACTGTGGTGTTCTTGTAGACTCACATTTACCTGATGACACTGGTCCCCAAGGGCCTCACCTGGATCTGGTGACTCTGGCCTGCCGGTTGGCCTCACCTTGACCTGGTGAGTGGGGTTGCCACCTAGGCCTCACACATAGCTGGTGACTCAATTCCCGTTCGTGGGCCTCTTGGACCTGGTGAATCTGGTCCTTACCTGGTCCTGTCCCAGACCCGGGGACTCTGGTCACCACCTGGGCCTCACCTGGACCTGGTGAATCTGGTCCCCATCTGGGCCTCACCCAGTCCTGGTGACTTTGTTCCCCACGTGGACCTCATTGCTGTGGACTCTTTCTTGGCCTCACCTGGAACTGGTGACTCTGATCCTATCTGCGCGTCACCCAGATCTGGTGACTCTGGGCTTCACCTGAGCATCATTGGTACCTGGTGACTCTGTTCGACGCCTGAGCCTAACCTGGAAGTGATGACTCTGGAACCACTCTGGGCCTCTCCCTGAACTGATGCCTCTGGTCCCCATCTGGATGTCACCTTGACGAGGTGATTCTGGTACCCCTCTAAGCCTCAACCAGATCTGGTGACAGTGGTCCTCAACTGGGCCTCACTGGACCTAGTGAATATTCTCCATCTGGGTCTCATTTGGACCTGGTGACTCTGGTCCCTACCTGGGCAGCATCGGGACATGGTTCCACTGCATGGCCTGCATATTGACCTCACCTGGACCTGGTAACTCTGTTCCCTACCTGGGCATTATTGGGACATGGTTGCTCTGCATGGACTGCAGGTTGGCCTCACCTGGACCTGGGGAGTGGGGTTGCCACCTGAGCCTCACCCATGCTTGGTGACACAGGTACCCACGTGGGCTCACTTGGACCTGGTGAATCTGGTCCTTACCTGGTCGTCACCCGGAACTGGTAACTCTGGTCACCACCTGGGTATCACCTGGACCTGGTGAATCTGGTCCCCATCTGGGCCTCACCCAGTCCTGGTGACTTTGTTCCCCACCTGGACCTGATTGCTGTGGACTCCTTCTTGGCCTCACCTGGAACTGGTGACTCTGATCCTAACTGGGGCTCACCCAGTTCTGGTGACTCTCGTCCTCACCTGTGGACCATTATGATCTGGATCTCTGTTCAACACCTGAGCCTCACCTGGACATGATGACTCTGGGTCCCCTCTGGGCCTCACCCTGACATGGTGTCTCTGCTCCCCATCTGGATGTCACCTAGACCAGGTGAATCTGGTACCCCTCTAGGACTCAACTAGACCTGGGGATTCTGGTCCTCAAGTGCGCCTCACCGAGACCTAGAGCATATGCTTCCCACCTGCTCCTCATCTGGACTTGGTGACTCTGGTTCTACCTGCACATCATCGGGACATGGTTACTCTATTCCCCACTGGGACTGACCTGATCCTGGTAACTCTGGTCCTGACTTTGGCATCTTCTGTACCAGGTGACTCTGGCTCCTCCTGGGCCTCACCAGTAACTGGTGACTCTGATCCTAAGCATGGCCTCATCTGACCTGGTGACTGTGTTTCCCATCGGGACCTCACCTGGACCTCATATCTCTGGTCCCACCTGGGCCTCACCAGGACCTGGTGTCTCTGGTACCCACCAGGGTAGAATCAGGATATGGTTACACTGTTCACTAACAGTGACCCAGCCGGACCTATCAACTCTGGTCTTCACCTGGGCCACACCTGGACAGGGTGTCACTGGTTCCCACCAGGGTCTCAACTGGACATGGTGTGTCGGATCCCCACCTGGTCCTCACCTGTAACTGGTGATTCTCGTTCCCATATGGACATCCTGTGGACCTAGTGGCTGCAGTGTTTCTAGCTTCTCATGTACCTCGTGACTCTGGTCCCCACCAGGGCCTCACCGGGACCTGGTGAGTGTGGTTGCCACCTGCACCTCACCAGGACTTGGAGATTCTGGCCCGCACCTGAGACTACCCTGGATCTGGTGACTGTGGTCCCCACCTGGTCTTCACCTGGATTTGGGGACTCCGGTCCCCATCTGGGCCTCACCTGGCCCTGTTAACCATGGTCCTCAACTGGGCACAATTGGGCCCCGGTGACTGTGTTCCACAAATGGACCTCACCTGCACCATGTGACTCTGGTCCCCCTCTTGGTCTCACCGTGCCCTAATTTCTGTGAACCCCACTTTGGACTGACTTGGACCTGCTGACCCTGGTTGCCACCTGCGCTTGACTTCGACCTGTTGACTCTGGTTCTTTCTTTTTTCTTTTTTTTTTTTAAATTTATTTTTTATTATTGGTGTTCTATTTACTAACATACAGAATAACCCCCAGTGCCCGTCAGCCATTCACTCCCACCCCCCGCCCTCCTCCCCTTCTACCACCCCTAGTTCGTTTCCCAGAGTTAGCAGTCTTTACGTTCTGTCTCCCTTTCTGATATTTCCCACACATTTCTTCCCCCTTCCCTTATATTCCCTTTCACTATTATTTATATTCCCCAAATGAATGAGAACATATAATGTTTGTCTCTCTCCGACTGGCTTACTTCACTCAGCATAATACCCTCCAGTTCCATCCACGTTGAAGCAAATGGTGGGTATTTGTCATTTCTAATAGCTGAGTAATATTCCATTGTATACATAAACCACATCTTCTTTATCCATTCATCTTTCGTTGGACACCGAGGCTCCTTCCACAGTTTGGCTATCGTGGCCATTGCTGCTATAAACATCAGGGTGCAGGTGTCCCGGCGTTTCATTGCATTTCTCTCTTTGGGGAAAATCCCCAACAGTGCAATTGCTGGGTCGTAGGGCAGGTATAGTTTTAACTGTTTGAGGAACCTCCACACCGTTTTCCAGAGTGGCTGCACCAGTTCACATTCCCACCAACAGTGTATGAGGATTCCCTTTTCTCCGCATCCTCTCCAACATTCGTTGTTTCCTGTCTTGTTAATTTTCCCCATTCTCACTGGTGTGAGGTGGTATCTCATTGTGGTTTTGATTTGTATTTCCCTGATGGCAAGTGATGCAGAGCATTTTCTCATGTGCATGTTGGCCATGTCTATGTCTTCCTCTGTGAGATTTCTGTTCATGTCTTTTGCCCATTTCATGATTGGATTGTTTGTTTCTTTGGTGTTGTGTTTGATAAGTTCTTTATAGATCTTGGAAACTAGTCCTTTATCTGATATGTCATTTGCAAATATCTTCTCCCATTCTGTAGGTTGTCTTTGAGTTTTGTTGACTGTATCCTTTGCTGTGCAAAAGCTTCTTATCTTGATGAAGTCCCAATAGTTCATTTTTGCTTTTGTTTCTTTTGCCTTCGTGGATGTATCTTGCAAGAAGTTACTATGACCGAGTTCAAAAAGGGTGTTGCCTGTGTTCTTCTCTAGGATTTTGATGGAATCTTGTCTCACATTTAGATCTTTCATCCATTTTGAGTTTATCTTTGTGTATGGTGAAAGAGAGTGGTCTAGTTTCATTCTTCTGCATGTGGATGTCCAATTTTCCCAGCACCATTTATTGAAGAGACTGTCTTTCTTCCAATGGATAGTCTTTCCTCCTTTATCGAATATTAGTTGCCCATAAAGTTCAGGGTCCACTTCTGGATTCTCTATTCTGTTTCACTGATCTATGTGTCTGTTTTTGTGCCAGTAGACTTTAGTTCTTTCAAGGGCCTCAACTGTACTTGGTGATCCTGGTCCCCACCTGGGACTCAACTGGACATGGTGACTCTTTTCACCACCGGGGACTCACCTGGACCTGCTTACTGTGTTACACACCTGGGCCTCAAGTACACCTGTTGACCATGGTCCCCAAGTCGGCCTCACATGGACCGGTTGCCTCTGATCCCAACCGGGGCCTCACGTGTACCTGGTAAGTCTGGTCCCCACCTGGGCCTCATCGGGACCTAGTGACTCTGGTCCCCACCTGGGCTTCACGTGGATCTGGTGACTCTGATCCCGACCTGGACTTCACCTGGATCTGGTGACTCTGGTCCCCACCTGGACCTGTCCCGGACCTGGTGACTCTCTTTCCAACATGGACCTCACATGGATCTGGTGACTCTGGTCCTCAGTTTGGCCTCACCTGGACCTGGCTTCTCTCGTCCCCACTTTGACCTAACTCAGAACTGCTGAATCTTGCCCCACCTAGGCCGCACACAGACCTGGTGACTCTTGTCCCCAGCTAGGTCTCAAATCGAACTAATGAATCTGGTCCTCACGTGAGCCTCACATGGACCTGGAACTCAGCTGGATAGAGTGGCTCTGGTTCACGCAACGGGATCAAATGATACGGCTGACTGTGGTCTTATTCTATACCTCACGAGGACCTAGTGATTTGTCCCCATCTGGGCCTGCATGGCCCTAGTGACTCTGGTCCTCACCCATGCATCATTGGGACCTGATACACTATTCCACACCTGGGCCTCACTCTGACTAGGGACCTCTGAACCCATTCTGGGCCTCAAACTAAACTGGTTACTCTGGTTCCCCCTCTGGGACTCACCCTTACCTGGTGACTCTGGTCACCCCATGGGCTTCATTTGGGCCTGGTGAATCTGGTCCTTAGCTTGTCCTCACTTGGATCTGGTGACTGGTCGCCAGCTGGGCCTCATCTGGACTTGGTGAATCCTGTTGCCCCCTGCGCCTCACCTGGACATTGTGACTGTGGTCCCACCAGGACCTCACCTGGATCTGGTGGCTCTGCTTCCCATATGGGGCTCTCCTGGACCTGATTCCTGTGGTCTCCATCAGGCATCACCTGGAACAAAATGACTCTGGTCTATATTTGGGCCTCTCCTGGACTGTTGACTCTGGTCCTTACTGGGCATCATTGCGACCTGGATACGCTCTTATATACCTGGGCCTCACCTGGACCTGGTGACAGTGGTCCCACCTGGGCCTCACCTGGACGAGGTGACTGGTTCCCACAGGGACCTCACCTTGACCTGCTGACTCAGGTCCTCATATGGGTATCATGGGACCTGGTTTCAGTTTCACATCGGGACCTCACCTGGAGCTAGTGATTCTCCTCCCCTTCTGGGATCACCCTGACGAGGTGACTTTGGTCCCCTCCTGGATATCACCGGAACCGTGTGACTCTGGTACCCCTCTGGACCCACCCGGAGCTGGGGACACTGGTCCTCAACTGGGCCTGGTGAATCTGGTTCCCATTTGGTCCTCACCCAGTACTTGTGACTTTGTTCCCCACCTGGACCTGATTGCTGTGGACTCTTTCTTGGCCTCACCTGGAACTGGTGACTCTGAACCTATCTACGCGTCACCCAGATCTGGTGAATCTGGTCCTCACGTGGGCATCATTGGTACCCGGTGACTCTGTTCCTCACCTGAGCCTCACCTGGACATGATGACTCTGGATCCCCTCCGGGCCTCACCCTGACATGGTGACTCTCGTCCCCATCTGGATGTCACCTAGACCAGGTGAATCTGGTACCCCTCTAGGACTCAACTAGACCTGGGTATTCTGGTCCTCATCTTGGCCTCACCGAGACCTAGTGAACATGCTCCCCACCTGCTCCTCATCTGGACCAGGTGACTCTGGTTCTACCTGGGCATAATCGGTACATGGTTACTCTATTCACCACTGGGACTGAACTGATCCTGGTAACTCTGGTCCTGACTTTGGCCTCTTCTGACAAGGTGACTCTGGCTCCACCTGGGCCTCACCAGTAACTGGTGACTCTGATCCAAAGTGTGGCCTCACCAGACTTGGTGACTGTGGTTCCCAATGGAACCTCAACTGGACCTCATGTCTCTGGTCCCTCCTGACCCTCACCAGGACCTGGTGTCTCTGGTACCCACCAGGGTAGCATCAGGATATGGTTACACTGTTCACTAACAGTGACCCAGGCGGAACTATTAACTCTGGTGTTCACCTGGGCCACACCTGGACAGGGTGTCACTGGTTCCCACCAGGGTCTCAACTGGACATGGTGTGTCGGATCCCCACCTGGTCCTCACCTGTAACTGGTGATTCTCGTTCCCACATGGACATCATGTGGACCTGGTGGCTGCAGTGTTTCTAGCTTCTCATGTTCCTCGTGACTCTGGTCCCCACCAGGGCCTCAACGGTACCTGGTGAGTGTGGTTGCCACCTGCACAACACCTGGACCTGGTGATTCTGGTCTGCACCTGAGACTACCCTGGATCTGGTGACTGTGGTCCCCCCCTGTCTTCACCAGGATTTGGGGACTCCGGTCCCCATCTGGGCCTCACCTGGCCCTGTTGATCATGATCCTCACTAGGCAAAATTGGGGCCCGGTGACTGTGTTCCACAAATGGACCTCACCTGGACCAGGTGACTCTGGTCCCCCTCTGGGTCTCACCGTGCCCTAAACTGTGAACCCCACTTTGGCCTGACTTGGACCTGTTGACCCTGGATGCCACCTGCGCTTGACTTCGACCTGTTGACTCTGGTTCTTTCCAGGGCCTCCCCTGTGCCTGGTGATCCTGGTCCCCACCTGGGACTCACCTGTACGTGGTGACTCTTGTCACCACCGGGGACTCACCTGGACCTGCTTTCTGTATTCCACACCAGGGCCTCAAGTAGACCTGTTGACCATGGTCCCCAAGCCGGCCTCACATGACCTGTTGCCTCTGATCCCCACCGGGGCCTCATGTGTACCTGGTAACTCTGGTCCTCACCTGGGCCTCATCTGGACCTAGTGACTCTTGTCCCCACCTGGGCTTCACCTGGATCTGGTGACTCTGGTCCCCACCTGGACTTCACCTGGATCTGTTGACTCTGGTCCCCACCTCGACCTCTCTTGGACCTGGTGACTCTGGTCCTCAGTTTGCCCTCACTTGGACCTGGTGTCTCTCGTCCCCACTTTGACCTAACTCAGAACTGCTGAATCTTGCCCCAACAAGGCCCACCCAGACCTGGTGACCCTTGTCCCCAGCTATGCCTCAATTCGACCTGGTGAATCTGGTCCTCACGTGGGCCTCACATGGACCTGGGACTCAGCTGGATACAGTGGCTCTGGTTCCCACAATGGGCTCACCTGATACTGGTGACTTTGGTCTTATTCTATGTCTCACCAGGACCTAGTGATTCTGTTCCCCATCTGGGCCTGCATGGCCCTAGTGACTCTGGTCCTCAGCATCATTGAGACCTGGATACTCTATTCCACACCTGGGCCTCACTTTGACCACGGACCTCTTGTCCCATTCTGGCCCTCAAACTAAAATGGTTACTCTGGTGCCCCCTCTGGGAATCACCCTTACCCGGTGACTCTGGTCACCCCTTGGGCTTCACTTCGGCCTGGTTAATCTGGTCCTTAGCTGGTCCACACCTGGATGTGGTGACTGGTCGCCACCTGGGCCTCACCTGGACTTGGTGAATCCTGTTGCCACCTGCGCCTCACCTGGACCTTGTGATTGTGGTCCCACCTGGACCTCACCTGGCTCTGGTGACTCTGGTTCCCATATGGGGCTCTCCTGGTCCTGGTTCCTGTGGTCTCCATCTGGCGTCACCTGGAACACAATGACTCTGATCCATATTTGGGCCTCTCCTGGACCTGTTGACTCTTGTCCTTACCTGGGCATCATTGGGACCTGGATATACCTGGGCCTCACCTGGAACTGGTGACAGTTGTCCCACCTGGGCCTCACCTGGACGAGGTGACTGGTTCCCACAGGGACCTCACCTGGACCTGGTGACTCAGGTCCTCATATGGGCATCATGGAACCTGGTTTCTCAGTTCCACATCGGGGCCTCACCTGAACCTAGTGATTCTCGTCCCCCTCTGGGCCTCACCCTGACGTGCTGACTCTGGTTCCCACCTAGATATCACCAGAACCGGGTGACTCTGGTCCCTCTCTGGGACTCACCCGGAGCTTGGGACACTGGTCCTCTGCTGAGGCTCCACAGGACCTGGTGATTCTACTCCTCACTTAGGCCTCGTCTGGACCTTGTGAGTCTTTTCCCACCTGGCACCAATGGGACATGGTAACTCTGTTCCCCACCTGGGCCTCACCTGGACATGAGAACTTTGCTCCACACTTTGGCCTCAACTGGTCCTGATGACGCTTTCCCCCCCACCTAGGCCTCAATCTGTACCTGATGACTGTGGTCCCCACGGGGGTCTCACCTGGACCTGGTGACTCTCGTTCCCCCATGTCCCACAACTGGATCTGGTGACTGTGGTGTTCTTGTAGACTCACATTTACCTGGTGACTCCGGTCCCCACTAGGGCCTCACTTGGATCTGGTAACTCTGGCCGGCAGGCTTGCCTCACCTGGACCTGGTGAGTGGGGTTGACACCTGGGCCTCACCCATACCTGGTGACTCAGGTCCCCACGTGGGCCTCTTGGACCTGGTGAATCTGGTCCTTACCTGGTCCTCTCCCAGAACCGGGGACTCTGGTCACCACCTGGGCCTCACCTGGACCGGGTGAATCTGGGCCTCTCCCAGTCCTGGTGACTTTGTTCCCCACCTGGACCTGATTGCTGTGGACACTTTCTTGGCCTCAACTGGAACTGGTGACTCTGATCCTATCTGCGTGTCACCCAGATCTGGTGACTCTGGACCTCACCTGCGCATCATTGGTACCTGGTGAGTCTGTTCCACACCTGAGTCTCACCTGGACATGGTGACTCATGAACCTCTCTGTGCCTCACCTTGACCTGGTGACTCTGGTCCCCGTCGAGATGTCACCTGGACCAGGGGATTCTGGTACCCCTCTAGGTCTCAACCAGTTCTGGTGACTCTGGTCCTCAACTGGGCCTCACCTGGACCTAGTGAATATGATTTATCTGGGCCTCAATTGGACCTGATGACTCCGGTCCCTACCTGGGCATCATCCGGACATGGTTCCACTGCATGGCCTGCAGGTTCCATCACCTGGACCTGGTGAGTGGGTTTGCCACCTGGCTCTCACCCATACCTGGTGACACAGGTCCCACGTGGGCTTCACTTGGACCTGGTGAATCTGGTCCTTATCTGTTCCTCACCCGGAACTGGTAACTCTGGTCATCACCTTTGAATCACCTGGACCTGGTGAATCTGGTCCACATCTGGGCCTCACCCAGTCCTGGTGACTTTGTTCTCCACCTGGACCTGAAAGCTGTGGACTCCTTTTTGGCCTCACCTGGAACTGGTGACTCTGATCCTAACTGGACCTCACCCAGATCTGGTGACTCTGGTCCTCACCTGTGGACCATTATGACCTGGATACTCTGTTCCACACCTGAGCCTCAACTGGACATGATAACTTTGTTCCACAGTTGGGCCTCAACTGGTCCTGATGACACTGTTACCCTCTTAGGCCTCAATCCGGACCTGGTGGCTTTCGTCCCAACCTGGGTCTCACCTGGAACTGGTGGCTCTCGTTCCCACATGAACCACCCCTTTAGCTGGTGACTGTAGTGTTCTTGTAGACTCACTTTTACCTGCTGTCACCGGTGCCGACTAGGGCCTCACGTGGATCTGGTGACTTTGGCATGCAGGTTGGCCTCACCTGGACCTTGTGAGTGGGGTTGCCCCTGGGCCTCACCCATACCTGGTGAGTCAGGTCCCCGTGTGGGCCTCTTGGACCTGGTAAATCTGGTCCTTACCTGGTCGTTTCCCAGCCCCGGGGTCTCTGGTCACCACCTGGGCCTACCTGGACCTGGTGAATCTGATCCCCATCTGGGCCTGACCCAGGCATGTTGACTTTGTTCCACTCCTGTATCTGATTGCTGTGGACTCTTTCTTGGCCTCACCTGGAACAGGTGACTCTGATCCTATCTGCCCGTCACCCAGACCTGGTGACTCTGGTCCTCACCTGGGCATCTTTGGTACCTGGTGACTCTGTTCCACACCTGGACATGATGACTCTGGAACCTCTCTGGGCCTCATCCTGACCTGGTTACTCTGGTCCCCATCTGGATGTCACCTGGACCAGGTGATTCTGGTACCCCTGTAGGCCTCAACCAGGTCTGGTGACTCTGGTCCTCCACTGGACCACACCTGGACCTAGTGAATATGCTCCATCTGGGCCTCATTGGACCTGGTGATTCTGGTCCCTACCTGGGCATCATCGGGACATGGTTCCACTGCATGGCCTGCAGGTTGGCCTCAACTGGACCTGATAACGCTGGTCCCTACCTGGACATCATCAGGGCATGGTTCCACTGCATGGCCTGCAGATTGGCATCACGTGGACCTGGTGAGTGGGGTTGTCACCTGGGCCTCACTCATGCCTGGTGTCACAGGTCCCCACGTGGGCCTCACTTGGACTTGGTGAATCTGGTCCTTACCTGGTCCTCATCCGGAACTCTGGTCACCACCGGGGACTCACCTGGACCTGCTTACTGTGTTCCACACCTGGGCCTCAAGTAGACCTGTTGACCATGGTCCCCAAGTTGGCCTCACATGGACCTGTTGTCTCTGATCCCCACCTGGGCCTCACGTGTACCTGGTAACTCTGGTCCTTACCTGGGCCTCATCTTGACCTAGTGACTCTGGTCCCCACCTTTGCTTCACCTGGATCTGGTGACTCTGGTCCCCACCGGGACTTCACCTGGATCTGGTGACTCTGATCCCCACCTGGACCTCTCTTGGACCTGGTGACTCTCTTTCCAACATGGACCTCACATGGATCTGGTGACTCTGGTCCTCAGTTTGGCCTCACATGGACCTGGTGTCTCTCGTCCCCACTTTGACCTAACTCAGAACTGCTGAATCTTGCCCCACCTAGGCCGCACAAAGACCTGGTGACTCTTGTCCCCAGCTATGCCTCAATTCGACCTGATGAATCTCGCCCTCACGTGGGCCTCACATGGACCTGGGACTCAGCTGGATAGAGTGGCTCTGGTTCCCACAAGGGGCTCACCTGATACTGGTGACTGTGGTCTTATCCTATGCCTCACTAGGACCTAGTGATTCTGTTCGCCATCTGGGTCTGCATGGCCCTAGTGACTCTGGGCTCACCCAGGCATCATTGGGACCTGGATACTCTATTGCACTCCTCGGCCTCATTTTGACGAGGGACCTCTGGTCCCATTCTGGGCCTCAAACTAAACTGGTTACTTTGGTTCCCCCTCTGGGCCTCACCCTTAGGTGGTGACTCTGGTCACCCATTGGTCTTCACATGGACCTGGTGAATCTGGTCCTTCGCTGGTCCGCACCTGGATGTGGTGACTGGTCGCCACCTGGGCCTCACCTGGACATGGTGAATCCTGTTGCCACCTGTGCCTCACCTGGACCTTGTGACTGTGGTCCCAACTGGACCTCACCTGGATCGGGTGGCTCTGGTTCCCATATGGGGCTCTCCTGGACCTGGTTCCTGTGGTCTCCATCTCGCCTCACCTGGAACACAATGACTCTGATCCATATTTGGGCCTCTCCTGGACCTGTTGACTCTGGTCCTTACCTGGGCATCATTGGGACCTGGATACTCTCTTATATACCTGGGACTCACCTGGCCCTGGTGACTATGGTCCCACCTGGGCCTCACCTTGACAAGGTGACTGGTTCCCACAGGGACCTCACCTGGAACTGGTGACTCAGGTCCTCTTTTGGGCATTATGGGACCTTTTTTCTCAGTTCCACAACGGGGCCTCACCTGAAACTAGTGATTCTCGTCCCCCTCTGGGCCTCACCCTGACGTGGTGAATCTTGTCCCCACCTGGATATCACCAGAACCGGGTGACTCTGGTCCCCCTCTGGGACTCACTCAGAGCTGGGGACACTGGTACTCAACTGGACGTCAACAGGACCTGGTGAATCTAGTCCTCATTTAGGCCTCTTCTGTACCTTCTGACTCTTTTCCCACTTGGCATCAATGGGATATGGTTACTCTGTTCCCCACATGGACATCAACTGGACATGATACCTTTGCTCCACACTTTGGCCTCAAATGATCCTGATGACTCTGGTCCCCCCACCGAGGCCTCAATCTGGACCTGGTGACTATGGTCCCCACCTGGGTCTCACCTGGACCTGGTGACTCTCGTTCCCAAATGAACCACACCTGGACCTGGTGAATGTGGTTTTCTTGTACACTCACATTTACCTGGTGACTCCAGTCCCCACTAGGGACTCACCTGGATCTGGTGACTCTGGCCTGCAGGTTGGCCTCACCTGGACTGGAGAGTGGGGTTGCCACCTGCGCCTCACCCATACCTGGTGACTCAGTTCCACACGTGGGCCTCTTGGACCTGGTGAATCTCGTCCTTACCTGGTCCTCTCCCAGACCCGGGGACTCTGGTCACCACCTCGCCTCACCTGGACCTGGTGAATCTGGTCCCCATCTGGGCCTCACCCAGTCCTGGTGACTTTGTTCCCCACCTGGACCTGATTGCTGTGGACTCCTTCTTGGCCTCACCTGGAACTGGTGACTCTGATCCTGTCTGCGGGTCACCCAGACCTGGTGACTCTGGTCCTCACCTGTGGACAATTATGACCTGGATACTCTGTTCCACATGTGTGCCTCACGTGGACATGATAAATCTGGATCCCCTCTGGACCTCACCCGGACATGGTGACTCTGGTCCCCATGTGGATGTCACCTAGACCAGGTGAATCTGGTACCCCTCTAGGACTCAACTTGACCTGGTGACTCTGGGCCTCAACTGGGCCTCACCGGGACCTAGGGAACATGCTCCCCACCTGCACCTCATCTGGACCTGTTGACTCTGGTTCTACCTGGGCATCATCGGGAAATGGTTACACTATTCCCCTCTGGGACTGACCTGATCCTGGTAACTCTGGTCCTGACTTTGGCCTCTTCTCTACCAGGTGAATCTGGCTCAACCTGGGTCTCACCAGTAACTGGTGACTCTGATCCTAAGCATGGCCTCACCTGACCTGGTGACTGTGGTTCCCATTGGGACCTCACCTGGTCCTCATGTCTCTTGTCTCACCTGGGCCTCACCAGGACTTGGTGTCTCTCGTACCCACCTGGGTAGCATCAGGATATGGTTACACTGTTCACTAACAGTGACCCAGCCGGACCTATTATCTCTGGTCTTCACCTCGCAACACCTGGACATGGTGACACTGGTCCCACCTGGGTCTCACCTGGACATGGTGAGTCGGATCCCCAGAGGGTCCTCACCTCTAACTGGTGATTCTCGTTCCCACATGGACATCATGTGGACCTGGTGGCTGCAGTGTTTCTAGCTTCTCATGTACCTCGTGACTCTGCTCCCCACCAGGGCCTCACCGGGACCTGGTGAGTGTGGTTGCCACCTGCACCTCACCTGGACCTGGTGATTCTGGTCTGCACCTGAGACTACCCTGGATCTGGTGACTATGGTCCCAACCTGGGCTTCACCTGGCCCTGTTGACCATGGTCCTCATCACGGCAAAAATGGGACCCGGTGACTGTGTTCCACACCTGGACCTCACCTGGAGCAGGTGACTCTGGTCATCCTGTGGGTCTCACCGTGCTCTAGTGACTGTGAACCACACTTTGGCCTGACTTGGACCTGCTGACCCTAGTTGCCACCTACGCGTGACCTCGAACTGTTGACTCTGGTTCGTTCAAGGGCCTCCCCTGTACCTGGTGATCCTGGTTCCCACCTGGGCCTCACCTGGACCTGGTGACTCTTGTCACCACCGGGGACTCACTTGGACCTGGTTACAGTGTTCCACACTGGGCCTCAAGTAGAACTCTTGACCATGGTCCCCAAGCCTGCCTCACATGGACCAGTTGCCTCTGATACCTACCAGCGCCTCACGTGTACCTGGTAACTCTGGTCCTCACCTGGGCCTCATCGGACCTAGTGACTCTGGTCCCCACCTGGGCTTCACCTGGATCTGGTGACTCTGGTCCCCACCTGGCCTTCACCTGGATCTGGTGACTCTGGTCCCCACCTGGACCTCTCCTGGACCTGGTGACTCTTTCCAACATGGACCTCACCTGGATCTGGTGACTCTGGTCCTCAGTCTGGCCTCACCTCAGTTCCTAATCGGGGACTCACCTGGACCTAGTGGTTCTCGTCCCCCTCTGGGCCTCACCCTGACCTGTTGACTCTGGTCCTCACCTGGATATCACAAGAACCGGGTGACTCTGGTCCCCCTTTGGGACTCACCCAGAGCTGGGAAGACTGGTACTCAACTGGGCCACAACACGATCTGGTGAATCTACTCCTCACTTAAGCCTCGTCTGCACCTTGTGACTCTTATCCCACCTGGCATCAATGGGATATGGTTACTCTGTTCCCCACCTGGGCCTCACTTGGACATGATATCTGTTCTCCGCACTTTGGCCTCAACTGGTCCTGATGACTCTGGTCCCCCCACCTAGGCCTCAATCTGGACCTGGTGACTGTGGTCCCCACCCGGGTCTCACCTTGACCTGTTGCCTTCGTTCCCACATGAACCAAACCTGGACCTGGTGACTGTGGTGTCCTTGTAGACTCACATTAACCTGGTGATTCCGTTCCCGTCTAGGGCCTCACCTGGATCTGGTGACTCTGGCATGCAGGTTGGCCTCACCTGGAATTGGTGAGTGGGGTTGTCACCAGGGCCTCACCCATACCTGGTGACTCAGGTCCCCACGTGGGCCTCTTGGACCTGGTGAATCTAGTACTTACCTGGTCCTCTCCCCGACCCGGGGACTCTGGTCACGACCTGGGCCTCACCTGGACCTGGTGAATCTGTTCCTCATCTTGGCCTCACCGAGTCCTGGTGACTTTCTTCCCCACTTGGACCTGATTGCTGTGGACTCTTTTTGCCTCACCTGGAACTGGTGACTCTGATCCTATCTGCGCGTCACCCAGATCTGGTGACTCTGGAACTCACCTGGGCATCATTGGTACCTGATTACTCTGTTCCACACCTGAGCCTCACCTGGACATGATGACTCTGTAACGTCTCTGGGCCTTACCCTGACCTGGTGACTCTGGTCCCCATCTGGATGTCACCTGGACCAGGTGATTCTGGTAGCCCTCTAGGCCTCAACCAGATCTGGTGACTCTGGTCCTCAACTGGGCCTCACCTGGACCTAGTGAATATCCTCGATCTGGGCCTCATTTGAACCCGGTGACTCTGCTCCCTACCTGGGCATCATCGGGAGATGGTTCCACTGCATGGCCTGCAGGTTGGCCTCACCTGGACCTGGTAACTCTGGTCCCTACCTGGGCTTCATCGGGACACCGTTCCTCTGCATGGCCTGCAGGGTGGCCTCACCTGGACCTGGTGAGTGGGGTTTCCACATGGGCCTCAGACATAACTGGTGACATAGGTCCCCAAGTGGGCCTCACTTGGACCTGGTGAATCTGGTCCTAACCTGGTCCTCACCCAGAACTGGTAACTCTGGTCACCACCTGGGAATCACCTGGACAGGGTGAATCTGGTCCCCATCTGGGCCTCCCCCAGTCCTGATGACTTTGTTCCCCACCTGAAAATGATTGCTGTGGACTCTTTCTTGGTCTCACCTGGAACTGGTGACTCTGATCCTATCTGCGCGTCACCTAGATCTGGTGACTCCGGTCCTCACCTGGGCATCATTGGTACCTGGTGAGTCTGTTCCACACCTGAGTCTCACCTGGACATGGTGACTCTTGAACCTCTCTGTGCCTCACGTTGACCTGGTGACTCTGGTCCCCGTCGAGATGTCACCTGGACCAGGGGATTCTGGTACCCCTCTAGGTCTCAACCAGTTCTGGTGACTCTGGTCCTCAACTGGGCCTCACCTGGACCTAGTGAATATGATTTATCTGGGCCTCATTTGGACCTGATGACTCCGGTCCCTAACTGGGCATCATCGGGACATGGTTCCACTGCATGGCCTGCAGGTTCGCATCACCTGGACCTGGTGAGTGGGTTTGCCACCTGGCCCTCACCCATACCTGGTGACACAGGTCCCACGTGGGCTTCACTTGGACCTGGTGAATCTGGTCCTTATCTGTTCCTCACCCGGAACTGGTAACTCTGGTCATCACCTGGAAATCACCTGGACCTGGTGAATCTGGTCCCCATCTGGGCCTCACCCAGTCCTGGTGACTTTGTTCCCCACCTGGACCTGATTGCTGTGGACTCCTTTTTGGCCTCACCTGGAACTGGTGACTCTGATCCTAACTGGACCTCACCCAGATATGTTGACTCTGGTCCTCACCTGTGGACCATTATGACCTGGATACTCTGTTCCACACCTGAGCCTCACCTGGACATGATGACTCTGGAACCTCTCTGGGCCTCATCCTGACCTGTTGACTCTGGTCCCCATCTGGATGTCACCTGGACCAGGTGATTCTGTTACCCATCTAGGCCTCAACCAGGTCTTGTGACTCTGGTGTTCCACTGGACCTCACCTGGACCTAGTAAATATGCTCCATCTGGGTCTCATTGGACCTGGTGATTCTGATCACTACCTCGGCATCATCGGGACATGGTTCCACTGCATGGCCTGCAGGTTGGCCTCACCTGGACCTGTAACTCTAGTCCCTACTGGGCATCATTGTGACATGGTTCCTCTGCATGGCCTGCAGGTTCGCCTCACCTGGACCTGGTGAGTGGGGTTGCCACCTGGATCTCACCCATGCCTGGTGACACAGGTCCCCACGTGGGCCTCACTTGGACCTGGTGAATCTGGTGCTTACCTGGTCCTCACCCGGAACTCGTAACTCTGGTGACCACCTGGGAATCACCTGGAACTGGTGAATCTGGTCCCCATCTGGGGTCATCCATTCCTGGTGACATTGTTCCCCACCTGGACCTGATTGCTGTGGACTCCTTCTTGGCCTCACCTGGAAGTGGTGACTCTGATCCTAAATGGGCATCACTGAGATCTGGTGACTCTGGTCCTCACCTGTGGACCATTATGAACTGGATAATCTGTTCCACACGTGAGCCTCACCTGGACATGTTGACACTGGATCCCCTCTGGGCCTCAGCCTGACATGGTGACTCTGGTCCCCATCTGGATTTCACCTAGACCAGGTGAATCTGGTACCCCTCTAGGCCTCAACTTGACCTGGTGACTCTGGTCCCCACTTGGGCTTCACCTGGATTTGGGGACTCCGGTCCCCATATGGGCACACCAGGCTCTGTTGACCATAATGCTCAACTGGGCAAAATTGGGACCCGGTGACTGTGTTCCACAACTGGACCTCACCTGGACCAGGTGACTCTGGTCCCCCTCTGGGTCTCACCATGCCCTAGTGACTGTGAACCCCACTTTGGCCTCACTTGGACCTGCTGACCTTGGTTGCCACCTGCGCCTGACCTCGAGCTGTTGACTCTGATTCTTTCAAGGGCCTCCCCTGTACCTGGTGTTCCTGGTCCCCACCTGGGCCTCACCTGGACGTGGTGACTCTTGTCACCACCGGGGACTCACCTGGACCAGCTTACTGTGTTCCACACCTGGGCCTCAAGTAGACCTGTTGACCATGGTCCCCAGGCGGGACTCACATGGACCTGTTGCCTCTGATCCCCATCGGGGCCTCACGTGTACCTGGTAACTCTGGTCCTCACCTGGGCCTCATCTGGACCTAGTGACTCTGGTTCCCACCTGGGCTTCACCTGGAGCTGGTGACTCGGGTCCCCACCTGGACTTCACCTGGATCTGGTGACTCTGGTCCCCTCCTGGACCTCTCCTGGACCTGGTGACTCTCTTTCCAACATGGTTCTCCCCTGGATTTGGTGACTCCTCAGTTTGGCCTCCCCTGGACCTGGTGTCTCTCGTTCCCTCTTTGACCTAACTCAGAACTGCTGAATCTTGCCCCACCTAGGCCGCACCCAGACCTGGTGACTCTTGTCCCCAGCTATGCCTCAATTCGACCTGATGAATCTGGTCCTCACGTGGGCCTCACATGGACCTTGGACTCAGCTGGGTAGAGTGGCTCTGGTTCCCTCAAGGGGCTCACCTGATACTGCTGACTGTGGTCTTATTCTATGCCTCACTAGGACCTAGTGATTCTGTTCCCCATCTGGGCCTTCATGGCCCTAGAGACTCTGGTCCTCTCCCAGGCATCATTGGGACCTGGATACTCTATTCCACACCTGGGCCTCACTTTGACCAGGGACCTCTGGTCCAATTCTGTGCCTCTAACTAAACTGGTTACTCTTATTCTACCTCTGGGACTCACCGTTACCTGGTTTCTCTGGTCACCCCTTGAGTTTCACATGGGCCTGGTGAATCTGGTCCTTAGCTGATCCGCACCTGGATCTGGTGATTGGTCGCCACCTGGGCCTCACCTGCACTTGGTGAATCCTGTTGCCACCTGCGCCTCACCTGGACCTTGTGACTGTGGTCCCACCTGGAACTCACCTGGATCTGGTGGCTCTGGTTCCCATATGGGTCTCTCCTGGACCTGGTTACTGTGGTCTCCATCTGGCCTCACCTGGAACACAATGACTCTGATCCATATTTGGGCCTCTCCTGGACCTGTTGACTCTGGTCCTTACCTGGCCATCATTGGGAAATGTATACTTTCTTATATACCTGGGCCTCACCTGGACCTGGTGACTGTGGTCCGACCTGGACCTCATCTGGATGAGGACACTGGTTCCCACAGGGACCTCACCTGGACCTGGTGACTCAGGTCCTCAAATTGGTATCAGGGGACCTGGTATCTCAGTGCCACATTGGGGCCTCACCTGGACCTAGCGATCTCGTCCCCCTCTGGGCCTCACCCTGACCTGGTGACTCTGGTTCCCACCTGGATATCACCAGAACCGGGTGACTCTGGTCCCCCTCTGGGACTCACCCGGAGCTGGGGACACAGGTCCTCACCTGGGCTCAACAGGATCTGGTGAATCTACTCCTCACTTAGGCCTCGTCTGGACCTTGTGACTCTTATCCAACCTGGCATCAATGGGACATGGTTACTCTGTTCCCCACCTGGGCCTCACCTGGACATGATAAGTTTTCTCCGCACTTTGGCCTCAACTGGTCCTGATGACTCTGGTCCCCCCACCTAGACCTCAATCTGGACCTAGTTCCTGTGTTCCCCACCTGGGTCTCACCTGGATCTGGTAACTCTGGTCCCTACCTGGGCATCATCGGGACATGGCTCCTCTGCATGGCCTGCATGTTGGCCTCATCTTGTCCTGGTGAGTGGGGTTCCCACGTGGGTCTTACCCATGCCTGGTGACACAGGTCCCCACATGGGCCTCACTTGGACCTGGTGAATGTGGTCCTTACCTAGTTCTACCCGGAACTGGTAAATCTGGTCACCACCTGGGTATCACCTAGTCCTGGTGACTTTGTTCCCCACCTGGACCTGATTGCTGTGGACACCTTCTTGGCCTCACCTGGAAGTGGTAACTCTGATCCTAACTGGGCCTCTCCCAGATCTGGTGACTCTGGTCCTCACGGGTGACAATTATGACCTGGATACTCTGTTCCACACCTGAGCCTCACCTGGACATGATGACTCTGGATCCCCTCTGGGCCTCACCCTGACATGGTTACTCTGGTCCCCATCTGGATGTCACCTAGACCAGGTGAATCTGGTACCCCTCTGGGCCTCAACCAGATCTGGTGACTCTGGTCCTCAACTGGGTCTCACCTGTACCTAGTAAATATGCTCCATCTGGGCCTCATTTGGATCTGGTGACTCTGGTCCCTACGTGGGCAACTTCGCGACCTGGTTCCACATAATGGTCTGCAGGTTGGCCTCTTCTTGACCTAGTAACTCTGGTCCCTACCTGGGCATCTTCGGGACACGGTTCCTCTGCATGGCCTGCAGGTTGGCGTCACCTGGACCTCGTACCTCTGGTCCCTACCTGGGCATCATCGGGACACGGTTCCTCTGCATGGCCTGCAGGTTGGCCTCACCTAGACCTGGTGAGTGGGCTTGCCACCTGGGCCTCACCCATACCTGGTGACACAGGTTTCACGTGGGCCTCACTTGGACCTGGTGAATCTGGTCCTTACCTGGTTCTCACACGGAACTGGTAACCCTTGTCACCAAATGGGAATCACCTGGACCTGGTGAATCTGGTCCCCATCTGGGCCTCACCCAATCCTGGTGACTTTGATCCCCACCTTTTTTTTTTAAAGATTTTATTTATTTATTAATTCGGAGAGAGAGAGATAGGCAGAGAGAGAAGCAGGCTCCATGCAGGGAACCCGACGTGGGACTCGATCCCGGGTCTCCAGGATCACGCCCTCGGCTGCAGGCGGCACCAAACCGCTGCGCCACCGGGGCTGCCATGATCCCCACCTTGACCTGATTGCTGTGGACTCCTTCTTGGCCTCACCTGGAACTTTTGACTCTGCTCCTAACTGGGCCTCACCCAGATCTGGTGACTCTGGTCCTCACCTGTGAACCATTATGACCTGGATACTCTGTTCCACACCTGAACCTCACCTGGACATGATGACTCTGGATGCCCTCTGGGCCTCACCCTGACATGGTGACTCTGGTCCCCATCTGGATGTCCCCTAGACCAGGTGAATCTGGTACCCCTCTAGGCGTCAACTAGACCTGGTGACTCTGGTCCTCATCTGGGCCTACCTGGACCTAGTGAATATTCTCCCCACCTGCGCCTCGATGGACCTGGTGACTCTGGTTCTACCTGGGCATCATTGGGACATGGTTACTGTATTACCCACTGGGACTACCTGATCCTGGTACCTCTGGTCCTGACTTTGGCCTCTTCAGAACCAGGTGACTCTGGCTCCAGCTTGGCCTCACCTGTTCCTGGTGACTCTGATCCTAAGCATGGGCTCACCTGACCTGGTGACTGTGGTACCCATCGGGACCTCACCTGTACCTCATGTCTCCGGTTACATCTGGGCCTCATCAGGACCTGGTGTCTCTGGTACCCACCTGGGTAGCATCAGGACATGGTTACACTGTTCACTAACACTCATCCAGCCGGACCTAATAACTCTGGTCTTCACCTGTGGCACACGAGGACATGGTGACACTGGTTCCCACCTGGGTCTCACCTGGACATGGTGAGTCGGATCCCCACCTGGTCCTCACCTGTAACTGGTGATTTTCATTCCCACATGGACATCATGTGGACCTGGTGGCTGCAGTGTTTCTAGCTTCTCATGTACCTTGTGTCTCTGGTCCCCACCGGGGCCTCTCCGGGACCGGGTGAGTGTGGTTGCCACCTGCACCTCACCTGGACCTGGTGATTCTGCTCTGCACCTGAGACTACCCTGGATCTGGCGTCTGTGGTCCCCACCTGGGCTTAACCTGGATTTGGGGACTCCGGTCCCCATCTGGGCCTCACCTGGCCCTGTTGACCATGGTCCTCTACTGTGCAAAATTGGGAACCGGTGGCTGTGTTCCACAAATGGACCTCACCTGGACCAGGTGACTCTGGTCCCACTCTGGGTTTCACCGTGCCCTAGTGACTGTGAACCCCACTTTGGCCTGACTTGGACCTGCTGACCCTGGTTGCCACCTGCGCCTGACCTCGAACTGTTGACTCTGGTTCTTTCAAGGGCCTTCCCTGGACCTGGTGATCCTGGTCGGACCTGGCCCACACATGGACGTGGTGACTCCTGTCACCAATGGGGACTCACCAGGACCTGCTTACTGTGTTCCACACCTGGGCCTCAAGTAGACCTGTTGACCATGGTCCCCAAGCCGGCCTCACATGGACCTGTTCCTCCGATCCCCACTGGGGCCTCACGTGTACCTGGTAACTCTGGTCCTCACCTGGGCCTCATCTGGACCTAGTGACTCCGGTCCCCACCTGGGCTTCACCTGGATCTGGTGACTCTGGTCCCCACCTGGACCTCACCTGGATCTGGTGACTCTGGTCCTCAGTTTGGCCTCACCTGGACCTGGTGTCTCTCGTGCCCACTTTGACCTAACTCAGAACTGCTGAATCTTGACCCACGTAGGCCGCACCCAGACCTGGTGACTCTTGTCCCCAGCTATGCCTCAATTCGACCTGATGAATCTACTCCTCACGTGGGCCTCACATGGACCTGGGACTCAGCTGGATAGAGTGGCTCTGGTTCCCACAAGGGGCTCACATGATACTGGTGACTGTGGTCCCACCTGGGCCTCACCTGGACGGGGTGACTGGTTCCCACAGAGACATCACCTCGACCTGGTGACTCAGGTCCTCATATGGGCAGCTTGGGACCTGGTTTCACACTTCCACATCGGGGCCTCACCTGGACCTAGTGATTCTCGTCCCCCTCTGGGCCTCACCCTGACTTGTGACACTGGTCCCCACCTGGATATCACCAGAACCGGGTGACACACCCGGAGCTGGGGACACTGGTCCTCAGGTGGGCCTCAACAGGACCTGGTGAATCTACTCCAATCTTAGGCTTCGTCTGGACCTTGTGACTCTTTTCCCACCTGGCATCAATGGGACATGGTTACTCTGTTCTCCACCTGGCCCCACCTGGACATGATAACTTTTCTGCACACTTTGGCCTCAACTGGTCCTGATGACTCTCGTCCCCAAACCTAGGCCTCAATCTGGACCTGGTGACTGTCGTCCCCAACTGGGTCTCAGCTGGACCTGGTGACTTCCGTTCCCACATGAACCACACCTGGATCTGGTGACTGTGGTGTTCTTGTAGACTCACTTTTACCTTGAATCCCGTCCCCACTAGGGCCTCACCTGGATCTGGTGACTCTGGCCTGCAGGCTGGCCTCACCTGGACCTGGTGAGTGGGCTTACCACTTGGGCCTCACCCATACATGATGACACCGGTCCCCACGTAGGCCCCAGTATCTTGGTGAATCTCGTCCTTACCTGGTCCTCAACCGGACCTGGTAACCCTAGTCACCACCTGGGAATCACCTGGACCTGGTGTATCTGGCCCCATCTGGGCCTCACCCAGTCCTGGTGACTTTGTTCCCCACCTGGACCTGATTGCTGTGGACTCCTTCTTGGCCTCAACTGGATTTGGTGACTCTGATCCTAACTGGGCCTCACCAAGATCTCGTGATTCTGGTCCTCACCTATGGACCATTATGACCTGGATACTCTGTTCCACACCTGAGCCTCACCTGGACATGATGACTCTGGATCCCTTCGGGGCCTCACCCTGACATGGTGACTCTGGTCCCCATCTGGAAGTCACCTAGACCAGGTGAATCTGTTACCCCTCAAGGGCTCAAATATACCTGGTGACACTGATCCTCAAATGGGTCACCGAGACCTAGTGAAAATGCTCCCCTCCTGCGCCTCATCTGGAGCTGGTGACGCTCGGTCTACCTGGGCATCATCGGAACATAGTTACTCTGTTCCCCACTGGGACTGACCTGATCCTGGTAACTCTGGACCTGACTTTGGCCTCTTCTGTACCAGGTGACTCTGGCTCCACCTGGGCCTCACCTGTAACTGGTGACTCTGATCCTAAGCATGGCCTCACCTGACCTGGTGACTGTGGTTCCCATCGGGAACTCTCCTGGACCTCATGTCTCTGGTCCCACCTGGGCCTCACCAGGACCTGGTGTCTCTGGTACCCACCTGGGTAGCATCAGGATATGGTTACACTGTACACTAACAGTGACCCAGCCGGACCTATCAACTCTGGTCCTCACCTGGGCCACTCCTGCACATGGTGACACTCGTTCCCACCTGTGTCTCACCTGGAAATTGTGAGTCAGATCCCCACCTGGTCCTAACCTGTAACTGGTGATTCTCGTTCCCACATGGATATCATGTGGACCTGGTGGCTGCAGTGTTTCTAGTTTGTCATGTACCTCGTGACTCTGGTCCCCACCAGGGCTTCACCGGGACCTGGAGAGAGTGGTTGCCAACTGCACCTCACCTGGACCTGCTGATTCTGGTCTGCACCTGAGACTACCCTGGATCTGGTGACTGTTGTCCCCAGCTGGGCTTCACCTGGATTTGGGGACACCGGTCCCCATCTTGGCCTCACCTGGCCCTTTTGACCATGGTCCTCAACTGGTCAAAATTGGGACGCGGTGACTGTGTTCCACAACTGAACCTCACCTGGACCACGTGACTCTGGTGCCGCTCTGGGTCTCACCATGCCCTAGTGACTGTGAACCCCACTTTGGCCTGACTTGGACCTGCTGACCCTGGTTGCCACCTGCGCCTGACCTCGAACTGTTGACTCTGGTTCTTTCAAGGGCCTTCCCTGGACCTGGTGATCCTGGTCGGACCTGGCCCACACATGGACGTGGTGACTCCTGTCACCAATGGGGACTCACCAGGACCTGCTTACTGTGTTCCACACCTGGGCCTCAAGTAGACCTGTTGACCATGGTCCCCAAGCCGGCCTCACATGGACCTGTTCCTCCGATCCCCACTGGGGCCTCACGTGTACCTGGTAACTCTGGTCCTCACCTGGGCCTCATCTGGACCTAGTGACTCCGGTCCCCACCTGGGCTTCACCTGGATCTGGTGACTCTGGTCCCCACCTGGACCTCACCTGGATCTGGTGACTCTGGTCCTCAGTTTGGCCTCACCTGGACCTGGTGTCTCTCGTGCCCACTTTGACCTAACTCAGAACTGCTGAATCTTGACCCACGTAGGCCGCACCCAGACCTGGTGACTCTTGTCCCCAGCTATGCCTCAATTCGACCTGATGAATCTACTCCTCACGTGGGCCTCACATGGACCTGGGACTCAGCTGGATAGAGTGGCTCTGGTTCCCACAAGGGGCTCACATGATACTGGTGACTGTGGTCCCACCTGGGCCTCACCTGGACGGGGTGACTGGTTCCCACAGAGACATCACCTCGACCTGGTGACTCAGGTCCTCATATGGGCAGCTTGGGACCTGGTTTCACACTTCCACATCGGGGCCTCACCTGGACCTAGTGATTCTCGTCCCCCTCTGGGCCTCACCCTGACTTGTGACACTGGTCCCCACCTGGATATCACCAGAACCGGGTGACACACCCGGAGCTGGGGACACTGGTCCTCAGGTGGGCCTCAACAGGACCTGGTGAATCTACTCCAATCTTAGGCTTCGTCTGGACCTTGTGACTCTTTTCCCACCTGGCATCAATGGGACATGGTTACTCTGTTCTCCACCTGGCCCCACCTGGACATGATAACTTTTCTGCACACTTTGGCCTCAACTGGTCCTGATGACTCTCGTCCCCAAACCTAGGCCTCAATCTGGACCTGGTGACTGTCGTCCCCAACTGGGTCTCAGCTGGACCTGGTGACTTCCGTTCCCACATGAACCACACCTGGATCTGGTGACTGTGGTGTTCTTGTAGACTCACTTTTACCTTGAATCCCGTCCCCACTAGGGCCTCACCTGGATCTGGTGACTCTGGCCTGCAGGCTGGCCTCACCTGGACCTGGTGAGTGGGCTTACCACTTGGGCCTCACCCATACATGATGACACCGGTCCCCACGTAGGCCCCAGTATCTTGGTGAATCTCGTCCTTACCTGGTCCTCAACCGGACCTGGTAACCCTAGTCACCACCTGGGAATCACCTGGACCTGGTGTATCTGGCCCCATCTGGGCCTCACCCAGTCCTGGTGACTTTGTTCCCCACCTGGACCTGATTGCTGTGGACTCCTTCTTGGCCTCAACTGGATTTGGTGACTCTGATCCTAACTGGGCCTCACCAAGATCTCGTGATTCTGGTCCTCACCTATGGACCATTATGACCTGGATACTCTGTTCCACACCTGAGCCTCACCTGGACATGATGACTCTGGATCCCTTCGGGGCCTCACCCTGACATGGTGACTCTGGTCCCCATCTGGAAGTCACCTAGACCAGGTGAATCTGTTACCCCTCAAGGGCTCAAATATACCTGGTGACACTGATCCTCAAATGGGTCACCGAGACCTAGTGAAAATGCTCCCCTCCTGCGCCTCATCTGGAGCTGGTGACGCTCGGTCTACCTGGGCATCATCGGAACATAGTTACTCTGTTCCCCACTGGGACTGACCTGATCCTGGTAACTCTGGACCTGACTTTGGCCTCTTCTGTACCAGGTGACTCTGGCTCCACCTGGGCCTCACCTGTAACTGGTGACTCTGATCCTAAGCATGGCCTCACCTGACCTGGTGACTGTGGTTCCCATCGGGAACTCTCCTGGACCTCATGTCTCTGGTCCCACCTGGGCCTCACCAGGACCTGGTGTCTCTGGTACCCACCTGGGTAGCATCAGGATATGGTTACACTGTACACTAACAGTGACCCAGCCGGACCTATCAACTCTGGTCCTCACCTGGGCCACTCCTGCACATGGTGACACTCGTTCCCACCTGTGTCTCACCTGGAAATTGTGAGTCAGATCCCCACCTGGTCCTAACCTGTAACTGGTGATTCTCGTTCCCACATGGATATCATGTGGACCTGGTGGCTGCAGTGTTTCTAGTTTGTCATGTACCTCGTGACTCTGGTCCCCACCAGGGCTTCACCGGGACCTGGTGAGAGTGGTTGCCAACTGCACCTCACCTGGACCTGCTGATTCTGGTCTGCACCTGAGACTACCCTGGATCTGGTGACTGTTGTCCCCAGCTGGGCTTCACCTGGATTTGGGGACACCGGTCCCCATCTTGGCCTCACCTGGCCCTTTTGACCATGGTCCTCAACTGGTCAAAATTGGGACGCGGTGACTGTGTTCCACAACTGAACCTCACCTGGACCACGTGACTCTGGTGCCGCTCTGGGTCTCACCATGCCCTAGTTACTGTGAACCCCACTTTGGCCTGATTTGGACCTGCTGACCCTGGCTGAAACCTGCGCCTGACCTCGAACTGTTGACTCTGGTTCTTTCAAGGGCCTCCCCTGTACCTGCTGATCCTGGTCCGCAACTGGGCCTCACCTGGACGTGGTGACCCTTGTCACCACTGTGGACTCACCTGGACCTGCTTACTGTGTTCCACACCTGGGCCTCAAGTAGACCTGTTGACCATGGTCCCCAAGCCGGCCTCACATGGACCTGTTGCCTCTGATCCCCACCGGGGCCGCACGTGTACTTGGTAACTCTGGTCCTCACCTGGGCCTCATCTGGACCTAGTGACTCTGGTCCCCACCTGTGCTTCACCTGGATCTGGTGACTCGGGTCCCCACCTGGACCTCACCTGGATCTGGTGACTCTGGTCCTCAGTTTGGCCTCACCAGGACCTGGTGTCTCTCGTCCCCACTTTGACCTAACTCAGAACTACTGAATCTTGACCCACCTAGGCCGCATCCAGACCTGGTGACTCTTGTCCCCAGCTATGCCTCAATTCGACCTGATGAATCTGGTCCTCACGTGGGCCTCACATGGACCTGGGACTCACCTGGATAGAGTGTCTTTGGTTCCCACAAGGGGTTCACCTGATACTGTTGACTGTGGTCTTATTCTATGCCTCACCAGGACCTAGTGATTCTGTTCCCCATCTGGGCCTGCATGGCCCTAGTGACTCTGTTCCTCACCCAGTCATCATTGGTACCTGGATACTCTATTCTACAACTGGGCCTCACTTTGTCCAGGGACCTCTGGTCCCATTCTGGTCCTTAAACTAAACTGGTTACTCTGGTTCCCGCTCTGGTCCTCACCCTTACCTGGTGACTCTGGTCACCCCTTGCGCTTCACTTGGGCCTGGTGAATCTGGTCCTTAGCTGGTCCGCACCTGGATCTGCTGACTGGTCGTCACCTGGACCCCACGTGTACTTGGTGAATCCTCTTGCCACCTGCGCCTCACCTGGACCTTGTGACTGTGGTCCCACCTGGACCTCAATTGGATCTGGTGGCTCTGGTTCCCACATGGGGCTCTCCTGGACCTGGTTCCTGTGGTCTCCATCTGGCCTCACCTGGAACACAATGACTGTGATCCATATTTGGGCCTCTCCTGGACCTGTTGACTCTGGTCCTTCCCTGGGCATCATTGGGACCTGGATACTCTCTTAAATACCTGGGCCAACCCTTGACCTGGTGACTGTGGTCCCACCTGGGCCTCACCTGGACGAGGTGACTGGTTCCCACAAGGACCTCACTTGGACCTGGTGACTCAGGTCCTCATATGGGCATCATTGGACCTGGTTTCTCAGTTCCACATCGGGGCCTCACCTGGACCTAGTGATTCTCGTCCCATTATGGTCCTCACCCTGACGTGGTGACTCTGGTCCCCACCTGGATATCACCAGAACCGGGTGACGCTGGTCCCCCTCTGGGACTCACCCGGAGCTGGGAACACTGGTCCTCAACTGGGCCTCAACACGACCTGGTGAATCTACTCCTCACTTAGGCCTCGTCTGGACCTTGTGACTCTTTTCCCACCTGGCATCAATGGGACATGATTAGTCTGTTCCCCACCTGGGCCTCACCTGGACATGAGAACTTTGCTCCACACTTTGGCCTCAACTGGTCCTGATGACTCTGGTCACCCGACCTAGGCGTCAAACTGGACCTGATTGCTGTGGACTCCTTCTTAGCCTCAACAGGAAATGGTGACTCTGATCCAGATTGAAGATCCCCAATCTGGGCCTCACCTGGCCTTGTCAACCATGGTCCTCAACTCGCAAAATTGGGACCCGGTGACTGTGTTCCACCCCTGGACCTCACTTGGACCAGGTGACTCTGGTCCCCCTCTGGGTCTCACCGTGCCCTAGTGAGTGTGAACCCCACTTTGGCCTGACTTGGACCTACTGACCCTGGTTGACACCTGCTCCTGACCTTGAACTGTTGACTGGTTCATTCAAGGACTTCCCCTATACATGGTGATCCTGGGCCCCCCCTGTGACTCACCTGGACGTGGTGACTCTTGTCACCACCGGGGACTCACCTGGACCTGGTTACTGTGTTCCACACCTGGGCCTCAAGTAGACCTGTTGACCATGGTACCGAAGCCGGCCTCATATGGACCTGTTGCCTCTGATTCCCACCGGGGCTTCACGTGTACCTGGTAAACCTGGTCCTCACTTGGGCCTCATCTGGACCTAGTGATTCTGGTCCCCACCTTGGCTTCACCTGGATCTGGTGACTCTGGTCCTCAGTTTGGCCTCACCTGTACCTGGTGACTCAGGTCCTCATTTGGGCATTATGGGACCTTTTTTCTCAGTTCCACATCGGGGCCTCACCTGAAACTAGTGATTCTCGTCCCCCTCTGGGCCTCACGCTGACGTGGTGAGTCTTATCCCCACCTGGATATCACCAGAACCGGGTGACTCTGGTCCCCCTCTGGGACTCACCCCGAGCTGGGGACACTGGTGCTCAACTGGGCCTCAACAGGACCTGGTGAATCTAGTCCTCACTTAGGCCTCATCTGTACCTTGTGACTCTTTTCCCACCTGGCATCAATGTGACATGGTTACTCTGTTCCCCACCTAGACATCACCTGGACATGATAACTTTGCTCCACACTTTGGCCGCAACTTGTCCTGATCAATTTGTTCCCCCCACCTAGGCCTCAATCTGGACCTGGTGACTATGGTCCCCACCTGGGTCTCACCTGGACCTGGTGACTCTCATTCCCACATGAACCACACCTGGACCTGGTGACTGTGGTTTTCTTGTAGACTCACATTTACCTGGTGACTCCGGTCCCCACTAGGGCCTCACCTGGATCTGGTGACTCTGGCCTGCAAGTTGGCCTCACCTGGACTTGGTGAGTGGGGTTGCCACCTGGGCCTCACCCATACCTGGTGACTCAGTTTCACACGTGAGCCTCTTGGACCTGGTGAATCTCGTCCTTACCTGGTCCTCTCCCAGACCCGGGGACTCTGGTCACCACCTCGCCTCACCTGGACCTGGTGAATCTGGTCCCCATCTGGGCCTCACCCAGTCCTGGTGACTTTGTTCCCCACCTGGATCTGATTGCTGTGGACTCTTTCTTGGCCTCACCTGGAACTGGTGACTCTGATCCTATCTGCGCATTACCCAGACCTGGTGACTCTGGTCCTCACCTGGGCATCTTTGGTACCTGGTGACTCTGTTCCACACCTGAGCCTCACCTGGACATGATGACTCTGGAACCTCTCTGGGCCTCACCCTGACCTGGTGACTCTTGTCCCCATCTGGATGTCAACTGGACCAGGTGATTCTTGTACCCCTCTAATACTCAACCAGATCTGGTGACTCTGGCCCTCAACTGGGCCTCACCTGGACCTAGTGAATATGCTCCCACTGGGCCTCATTTGGATCTGGTGACTCTGGTCACTTCCTGGGCATCATCGGGACATGGTTCAGCTGCATGGCCTTCAGGTTGGCCTCACCTGGACCTGGTAACTCTGGTCCCTACCTGGGCATCATCGGGACATGGTTCCTCTACATGGCCTGCAGGTTGGCCTCACCTGGACCTGGTGAGTGGGGTTGGCACCTGGGCCTCACCCATACATGGTGACACAGGTCCCCGTGGGCCCAGTATGACCTGGTGAATCTCGTCCTTACCTGGTCCTCACCCGCACCTGGTAACCCTGATCACCACCTGGGAATCACCTGGACCTGGTGAATCTGGTCCCCATCTGGGCCTCACCCAGTCCTGGTGACTTTGTTCCCCTCTGGACTGATTGCTGTGGACAACTTCTTGGCCTCACCTGGAAGTGGTGAGTCTGATCCAACCTGGGCCTCACCCAGATCTGGTGACTCTGGTCCTCACCTGTGGACCATTATGACCTGGATACTCTGTTCCACACCTGAGCCTCACCTGGACATGATGACTCTGGATCCCCTCTGGGCCTCACCCTGACATGGTGACTCTGGTCCCCATCTGGATGTCACCTAGACTAGGTGAATCTGGTACCCCTCTAGGGCTCAAATAGACATGGTGACACTGGTCCTCAACTGGGTGTCACCGAGACCTAGTGAATATGCTCCCCACCTGTGCCTCATCTGGACCTGGTGACGCTGGGTCTACCTGGGCATCATCGGGACATGGTTACTCTGTTTCCCACTGGGACTGACCTGATCCTGGTAACTCTGGTCCTTACTTTGGCCTCTTTTGTACCAGGTGACTCTGGCTCCACCTGGGCCTCACCTGTAACTGGTGACTCTGATCCAAAGCATGGCCTCTCCTGACCTGGTGACTGTGGTTCCCATCGGGACCTCACCTGGACCTCATGTATCTGGTCCCACCTGGGCCTCACCAGGACCTGGTGTCTCTGGTACACACCTGGGTAGCATCAGGATATGGTTACATTGTTCACTAACAGTGACCCAGCCGGACCTATTAACTCTGGTCTTCACCTGGGCCACACCTGGACATGGTGACACTCGTTCCCACCTGGGTCTCACCTGGAAATGGTGAGTCAGATACCCACCTGGTCCTAACCTATAACTGTTGATTCTCGTTGCCACATGGACATCATGTGGACCTGGTGGCTGCGGTGTTTCTAGTTTGTCATGTACCTTGTGACACTGGTCCCCACCAGGGCCTCACCGGGACCTGGTGAGTGTGGTTGCCACCTGCACCGCACCTGGACCTGGTGATTCTGGTCTGCACCTGAGAGTACCCTGGATCTGGTGACTGTGGTCCCCACCTGGGCTTCATCTGGATTTGGGGACTCTCGTCCCCATGTGAGGCTCACCAGGCCCTGTTGACCATGGTCCACAACTGGACAAAATTGGGACCCTGTGACTGTGTTCCACAACTGGACCTCACCTGGACCACGTGACTCTGGTGCCCCTCTGGGTCTCACCATTCCCTAGTGACTGTGAACCCCACTTTCCCCTGACTTAGACCTGCTGACCCTAGTTGAAACCTGCGCCTGAACTCGAACTGTTGACTCTGGTTCTTTCAAGAGCCTCCCCTGTACCTGGTGTTCCTGGTCCGAACCTGGGCCTCACCTGGACGTGGTGACTCTTGTCACCATGGCGACTCACCTGGACCTGCTTACTGTGTTCCACACCTGGGCCTCAGGTAGACCTGTTGACCATGGTCCCCAAACTGGCCTCACATGGACCTGTTGCCTCTGATCCCCAACGGTGCCTCACGTGTACCTGGCAACTCTGGTCCTCACCTGGGCCTCATCTGGACCTAGTGACTCTGCTCCCCGCCTGGGCTTCACCTCGATCTGGTGACTGGTCCCCACCGGGACTTGACCTGCATCTGGTGACTCTGGTCCCCACCTGGACCTCTCCTGGACCTGGTGACTCTCTTTCCAACATGCACCTCACCTGGATCTGGTGACACTCGTCCTCAGTTTGGCCTCACCTGGACCTTGTGACTCAGGTCCTCATATGGGCATCATGGGACCTGGTTTCTCAGTTCCTCATCGGGGCCTCACCTCGACCTAGTGATTCTCGTCCCCCTCTGGGCTTCTCTCTGACGTGGTGACTCTGGTCCCCACCTGGATATCACCAGAACCGGGTGACTCTGGTCCTCCTCTGGGACTCACCCGGAGCTGGAGACACTGCTCCTCAACTGGGCCTCAACAGGACCTGTTGAATCTACTCCTCACTTAGGCCTAATCTGTACCTTGTGACTCTTTTCCCACCTGGCATCAATGGGACATGATTTCACTGTTCCCCACCTGGGGCTCACCTGGACATGATAACTTTGCTCCACACTTTGGCCTCATCTGGTCCTGATGACGCTGGTTCCCCCACCTAGGCCTCAATCTGGACCTGGTGACTGTGGTCCCCACCTGGGTCTCACCTGGACCTGGTGACTCGCGTTCCCACATAAACTAAACCTGGACCTGGTGACTGTGGTGTACTTGCAGACTCACATTTTCGTGGTGACTCCGGTACCCACTAGGGCCTCACCTGGATCTGGTGACTCTGGCCTGCAGGTTGGGCTCGCCTGGACCTGGTGAGTGGGGTTGACACCTGGGCCTCACCCATACCTGGTGACTCAGGTCTCCACGTGGGCCTCTTGGACCTGGTGAATCTTGTTCTTACCTGGTCCTTTCCCAGGCCCGGGGACTCTGGTCACCACCTGGTTCTCACTTGGCCCTGGTGAATCTGGTCCCCATCTGTGCCTCACCCAGTCCTGGTGACTTTTTTCCCCACCGGGACCTGATTGCTGTGGACTCTTTCTTGGCCTCACCTGAAACGGGAGACTCTGATCGTATCTGAGTGTCACCCAGACCTGGTGACTCTGGTCCTCACCTAGCCATCATTGGTACATGGAGACTCTGATCCACACCTGAGCCTCTCCTGGACATGATGACTCTGGAACCTCTCTAGGCCTCACCCTGACCTGGTGACCCTGGTCCCCATCTCGATGTCACCTGGACCTGGTGATTCTTGTACCCCTCTAGGACTCAACCAGATCTGGTGACTTTCGTCCTCAACTGGGCCTCACCTGGACCTAGTGGATATGCTCGATCTGGGCCTCATGTGGACCTGGTGACTCTGGTCCCTACCTGGGCATCATCGGGACATGGTTACTCTATTCCACACTGGGAATGACCTGATCCTGGTAACTCTGGTCCTCTCTTTGGACTCTTCTGTACCAGGTAACTCTGGCTCCACCTGGGCCTGACCTGTAACTGGAGACTCTGATCCTACGCATGGCCTCATCTGACCTGGTGACTGTGCTTCCCATCGGGACCTCACCTGGACCTCATGTCTCCGGTCCCACCTGGGCTTACCAGGACCTGGTGTCTCTGGTACCCACATGGGTACCATCAGGATATGGTTACACTGTTCACTAACAGTGACATAGCCGGACCTATTAGCTCTGGTCTTCACCTGGGCCACACCTGGACATGGTGACACTGGTTCCCACCTGGGTCTCACCTGGACATGGTGAGTCGGATCCCCACCTGGTCCTCACGTGTAACTGGTGATTCTCGTTCCCACATGGACTCATGTGGAACTGGTGGCTGCAGTGTTTTGAGCTTCTCATGTACCTCTTGACTCTGGTCCCCACCAGGGCCTCACCGGGACCTGGTGAATCTGGTCCCCATCTGGGCCATACCCAGTCCTGGTGACTTTGTTCCCCACCTGGACCTGATTGCTGTGGACTCTTTCTTGGCCTCACCTGAAACGGGTGACTCTGATCCTATCTGCGCGTCACCTAGACCTGGTGATTCTGGTCCTCACCTGGGCATCATTGGTACCTGGTGACTCTGTTCCACACCTGAGCCTCACCTGGACATCATGACTCTGGAACCTCTCTCGACATCAACCTGACCTGGTGACTCTGGTCCCCATATGGATGTCACCTGGACCACGGAATCATGGTACTTCTCTGGGCTTCAAACAGGTCTGGTGACTCTGGTCCTCAACTGGGCCTAACCTAGACCTAGTGATTATGCTCCATCTGGGCCTCATTTGGACCTGGTGACTCTGGTCCCTACCTGGGCATCATCGGACATGGTTCCACTGCATGGCCTGTAGGTTGGCCTCACCTGGACCTGGTAACTCTCGTCCCTACCTGGACATCATTGGGACCTGGTTCCTCTATATGGCCTGCAGTTTGGCCTCAACTGGACCTGGTGAGTGGGTTTGTCACCTGGGCCTCACCCATGCCTAGTGACACAGGTCCCCACGTGGGCCTCACTTGGACCTGGTGAATCTGGTCCTTACCTGGTCCTCACCCGGAACTGGTAACTCTGGTCACCACCTGGGAATCACCTGGGCCTGGTGAATCTGGTCCCCATCTGGGCCTCATCCAGTCCTGGTGACTTTGTTCCCCACCTGGACCTGATTGCTGTGGACTCCTTCTTGGCCTCACCTGGAACTGGTGACTCTGATCCTAACTGGGCCTCACCCAGTTCTGGTGACTCTGGTCCTCATCTGTGGACCATTATGAGCTGGATAAACTCTTCCACCCCTGAGCCTCACCTGGGCATGATGACTCTGGAGCCCCTCTGGGCCTCAGCCTGATATGGTGACTCTGGTCCCTATCCGTATGTCACCTAGACCAGGTGAATCTGGTACCCTTCTATGCCTCAACCTTACCTGGTAAATCTGGTCCTCAACTGGGCCTCACCGGGACCTAGTGAACATGTCCCCACCTGCGCCTCATCTGGACCTGGTGACTCTGGTTCTACCTGGGCATCATCGGGACATGGTTACTCTATTCCCAACTGGGACTGACCTGATCCTGGTAACTCTGGTCCTGACTTTGGCCTCTTCTGTACCAGGTGACTCTGGCTCCACCTCGGCCTCACCTGTAACCTGTGACTCTGATCCTAAGCATGGCCTCACCTGACCTGGTGACTGTGGTTCCCATCGGGACCTCACCTGGACCTCAAGTCTCTGGTCCCACCTGGGCCTCACCAGGACCTGGCGTCTCTGGGACCCTCCTGGGTAGCATCAGGATATGGTTACAGTGTTCACTAACAGTGCGCCAGCCGGAACTATTAACTCTGGTCTTCACCTGGGCCACACCTGCACATGGTGACACTGGTTCCCACCTGGGTCTCACCTGGACATGGTGAGTCGTATCCCCACCTGGTCCTCACCTATAACTGGTGATTCTCGTTCCCACATGGAGATCATGTGGACCTGTTGTCCGCAGTGTTTCTAGCTACTTTTTTTTAATTTTTATTTATTTATGATAGTCACAGAGAGAGAGAGGCAGAGACACAGGCAGAGGGAGTTCGACGTGGGATTCGATCCCGGGTCTCCAGGATCGCGCCCTGGGCCAAAGGCAGGCGCCAAACCGCTGCGCCACCCAGGGATCCCATGTGTTTCTAGCTTCTCATGTACCTCGTGACTCTGGTCCCCACCAGGGCCTCACTGGGACCTGCTGAGTGTGGTTGCCACCGGCACCTCACCTGGACCTGGTGATTCTGGTCTGCACCTGAGACTACCCTGGATCTGGTGACTGTGGTCCCCACCTGGTCTTCAGCTGGATTTGGGGACTCCGGTCCCCATCTGGGCCTCACCTGGCCCTGTTGACCATGGTCCTGAACTGGGAAAATTGGGAGCCGGTGACTGTGTTCCACAACTGGACCACACCTGGACCACGTGACTCTGGTCCCCCTCTGGGTCGCACCGTGCCCTAGTGACTGTGAACCCCACTTTGGCCTGACTTGGACCTGCTGAACCTGGATGCCACCTAAGTCTGACTTCGAACTGTTGACTCTGGTTTTTCAAGGGCCTCCCCTGTACCTGGTGATCCTGGTCCGCATCTGGGCCTCACCTGGACGTGGTTACTCTTGTCACCACCGGGGACTCACCTGGACCTGCCTACTGTGTTCTACACCTGGGCCTCAAGTACACCTCTTGACCATAGTCCCCAAGCTGGCCTCACATGGACCTGTTTCCTCTGATCCCCACCGGGGCCTCACGTGTACCTAGTAACTCTGGTCCTCACCTGGGCCTTATCTGGACCTTCTGACTCTGGTCCCCACCTGGACTTCACCTGGATCTGGTGAGTCTGGTCCCCACCTGGACCTCACCTGGATCTGGTGACTCTGGTCCTCAGTTCGGTCTCACCTGGACCTGGTGTCTCTCGTCCCCACTTTGACCTAACTCAAAACTGCAGAATCTTGCCAAACCTAGGACGCACCCAGACCTGGGGACTCTTGTCCCCAGCTATGCCTCAATTCGAACTGACCTGATGAATCTGGTCCTCACGTGGGCCTCACATGGACTTGGGACTCAGCTGCATAGAGTGGCTCTGGTTCCCACAAGAGTCTCACCTGTTACTGGTGACTCGGGTCTTTTTCTATGCCTCACAAGGACCTAGTGATTCTGTTCCCCATCTGGGCCTGCATGGCCCTAGTGACTCTGGTCCTCACCCAGGCATCATTGGGACCTGGATACTCTATTCCACACCTGGGCCCCTCTTTGACCAGGGACCTCTGGTCCCATTCTGGGCCTCAAATTAAACTGGTTACTCTGGTGCCCCTCTCGGATTCACCCTTACCTCGTGACTCTGGTCACCCCTTGGGGTTGACTTGGGCCTGGTGAATCTGGTCCTTAGCTGGTCTGCACCTGGATGTGGTGACTGGTCACCACCTGGGCCTCACCTGGACTTGGTGAATCCTGTTGCCACCTGCACCTCACCTGGACCTTGTGATTGTGGACCCACCTGGAACTCACCTGGATCTGATGGCTCTGCTTCACATATGGGGCTCTCCTGGAACTCTTTCCTATGGTCTCCATTTGGCCTCACCTGGAACACAATGACTCTGATCAATATTTGGACCTCTCCTGGACCTGTTGACTCTGGTCTTTTCCTGGCCATTATTGGGACCTGGATACTCTCTTATATACCTGAGCCTCACCTGGACCTGGTGACTGTGGTCCCACCTGGGCCTCACCTGGACGAGGTGACTGGTTCCCACAGGGACCTCAGCTGTACCTGGTGACTCAGGTCCTCATATTGGCATCATGAGACCTGGTTTTTCAGTTCCACATCGGGGCCTCACATGGACCTAGTGATTCTCGTCCCCCTCTCGGCCTAACCCTGACGTGCTGACTCTGGTCCCCACCTGGATATCACCAGAACCGGGTGACTCTGTTCCCCTCTAGGAATCATCCGGACCTGGGGACACTGGTGCTCAACTGGGTCTCAACAGGACCTGGTGAATCTACTCCTCACTTAGGCCTCGTCTGGACCTTGTGACTCTTTTCCCACCTGGCATCAATGGGACATGGTTACTCTGTTCCGCACCTGGGCCTCACATGGACATGATAACTTTGCTCCACCCTTTGGCCTCAACTGGTCCTGATGACCCTGGTCCCCCCACCTAGGCCTCAATCTGGACCTGGTGACTATTGTCCCCACCTGGGTCTCACCTGGACCTGGTGACTCTCGTTCCCACATGAACCACACCTGGACCTGGTGACTGTGGTGTTCTTGTAGACTCACATTTACCTGGTGACTCCGGTGCCCACTAGGGCCTCACGTGGATCTGGTGACTCTGGCCTGCTGGTTGGCCTTACTTCGACCTGGTGAGTGGGGTTGCCACCTGGGCCTCAACCAAACCTGGTGACTCAGGTCCCCACGTGGGCCTATTGGACCTTTTAATCTGGTCATTACCTGGTCATCTCCCAGACCCGGGGACTCTGGTTCCCAACTGGGCCTCACCTGGACCTGGTGAATCTGGTCCCCATCTGGGCCTCACCCAGTCCTGGTGACTTGGTTCCCCTCCTGGACCTGATTGGTGTGGACACTTTCTTGGCCTCACCTGGAACTGGTGACTCTGATCCTATCTGCGCGTCACCCAGTCCTGGTGACTCTGGTCCTCACCTGGGCATCATTGGTATCTGGTGACTCTGTTCCACACCTGAGCGTCACCTGGACATGATGACTCTGTAACCACTCTGGGCCTCACGCTGACCTAGTGACTCTGGACCCCATCTGGATGTCACCTGGACCAGGAGATTCTGGTACCCCTCTAGGCCTCAACCAGATCTGGTGACTCTGGTCCTCAACTGGGCCTCACCTGGACCTAGTGAATATGCTCCATCTGGGCCTCATTTGGACCTGGTGACTCTGGTCCCTACCTGGGCATCATAGGGACATGGTTCCACTGCATGGCCTGCATGTTGGCCTCACCTGGACTTGGTAACTCTAGTCAGTACCTGAGTATCATCGGGATATTGTTCCTCTGCATGGCCTGCAGTTTGGAATCACCTGCACCTGGTGAGTGGTGTTGTCATCTGGGCCTCAACCATGCCTGGTGACACAGGTCCCCACGCGGGCCTCACTTGGACCTGGTGAATCTGGTCCTTACCTGGTCCTCACCCGGAACTGGTAACTCTGGTCACCACCTGGGATTCACCTGGGCCTGGTGAATCTGGTCCCCATCTGGGCCTCACCCATTCCTGGTGACTTTGTTCCCCACCTGGGCCTGATTGCTGTGGACTCCTTCTGGGCCTCACCTGGAACTGGTGACTCTGATCCTAACTGGGTCTCACCCAGATCTGGTGACTCTGGTCCTCACCTGTGGACCATTATGACCTGGATACTCTGTTCCACACCTGAGCCTCACCTGGACATGATGAATCTGGATCCCCTCTGGGCCTCAGCCTGACATGTGGACTCGGTTCACCATCTGGATGTCATGTAGACCAGGTGAATCTGGTATGCCTCTAGGCCTCAACTAGACCTGGTGACTCTGGTCCTCAACTGGGCCTCACCGGAATCTAGTGAACATGGTCCCCACCTGCGCCTCATCTGGACCTGGTGACTCTGGTTCTACCTGGGCATCATCGGTACATGGTTACTGTATTACCCTCTGGGATTGACCTGATCCTGGTAACTCTGGTCCTAACTTTGGCCTCTTATGTACCAGGTGACTCTGGCTCCACCTGGGCCTAACCTGTAACTGGTGACACTGATCCTAAGCATGGCCACACCTGGCATGGTGACTGTGGTTCCCATCGGGACCTCCACTGGACCACAGGTCTCTGGTCCCTTCTCGGGGTCACCAGGACCTGGTGTCTCTGGTACCCACCTGTGTAGCTTCAGGATATCGTTACACTGTTCACTAACAGTGACCCAGCCGGACCTATTAACTCCGGTCTTCACCTGAGCCACACCTGGACATGGTGACACTGGTTCCCACCTGGGTCTCACCTGGACATGTTGAGTCGGATCCCCATCTGGTCCTCAACTGTAACTGGTGATTCTCGTTCCCCATGGACATCTTGTGGACCTGGTGGCTGCAGTGTTTCTAGCTTCTCATGTACCTCGTAACTCTGGTCCCCAGCAGGGCCTCACCGGGACCTGGTGAGTGTGGTTGCCACCTGCACCTCACCTGGATCTGGTGATTCTGGTCTGCACCTGAGACTATCCTGGATCTGGTGACTGTGGTCCCCACCTGGGCTTCACCTGGATTTGGGGACTCTGGTCCCCATCTGGGCCTCACCTGGCCGTGTTGACCATGGTCCTCAACTGGGCAAAACTGGGACCCGGTGGCTGTGTTCCACAACTCGATCTCACCTTGACCAGTTCACTCTGGTCCCCCTCTGGGTCTCACCGTGCCCTAGTGACTGTTAACCCCACTTTGGCCTGACTTGGACCTGCTGACCCTTGTTGCAACCTGCTCCTGACCTCGAACTTTTGACTCTGGTTCTTTCAAGGGCCTCCCCTGACCCTGGTGATCCTGGTCCCCACCTGGGCCTCACCTGGACGTGGTGACTCTTGTCAACACCGGGGACTCATCTGGCCCTTGTTACTGTGTTCTACACCTGGGCCTCAAGTAGACCTGTTGCCTCTGATCCCCACCGGGGCCTCAGTTGTCTGGTAACTCTGGTCCTCACCTGGCCTCATCTGGACCTAGTGACTCTGGTCACCACCTGGGCTTCACCTGGATCTGGTGATTCTGGTCCCCACCTGGACTTCACCTGGATCTGGTGACTCTGGTCCCCACCTGGACATCTCCTGGACCTGGTGACTCTCTGTCCAACATGGACCTCACCTGGATCTGGTGACTCTGGTCCTACCTTTGCCCTCACCTGGACCTGGTGTCTCTCATCCCCCCATTGAACTAACTCAAAACTGCAGAATCTTGCCACACCTAGGCCGCACCCAGACCTGGTGTCTCTTGTCCCCAGCTATGCCTCAATTCGACCTGATGAATCTGGTCCTCACGTGGGCCTCACATGGACCTGGGACTCAGCGGGATAGAGTGGCTCTGATTCCCACAAGGGGATCACCTGATTCTGCTGACTGTGGTGTTATTCTATGCCTCACCAGGACCTAGTGATTCTGTTCCCCATCTGGGCCTGCATGGCCCTAGTGACTCTGGTCCTCACCCAGGCATCATTGGGACCTGGATAATCTATTCCACACCTGGGCCTCACTTTGACGAGGGACCTCTGGTCCCATTCTGGGCCTCAAACTAAACTGGTTACTCTGGTTCCCCCTCTGAGCCTCAACCCTACCTGGTGACTCTGGTCACCCCTTAGGCTTCACATGGGCCTGCTGAAACTGGTCCTAAATTGGTCCGCACCTGGATCTGGTGATTGGTCGCCACCTGGGTCTCACCTGGACTTGTTGAATTCTGTTGCCTCCTGCGCCTTACCTGGACCTTGTGACTGTGGTCCCACCTGGACCTCACCTGGATCTGGTGGCTCTGTTTCCCATATGGGGCTCTCCTGGACCTGGTTCCTGTGGTCTCCATCTGGCCTCACCTGGAACACATTGACTCTGCTCCATATTTGGGCCTCTCCTGGACCTGTTGACTCTGGTCCTTACCTGGGCATCATTGGGTCCTGGATACTCTCTTATATTCCTGGGCCTCATTTGGACCTGGTGACTGTGGTCCCACCTGGGTCTCACCTGGACGAGGTGACTTGTTCCCACAGGGACCTCACCTGGACCTGGTGACTCAGGCCCTCATATTGGCATCATGGGACCTGGTTTCTCAGTTCCACATCAGGGCCTCACCTGGACCTAGTGATTCTCGTCCCCTCTGGGCCTCACCCTGACGTGGTGACTCTGGTCCCCACCTGGATATCACCAGTACCGGGTGACTCTGGTCCCCCTCTGGGACTCACCCGGAGCTGGCGACACTTGTCCTCAGCTGGATCTCAACAGTACCTGTTGAATCTACTCCTCACTTAGGCCTCGTCTGGACCTTGTTACTCTTTTCCCACCTGGCATCAATGGGATCATGGTTACTCTGTTTCCCACCTGGGCCTCACCTGGACATGATGACTCTGGATCCACTCTGGGCCTCCCTCTGACATGGAGACTCTGGTCACCATCTGGATGTCTCCTAGACCAGGTGAATCTGGTACCCCTCTAGGCCTCAACCAAACCTGGTGACTCTAGTCCTCAACTGGGCCTTACCGGGACCTAGTGAATATGCTCCCCAACTGCGCCTCATCTGGATATGGTGACTCCGGTTCTACGTGGGCATCATCGGGACATGGTTACTCTATTCCCCACTGGGAGCGACCTGATCCTGGTAACACTATTCCTGACTTTGGCATTTTCTGGTGAATGTGGTTGCCACCTGCACCTCACCTGGACCTGGTTATTCTGGTCTGCACCTGAGACTCCCCTGGATCTGGTGACTGTGGTCCCCACCTGGGCTTCACCTGGATTTGGGGACTCCGGTCCCCATCTGGGCCTCACCTGGCCCTTTGACCATGGTCCTCAACTGGGGAAAATTGGGACCCTGTGACTGTGTTCCACAACTGGACCTCACCTGGACCAGGTGACTCTGGTCCCCCTCTGGGTCTCACCATGCCCTAGACACTGTGAACCCCACTTTGGCCTGACTTCGACCTGCTGACCCTGGTTGCCACCTTTGCCTGACCTCGAACTGTTGACTCTGGTTCTTTCAAGGGCCTCCCCTGTACCTAGTGATCCTGATGCCCACCTGGGCCTCACCTGCACGTGGTGTCTCTTGTCACCACACCTGGGCCTCAATTACACCTCTTGACCATAGTCCCCAAGCTCGCCTCACATGGACCTGTTACCTCTGATCCCCACCGCGGCCTCACGTGTACCTGGTAACTCTGGTCCACACCAGGGCCTCATCTGCACCTAGTGACTCTGGTCCCCACCTGGACTTCACCTGGATCTCGTGACTCTGGTCCCCAACTGGAACTCACATGTATCTGGTGACTCTGGGCTCAGTTTCGCCTCACCTGGACTGGTGTCTCTCGTCCCCACTTTGACCTAACTCAGAACTGCTGAATCTTGCCCCACCTAGGCCGTACCCAGACCTGATGACTCTTGTCCCCAGCTATGCTTCAATTCGACCTGATGAATCTGGTCCTCAGGTGGGCCTCACATGGACCTGGGACTCAGCGGGATAGAGTGGCTCTGGTTCCCACAAGGGGCACACCTGATACTGGTGACTGTATTCTTATTCTATGCCTCACCAGGACCTAATGATTCTGTTCCCCATCTGGGCCTCCATGGCCCTAGTGACTCTGGTCCTCACCCAGGCATCATTGGGACCTGGATACTCTATTCCACACCTGGGCCTCACTTTGTCCAGGGACCTCTGGTCCCATTCTGGGCCTCAAACTAAACTGGTTACTCTGGTTCCCCCTCTGGGACTCACCCTTACCTGGTGACTCTGGTCACCCCTTGGGCTTCACTTGCGCCTGGTGAATCTGTTTCTTAGCTGGTCCACACCTGGATCTGCTGACAGGTCACCACGTGGGCCTCACCTGGACTTGGTGAATCATGTTGCTACCTGCGCCTCACCTGGACCTTGTGACTGCGGTCCTTCCTGGACCTCACCTGGATCTGGTGGCTCTGGTTCCCATATGGGGCTCTCCTGGACCTGGTTCCTGTGGTCTCCATCTGGCCTCACCTGGAACACAATGACTCTGATCCATATTTGGGCCTCTCCTGGACCTGTTGACTCTGGTCCTTACCTGGGCATCATTGGGACCTGGATACTCTCTTATATATCTGGGCCTCACCAGGACTTGGTGACTGTGGTCCCACCTGGGCCTCACCTGGTCGGGGTGACAGGTTCCCACAGGGACATCACCTGGACCTGGTGACTCAGGTCCTCATATGGGCATCTTGGGACCTGGTTTCACAGTTCCACATCGGGGCCTCACCTGGACCTAGTGATTCTGGGCCCCCTCAGGGCCTCACCCTGACTTGTGACACTGGTCCCCACATGGATATCACCAGAACCGGGTGACACACCCGGAGCTGGGGACACTGGTCCTCAAGTGGGCCTCAACAGGACCTGTGAATCTACTCCAAACTTAGACTTCGTCTGGACCTTGTGACACTTTTCCCACCTGGCATCAATGGGACATGGTTACTCTGTTCCCCACCTGGGCCTCATCTTGACATGATAATTTGCTGCACACTTTGGCCTCAACTGGTCCTGATGACTCTCGTCCCCCAACCTAGTCCTCAATCTGGACTGGTGACTGTCGTCCCCAACTGGGTCTCAGCTGGACCTGGTGACTCCCGTTCGCACATGAACCACACCTGGACCTGGTGACTGTGGTGTTCTTGTAGACTCACATTTACCTTGTGACTCCCTTCCCCACTAGGGCATCACCTGGATCTGGTGACACTGGCCTACATGCTGGCCTCACCTGGACCTGGTAACTCTGGTCCCTACCTGGACATCATCGGGACACGGTTCCTCTGCATGGCCTGCAGGTTGGCCTCAGCCGGACCTGGTGAGTGGGGTTGCCACCTGGGTCTCACCCATACCTGGTGACACAGGTCCCCACGTGGGCCTCACTTGGACCTGGTGAATCTGGTCCTTACCTGGTCCTCACCCGGACCTGGTAACCCTGGTCACCACCTGGGAATCACCTGGACCTGGTGAATATGGTCCCCATCTGGGCCTCACACAGTCCTGTTGACTTTCTTCCCCACCTGGACCTGATTGCTGTGGACACATTCTTTGTCTCAACTGGAACTGGTGACTCTGATCCTAATTGGGCCTCACCCAGATCTGGTGACTCTGGTCCTCACCTGTGGAACAATATGACCTGGATACTCTGTTCAAAACCTGAGCCTCACCTGGACATGATGACTCTGGATCCCCTCTGGTAATCAGCCTGACATGGTGACTCTGGTCCCCATCTGGATGTCACCTAGATCAGCTGAATCTGGTACCCCTCTAGGCCTCAACTAGACCTGGTGACTCAGGTCCTCAACAGGCCTCAACGGACCTAGTGAATATGCTCCCCACCTGCGCCTCATCTGGACTTGGTGACGCTGGTTCTATCTGGGCATCATTGGGACATGGTTACTCTGTTCCCCACTGGGACTGACCTGATCCTCGTAACTCTGGTCCGGACTTTGGCCTCTTCTGTACCAAGTGACTCTGGCTCCACCTGGCCCACACCTTTAACTGGTGATTCTGATCCTAAGCATGGCCTCACTTGACCTGGTGACTGTGGTTCCCATCGGGACCTCACCTGGACCTCTTGTCTCTGGTCCCACCTGGGACTCACCAGGGCCTGGTGTCTCTGGTACCCACCTGGTAGAATCAGGACATGGTTACACTGTTCACTAACAGTGACCCAGCCGGACCTATTAACTCTGGTCTTCACCTGGGCCACACCTGGACATGGTGACACTGGTTCCCACCTGGGTCTCACCTGGACATGGTCACTCGGATCCCCACCTGGTCCTTACCTGTAACTGGTGATTCGTGTTCCCACATGGACATCATGTGGACCTGGTGACTGCAGTGTTTCTAGCTTCTCATGTACCTCGCGACGCTGGTCCCCACCAGGGCGTCACCGGGACCTGGTCAGTGTGGTTGCCACCTGCATCTCACCTGCAACTGGTGATTCTGGTCTGCACCTGAGACTACCCTGGATCTAGTGACTGTGCTCCCCACCTGGGCTTCACCTGGATTTGGGGACTCCGTTCCCCATCTGGGCCTCACCTGGCCCTGTTGACCATGGTCCTCAACTGGGCAAAATCGGGACGCGGTGACTGTGTTCCACAACTGGAACTCACCTGGACCACGTGACTCTGGTTCCCCTCTGGGTCTCACCGTGCCCTAGTGACTGTGAAACCCACTTTGGCCTGACGTGGACCTGCTGACCCTGGTTGGAAGCTGCGCCTGACCTCGAACTGTTGACTCTGCTTCTTTCAAGGGCCTCCCCTGTACCTGGTGATCCTGGTCTCCACCGGGCCTCACCTGGACGTGGTGACTCTTGTCACAACTGGGGACTCACCTGGACCTGCTTACTGTTTCCACACCTGGGCCTCAATAGACCTGTTGACCATGGTCCCCAAGCCGGCCTCACATGGACCTGTTGCCTCTGATCCCCACCGGGGCCTCACGTGTACCTGGTAACTCTGGTCCTCACCTGGGCCTCATCTGGACCTAGTGACTCTGGTCCCCACCTGGGCTTCACATGGATCTGGTGACTCTGGTCCCCACCTGGACTTCACCTGTATCTGGTGACTCTGGTACCCACCTGGACCTCTCCTGGACCTGGTGACTCTCTTTCCAACATGGACCTCACCTGGATCTGGTGACTCTGGTCCTCAGTTTGGCCTCACCTGGACCTGGTGTCTCTCGTCCCCACTTTCACCTAACTCAGAACTGCTGAATCTTCCCCCACCTAGGCTGCACCCAAACCTGGTGACTCTTGTCCCCAGCTATGCCTCAATTCGACCTGTTGAATCTGGTCCTCACGTGGGCCTTACATGGACCTGGTACTCAGCTGGATAGAGTGGCTCTGGTTCCCACAAGGGGCTCACCTGATACTGCTGACTGTGATCTTAGTCTATGCCACACCAGGACCTGGTGATTCTGTTCCCCTTCTGGGCCTGCATGGCTCTAGTGACTCTGGTCTTCACCCAGGCATCATTGGGACCTGGATACTCTATTCCACACCTGGGCCTCACTTTGACTAGGGATCGCTGGTCCCATTCTGGGCCTCAAATTAACTGGTTACTCAGGTTCCCCCTCTGAGCCTCACCCTTACCTGGTGACTCTGGACACCCCTTGGGCTTCACTTGGGCCTGGTGAATCTGGTCCTTAGCTGGTCCGCACCAGGATGTGGTGGCTGGTCGCCACCTGGGCCTCACCTGGACTTGGTGAATCCTGTTGCCACCTGCGCCTCACCTGGACCTTGTGACTGTGGTCCCACCTGGACCTCACCTGGATCTGGTGGCTCTGGTTAACATATGGGGCTCTCCTGGACCTACTGCCTGTGGTCTCCATCTTTCCTCACCTGGAACACAATGACTCTCATCCATATTTGGGCCTCTCATGGACCTGTTGACTCTGGTCCTTACCTGGAAATCATTGGGAGCTGGATACTCTCTTATATACTTGGGCCTCACCTGGACCTGGTGACTGTGGTCCCACCTGGGCCTCACCTGGACGACGTGACTTGTTCCCACAGGAACCTCACCTGGACCTGGTGACTCAGGTCATCATATGGGCATCATGGGACCTTGTTTCTCAGTTCCACATCGGGGACTCACCTGGACCTAGTGATTCTTGTCCCCCTCTGGGCCTCACCCTGACGTGGTGACTCTGGTCCCCACCTGGACGTCACCAGAACCGGGTGACTCTGGTCCCCCTCTGGGACTCACCCGGAGCTGGGGATACTGGTCCTCAACTGGGCCTCAACAGGACCTGGTGAATCTACTCCTCACTTAAGCCTCGTCTGGACCTTGTGACTCTTTTCCCACCTGGCATCAATGAGACTTGGTTACTCTGTTCCCCACCTAGGTCTCAACTGGACATGATAGCTTTTCTCCACACTTTGGCCTCAACTGGTCCTGATGACCCTGGTCCCCCCACCTAGGCCTCAATCTGGACCTGGTGACTGTGGTCCCCAACTGGGTCTCACCTGGACCTGGGGACTCTCGTTCCCACATGTACCACACCTGGACCTGGTGACTGTGGTGTTCCTGTAGACTCACATTTACCCATTGACTCCGGTCCCCATTAGGGCCTCACCCGGATCTGGTGACTCTGGCCTGCAGGTTGGCCTCACCTAGACCTGGTGAGTGGGGTTGCCATGTGGGCCTCATCCATACCTGGTGACTCAGGTCCCCACGTGGGCGTCTTGGACCTGGTGAATCTGGTCCTTACCTGGTCCTCTCCCAGACCCGGGGACTCTGGTCACCACCTGGGCCTCACCTGGACCTGGTGAATCTGGTCCCCATCTGGGCCTCACCCAGGCATGGTGACTTTGTTCCCCACCTGGATCTGATTGCTGTCGACTCTTTCTTGGCCTCACCTGGAACTGGTGAATCTGATCCTATCTGCGCGTCTCCCAGACCTGTTGACTCTGGTCCTCACCTGGGCATTACTGGTACCTGGTGACTCTGTTCCACACCTTAGGCTCACCTGGACATGATGACTCTGGAACCTCTCTGGGCCTCACCCTGACATGGTGACTCTGGTCCCCATCTGGATGTCGCCTAGACCAGGTGAATCTGTTACCCCTCTAGGGCTCAAATAGACCTGGTGACACTGGTCCTCAACTGGGTGTCACCGAGACCTAGTGAATATGCTCCCCACCTGCGCCTCATCTGGACCTGGTGACGCTGGGTCTACCTGGGCATCATCGGGACATGGTTACTCTGTTCCCCACTGGGACTGACCTGATTTTGGTAACTCTGGTCCTGACTTTGGCCTCTTCTGTACCAGGTGACTCTGCTTCCACCTTGGCCTCACCTGTAACTGGTAACTCTGATCCAAAGCATGGCCTCTCCTGACCTGGTGACTGTGGTTTCCATCGGACCTCACCTGGACCTCATGTCTCTGGTCCCACCTGGGCCTCACCAGGACCTGGTGTCTCTGGTACCCACCTGGGTAGCATCAGGATATGGTTACACTGTTCACTAACAGTGACCCAGCCGGACCTATTAACTCTGGTCTTCACCTGGGCCACACCTGGACATGGTGACACTCGTTCCCACCTGGGTCTCACCTGGAAATGGTGAGTCAGATACCCACCTGTTCCTAACCTGTAACTGTTGATTCTCCTTCCCACATGGATATCATGTGGACCTGGTGGCAGCGGTGTTTCTAGTTTGTCATGTACCTTGTGACTCTGGTCCCCACCAGGGCCTCACCGGGACCTGGTGAGTGTGGTTGCCACCTGCACCTCACCTGGACCTGGTGATTCTGGTCTGCACCTGAGACTACCCTAGATCTGGTGACTGTGGTCCCCACCTGGGCTTCACCTGGATTTGGGGACTCTGGTCCCCATCTGAGCCTCACCTGGCCCTGTTGACCATGGTCCTCAACTGGGCAAAATTGGGACGCGGTGACTGTGTTCCACAACTGGACCTCACCTGGACCACGTGACTCTGGTTCCCCTCTGGGTCTCACCGTGCCCTAGTGACTGTGAACCCCACTTTGGCCTGACTTGGACCTGCTGACCCTGGTTGACACCTGCGTCTGACCTCGAACTGTTGACTCCGGTTTATTCAAGGGCTTCCCCTGTACCTGGTGATCCTGGTCCCCCCTGGGACTCACCTGGACGTGTTGACACTTGTCACCACCGGGGACTCACCTGGACCTGGTTACTGTGTTCCACACCTGGGCCTCAAGTAGATCTGTTGACCATGGTACCGAAGCCGGCCTCATATGGACCTGTTGCCTCTGATTCCAACCGGGGCATCACGTGTACCTGGTAACACTGGTCCTCACTTGGGCCTCATCTGGACCTAGTGACTCTGGTCCCCACCTTGGCTTCACCTGGATCTGGTGACTCTGGTCCTCAACTGGGCCTCACCTGGACCTATTGAATATGCTCCATCTGGGCCTCATTTGAACCTGGTGACTCTCTTCCCTACCTGGGCATCATCGGGACATGTTTCCACTGCATGGCGTTTAGGTTGCCGCACCTGGACCTGGTAACTGTGGTTCTACCTGGGCATCATCGGGACACTCTTCCTCTGCATTGCCTGCAGTGTGTCCTCACCTGGATCTGGTGAGTGGGGATGCCACTTGGGCCTCACCCATACCTGGTGACCCAGGTGCCCACGTGGGACTCACTTGGATCTGGTGAATCTGGTCCTTACCTGCTCCTCACCCATTCCTGTTGATTTTGTTCCCCACCTGGACCTGATTGCTGTGGACTCCTTCTTGGCCTCACCTGGAAGTGGTGACTCTGATCGTAGCTGGGCCTCACCCAGATATGGTGACTCTGGTCCTCACCTGTGGACCATTATGACCTGGATACTCTGTTCCACACCTGAGCCGCACCTGGACATGATGACTCTGGATCCACTCTGGGCATCACCATGACATGGTGACTCTGGTCCCCATCTGGATATCACCAGAACCGGGTGACTCTGGTCCCCCTCTGGGACTAACCTAGAGCTTGGGACACTGGTCCTCAACTGGATCTCAACAGTACCTGTTGAATCTACTCCTCACTTAGGTCTCGTCTGAACCTTGTGACTCTTTTCCCACCTGGCATCAACGGGACATGGTTACTCTGTTCCCCACCTGGGCCTCACCTAGACATGATAACTTTGCTCCACACTTTGGCCTCAACTGGTCCTGATGAATCTGGTCCCCCCACCTAGGCCTCAATCTGGACCCGGGGACTGTGGTCCCTACCTGGGGCTCACCTGGACCTGGTGACTCTCGTTCCCACATGAACCACACCTGGACCTGGTCCCTGTGTTGTTCTTGTAGACTCACATTTACCTGGTGACTCCGGTCCCCACTAAGGCCTCACCTGGATCTGGTGACACTGGCCTGCATGTTGGCCTCACCTGAACCTGGTGAGTGGGGTTGCCACCGGGGCCTCACCCATACCTGGTGACTCAGGTCCTCACGTGGGCCTCACTTGGACCTGGTGAATCTGGTCATTACCTGGTCCTCTGCCAGACCCGGGGAGTCTGGTCACCACCTGGACCTCACCTGGACCTGGTGAATCTGGTCCCCATCTGGGCCTCAGCTAGTCATGGTGACTTTGTTCACCACCTGGACCTGATTGCTGTGGACACTTTCTTGGCCTCACCTGGAACTGGTGACTCTAATCTATCTGCGCATCACCCAGACCTGGTGACTCTGGTCCTCACCTGGGCATCATTGGTACCTGGTGACTCTGTTCCACAGCTGAGCCTCACCTGGACTTAAAGACTCTGGAACCTCTCTGGGCCTCACCCTGACCTGGTGACTCTCGTCCCCATCTGGATGTCACCTGGACCATGGGATTCTGGTACCCCTCCAGGCCTCAACCAGGTCTGGGGACTCTGGTCCTCTACTGGGCCTCACCTGGACCTAGTGAATATGCTTAATCTGGGCCTCAGTTGGACTTGGTGACTCTCGTCCCTACCTTGGCATCATCGGGACATGTATCCACTGCATGGCCTGCAGGTTGGCCTCAGCTGGACCTTGTAACTCTGGTCCCTACCTGGGCATCACCGGGACACGGTTCCTCTGAATGGCCTCCAGGTTGGCCTCACCTGGCCCTAGTGAGTGGGGTTGCCACCTGGGGCTCACCCATACCTGGTGACACAGGTCCCTACGTGGGCCTCACTTTGACCTGGTGAATCTGGTCCTTTCCTGGTCCTCACCCGGACCTGGTAACCCTTGTCACCACCTGGGAATCACCTGGACCTGGTGATTCTGGTCCCCACCTGGACCTCACCTGGATCTGGTGAATCTGGTCCTCAGTTTGGCCTCACCTGGACCTGGTGTCTCTCGTCCCCACTTTGACCTATCTCAGAAATGCTGAATCTTGCCCCACCTAGGCCGCACCCAGACCTGGTGACTCTTGTCCCCAGCTATGCCTCAATTCGACCTGATGAATCTGGTCCTCACGTGGGCCTCACATGGACCTGGGACTCAGCTGGTTGAGTGGCTCTGGTTCCCACAAGGGGCTCACCTGATCCTACTGACTGTGGTCTTTTTCTATGCCTCACCAAGACCTAGTGATTCTGTTCCCCATCTGGGCCTGCATGGCCCTAGTGACTCTATTCCTAACCCAGGAACCATTGGGACCTGGATACTCTATTCCACATCTGGGCCTCACTTTGAACAGGGACCTTTGGTCCCATTCTGGGCCGCAAACTAAACTGTTTACTCTGGTTCCCCCTCTGGGCCTCATCCTTACCTGGTGACTCTGGTCACCCCTTGGGCTTCACATGGGCCTGGTGAATCTGGTACTTAGCTGGTCCTCACCTGGATCTGATGACTGGTCGCCACCTGGGCCTCACCTGGACTAGGTGAACCCTGGTGCCAACAGCGCCTCACCTGAACCTTGTAACTCTGGTCCCACGTGGACCTCACCTCGATCTGTTGTCTCTGGTTCCCATATGGGGCTCTCCTGGACCTGGTTCCTGTGGTCTCCATCTGGCCTCACCTGGAACACAATGACTCTGATCCATATTTGGGCCTCTCATGGACCTGTTGACTCTCGTCCTTACCTGGGCATCATTGGGACCTGGATACTCTCTTATATACCTGAGCCTCACCTGGACCTGATGACTGTGGTCCCACCTGGGCCTCACCGGGATGAGGTCACTGGTTTCCACAGGGCCCTCACCTGAACCTGGTGACTCAGGTCCTCAAATGGGCATCATGGGACCTGGTTTCTCAGTTCCACATCGGGGCTTCACCTGGACCTAGTGATTCTCGTCCCCGTCTGGGCCTCACCCTGACGTGGTGACTCTCGTCCCCACCTGGATATCACCAGAACCGGGTGACTCTGGTCCCCCTCTGGGACTCACCCGGAGCTGGTGACACTGGTCCTCAACCTGGCCTCAAAAGGACCTGGTGAATCTACTCATCACTTAGGCCTCATCTGGACTTTGTGACTCTTTTCCCACCTGGCATCAATGGGACATGGTTACTCTGTTCCCCACCTGGGCCTCACTTGGACATGATAAATTTGCTACACACTTTGGCCTCAAATGGACCTGATGACTCTGGTCTCCCCACGTAAGCCACAAACTGCACCTGGTGACTGTGGTCCCCACCTGGGTCTCACCTGGACCTGGTGACTCTCGTTCCCACATGAACCACACCTGGACCTGGTGACTGTGGTATTCTTGTAGACTCACATTTACCTGGTGACTCCGGTCCCCACTAGGGTCTCACCTGGATCTGGTGACTCTGGCCTGCAGGTTGGTGTCACCTGGACTTGGTAAGTGGGGTTGCCACCTGGGCCTAACCCATAACTGGTGACTAATTCCCCACGTGGGCCTCTTGAACCTGGTGAATCTGGTCCTTACCTGGTCCTCTCCCAGACCCAGGGACTCTGCTCAACACCTGGGCCTCACCTGGACCTGGTGAATCTGGTCCCCATCTGGGCCTCACCCAGTCCTGGTGACTTTGTTCCCCACCTGGACCTGATTTCTGTGGACTCTTTCTTGGCCTCACCTGGAATTTGTGACTCTGATCCTATCTGCGCGTCACCCAGATCTGGTCACTCTGGTCCTCACCTGTGGACCATTATGACCTGGATACTCTGCTCCACACCTGAGACTCACCTGGACATGATGACTCTGGATCCCCTCTATGCCTCACCCTGACATGGTGACGCTGGTCCCCTTCTGGATATCAACTAGACAAGGTTAACCTGGTTCCCCTCTAGGCCTCAACTTGACCTGGTGACTCTGGTCCTCAACTGGGCCTCACCAGGACCTAGTGAACATGCTCCCCACCTGCGCCTCATCTGGACCTGGTGACTCTGGTTCTCCCTGGGCATCATCGGGACATGGTTACTCTATTCCCCACTGGGACTGACCTGATCCTGGTAACTCTGCTCCTGACTTTGGCCTCTTCTGTACCAGGTGACTCTGGCTCCACCTGGGCCTAACCTGTAACTGGTGACTCTGATCCTAAGCATGGCCTCACCTGACCTGGTGACTGTGGTTCCCATCGGGACGTCACATGGACCTCATGTCTCCGGTCCCACCTGAGCCTCACCAGGACCTGGTGTCTCTGGTACCCACCTGTGTTGCATCAGGATATCGTTACACTGTTCACTAACAATGACGCAGCCGGACCTATTAACTCTGGTCTTCACCTGGGCCACACTGGACATGGTGACACTGGTTCCCACCTGGGTCTCACCTGGACATGGTGAGTGGGATCCCCAATGGTCCTCACCTGAAACTGGTGATTCTCGTTCCCACATGGACATCATGTGGACCTGGTGGCTGCAGTGTTTCTAGCTTCTCATGTACCTCGTGGCTCTGATCCCCACCAAGGCCTCACCGGGACGTGGTGAGTGTGGTTGCCACCTGCACCTGACCTGGACGTGGTGATTCTGGTCTGTAACCGAGACTACCCTGGATCTGGTGACTGTGGTCCCCACCTGGGCTTCACCTGGATTTGGGGACTCCGGTCCCCATCTGGGCCTCACCTGGCTCAGTTGACCGTGGTCCTCAACTGGGCAAAATTGGGACCCGTTGACTGTGTTCCACAACTGGACCTCACCTGGACCAGGTGACTCTGGTCCCCCTCTGGGTCTCACCGTGCCCTAGTGACTGTGAACCCCACTTTGGCCTGACTTGGACCTGCTGACCCTGGTTGCCACCCGTGCCTGACCTCGAACTGTAGACTCTGGTTCTTTTAAGGGCCTCCCCTGTACCTGGTCATCCTGGTCCCCACCTGGGCCTCACCTGGACGTGGTGACTCTTGTCACCACCGGGGACTCACCTGGACCTGGTTATTGTGTTCCACACCTGGAACTCAAATAGACCTGTTGACCATGGTCCCCAAACCGGCCTCACATGGACCTGTTGCCTCTGATCTCCACCGGGGCCTCACGTGTACCTGGTAACTCTGGTCCTCACCTGGGCCTCATCTGGACCTAGTGACTCTGGTCCCCACCTGCCTTCACCTGGATCTGGTGACTCTGGTCCCCACCTGGACTTCAACTGGATCTGGTGACTCTGGCCCCACCTGGACCTCTCGTTGACCTGGTGACTCTCTTTCCAACATGGACCTCGCCTGGATCTGGTGACTCTGGTCCTCAGTTTGGCCTCACCTGGACCTGGTGTCTCTCGTCCCCACTTTGACCTAACTCAGAACTGCTGAATCTTGCCCCACCTAGGCCGCACAAAGACCTGGTGACTCTTGTCCCCAGCTATGCCTCAATTCGACCTGATGAATCTGGTCCTCACATGGGCCTCACATGGACCTGGGACTCAGCTGGATAGAGTGGCTCTGGTTCCCACAAGGGTCTCACGTGATACTGCTGACTGTGGTCTTATTCTATGCCTCAACAGGACCTAGTGATTCTGTTCCCCATCTGGGCCTGCATGGCCCTAGTGACTCTAGTCCTCACCCAGGCGTCTTTGGGACCTAGATACTCTACTCCACACCTGGGCCTCATTTTGACCAGTGACCTCTGGTCCCATTCTGGACCTCAAACTAAACTGGTTACTCTGGTTCCCCCTCTGGGCCTCACCCATACCTGGTGACTCTGGTCACCCCTTGGGCTTCACTTGGGCCTGGTGAATCTGGTCCTTAGCTGGTCCGCACCTGGATCTGGTGACTGATCGCCAACTGGGCCTCACCTGGACTTGGTGAATCCTGTTGCCACCTGCGCCTCCCCTGGACCTTGTGACTGTGGTCCCACATGGACCTCACCTGGATCTGGTGGCTCTGGTTCCCATATGGGGCTCTCCTGGACCTGGTTCCTGTGGTCTCCTTCGGGCCTCACCTGGAACACAATGACTCTGATCCATATTTGGGCCTCTCCTGGACCTGTTGACTCTGGTCCTAACCTGGGCATCATTGGGACCTGGATACTCTCTTATATAACTTGGCCTCACCTGGACCTGGTGAGTGTGGTCCCACCTGGGTCTCACCTGGACGAGGTGACTGGTTCCCACAGGGACATCACCTGGACCTGGTGACTCAGTTCCTCATATGGGCATATTGAGACCTGGTTTCTCAGTTCCACATCGGGTCCTCACCTGGACCTAGTGACTCTCGCCCCCTCTGGGCCTCACCCTGACGTGGTGACTCTGGTCCCCATCTGGATATCACCAGAACCGGTGACTCTGGTCCCCCTCTGGGACTCACGCGGAGCTGGGAACACCGGTCCTCAACTGGGCCTAAACAGGACCTGGTGAATCTACTCCTCATTTAGGCCTCGTCTGGACCTTGTGACTCTTTTCCCACCTGGCATCAATGGGACATGGTTACTCTGTTCCCCACCTGGGCCTCACCTGGACATGATACCTTTGCTCCACACTTTGGCCTCAACTGGTCCTGATGACTCTGGTCCCCCCACCTAGGCCTCAATCTGGACCTGGTGACTGTGGTCCCCACCTGGGTCTCACCTGGACCTGGTGACTCTCTTTCCCACATGAACCACACCTGGACCTGGTACTGTGGTGTTTTTGTAGACCTCACATTTACCTGGTGACGCCGGTCCCCACTAGGGACTCACCTGTATCTGGTGACTCTGGCCTCCATGATGGCCTCACCTGGACCTGGTGAGTGGGTTTGCCACCAGGACCTCAACCATACCTGGTGACTCTATCGTCACGTGGGCCTCAAGGATCTGGTGAATCTGGTCCTTACATGGTCCTCTCCCACACCCGGGGACTCTGGTCACCACCTGGACCTAACCTGGACCTGGTGAATCTGGTCCCCATCTGGGCCTCACCCAGTCCTGGTGGCTTTGTTCCCCACCGGGACCTGATTGCTGTGGACTCTTTCTTGGCCACACCTGGAACTGGTGACTCTGATCCTATCTGCTCGTCACCCAGACCTGGTGACTCTGGTCCTCACCTGGGCATCATTGGTACATGGTGACTCTGTTCTACACCTGAGCCTCACCTGGACATGATGACTCTGGAACCTCTCTGGGCCTCACCCTGACCTGGTGACTCTGGTCCCCATCTGGATGTCACCTGGACCAGGGGATTCTGGTACCCGTCTAGACCTCAACCAGATATGGTGACTCTGGTCCTCAACTGGGCCTCACCTGGACCTAGTGAATATGATCCATCTTGGCCTCATTTGGACCTGGTGACTCTGGTCCCTACCTGGGCATCATAGGGATATGGTTTCACTGCATGGCCTGCAGGTTGGCCTCACCTGGACCTTTTAACTCTGGTCCCTACCTGTGCATCATCGGGACATGTTTCCACACATGGCCTGCAGGTTGGCATCACCTGGACCTGGTAACTCTAGTCCCTACTGGGCATCATCGGGACATGGTTCCTCTGCATGGCCTGCAGGTTGGCATCTCCTGGACCTGGGGAGTGGGGTTGTCACTTGTGCCTCACCCTTACCTGGTGACACAGGTCCCCACGTGGCCCTCACTTGGACCGGGTGAATCTGTTCCTTACCTTGTTCTCACCCGGAACTCGTAACTCTGGTCACCACCTGGAATCACCTGGGCCTGGTGTTTCTGGTCCCCATCTGGGCGTCATCCAGTCCTGGTCACATTTTTCCCCCCCTGGACCTGATTGCTGTGGACACTTTCTTGGCCTCACCTGGAACTGGTGACTCTGATCCTATCTGCGCGTCACCCAGACCTGGTGACACTGATCCTCACCTGGACATGATTGGTACCTGGTGACTCTGTTCCACACCTGAGCGTCACCTGGACATGATGACTCAGGAAACTCTCTGGGCCTCACCCTAACCTGGTGACTCTGGTCTCCATCTGGATGCCACTTGGACCAGGTGATTCTGGTACCCCTCTAGTCCTCAACGAGATCTGGTGCCTCTGGTCCTCAACTGGGCCTCACCTGGACCTAGTGAATATGCTCCATCTGGGCCTCAACTTCACCTGGTAAGTCTGGTCCCTACCTGGGCATCATCGGGACATGGTTCCACTGCATGGCCTGCAGGTTGGCCTCACCTGGACCTGGTGAGTGGGGTTGCCACCTGTGCCTCACCCATACCTGGTGACACAGGTCCCCACGTGGGCCTCACTTGGACCTGGTGAATATGGTCCTTACTTGGTCCTTACCCGGAACTGGTAACTCTGGTCATCATCTGGGAATCTCCTCGACCTTGTGAATCTGGTCCCCATCTGGGCCTCACCCAGTCCTGGTGACTTTGTTCCCCACCTGGACCTGATTGCTGTGAACTCCTTATTGGCCTCACCTGGAATTGGTGCCTCTGATCCTAACTGGCCTCACCCAGATCTGGTGACTCTGGTCCTCACCTGTGGACCATTATGACCTGGATACTCTGTTCCACACCTGAGCCTCACCTGGTCATGATGACTCTGGATCCCCTCTGGGTCTCAGCCTGACATGGTGACTCAGGTCCCCATCTGGATATCACCAAGACCAGGTGAATATGGTACCCCTCTATGCCTCAACTAGACCTAGTGACTCTGGTCCTCAACTTGGCCTCAGCGGGACCTAGTGAACATGCTCCCCACCTGCGCCTCATGTGGACCTGGTGACTCTGGTTTTACCTGGGCATCATTGGGACATGGTTACTTTATTCCCCACTGGGACTTACCTGATCCTGGTAACTCTAGTCCTGACTTTGACCTCTTCTGTACCAGGTGAATCTGGCTCAACCAGGGCCTCACCTGTAACTGGTGACTCTGACTTAAGCATGGCCTCACCTGACCTGGTGACTGTGGTTCCCATCGGGACCTCAACTGAACCTCATGTCTCTTGTCCCACCTGGACTTCACCAGGCCCTGGTGTCTCTGGTCCCCACCTGGGTAGCATCAGGACATGGTTACACTGTTCACTAACAGTGACCCAGCCGGACCTATTAACTGTAGTCTTCACCTGGGGAACACCTGAACATGGTGACATTGGTTCCCACCTGGGTCTCACCTGGACATGGTGAGTCTGATCCCCACCTGGGCCTCAATGTAACTGGTGATTCTCGTTCCCACATGGACATCATGTGGACCTGGTGGCTGCAGTGTTTCTAGCTTCTCATGCACCTCGTGGCTCTGGTCCCCACCAGGGCCTCACCGGGACCTGTTGAGTGTGGTTGCCACCTGCACCTCACCTTGACTTTGCTGATTCTTGTCTGCCCCTGAGACTACCCTGGATCTGGTGCCTGTGGTCCCCACCTGGGCTTCACCTGGATTTGGGGACTCCGGTCCCCATCTGGGCCTCACCTGGTCCTGATGACCATGGTCCTCAACTGGGCACAATTGGGACCGGGTGACGGTGTTCCACAACTGGACCTCACCTGGACGATGTGACTCTGGTCCCCCTTTGGGTCTCACCGTGCCCTAGTGACTGTGAATCCAACTTTGGCCTGACTTGGACCTGCTGATGCAAGTTGCCACCTGTGCCTACCTCGAACTGTTGACTCTGGTTCGTTCAAGGGCTTACCCTGTACATGGTGATCCTGGTCCCCACCTGGGACTCACCTGGACGTGGTGACTTTTCTCACCCCGGGGACTCACCTGGACCTGCTTACCTTGTTCCACATCTGGGCCTCAAGTCGACTTGTTGACCATGGTCTCCAATGCGGCCTCACATGGACCTGTTGCCTCTGATCCCCACCGGGGCCTCATGTGTACCGGGTATCTCTGGTCCTAACCAGGGCCTCATCTGGACCTAGTGACTCTGGTCCCCACCTGAGCTTCACCTGGATCTGGTGACTCTGGTCCCCACCTGGACCTCTCCTGGACCTGGTGACTCTCTTTCCAACATGGACCTCACATGGATCTGGTGACTCTGGTCCTCAGTTTCGCCTCTCCTGGACCTGGTGTCTCTCATCCCCACTTTCACCTAACTCAGAACTGCTGAATCATGCCCCACCTAGGCCGCACCCAGACCTGGTGACTCTTGTCCCCAGCCATGCCTCAATTCGACCTGATGAATCTTGTCCTCATGTGGGCCTCACATGGACCTGGGACTCAGCTGGATTGAGTGGCTCTGGTTCCCACAAGGGGCTCACCTGATTCTGGTGACTCTGGTCTTATTCTATGCCTCAACAGGACCTAGTGATTCTGTTCCCCATCTGCGCCTGCATGACCCTAGTGACTCTGGTCCTCACCCAGGCATCATTGGGATCTGGATAATCTATTCCACACCAGGGCGTCACTCTGACCAGGGACCTCTGGTCCCATTCTGGGCCTCAAACTAAACTGGGTATCTGGTTATCCCTCTGGGCCTCACCCTTACCTGGTGACTATGGTCACCCCTTGGGCTTCACTTGGGCCTGGTGAATCTAGTCCTTAGCTGGTCCACACCTGGATCTGGTGACAGGTTGCCACCTGGGCCTCACCTGGACTTGGTGAATCCTGTTGCCACCTGCGCCTCACCTGGACCTTCTGACTGTGGTCCCACCTGGACCTCACCTGGCTCTGGTGGCTCTGGTTCCCATATGGCCCTCTCCTGGTCCTCGTTCCTGTGGTCTCCTTCTGGCCTCACCTAGAACACAATGACTCTGATCCATATTTGGGCCTCTCCTGGACCTGTTGACTCTGGTCCTTACCTGGGCATCATTGGGACCTTGATACTCTCTTATAGACCTGGGCCTCACCTGGACCTGGTGACTGTGATCCCACCTGTGCCTCCCCTGGACGAGTTGACGGGTTCCCACAGGGACCTCACCTGGACCTGGTGACTCAGGTCCTCATATGGGCATCATGGGACCTGGTTTCTCAGGTCCACATTGGGGCCTCACCTGGACCTAGTGATTCTCTTCCCACTCTGGGCCTCACCCTGAAGTGGTGACTCTGGTCCCCATCTGGATGTCTCCTGTACCAGGTGATTCTGGTACCCCTTTAGGCCTCAACCAGATCTGGTGACTCTGGTCCTCAACTGGGCCTCACCTGGACCTAGTGAATATGCTCCATCTGGGCCTCATTTGACCTGGTGACTCTTGTCCCTTCCTGGGCATCATCGGGACATGGCTCCACTGCATGACGTGCAGGTTGGCCTCACCTGGACCTGGTAACTCTGGTCCCTACCTGGGCATCATCGGGACATGGTTCCACTGCATGGCCTGCAGGTTGGCCTCACCTGGACCTGGTAACTCTAGTCCCTACCTGGGCATCTTCGGGTCATGGTTCCTCTGCATGGCCTGCAGGTTGGCCTCACCTGGAACTGGTGAGTGGGTTTGTCACCTGGGCCTCACCCTTGCCTAGTGACACGGGTCCCCACGTGGGCCTCACTTGGACCTGGTGAATCTGGTCCTTACCTGGTGGTCACCCGGAACGGGTAACTCTGGTCACCACCTGGGAATCACCTGGGCCTGGTGAATCTGGTCCCCATCTGGGCCTCACCCAGTCCTGGTCACTTTGTTCCCCACCTGGACCTGATTGCTGTGGACTCCTTCTTGCCTAACCTGGAACTGCTGACTCTGATGCTAACTGGGCCTCACCCAGATCTGGTGACTCTGGTCCTCACCTGTGGACCATTATGACCTGGATACTCTGTTCCACACCTGAGCCTCACCTGGATATGTTGACTCTGGATCCCCTCTGGGCTTCAGCCTGACATGGGGACTCCGGACCCCATCTGGATGTCACCAGACCAGGTGAATATGGTACCCCTCTAGGTCTCACCTAGACCTGGTGACTCTGGTCCTCAACTGGGCCTCAACGGGACCTAGTGAACATGCTCCCCACCTGCGCCTCATCTGGACCTGGTGACTCTGGTTCTACCTTGGCATCATCGGGACATGGTTACTCTATTCCCACTTGGAGTGACCTGATCCTGGTAACTCTGGTCCTGACTTTGGCCTCTTCTGTTCCAGGTGACTCTGGCTCCACATGGGCCTCACCTGTAACTGGTGACTCTGATCCTAAGCATGGCCTCACCTGACCTGGTGACTGTGGTTCCCATCGGGACCTCACCTGGACTTCATGTCTCTGGTCCCACTTAGGCCTCACCAGGATCTGTTGTCTCTGCCACCCACCTGGGTAGCATCAGGATATGGTTACACTGTTCACTAACAGTGACCCAGCCGGACCTATTAACTCTGGTCTTCACCTTGGCCACACCTGGACATGGTGACACTTTTTCCCACGTGGGTCTCACCTGGACATGGTGAGTCGGATCCCCACCTGGTCCTTACCTGTAACTGGTGATTCTCGTTCCCACATGGAGATCATGTGGACCTGTTGGCCGCAGTGTTTCTAGCATCTTTTTTTAAATTTTTATTTATTTATGATAGTCACAGAGAGAGAGAGAGGCAGAGACACAGGCAGAGGGAGAAGCAAGCTCCATGCACCGGGAGCCCGACGTGGGATTCGATCCCCGGTCTCCAGGATCGCGCCCTGGGCCAAAGGCAGGCGCCAAACCGCTGCGCCACCCAGGGATCCCATGTGTTTCTAGCTTCTCATGTACCTCGTGACTCGGGTCCCCACCAGTGCCTCACCGGGACCTGGTGAGTTTGGTTGCCACCTGCACCACACCTGGACCTGGTGATTCTGGTCTGCACCTGACACTACCCTGGATCTGGTGACTGTGGTCCCCACCTGTGCTTCACCTGGATTTCGGGACTACGGTCCCCACCTCGGCCTCACCTGGCCCTGTTGACCATGGTCCTCAACTGGGCAAAATTGGGACCTGGTGACTGTGTTCCACAACTGGACCTCACCTGGACCAGGTGACTATGCTCCCCCTCTGGGTCTCACCGTGCCCTAGTGACTGTGAATTCCACTTTGGCTTGACTTGGACCTGCTGACCCTGGTTGCCACCTGCGCCTGAACTCGAACTGTTGACTCTGGTTCTTTCAAGGGCCTCCCCTGTACCTGGTGATCCTGCTCCCACCTGGGACTCACCTGGACGTGGTGACCCTTGTAACCACGGGGGACTCACCTGGACCTGCTTACTGTGTTCCACACCTGGGTCTCAAGTGGACCTGTTGATCATGGTCCCCAAGCCGGCCTCACATGGACCTGTTGCCTCTGATCCCCACCGGATCCTCACGTGTACCTGGTAACTCTGGTCCTCACCTGGGCCTCATCTGCACCTAGTGACTCTGGTCCCCACCCGGGCTTCACCTCGATCTGGTGACTCTGGTCCCCACCTGGACTTCACCTGGATCTAGTGACTCTGGTTCCCACCTGGACCTCTCCTCGACCTGGTGACTCTCTTTCCAACATGGACCTCACCTGGATCTGGTGACTCTTGTACTCAGTTTGGCCTCACCTGGACCTGGTGTCTCTCCTCCCCACTTTGACCTAACTCAGAACTGCTGAATCTTGCCCCACCTAGGCCGCACCCAGACCTGGTGACACTTGTCCCCAGCTATGCCTCAATTCGGCCTGGTGAATCTGGTCCTCACGTGGGCTTCACATGGACCTGGGACTCAGCTGGATAGAGTGGCTCTGGTTCCCACAAGGGGCTCACCTCATACTGGTGACTGTGGTCTTTTTCTGTGACTCTCCAGGACTTAGTGATTCTGTTCCCCATCTGGGCCTGCATGGCCCTAGTGACTCTGGTCCTGACCCAGGCATCATTCGGAACTGGATACTCTATTCCACACCTGGGCCTCACTTTGACCACGGACCACTGGTCCCATTCTGGGCCTCAAACTAAACTGGTTACTCTGGTTCCCCTTCTGGGCCTCACCCTTACCTGGTAAATCTGGTCACCCCTTGGGCTTCACTTGGGCCTGGTGAATCTGGTCCTTAGCTGGTCCGCACATGGATCTGGTGACTGTTCGCCACCTGGGCCTCACATGGACTTGGTGAATCCTGTTGCCACCTGCTCCTCACCGGGACCTTCTGACTCTTTTCCCACCTGGCATCAATGGGACATCGTTACTCTGTTCCCCACCCGGGCCTCACCTGGACATGATAACTTTGCTCCACACTTTGGCCTCAACTGGTCCTGATGACGCTGGTCCCCCCACCTAGGCCTCAATCTGGACCTGGTGACTGTGGTCCCCACCTCTTTCTCACCTGGACCTGTTGTCTCTCGTTCCCACATGAACCACACCTGGACCTGGTGATGGTGGTGTTCTTGAAGACGCACATTTACCTGGTGACTCCGGTCCCCACTAGGGCCTCACCTGGATCTGGTGACTCTGGCCTGAAGGTTGTCCTCACCTGGACCTGGTGAGTGGGGTTGCCACCCCATACCTGGTGACTCAGTTCCACACGTGGGCCTCTTGGACCTGTTAATCTGGTCGTTAACTGGTCCTCTCCCAGACCCGGGGACTCTGGTCCCCAACTGGGCCTCATCTGGACCTGTGAATCTGGTCCCCATCTGGGCCTCACCCAGTCCTGGTGAATTTGTTCCCCATCTGAATCTGATTGCTGTGGACTCTTTCTTGGCCTCACCGGGAACTGGTGACTCTGATCCTATCTGCACGTCACCCAGACCTGGTGACTCTGGTCCTCACCTGGGCATCATTGGTACCTGGTGACTCTGTTCCACACCAGAGCCTCACCTGCACATGATGACTCTGGAACCCCTCTGGGCCTCACCCTGACCTGGTGATTCTGGTCCCCATCTGGATGTCACCTGGACCAGGTGTATCTGAAACCCCTCTAGGCCACAACCAGATCTGCTGACTCTGTTTCTCAACTGGGCCTCACCTGGACCTAGTGAATATGCTCCATCTGGGCCTCATTTGGACCTGGTGACTCTGGTCACTACCTGGGCATCATCGGGACATGGTACCACACATGGCCTGCAGTTTGGCCTCACCTGGACCTGGTAACTCTGGTCCATAACTTGGCATTATCGGGACCCGGTTCCTTTGCATGGCCTGCAGGTAGGTCTCACCTGGACCTGGTGAGTGGGGTGGCCACTTGGGCCTCACACATACCTGGTTACACAGGACCCTACGTGGGCCTCACTTGGACGTGGTGTATCTGGTAATTCTGGTCACCACCTGGGAATCACCTGGACCTGGTGAATCTGGTAACTCTGGTCACCACCTGGGAATCACCTGGACCTGGTGAATCTGTGTCCCCATCTGGGCCTCACCCAGTCCTGGTGACTTTTTTCCCCACATGGACCTGATTGCTGTGGACTCCTTCTTAGCCTCACCTGGAACTACTGACTCTGATCCTAACTGGGCCTAACCCAGATCTGGTGACTCTGGTCCTCACCTGTGAACCATTATGACCTGGATACTCTGTTCCACACCTGAGACTCACCTGGACATGATGACTCTGGATCCCCTCTGGGCCTCTCCCTGACATGGTGACTCTGGTCCCCATCTGGACAGCACCTAGACCAGGTGAATCTGGTACCCCTCTAGGCCTCAACTTGACCTGGTGACTCTGGTCCTCAACTGGGCCTCACCGGGACCTAGTGAATATGGTCCCCACCTGCGCCTCATCTGGACCTGGTGACTCTGGTTCTACCTGGGCATCACCGGTACATGGTTACTCAATTCCCCACTGGGACTGCCTGATCCTTGTAACTCTGGTCCTGACTTTGCCCTCTTCTATACCAGGTGACTCTGGCTCCACCTGGGCCTCACCTGTAACTGGTGACTCTGATTCAAAGCATGGCCTCACCTGACATGGGGACTGTGGTTCCAATGGGGACCTCAACTGGACCTCAGGTCTCTGGTCCCATCTCGGGGTCACCAGGAACTGGTGTCTCTGGTACCCACCTGTGTAGCATCAGGATATCGTTACACTGTTCACTAAGAGTGACCCAGCCGGACCTATTAACTCTAGTCTTCACCTGGGCCACACTGGACATGGTGACACTGGCTCCCACCTGGGTCTCACCTGTACATGGTGAGTCGGATCCCCACCTGGTCCTCACCTGTAACTGGTGATTCTCGTTCCCACATGGACATCATGTGGATCTGGTGGCTTCAGTGTTTCTAGCTTCTCATGTACCTCGTGACTCTGGTCCCCACCAGGGCCTCACCGGGACCTGGTGAGTGTGGTTGCCACCTGCACCTCACCTGGACCTGGTGATTCTGGCCTGCACCTGAGACTACCCTGGATCTGGTGACTGTGGTCTCCACCTGGGCTTCACCTGGATTTGGGGACTCCGGTCCCCATCTGGGCCACACCTGGCCCTGTTGACGATGGTCCTCAACTGTGCAAAATTGGGACCCGGAGACTTTGTTCCACAACTGGACCTCACCTGGGCCATGTGACTCTGGTCCCCCTCTGGGTCTCACCGTGCCCTAATGACTCTGAACCCCACTTTGGCCTGACTTGGACCTGCTGTCCTTGGTTGCTACCTGTGCCTGACCTCGAACTGTTGACTCTGGTTCTTTCAAGGGCCTCCCCTGTATCTGGTGATCCTGGTCCCCACCTGGGTATCACTTGGACGTGGTGACTCTTGTCACCACCGGGGACTCACCTGGACCTGGTTACTGTGTTCCACACATGGGCCTCAAATACAACTGTTGACCATGGTCCCCAAGCCGGCCTCACATGGAGCTGTTGCCTCTGATTCCCACCGTGGCCTCACGTGTACCTGGTAACTCTGGTCCTCACCTGGGCCTCATCTGGACCTAGTGACTCTGGTCCCCACCTGGGCTTCACTTGGATCTGTTGACTCTGGTCCCCACCGGGACTTCACCTGGATCTGGTGACTCTGGTCCCCACGTGGACCTCTCCTGGACCTGGTGACTCTCTTTCCAACATGGACCTCACCTGGATCTGGTGACTCTGGTCCTCAGTTTGGCCTCACCTCGACCTGGTGTCTCTCGTCCCCACTTGGACCTAACTCAGAACTGCTGAATCTTGCCCCACCTAGGCCGCACGCAGACCTGGTGACTCTTGTCCCCAGCTATGCCTCAATTCGACCTGATGAATCTGGTCCTCACGTGGGCCTCACATGGACCTGGGACTCAGCTGGATAGAGTGGCTCTGGTTCCCACAAGGGGCTCACCTGATACTGCTGACTGTGGTCTTATTCTATGGCTCACCAGGACCAAGTGATTCTGTTCCCCATCTGGGTCTGCATGGCCCTATTGACTCTGGTCCTCACCCAGGCATCACTGGGACATGGATACTCTATTCCACACCTGGGCCTCACTTTGACCAGGGACCTCTGGTCCCATTCTGGGCCTCAAACTAAACTGGTTACTCTGGTTCCCCCTCTGGGCCTCACCCTTACCTGGTGACGCTGGTCACCCCTTGGGCTTAATCTGGGCCTGGTGAATCTGGTCCTTAGATGGTCCTCACATGGATCTGGTGACTGGTCGCCACCTGGGCCTCACCTGGACTTGTGAATCCTGTTGCCACCTGCGCCTCACCGGGACCTTGTGACTCTTTTCCCACCTGGCATCAATGGGACATGGTTACGCTGTTCCCCACCTGGGCCTCACCTGACAAGATAACTTTGCTCCACACTTTGGCCTCAACTGGTCCTGATGACTCTGGTCCCCCCACCTAGCCCTCAATCTGGACCTGGTGACTGTGGTCCCCACGTGGGTCTCACCTGGACCTGGTGTCTCTCGTTCCCACATGACCACACCTGGTCTTGGTGACTGTGGCGTTCTTGTAGACGCACATTTACCTGGTGACTCCAGTCCCCACTAGGGCCTCACGTGGATATGGTGACTCTGGCCTGAAGGTTGGCCTCACCTGGACCTGGTGAGTGGGGTTGCCACCCCGTACCTTGTGACAGTTCCCCACGTGGGCCTCTTGGACCTGAGGAAACTGGTCCTTACCTGGTTCACTCCCAGACCCGGGGACTCTGGTCACCACCTGGGCCTCACCTGGACCTGTTGAATCTGGTCCCCATCTGGGCCTCACCCAGTCCTGGTGACTGTGTTCCCCACCTGGACCTGATTGCTGTGGACACTTTCTTGGCCTCACCTGGAACTGGTGACTCTGATCCTATGTGCGCGTCACCCAGATCTGGTCACTCTGGTCCTCACCTGTGACCACTATGACCTGGACACTGTGTTCCCCACCTGAGCTTCACCTGGACATGTTGACTCTGGAACCCCTCTGGGCCTCACCCTGACCTGGTGACTCTGGTCCCCATCTGGATGTCACCTGTACCGGGTGATTCTGTTACCCCTCTAGGCCTCAACCAGATCTGGTGACTCTGGTCCTCAACTGGGCCTCACCTGGACCTAGTGAATATGCTCCATTTGGGCCTCATTTGGACCTGGTGACTCTTGTCCCTTCCTGGGCATCATCGGGACATGGCTCCACTGCATGACGTGCAGGTTGGCCTCACCTGGACCTGGTAACTCTGGTCCCTACCTGGGCATCATCGGGACATGGTTCCACTGCATGGCCTTCAGGTTGGCCTTACCTGGACCTGGTAACTCTAGTCCCTACCTGGGCATCATCGGGACATGGTTCCTTGCATGGCCTGCAGGTTTCCCTCACCTGGACCTGGTGAGTGGGGTTGACACCTGGGCCTCACCCATGCCTGGTGACACAGGTCCCCACATGGGTCTCACTTGGACCTGGTGAATCTGGTCCTTACCTGGACCTCACCCGGAACTGGTAACTCTGGTCACCACCAGGGAATAACCTGGACCTTGTGAATCTGGTCCCCATCTGTGCCTCACCCAGTCCTGGTGACTTTGTTCCCCACCTGGGCCTGATTGCTGTTGACTCCTTTTGGCCTCACCTTGAACTGGTGACTCTGATCCTAACTGGGTCTCACCCAGATCTGGTGACTCTGGTCCTCACCTGTGGACCATTATGACCTGGTTAACCTGTTCCACACCTGGGCCTCAAGTAGACCTATTGACCATGGTCCCCAAGCCGGCCTCACATGGACCTGTTGCCTCTGATCCCCACCGGGGTCTCACGTGTATCTTGTAACTCTGGTCCTCACCTGGGCCTCATCTGGACCTAGAGACTCTGGTCTCCACCTGGGCTTCACCTGGTTCTGGAGACTCTGGTCCACATCTGGACTTCACCTGGATCTGGTGACTCTGGTCCCAATCTGGACCTCTCCTGGACTTGGTGTCTCTCTTGCCCACTTTGACCTAACTCAGAACTGCTGAATCTTGCCCCACCTATTATGCACCCAGACCTGGTGAGTCTTGTCCCTAGCTATTCCTCAATTCGACCTGATGAATCGGGTCTCACATGGACCTCAAATGTACCTGGGACTCAGCTGGAAAGAGTGGCTCTGGTTCCCACAAGGGGCTCACCTGATACTGCTGACTGTGGTCTTATTCTATGCCTCACCAGGACTTAGTGATTCTGTTCCCCATCTGGGCCTGCATGGCCTTAGTGACTCTGGTCTTCACCCAGGCATCATTGGGACCTGGATACTCTATTCCACACCTGGGCCTCACTTTGACAAGGGACCGCTGGTCCCATTCTGGGCCTCAAACTAAACTGGTTACTCTGGTTCCCCCTCTGAACCTCACCCTTACCTGTTGACTCTGGTCACCCTTTGGGCTTCACCTGGGCCTGGTGAATCTGATCCTTAGCAGTTCCGCACCTGGATGGTGATTAGTCGCCACCTGGGCCTCACCTGGACTTGGTGAATCCTGTTGCCACCTGCGCCTCACCTGGTACTTGTAGCTGTGGTCCCACCTGGACCTCACCTGGATCTGGTTGCTCTGGTTCCCATATGGGGCTCCACTGGACCTGGTTCCTGTGGTCTCCATATGGCCTCACCTGGATCACAATGACTCTGATCCATATTTGGGCCTCTCCTGGACCTGTTGACTCTGGTCCTTACCTGGGCATCATTGGGACCTGGATACTCTCTTATATACTTGGCCCTCACCTGGACCTGGTGACTGTGGTCCCACCTGCGCCTCACCTGGACGAGGTGACGGGTTCCCACAGGGCCCTCACCTGGACCTGGTGACTCAGGTCCTCATATGGGCATATTGGGACCTTGTTTCTCAGTTCCACATCGGGGCTCACCTGGACCTAGTGACTCTCTTTCCCCTCTGGGCCTCAGCCTGACGTGGTGACTCTGGTTCCCATCTGGATATCACCAGAACCGGGTGACTCTGGTCCCCCTCTGGGAATCACCCAGAGCTGGGGACACTGGTCCTTAACTGGATCTCAACAGTACCTGTTGAATCTACTCCTCACTTAGGTCTCGTCTGAACCTTGTGACTCTTTTCCCACCTGGCATCAACGGGACATGGTTACTCTGTTCCCCAGCTGGGCCTCACGTGGACATGATAACTTTGCTCCACACTTTGGCCTCAACTGGTCCTGATGACTCTGGTCCCCCCACCTAGGCCTCAATCTGGACCCGGTGACTGTGGTCCCCACCTGGATCTCCCCTGCACTTGGTGACTCTCGTTCCCACATGAACCACACCTGGACCTGGTGACTGTGGTGTTCTTGTAGACTCAAATTTACCTGGTAACTCCGGTCCCCACTAGGGCCTCACCTGGATCTGGTGACTCTGGCCTGCAGGTTGGCCTCACCTGGACTTGGTGAGTGGGGTTGCCACCTGGGCCTCACCCATACCTGGTGAATCAGGTCCTCACGTGGGCCTCACTTGGACCTGGTGAATCTGGTCCTTACCTGGTCCTCTGACAGACAAGGGGACTCTGGTCACCACCTGGACCTCACCAGGACCTGGTGTATCTGGTCCCCATCTGGGCCTCACCCAGTCATGGTGACTTTGTTCACCACCTGGACCTGATTGCTGTGGACTCTTTCTTGGCCTCCCCTGGACCTGGTGAGTGAGGTTGCCACCTGGGTCTCCCCATAACTGGTGACACAGGTCCCACGTGGGCTTCACTTGGACCTGGTGAATCTGGTCCTTACCTGATCCACACCCAGAACTGGTAACCCTTGTCACCACCTGGGAATCACCTGGACCTGTTGAATCTGGTCCCCATCTGGGCCTCACCCAGTCCTGGTGACTTTGTTCCCCACCTGGACCTTATTTCTGTGGACTAATACTTGGCCTCACCTGGAACTGGTGACTCTGAACCTAACTGGGCCTCACCCAGATCTGGTGACTCTGGTCCTCACCTGTGGACCATTATGACCTGGATACTCTGCTCCACACCTGAGCCTCACCTGGACATGATGACACTGGAACCTCTCTGGGCCTCACCCAGACCTGGTGACCCTGGTGCCCATCTGGATGTCACCTGGACCTGGTGATTCTTGTACCCCTCAAGTCTCAACCAGATCTAGTGACTCTGGTCCTAAACTGGGTCTCACCTGGACCTAGTGAATATGCTCCATCTGGGCCTCATGTGGACCCGGTGACTCTGGTCCCTACCTGGGTATCATCGGGACATGGTTCCACTGCATGGCCTGCAGGTTGGCCTCACCTGGATCTGGTAACTCTGGTCCCTACCTGGGCATCATCAGGACATGCTTCCTCTGCATTGCCTGCAGGTTGGCCTCACCTGGACCTGGTGAGTGTGGTTGCCACCTGGGCCTCACTCATACCTGGTGACAAAGGCCCCACGTGGGCCTCACTTGGACCTGGTGAATCTGGTCCTTACCTGCTCCTCACCCGGAATTGCTAACTCTGGTCACCACCTGGGAATCACCTGGGTCTTGTGAATCTGGTCCCCACCTGGGTCTCACCCAGGCTTGGTTACTTTGATCCCCACCTGGACCTGATTGCTGTGGACTCCTACTTGGCCTCACTTGGAAATGCTGACTCTGATCCTTACTGGGCCTCACCCAGATCTGGTGACTCTGGTCCTCACCTGTGGAACATTATGACCAGGATACTCTGTTCCACACCTGACCCACACCTGGACATGATGACTCTGGATACATTTTGGGCCTCACCCTGACATGGTGAGTCTGGTCCCCATCTGGATGTCACCTAGACCAGGGGAATCTGGTACACCTCTAGGCCTCAACTTGACCTGGTGACACTGGTCCTCAACTGGGCCACACCGGGACCTAGTGATTATGCTCCCCACCTGCGCCTCATCTGGTCCTGGTGACTCTGTTTCAACCATGGGAATCATTGGGACATGGTTACTCTATTCCCCACTGGGACTGCCCTGATCCTTGTAACTCTGTCCTGACTTTGGCCTCTTCTATACCAGGTGACTCTGGCTCCACCTGGGTCTCACCTGTAACTGGTGACACTGATTCTAAGCATGGCCTCACCTGACATGGTGACTGTGGTTCCCATCGGGACCTCAACTGGACCTCAGGTCTCTGGTCCCTTCTCGGGGTCACCAGGACCTGGTGTCTCTGGTACCCACCTGTGTAGCATCAGGATATCGTTACACTGTTCACTAACAGTGACCCAGCCGGACCTATTAACTCTAGTCTTCACCTGGACCACACCTGGTCATGGTGACACTGGCTCCCACCTGGGTCTCAACTGGACATGGTGAGTCGGATCCCTGCCTGGTCCTCAGCTGAAACTGGTGATTCTTGTTCCCACATGGACATCATGTGGACCTGGTGGCTGCAGTGTTTCTAGCTTCTCATGTACCTCGTGACTCTGGTCCTCACCAGGGCCCCACCGGGACCTGGTGAGTGTGGTTGCCACCTGCACCTCACCTGGACCTGGTGATTCTGGTGTGCACCTGAGAGTACCCTGGATCTGGTGACTGTGGTCCCCACCTGGGCTTCGCCAGGATTTGGGGACTCCAATCCCAATCTTGGCCTCACCTGGCCCTGTTGACCATGGTCCTCAACTGGGCAAAATTGGGATCCGGTGACTGTGTTCCACAACTGGACCTCACCTGGACCAGGTGACTCTGGTCCCTGTCTGTGTCTTACCGTGCCCTAGTGACTTTGAACCTCACTTTGGCCTGACTTGGACCTGCTGACCCTGGTTGCCACCTGCACCTGAACTCGAACTGTTGTATCTCGTTCTTTAGGGCCTCCCTTTTACCTGGTGATCCTGGTCCCCACCTGGGCCTCACCTGGATGTGGTGACACTTCTCACCACCGGGGACTCACCTGGACCTGCTTACTGTGTTCCACACCTGGGCCTCAAGTACACCTGTTGACCATTTCCCCAAGCCGGCCGCACATGGACCTGTTGCCTCTGATCCCAACCGGGGCCTCACGTGTACCTGGTAACTCTGGTCCTCACCTGGGCCTCATCTGGACCTAGTGACTCTGGTCACCACCTGGACTTCTCCTGGATCTGGTGTCTCTGGTCCCCTCCTGGATTTCACCTGGATCTGGTGACTCTGGTCGCCACATGGACCTCTCCTGGACGTGGTGACTCTCTTTCCAACATTGACCTCAGCTGGATCAGGTGACTCTGGTTCTCCCTTTGGCCTCACCTGGACCTGGTGTCTCTCGTCCCCACTTTGACCTAACTCAGAACTACTGAATCTTGCCACACCTAGGCCGCACCCAGACCTGTTGACTCTTGACCCCAGCTATGCCTCAATTCGACCTGATGAATCTGGTCCTCACGTGGGCCTCACATGGACCTGGGACTCAGTTGGATACAGTGGCTCTGGTTCCCACAAGGGGCTCATTTGATACTGGTGACTTATTCACCAGTGGTCTTATTCTATGCCTCACCAGGACCAAGTGATTCTGTTCCCCATCTGGGCTTTCATGGCCCTAGTGACTCTCGTCCTCACCCAGGCATCATTGGGACCTGGATACTATATTCCACACCTGGGCCTCACTTTGTCCAGGGACCTCTGGTCCCATTCTGGGCCTCAAACTAAACTGGTTACTCTGGTTCCCACTCGTGGCCTCATTCTTACCTGGAAAATCTGGTCACCCCTTGGGATTCACTTGGGCCTGGTGAATCTGGTTATTATCTGGTCCGCACCTGGATCTGGTGACAGGTCACCACGTGGGCCTCACCTGGACTTGGTGAATCATGTTGCCACCTGCGCCTCAACTGGACCTTGTGACTGTGGTCCCTCTTGGACCTCACCTGGATCTGGTGGCTCTGGTTCCCATATGGGGCTCTCCTGGACCTGGTTCCTGTGGTCTCGATCTGGCCTACCTGGAACACAATGACTCTGATCCATATTTGGGCCTCTCCTGGACCTGTTGACTCTGGTCCTTACCTGGGCATCAGTTGGACCTGGATACTCTCTTATGTACCTGGGCCTCACCAGGACCTGGTTACTGTGGTCCCACCCGGGCCTCACCTGGACGGGGTGACTGGTTCCCACAGAGACATCACCTCGACCTGGTGACTCAGGTCCTCATATGGGAATCTTGGGACCTGGTTTCACAGTTCCACATTGGGGCCTCAGCTGGACCTAGTGATTCTCGTCCCCCACTGGGCCTCACCCTGACTTGTGACACTGGTCCCCACCTGGATATCACCAGAACCGGGTGACACACCCGGAGCTGGGGACACTTGTCCTCAGCTGGGCCTCAACAGGACCTGGTGAATCTACTCCAAACTTAGGCTTCGTCTGGACCTTGTGACTCTTTTCCCACCTGGCATCAATGGGATATGGTTACTCTGTTCCCCACCTGGGCCTCACCTGGACATGATAACTTTGCTGCACACTTTGGCCTCAACTGGTCCTGATGACTCTCGTCCCCCAACCTAGGCCTCAATCTGGACCTGGTGACTGTCGTCCCCACCTCGGTCTCACCTGGAACTGGTGACTCTCGTTCCCACATGAACCACACCTGGACCTGGTGACTGTGGTGTTCTTGTAGACTCACTTTTACCTGCCTTCTCCGGTGCCGACAAGGGCCTCACGTGGATCGGGTGACTTTGGCATGCAGGTTGGCCTCACCTGGACATGGTGAGTGGGGTTGCCACCTGGGCCTCACCCATACTCGGTGAGGCAGGTCCCCTCGTGGGCCTCTTGGACCTGGTAATCTGGTCCTGACCTGGTCGTCTCCCAGCCCCGGGGTCTCTGGTCACCACCTGAGCCTACCTGGACATGGTGAATATGATCCCCATCTGGGCCTCACCCAGGCCTGTTGACTTGTTCCCCACCTGTATCTGATTGCTGTGGACTCTTTCTTCGCCTCACCTGGAACTGGTGACTCTGATCCTATTTGCCCGTCACCGAGACCTGGTGACGCTGGTCCTCACCTGGGCATTTTTGGTACCTGGTGACTCTGTTCCACACCTGAGCCTCACCTGGACATGATGACTCTGGAACCTCTCTGGGCCTCATCCTGACCTGGTGACTCTGGTCCCCATCTGGAAGTCACCTGGACAAGGTGATTCTCGTACCCCTCTAGACCTCAACCAAGTCTGGTGACTCGGTCCTCCACTGGACCTCACCTGGACCTAGTGAATATGCTCCATCTGGGCCTCATTGGACCTGGTGATTCTGGTCCCTACCTGGGCATTATCGGGACATGGTTCCACTGCATGGCCTGTAGGTTGGCCTCACCTGGACCTGAGAACTCTAGTCCCTACCTCGGCATCATCGGGACAGAGTTCCTCTGCATGGCCTGCATGTTGGCCTCACCTGGACCTGGTGAGTGGGGTTGTCACCTGGGTCTCACACATGCCTGGTGACACAGGTCCCCACGTGGGCCTCACTTGGACTTGGTGAATCTGGTCCTTACCTGGTCCTCACCCGGAACTCGTAACTCTGGTAACCACCTGGGAATCACCTGGACTTGGAGAATCTGGTCCCCATCCGGGCCTCACCCAGTCCTGGTGACTTTGATCCCCACCTGGACCTGATTGCTGTGGACTCCTTCTTGGCCTCACCTGGAACTGGTGACTCTGATCCTAACTGGGTCTCACCCAGATCTTGTGACTCTGGTCCTCACCTGTGGACCATTATGACCTGGATACTCTGTTCCACACGTGAGACTCACCTGGACATGATGACTCTGGATCCCCTCTGGGCCTCACGCTGACATGTTGACTCTGGTACCCAACTGGAGGTCACCTAGACAAGGTGAATCTGGTACCCTTCTAGGCCTCAACTAGACCTGGTGACTCTGGTCCTCAACTGGGCCTCACAGGGACCTAGTGAACATGCTCCCCACCTGCGCCTCATGTGGACCTGGTCACTCTGATTCTACCTGGGCATCATCGGGACATGGTTACTCAATTCCCCACTGGGCCTGACCTGATCCTGGTACCTCTGGTCCTGAATTTGGCCTCTTCTGTGCCAGGTGTCTCTGGCTCCACCTGGGCCTCACCTGTAACCTGTGACTCTGATCCTAAGCATGGCCTCACCTGACCTGGTGCCTGTGGTTCCCATCGGGACCTCACGTGGACCTCATGTCTCTGGTCGCACCTGGGCCTCACCAGGACCTGGTGTCTCTGGTACCCACCTGGGTAGCATCAGGATATTGTTACACTGTTCACTATCAGTGACCCAGCCGGACCTATCAACTCTGGTCTTCACCTGGGCCACACCTGGACATGGTGACACTGGTTCACACCTGGGTCTCATCTGGACATGGTGAGTCGGATCCCCACCTGGTCCTCAACTGAAACTGGTGATTCTCGTTTCCACATGGACATCATGTGGACCTGGTAGCTGCAGTGTTTCTAGCTTCTCATGTACATCGTGACTCTGGTCCCCACCAGGGAATCACCGGGACCTGGTGTGTGTGGTTGCCACCTGCACCTCACCTGGACCTGGTGATTCTGGTCTGCACCCGAGACTACCCTGATCTGGTGACTGTGGTCCCCACTTGGTCTTCACATGGATTTGGGTACTACGGTCCCCACCTGAGCCTCACCTGGCCTTGTTGACCATGGTTCCCACCGGGGCAAAATAGGGACCCAGTGACTGTGTTCCACAACTGGTCCTCACCTGGACCAGGTGACTCTGGTCCCCCTCTGGGTCTCACTGTGCCCTAGTTTCTGTGAAGCCCACTTTGGCCTGACTTGGACCTGCTGACCCTGGTTGCCACCTGCGCCTGACCTTGAGCTGTTGACTCTGATTCTTTCAAGGGCCTCCCCTGTACCTGGTGTTCCTGGTCCCCACCTGGGCCTCACCTGGACGTGGTGACTCTTGTCACCACCGGGGACTCAACTGGACCTGCTAACTGTGTTCCACACCTGTGCCCCAAGTAGACCTGTTGACCAAGGTCCCCAGGCGGGACTCACATGGACCTGTTGCCTCTGATCCCCACCGGGGCCTCACGTGTACCTGGTAACTCTGGTCCTCACCTGGGCCTCATCTGGACCTATTGACTCTGGTCCTTACCTGGGCATCATTGGGACCTGGATACTCTCTTATATACCTAGGCCTCACCTGGACATGGTGACTGTGGTCCCACCTGGGCCTCACCTGAAGGAGGTGACTGGTTCCCACAGGGACATCATCTGGACCTGGTGACTCAGGTCCTCATATGGGCAGCATTCACCTGGATTCTCAGTTCCACATCAGGGCTTCACCTGTTCCTAGTGATTCTCGTCCCGCTCTGGGCCTCACCTCGATCTGGTGACTCTGGTCCTCAGTTTGGCTTCACCTGGACCTGGTGTCTCTCGTCCCCATTTTGACCTAACTCATAACTGATGAATCTTGCCCCACCTAGGCCGCACCCAAACCTGGTGACTCTTGTCCCCAGCTATGCCTCAATTCGACCTGATGAATCTGGTCCTCACATGGGCCTCACATGGATCTGGGACTCAGCTGGATAGAGTGGCTCTGGTTCCAACAAGGCGCTCACCTGATACTGGTGACTTATTCACCAGTGGTCTTATTCTATGCCTCACCAGGACCTAGTGATTCTGTTCCCCATCTGGGTCTGCATAGCCCTAATGACTCTGGTCCACACCCAGGCATCATTGGGACCGGGATACTCTATTCCACAATTGGGCCTTACTTTGACCAGGGACCTCTGGTCCCATTCTGAGCCTCAAACTAAACTGGTTACTCTCGTACCCCCTCTAGGCCTCACCCTTACCTGGTGACTCTGGTCACCCCTTGGGATTCACTTGGGCCTGGTGAATCTGGTCCTTAGCTGGTACGCACCTGGATCTGGAGACTGGACGCCACCTGGGACTCACCTGGATTTGGTGAATCCTGTTGCCACCTGCGCCTCACCTGGACTTTGTGACTGTGGTCCCACCTGGACCTCACATGGATCTGGTGGCTCTGGTTCCCATATGGGGCTCTTCTGGACCTGGTTCCTGTGGTCTCCATCTGGCCTCCCCTGGAAAACAATGACTCTGATCCATATTTGGGCCTCTCCTGGACCTGTTGACTCTGGACCTTACCTGGGCATCATTGGGACCTGGATACTCTCTTATATACCTGGGCCTCACATGGAACTGGTGAATCTGGTCACCATCTGGGCCTAACCCAGTCCTGGTGACTATGTTCCCCACCTGGACGTGTTTGCTCTGGACTCTTTCTTGCCCTCACCTTGAACTGGTGACTCTGATCCTATCTGTGCGTCACCCAGACCTGGTGACTCTCGTCCTCACCTGGGCATCATTGGTACCTGGTTACTCTGTTCCACACCTGAGCCTCACCTGGACATGAGGTCTCTGGGACCTCTCCGGGCCTCACCCTGACCTGGTGATCTGGTCCCCATCTGGATGTCACCTGGACCAGGTGATTCTGGAACCCCTCTAGGCCTCAACCAGATCTGGTGACTCTTGTCCTCAACTGGGCCTCACCTGGACCTAGTGAATATGCTCCATCTGGGCCTCATTTGGATCTGGTGCCTCTGGTCACTCACTGGGCATCATCGGGAAATGGTTCCACTGCATGGCCTGCTGGTTTGCCTCACCTGGACCTGGTAACACTGGTCCCTACCTGGGCATCATCGGGTCATCTTGACCTGGTGAGTGGGGTTCCCTCCTGGATCTTACCCATGCCTGGTGACACAGGTCCCCATGTGGGCCTCACTTGGACCTGGTGAATGTGGTCCTTACCTAGTCCTCACCCGGAAGTGGTAAACCTGGTCACCACCTGGGCATTACCTAGTCCTGGTGACTTTGTTCCCCACCTGGACCTGATTGCTGTGGACACCTTCTTGGCCTCACCTGGAAGTGGTAACTCTGATCCTAACTGGGCCTCTCCCAGATCTGGTGATTCTGGTCCTCATCTGTGGACCATTATGATCTGGATACTCTGTTCCACACCTGAGCCTCACCTGGACTGTTGACCCTGGATCCCCTCTGGGCATACCCTGACATGGTTACTCTGGTCCCCATCTGGATGTCACCTAGACCAGGTGAGTCTGGTACCCCTCTGGGCCTCAACCAGATCTGGTGACTCTGGTCCTCAACTGGGCATCACCGGAAGCTAGTGAATATTTTTCCACCTGCGCCTCATCTGGACCTGTTGACTCTGGTCCTTACCTGGGCATCATTGTGACCATGATACTCTCTTATATACATGGGCCTCACCTGGACCTGGTGACTGTGGTCCCACCTGGGCCTCACCTGGACGTGGTGACTGGTTCCCACAGGGATCTCACCTGGACCTGGTGACTCAGGTCCTCATATGGGCATCATTCACCTAGTTTCTCAGTCCCACATCGGGGCTTCACCTAGTCCTAGTGATTCTCGTCCCCCTCTGGGTCTCACCTGGACATGATGACTCTGGAACCTCTCTGGGACAACCCTGACCTGGTGACTGTGGTCCCCATCTGGATGTCACCTGGACCAGGTGATTCTGGTACCCTTCTAGGCCTCAACCAGATCTGGTGACTCTGGTCCTCAACTGGGCCTCACCTGGACCTAGTGAATATGCTCCATCTGGGCCTCATTTGGACCTGGTGACTCTGGTCCCTACCTGGGCATCATCGGGCTATGGATCCACTGCATGGCCTGCATGTTGGCGTCAGCTGGACCTGGTAACTCTGGACCCTACCCGGGCATCACCGGGACACGGTTCCTCTGCATGGCCTCCAGGTTGGCCTCACCTGGAACTAGTGACTGGACTTGCCACCTGGGGCTCACCCATACCTGGTGTCACAGGTACCCACTTGGGCCTCACTTGGACGTGGTGAATCTGGTCCTTTCCCGGTACTCACCCGGACCTGGTAACCCTGGTCACCACCTGGGAATCACCTGGACCTGGTGAATATCGTCCCCCTTTGGGCCTCACCCAGTCCTGTTGACTTTCTTCCCCACCTGGACCTGATTTCTGTGGACTCCTCTTGGCCTCAACTGGAACTGGTGACTCTGAACCTAACTGGGCCTCACCCAGATCTGGTGACTCTGGTCCTCACCTGTGACCATTATGACCTCTATACTCTGTTCCACACCTGAGCCTCACCTGGACATGATGACTCTGGAACCTCTCTGGGCCTCACCCTGACCTGGTGACTCAGGACCCATCTGGATGGCACCTGGACCAGGTGATTCTGGTACCCCTCTAGGCCTCAACAAGGTCTGGTGACTCTGGTCCTCAACTAGGCCTCACCTGGACGTAGTGAATATGCTCCATCTGGGCCTCATTTGGACCTGGTGACTCTGGTCCCTAACTGGGCATCATCGGGACATGGTTCCACTGCATGGCCTTCAGGTTGGCCGCACCTGGACCTGGTAACTCTGGTTATACCTGGGCATCATCGGGACGTGGTTACTCTATTCCCCAGTGGGACTGACCTGATCGTGGTAACTCTGGTCCTGACTTTGGCCTCTTCTGTACCATTTGACTCTGGCTCCACCTGGACCGCACCTGTAAGTGGTGACTCTGATCCGAAGCATCGCCTCACCTGACCTGGTGACTGTGGTTTCCATCGGTACCTCACCTGGACCTCATGTCTCTGGTCCCACCTGGGCCTCACCAGGATCTTGTATCTGGTACCCACCTGAGTAGCATCAGAATATGGTTACACTGTTCACTAACAGTGACCCAGCCAGTCCTGTTAACTCTGGTCTTCACCGGGTCCACACCTGGACATGGTGACACTGGTTCCCACCATGGTCTCACCTGGACATGGTGAGTCACATGCCCACCAGGTCCTCATCTGTAACTGGTGATTCTCGTTCCCACATGGACATCACGTGGAACTGGTGGCTGCAGAGTTTCTAGCTTCTCATGTACCTCGAGAATCTGGTCCGAACCTGGGCCTCACCTTGACCTGGTGAGTGTGGTTGCCTCCTGCACCTCAACAGGACCTGGTGATTCTGGTCTGCCCCTGAGACTACCCTGGATCTTGTGACTGAGGTCCGCACCTGGCCTCACCTGGATTTGGGGACTCCGATCCCCATCCGGACCTCCCCTGGCCCTGTTGTCCATGGTCTTCAACTGGACAAAATTGGGACCCGGTGACTTTGTTCCACAACTGGACCTCACCTGGACCAGGTGACTCTGGTCCCCCTCTGGGTCTCACCATGACCTAGTGACTGTGAACCCAACTTTGGACTGACTTGGACCTGCTGACCCTGGTTGCCACCTGCACCTGACCTCGAACTGTTGACTCAGGTTCTTTCAAAGGACTCCCCTGTACCTGGTGATCCTGGTCCCCAATTGGGTCTCAACTGGATGTGGTGACTCTTGTCACCACTGGGGACTCACCTAGACAGGCTTACAGTGTTCCACACCTGGGCCACATGTAGACCTGTTGACCATGGTCCCCAAGCCAGCCTCACGTGTACCTTTTGGCTGTGGTCCCCGCCGGGGCTTCACTTGTACCTGGTAACTCTGATCCTCACTGGGCCTCATCTGGACCTAGTGACTCTGGTCCCCACCTGGGCTTCACCTGGATCTGGAGACTCTGGTCCCCACCTGGACTTCACCTGTATCTGGTGACACTGGTCCCCAACTGGACCTCTCCTGGACCTGGTGTCTCTCTTTCCAACATGGACCTCACCTGGATCTGGTGACTCTGGTCCTCAGTTTGGCCTCACCTGGACCTGGTGTCGCTCGTCGCCACTTTGACTAACTCAGAACTGCTGAATTTGCCCCACCTAGGCCGCACGCAGACCTGGTGACTCTTGTCCCCAGCTATGCCTCAATTCGACCTCATGAATCTGGTCCTCACGTGGGCCTCACATGGACCTGGGACTCAGCTGGATAGAGTGGCTCTGGTTCCCACAAGGGGCTCACCTCATACTGGTGACTGTGTTCTTATTCTATGCCTCACAAGGACCTAGAGATTCTGTTCCCCATCTGGGCCTTCATGGCCCTAGTGACTCTGGTCCTCACCCAGGCATCATTTGGAACTCGATACTCTATTCCACACCTGGGCCTCACTTTTACCATGGACCTCTGGTCCCATTCTGGGCCTCAAACTAAACTGGTTACTCTGGTTCCCCTCTGGGCCTCACCCTTACCTGGTGACTCTGGTCACCCCTTGGGCTTCACTTGGGCCTGGTGAATCTGGTCCTTAGCAGGTCCGCACCTGGATCTTGTGACTGGTCCCCACCGGGTTCTCACCTGGACTTGGTGAATCCTGTTGCCACCAGCGTCTCACCTGGACCTTGTGACTGTGGTCACACCTGGACCTCACCTGGATTTGGTGGCTCTGGTTGCCATTTGGGCCTCTCCTGGACCTGGTTCCTGTGGTCTCCATCTGGCCTCACCTGGAACACAGTGACTCTGATTCATATTTGGGCCTCTCCTGGACCTGTTGACTCTGCTCCTTACCTGGGCATCATTGTGACCATGATACTCTCTTATATACCTGGGACTCACCTGGACATTGTGACTGTGGTCCAACCTGGGCCTCACCTGGACGAGGTGACTGGTTCCCAAAGGGACCTCACCTGGACCTGGTGACTCAGGTCCTCATATGGGCATCATGGGACCTGGGTTCTCAGTTACACATCGGGGCCTCACCTGGACCTAGTGATTCTCGTCCCCCTCTGGGCCTCACCCTGACGTGGTGACTCAGGTCCCCACCTGGATATCACCAGAACCGGGTGACAGTGGTCCCCCTCTGGGACTCACCTGGAGCTGGGGACACTGATCCTCAACTCGGCCTCAACAGGACCGGTGAATCTACTCCTCACTTAGGCCTCGTCTGGACCTTGTGACTCTTTTCCCACCTGGCAACAATGGGACATGGTTACTCTGTTCCGCACCTGGGCCTCACATGGAAATGATAACTTTGCTCTGCACTTTGGCCTCAACTGGTCCTGATGACCCTGGTCACCCAACCGAGGCCTCAATCTGGACCTGGAGACTGTCGTCTCCACCTGGGTCTCACCTGGACCTGGTGACTCTCGTTCCCACATGAACCACACCTAGACCTGGTGACTGTGGTGTACTTGTAGACTCACATTTACCTGGTGATTCCAGTCCCCAGTAGGGCCTCACCTGGATCTGGTGACTCTGGCCTGCAGGTTGGCCTCACTTGGACCTGGTGAGTGGGGTTGCCACCTGGGCCTCACCCAAACCTGGTGACTCAGGTCCCCACGTGGGCATCTTTGACATGTTAATCTGGTCCTTACCTGATCCTCTCCCAGACCCGGGGACTCTGCTCACCACCTGGGCCTCACCTGGACCTGTGAATCTGGTCCCCATCTGGGCCTCACCCATTCCTGGTGACTTTGTTCGCCACCTGGACCTGATTGTTGTGGTCTCCTTCTTGGCCTCAACTTGAACTGGTCACTCTGATCGTATCTGCACGTCACCCAGATCTGGTGACTCTGGTCCTCACCTGTTGATCATTATGACCTGGATACTCTGTCCACACCTGAGCCTCACCTGGACATGATGACTCTGGATCCACTCTGGGCCTCCCCCTGACATGGTGATTCTGGTCCCCATCTGGATGTCACCTAGACCAGGTGAATCTGGTACCCCTCTAGGCCTCAACCAAACCTGGTGACTCTAGTCCTCAAGTGGGCCTCACCGGGACCTAGTGAATATGCTCCCCACCTGCGCCTCATCTGGACATGTTGACTCTGGTTCTACGTGGGCATCATCGGGACATGGTTACTCTATTCCCCACTGGGACTGACCTGATCCTGGTAACTCTGGTCCTGACTTTGGCCTCTCTGTACCAGGTGATTCTGGCTCTAACTGGGCCTCACCTGAAACTGGTGACTCTGATTCTAAGCATGGCCTCAACTGACCTGGTGATTGTGGTTCCCATCGGGACCTCACCTGGACCTCATGTCTCTGGTCCCACCTGGGCCTCACCAGGGCCTTGTGTCTCTGGTACCCACCTGGGTAGCATCAGGATAGGGTTACACTGTTCACTAACAGTGACCCAGCCGGACCTATTAACTCTGGTCTTCACCTGGGCCACACCTGGACATGGTGACACTGGTTCCCACCTGGGTCTCCCCTGGACATGGTGACTCAGATCCCCAATGGTCCTCACCTGTAACTGGTGATTCTCGTTTCCACATGGACATCATGTGGACCTGGTGGCTTCAGTGTTTCTAGCTTCTCATGTAACTCGTGACTCTGGTCCCCAACAGGCCCTCACCGGGAACTGGTCAGTGTGATTGCCACCTGCATCTCACCTGCACCTGGTGATTCTGGTCTGCACCTGAGACTACCCTGGATCTAGTGACTGTGGTCCCCACCTGGGCTTCCCCTGGATTTGGAGACTCCGGTCCCCATCTGGGGCTCACATGGCCCTGTTGACCATGGTCCACAACTGGGCAAAATTGGGACCCAGTGACTGTGTTCCACAACTGGAACTCACCTGGACCACGTGACTCTGGTCCCCCTCTGGGTCTCACCGTGCCCTAGTGACTGTGAAACCCACTTTGGCCTGACTTGGACCTGCTGACCCTGGTTCCCACCTGCGACTGACGTCTAACTGTTGACTCTGGTTCTTTCAAGGGCCTCCCCTGTACCTGGTGATCCTGGTCCCTACCGGGGCTCACCTCGACGTGGTGACTCTTGTCACCACTGGGGACTCAACTGGCCCTGCTTACTGTGTTCCACACCTGGGCCTCAATATACCTGTTGAACATGGTCCCCAAGCCTACCTCACATGGACCTTTTGCCTCTGATCCCCACCGGTGCCTCACGTGTACGTGGTTACTCTGGTCCTCACCTGGGCATCATTGGTCCTGGTGACTCTGTTCCACACCTGAGGCTCCCCTGGACATGATGACTCTGGATCTCCCTGGATATCAACCTGACCTGGTGACTCTGGTCCCCATATGAATGTCACCTGGACCAGGGGATTATGGTACCCCTCTGGGCCTCAACCAGGTCTGGTGACTCTGGTCCTCAACTGGGCCTCACCTGGACCTAGTGAATATGCTCCATCTCGGCCTCCTTTGGACCTGGTGACTCTGGTCCCTACCTGGGCATCATCGGGACATGGTTCCACTGCATGGCCTGTAGGTTGGCCTCACCTGGACCTGGTAACTCTCGTCCCTACCTGGGCATCATTGGGACCTGGTTCCTCTGCATGGCCTGCAGGTTGGCCTCACCTGGACCTGGTGAGTGGGTTTCTCACCTGGGTCTCACCCTTGCCTAGTGAAACAGGTCCCCACGTGGGCCTCACTTGGACCTGGTGAATCTGGTCCTTACCTGGTGGTCACCCGGAACTGGTAACTCTGGTCACCACATGGGAATCACCTGGGCCTGGTGAATCTGGTCCCCATCTGGGCCTCACCCAGTCCTGTTGACTTTCTTCCCCACCTGGACCTGATTGCTGTGGACTCCTTCTTGGCTAACCTGGAACTGCTGACTCTGATGCTAACTGGGCTTCACCCAGATCTGGTGACTCTGGTCCTCACCTGTGGACCATTGTGACCTGGATACTCTGTTCCACACCTGAGCCTCACCTGAATATGTTGACACTGGATCCCCTCTGGGCCTCAGCCTGACATGGGGACTCTGGTCCCCATCTGGATGTCACCAGACCAGGTGAATCTGGTACCCCTCTAGGCCTCACCTAGCCCTGGTGACTCTGGTCCTCAACTGGGCCTCAACGGGACCTAGTGAACATGCTCCCCACATGCGCCACATCTGGGCCTGGTGACTCTGGTTCTACCTGGGCATCATCGGGATATGGTTACTCTATTCCCACTTGGAGTGACCTGATCCTGGTAACTCTGGTCCTGACTGGCCTCTTCTGTACCAGGTGACTCTGGCTCCACCTGGGCCTCACCTGGAACTGGTGACTCTGATCCTAAGCATGGCCTCACCTGACCTGGTGACTGTGGTTCCCATCGTGAATGGTCCAGGTCCATTCACCTGGACCTCATGTCTCTGGTCCAAACTGGGCCTCACCAGGACCTGGTGTGTCTGGTATCCACCTTGGTAGCATCAGGATACGGTTACACTGTTCACTAACAGTGACCCAGTCGGACCTGTTAACTCTGGTCTTGACCTGGTCCACACCTGAACATGGTGACACTGGTTCCCACCAGGGTCTCACCTGGACATTGTGAGTCAGATACCCACCTGGTCCTCACCTGTAACTGGTGATTCTCATTCCCACATGGACATTATGTGGAACTGGTGGCTGCAGTGTTTCTAACTTCTCATGTACCTCGAGCATCTGGTCCGCACCAGGGCCTCACCGGGACCTGGTGTGTGTGGTTGCCACCTGCACCTCACCAGGACCTGGTGATTCTGGTCTGCACCTGAGACTACCCTGGATCTTGTGACTGTGGTCCCCACCTGGGCTTCACCTGGATTTGGGGTCTCCGGTCCCAATCCGGGCCTCACCTGGCCCTGTTGTCCATGGTCTTCAACTGGACAAAATTGAGACCCGGTGACTGTGTTCCACAACTGGACCTCAAATGGACCACGTGACTCTGGTCCCCCTCTGGGTCTCACCGTGCCCTAGTGACTGTGAACCCAACTTTGGCCTGACTTGGACGTGCTGACCCTGGTTGCCACCTGCGCCTGACCTCGAACTATTGACTCAGGTTCTTTCAAAGGCCTTCCCTGCACCTGGTGATCCTGGTCCCAATTTGTCCTCAACTGGACGTGGTGACTCTTGTCACTACTGGGGACTCACCTAGACAGGCTTACAGTGTTCCACACCTGGGCCTCAGGTAGACCTGTTGACCATAGTCCCCTAGCCGGCCTCACGTGGCATTTTGGCTGTGATCCCCGCCGGGGCCTCACGTGTACCTGTTAACTCTGATCTTCACCTGGGCCTCATCTGGACCTAGTGACTCTGGTCCCCACCTGGGCTTCACCTGGATCTGGAGACTCTCCTCCCCACCTGGACTTCACCTCGATCTGGTGACTCTGTTCCACACCTGGACCTCTCCTGGACCTGGTGACTCTCTTTCCAACATGGACCTCACCTGGATCTGGTGACTCTGGTCTCAGTTTGGCCTCACCTGTACTGGTGTCTCTCGTCGCCACTTTGACCTAACTCAGAAATGCTGAATCTTGCCCCACCTAGGCCGCACCCAGAGCTGATGACTCTTGTCCCCAGCTATGCCTCAATTCGACCTGATGAATCTGGTCCTCACGTGGGCCTCACATGGACCTGGGACTCACCTGGATAGAGTGGCTCTGGTTCCCACAAGGGGCACACCTGATACTGGTGATTGTGGTCTTATTCTATGCCTCACCAGGATGTACTGATTCTGTTCCCCATCTGGGCCTGCATGGCCCTAGTGACTCTGGTCCTCACCGAGGCATCATTGGGACCTGGATCCTCTATTCCACACCTACGGCTCACTTTGACCCGGGACCACTGGTCCCATTCTGTGCCTCAAACTAAACTGGTTACTCTGGTTCCCCTCTGGGCCTCACCCTTACCTGGTGACTCTGGTCACCCCTTGGGCTTCACTTGGGCCTGGTGAATCTGGTCCTTAGCTGGTCCACATTTGGATCTGGTGACTGGTCGCCCCTGGCCTCACCTGGACTTGGTGAATCCTGTTGCCGCCAGCGCCTCACCTGGACCTTGTGACTGTGGTCCCACCTGGAACTCACCTGGATCTGGTGGCTCTGGTTCGCATATGGGGCTCTCCTGGACCTGGTTCCTGTGGTCTCCATCTGGTCTCACCTGGAACACAATGACTCTGATCCATATTTGGGCCTCTCCTGGACCTGTTGACTCTGGTCCGTACCTGGGCAACATTGGGACCTGGATAGTCTCTTATGTACCTGGGCCTCACCTGGACCTGGTGACTGTGGTCCCACCTGGGCCTCACATGGATGAGGTGACTGGTTCCCACAGGGACCTCACCTGGACCTGGTGACTCAGGTCCTCATATGGGCATCATGGGACCTGGGTTCTCAGTTACACATCGGGGCCTCACCTGGACCTAGTGATTCTCGTCCCCCTCTGGGCCTCACCAGGACGTGGTGACTCAGGTCCCCACCTGGATATCACCAGAACCGGGTGACTCTGGTCCCCCTCTGGACTCTCCCGGAGCTGGGACACTGGTCCTCAACTGGGCCTCAACAGGACCTGGTGAATCTACTCCTCACTAAGGCCTCGTCTGGACATTGTGACTCTTTTCCCACCTGGCATCTTTGGGACATGGTTACTCTGTTCCCCACCTGGGCCTCACATGGACATGATAACTTTGCTCCACACTTTGGCCTCAACTGGTCCGGATGAATCTGGTCCCCCGACCTAGGCCTCAATCTGGACCTGGTGACTGTGAGCCCCACCTGGGTCTCACCTGGACCTGGTGACTCTCGATTCCACATGAACCACACCAGGATCTGATGACTGTGTTGTTCTTGTAGAATCACTTTTAACTGGTGAATCCAGTCCCCACTAGGTCTTCACGTGGTTCGGGTGACTTGGCCTGAAGGTTGGCCTCACATGGACCTGGTTAGTGGGGATGCCACTTGGGCCTCACCCATACCTGGTGACTCAGGTCTCCACGTGGGCCTCTTGGACCTGGTGAATCTGGTCCTTACCTGGTCCTCTCCCAGACCCGGGGACTCTGGTCACCACCTGGGCCTCACCTGGACCTGGTGAATCCGACCCCATCTTGGCCTCACTCAGTGCTGGTGACTTTGTTCCCCACCTTGACCTGATTGCTGTGGACGCTTTCATGGCCTCACCTGGACCTGGTGACTCTGATCCTATCTGCGTGTCACCCAGACCTGGTGACTCTGGTCCTCACTTGGGCATCCTTGGTACCTGGTGACTCTGTTCCACACCTGAGCCTCACCTGGACATGGGGCTCTGGCCTCTGGAACCACTCTGGGCCTAACCCTGACCTGGTGACTCTGGTCTCCGTCTGGATGTCACATGGACCAGGTGATTCCGGTACCCCTCTAGGCCTCAACCAGTTCTGGTGACTCTGGTCCTCAACTGGGCCTCACCTGGACCTAGTGAATATGCTCCATCTGGGTCTCATTTGGACCTGATGACTCTTGTCCCTTCCTGGGCATCATCGGGACATGGCTCCACTGCATGACCTGCAGGTTAGCCTCATCTGGACCTCGTAACTCTGGTCCCTACCTGGGCATCATCGGGACATTGTTCCACTGCATGGCCTGCAGGTTGGCCTCACCTGGACCTGGTAACTCTAGTCCCTACCTGGGCATCATCGGGACATGGTTCCTCGGCATGGCCTGCAGGTTGCCCTCACCTGGACCTGGTGAGTGGGGTTGACACCTGGGCCTCACCCAACCTGGTGACACAGGTCCCCACGTGGGTCTCACTTGGACATAGTGAATCTGGTCCTTACATGGACCTCACCCGGAACTGGTAACTCTGGTCACCACCTGGGAATCACCTGGACCTGGTGAATCTGGTCCCCATCTGGGCCTCACCCAGTCCTGGTGACTTTGTTCCCCACCTGGACCTGATTGCTGTAGACTCCTTCTTGGACTCACCTTGAACTGGTGACTCGGATCCTAAATGGGTCTCACCCAGATCTGGTGACTCTGGTCCTCCCCCGTGGACCATTATGATCTGGATGCTTTTTTCCACACCTGAGCCTCACCTGGGCATGATGACTCTGGATCCCCTCTGGGCCTCAGCCTGACATGGTGACTCTGGTCCCCATCTGGATGTCACCTAGACCAGGTGAATCTGGTACCCCTCTAGGCCTCAACTTGACCTGGTGACTCTGGGCCTCAACTGGGCCTCACCGGGACCTAGGGAACATGCTCCCCACCTGCGCCTCATCTGGACCTGTTGACTCTGGTTCTACCTGGGCATCATCGGGAAATGGTTACACTATTCCCCTCTGGGACTGACCTGATCCTGGTAACTCTGGTCCTGACTTTGGCCTCTTCTCTACCTGGTGAATCTGGCTCCACCTGGGTCTCACCTGTAACTGGTGACTCTGATCCTAAGCATGGCCTCACCTGACCTTGTCACTGTGGTTCCCATCGGGACCTCACCTGCTCCTCATGTCTCTTGTCTCACCTGGGCCTCACCAAGACTTGGTGTCTCTCGTACCCACTTGGGTAGCATCAGGATATGGTTACACTGTTCACTAACAGTGACACAGCCGGACCTATTATCTCTGGTCTTCACCTCGCCACACCTCGACATGGTGACACTGGTTCCCACCTTGGTCTCACCTGGACATGGTGAGTCGGATCCCCACAGGGTCCTCACCTCTAACTGGTGATTCTCATTCCCACATGGACATCATGTGGACCTGGTGGCTGCAGTGTTTCTAGCTTCTCATGTACCTCGTGACTCTGGTCCCCACCAGGGCCTCACCGGGACCTGGTGAGTGTGGTTGCCACCTGCACCTCACCTGGACCTGGTGATTCTGGTCTGCACCTGAGACTACCCTGGATCTCGTGACTATGGTCCCAACCTGGGCTTCACCTGGATTTGGGCACTCAGATACCCATCTGGGCCTTACCTGGCCCTGTTGACCATGGTCCTCAACTGGGCAAAATTGGGACCCGGTGACTGTTTCCACACCTGGACATCACCTGGACTAGGTGACTCTGGTCCCCCTCTGGGTCTCACCGTGCTCTAGTGACTGTGAACCCCACTTTGGCCTGACTTGGTCCTGCTGACCCTGGTTGCCACCTGCGCCTGACCTCGAACTGTTGACTCTGGTTCTTTCAATGGCCTCCCCTGTACCTGGTGATCCTGGTTCCCACCTGGGCCTCACCTGGACCTGGTGACTCTTGTGACCACCGGGGTCTCTCCTGGACCTGGTGACTCTCCTTCCCACATGAACCACACCTGGACCTGGTGACTGTGGTGTTCTTGTAGACTCACATTTACATGGTGACTCTGGTCCCCTCTAGGGCATCACGTGGATCTGGTGACTTTGGCCTGCAGGTCTGCCTCACCTGGACCTGGTGAGTGGGGTTGCCACCTGGGCCTCACCCATAATTGGTGACTCAGGTCCCCACGTGGTCCTCTTCTACCTGGTGAATTGGTCCTTACCTGGTCTTCTCCTACACCCGGGGACTCTGGTCACCACCTGGGTTTCACCTGGACCTGGTGAATCTGGTCCCCATCTGGGCCTCACGCAGTCCTGGTGACTTTGTTCCCCACCTGGACCTGATTGCTGTGGACTCCTCCTTGGCCTCACCTGGAACTGGTGACTCTGATCCTATCTGCGAGTAACCCAGACCTGGTGAATCTGGTCCTCATCTGGGCCTCATTTCCACACCTCTGTTCCACACCTGAGCCTCAAGTGGACATGATGACTCTAGAACATCTCTGGGCCTCACCCTGACCTGGAGACTCTGGTCCCCATCTGGATGTCACCTAGACCAGGTGAATCTGGTACCCCTCTAGGCCTCAAGTAGACCTGGTGACTCTGGTCCTCAACTTGGTCTAACCGGGACCTAGTGAATATGCTCCCCACCTGCACCTCATCTGGACCTGGTGACTCTGGTTCTACCTGGGCATCATCGGGACATGCTTACTCTATTCCACACTGGGACTGACCTGATCCTGGTAACTCTGGTCCTGACTTTGGCCTCTTCTGTACAAGGTGACTCTGGCTCCACCTGGGCCTCACCTGTAACTGGTGAATCCTCTTGCCACCTGCGCCTCACCTGGACTTTGAGACTGTGTTCCCACCTGGACCTCACCTGGATCTGGTGGCTCTGGTTCCCATATGGGGCTCTCCTGGACCTGGTTCCTGTGGTCTCCATCTGGCCTCAACTGGAACACATTGACTCTGCTCCATATTTGGGCCTCTGCTGGACCTGGTGACTCTGGTCCTTACCTGGGCATCATTGGGACCTGGATACTCTCTTACATACCTGGGCCTCACCTGGACCTGGTGACTGTGGTCCCACATGGGCCTCACCTGGACGAGGTGACTGGTTCCCACATGGACCTCACCTGGACCTGGTGACTCAGGTCCTCATATGGGCATCATGGGACCTGGTTTCTCAGGTCCACATCGGGGCCTCACCTGGACCTAGTGATTCTCGTCCCCCTCTGGGCCTCACCCGGACGTGGTGACTCTGGACCCCACCTGGATATCACCAGAACCGGGTGACTCTGGTCCCCCTCTGGGATCACCCGGAGCTGGGGACACTGGTACTCAGCTGGGCCTCAACAGGACCTGGTGAATCTACTCCTCACTTAGGCCTCGTCTGGACCTTGTGACTCTTTTCCCACCTGGCATCAATGGGACATGGTTACTCTGTTCCCCGCCTGGGCCTCACCTGGACATGATAACTTTGCTCCACACTTTGGCCTCAACTGGTCCTGATGACTCTGGTCCCCCCACCTAGGCCTCAATCTGGACCTGGTGACTATGGTCCCCACCTGGGTCTCACCTGGACCTGGAGACTCTCGTTCCCAGATGAACCACACCTGGACCTGGTGAGTGTGGTGTTCTTGTAGACTCACATTTACCTGGTGACTCTGGTCCCCATCTGGATGTACCTGGACCAGGTGATTCTGGTTCCCCTCTAGGCCTCAACCAGATCTGGTGACTCTGGTCCTCAACAGGGCCTCACCTGGACCTAGTGAATATGCTTCATCTGGGCCTCATTTGGACCTGGTGACTCTGGTCCCTACCTGGACATCATCGGGACATGGTTCCACTGCATGGCCTGCAGGTTGGCCTGACATGGACCTGGTAAGTCTGGTCCCTACCTGGGCATCATCAGAACACGGTTCCTCTGCATTGCCTGCAGATTGGCCTCACCTGGACCTGGTGCGTGGGGTTGGCACCTGGGTCTCACACATACCTGGTGACACAGGTCCCCACGTGGGCCTCACTTGGACATGGTGAATCTGGTCCTTACCTGGTTCTCTCCGAGACCCGGGATCGCTGGTCCCAACTGGGCCTCACCTGGACCTGGTGAATCTGGTCCCCATCTGGGCCTCACCCAATCCTGGTTACTTTGTTCCTCACCTGGACCTGATTGCTGTGGACTCTTTCTTGGCCTCAGCTGGAACTGGTGACTCTGATCCTATCTGCGCGTCTACCAGACCTGGTGACTCTGGTCCTCACCTGGGCATGATTGATACCTGGTGACTCTGTTTCACACCTGAGCCTCACCTGGACATGATGACTCTGGATCCTCTTGGGCCTCACCCTGACCTGGTGACTCTGGTCCCCATCTGGATGTCACTTTTACCAGGTGAATCTGGTAACCCTCTAGTCCTCAACCAGATCTGGTGTCTCTGGTCCTCAACTGGGCCTCACCTGGACCTAGTGAATATGCTCAATCTGGGCCTCATCTGGACCTGGTGACTCTGGTCCCTACCTGGGCATCATCGGGACATGTTTCCACTGCATGGCCTGCAGGTTGGCCTCACATGGACCTGGTGAGTGTGGTTGCCACCTGCACCTCACGTGGACCTGTTGATTCTGGTCTGCACCTGAGATTACCCTGGATATGGTGACTGTGGTCCCCATCTGGGCTTCACCTGGATTTGGGGACTCCGGTCCCCATCTGGGCCTCACCTGGCCCTGTTGACCATGGTCCTCAACTGGGCAACTTGGGACCCGGTTACTATGTTCCATAACTGGACCTCACCTGGACCAGGTGACTCTGGTCCCTCTCTGGGTCTCACCTTGCCCTAGTGACTGTGAACCCCACGTTGGCCTGACTTTGACCTGCTGACCCTGGTTGTCACCTGCGCCTGACCTCGAACTGTTGACTCTGGTTTTTCAAGGGCCTCCCCTGTACCTGGTGATCCTTGTCCCCACCTGGGCCTCATCTGGACATGGTGACACTTGTCAATACCGGGGACTCACCTGGACCTGCTTAATGTGTTCCACACCTGGGCCTCAAGTAGACCTGTTATACATGGTCCCCAAGGCAGCCTCACATTGACCTGTTGCCTCTGATCCCCACCGGGGCCTCACGTGTACCTCTTAACTCTGGTCCCCACCTGTGACTCATCTGGACCTGGTGACTCTGGTTCTACCTGGGCATCATAGGGACGTGGTTACTCTATTCCTCAGTGGGACAGACCTGATCGTGGTAACTCTGGTCCCGACTTTGGCCTCTTCTGTACCAGGTGACTCTGGCTCCACCTGGGCCTACCTGTAACTGGTGACTCTGATCCTAAGCATGGCCTCACCTGACCTGGTGACTGTGGTTTCCATCGTGACCTCATCTGGACCTCATGTCTCTGGTCCCACCTGGGCCTCACCAGGACCTTGTATCTGGTACCCACTTGAGTAGCATCAGGATATGGTTACACTGTTCACTAACAGTGACCCAGCCATACCTATTAACCCTGGTTTTCACCTGGTCCACACCTGGACATGGTGACACTGGTTCCCACCAGGGTCTCACCTAGACATGGTGAGTCAGATCCCCACCTGGTCCTCACCTGTAATTGGTGATTCTCGTTCCCACATGGACTGGATTGCTGTGGACACTGATCCTCACCTGGGCCTCATCTGGACCTAGTGACTCTGGTCCCAACCTGGACTTCACCTGGATTTGGTGACTCTGGTCCCCACCTGGACCTCCCCTGGATCTGGTGACTCTAGTCCTCAGTTTGGCCTCACCTGGACCTGGTGTCTCTCGTCCCCACTTTGACCTAACTCAGAACTGCTGAATCTTGCCCCACCTGGGCCTCACCCAGACCTGGTGACTCTTGTCCCCAGCTATGCCTCAATTCGACCTGATGAATCTGGTCCTCACATGGGCCTCACATGGACCTGGGACTCAGCTGGATAGAGTGGCTATGGTTTCCACAAGGGGCTCACCTGATACTGTTGACTGTGGTCTTATTCTATGCCTCACCAGGACCTAGTGATTCTGTACCCCATCTGGGCCTGCATGGCCCTAGTGACTCTGGTCCTCACCCAGGCATCATTGGGACTTGGATACTCTATTCTAATTCTGGGCCTCACTTTGACCAGGGACCTCTGGTCCCATTCTGGGCCTCAAACTAAACTAGTTACTCTGGTTCGCCCTCTGGGCCTCACCCTTACCTGGTGACTCTGGTCTCCCCTTTGGATTCACTTCGACCTGGTGAATCTGGTCCTTAGCTGGTCCTCACCTGGATCTGGTGACTGTTCACCACCTGGGCCTCACCTGGACTTGGTGAATCCTGTTGCCACCTGCGCCTCACCTGGACCTTGTGACAGTGGTCCCAACTGGAGTTCACCTGGATCTGGTGGCTCTGGTTTCCATATAGGGCTCTCATGGACCTGGTTCCTGTGGTCTCCATCTGGCCTCACCTGGAACACAAAGACTCTGATCCATATTTGGTCCTCTCCTGGACCTGTTGACTCTTGTCCTTACCTGGGCATCATTGGGACCTGGATACTCTCTTATATACCTGGGCCTCACCAGGAACTGGTGACTGTGGTCCCACCTGGGACTCACCTGGACGAGGTGACTGGTTCCCACATGGACCTCACCTGGACCTGGTGACTCAGGTCCTCATATGGGCATCATGGGACCGGGTTTCTCAGTTCCACATTGGGGCATCACCTGGACCTAGTGATTCTCGTCCCCCTCTGGGCCTCACCCTGACTGGTGACTCTGGACGCCACCTGGATATCACCAGAACCGGGTGACACACCCGGAGCTGGGGACACTGGTCCTCATCTGGGCCTCAAAAGGACCTGGTGAATCTACTCCTCACTTAGGCCTCGTCTGGATCTTGTGACTCTTTTCCCACCTGGCATCAATAGGACATGGTTACTCTGTCCCCACCTGGGCCTCACCTGGACATGATAACTTTGCTCCACACTTTGGCCTCAAATGGTCCTGATGACTCTCGTCCCCCCACCTAGGCCTCAATCTGGACCTGGTGACTGTGGTCCCCACCTGGGTCTCACCTGGACCTGGTGACTCTCGTTCCCACATGAACCACACCTGGACCTGGTGACTGTGGTGTTCTTGGAGACTCACATTTACCTGGTGACTCCGGTCCCCACCTGGATCTGGTGACTCTGGCCTGCAGTTTGGCCTCACATGGACCTGGTAACTCTGGTCCCTAGATGGGCATCATCGGGACATGGTTCCACTGCAAGGCCTGCAAGATGGCCTCACTTGGACCTGGTGACTGTGGTTGGCACTTGGGCCTCACCCATGCCTGGTAATAGAGGTCCCCACGTGGTCCTCAGTTGGACCTGGTGAATCTGGTCCTTACCTGGTCCTCACCCGGAACTGGTAACTCCGGTCATCACCTGGGAATCACCTTGACCTTGTGTTTCTGGTCCCCATCTGAGCCTTCCCAGTCCTGGCGACTTTGTTCCCCACCTGGACCTGATTGTTTTGACTCCTTCTTGGCCTCACCTGCATCTGGTGACTGTGGTCCCAACTAGGACGCACCTAGACGAGGTGACTGGTTCCCACAGGGACCTCACCTGGACCTGGTGTCTCAGGTCATCACATGGGCTTCATGGGACCTAGTTCAGTTCCATATCGGGGCCTCAACTGGACCTAGTGATTCTCCTCCCACTCTGGGACTCACCCTGACGTGGTGACTCTGGTCCCCATCTGGATGTCACCTAGACCAGGTGAATCTGGTACCCCTCTAGGCCTCAACTAGACCTGGTGACTCTGGTCCTCAACTGGGCCTCACCAGGACCTAGTGAAAATGCTCCCCACCTGCGCCTCATCTGGACCTGGTGACTCCGGTTCTACGTGGGCATCATCGGGACATGGTTCCTCTATTCCCCACTGGGATTGACCTGATCCTGGTAACTCTGGACCTGACTTTGGCCTCTTCTGTACCAGGTGACTCTGGCTCCACCTGGGCCTCACCTGTAACTGGTGACTCTGATCCTAAGCATGGCCTCACCTGACCTGGTGACTGTGGTTCCCATCGGGACCTCACCTGGACCTCATGTCTCTGGTCCCATCTGGGCCTCACTAGGACCTGGTGTCTCTGGTACCCACCTGGGTAGCATCAGGATATGGTTACACTGTCCACTAACAGTGACCCGGCCGGACCTATTAACTCTCGTCTTCACCTGGTCCACTCTTGGACATGGTGACACTGGTTCCCACCTGGGTCTCACCTGGACATGGTGAGTCAGATCCCCACTTGGTCCTCACCTGGAACTGGTGATTTTCGTTCCCACATGGACATCATGTGGACCTGGTGACTGCAGTGTTTCTAGCTTCTCATGTACCTCGTGTCTCTGGTCCCCACCAGGGCCTCACCGGGACCGGGTTGGTGTGGTTGGCACCTGCACCTCACATGGACCTGGTGATTCTCGTCTGCCCCTGAGACCACCCTGGATCTGGTGACTGTGGTCCCCACCTGTGCTTCACCTGGATTTGGGGACTCCGGTCCCCATCTGGGCCTCACCTGGCCCAGTTGACCATGGTCCTCAACTGTGCAAAATTGGGACCCGGTGACTGTGTTCCACAACTGTACCTCACCTGGACCAGGTGACTCTGGTCCCACTCTGGGTCTCACCGTGCCCTAGTGATTGTGAACCCCACTTTGGCCTGATTTGAACCTGCTGACCCTGGTTGCCACCTGCGCCTGACCTCGAACTGTTGACTCTGGTTCTTTCAAGGGCCTTCCATGGACCTGGTGATCCTGGCCGGACCTCGGCCACACCTGGTCGTGGTGACTCCTGTCACCAATGGGGACTCACCTGGACCTGCTTACTGTGTTCCACTCCTGGGACTCAAGTAGACCTGTTGACCATGGTCCCCAAGCCGGCCTCACATGGACCTGTTGCCTCTGATCCCCACCGGGTCCTCACGTATACCTGGTAACTCTGGTCCTCACCTGGGCCTCATCTGGACCTAGTGACTCTGGTCCCCACCTGGGCTTCACATGGATCTGGTGACTCTGGTCCCCACCTGGACTTCACCTGGATCTGGTGACTCTGCACCCCACCTGGACCTCTCCTGGACCTCGTGACTCTCTTTCCAACATGGACCTCACCTGGATCTGGTGACTCTGGTCCTCAGTTTGGCCTCACCTGGACCTGGTGTCTCTCGTCCCCACTTTGACCTAACTCAGTACTGCTGAATCTTGCCCCACCTAGGCCGCACCCAGACCTGGTGACGCTTGTCCCCAGCTATGCCTCAATTCGACCTGATGAATCTGGTCCTCACGTGGGCCTCACATGGACCTGGGACTCAGCTGGATAGAGTGGCTCTGGTTCTCACAAGGGGTTCACCTGACACTGCTGAATGTGGTCTTATTCCATGCCTCACCAGGACCTAGTGATTCTGTTCCCCATCTGCGCCTGCATGGCCCTAGTGACTCTGGTCCTCACCCAGGCGTCATTGGGACCTGGATACTCTATTCCACACCTGGGCCTCACTTTGACCAGGGACCTCTGGTCCCATTCTGGGCCTCAAACTAAACTGGTTACTCTGGTTCCCCCTCTGGGCCTCACCCTGACCTGGTGACTCTGGTCACCCGTTGGGCTTCACTTGGGCCTGGATTTTCTGGTCTTAGCTGTTCCCCACCTGGATCTGGTGACTGGTCGCCACCTGGGCCTCACCTGGACTTGGTGAATCCTGTTGCCACATGCGCCTCACCTGGACCTTGTGACTGTGGTCCCACCTGGACTTCACCTGGACGAGGTGACTGGTTCCCACAGGGACCTCACCTGGACCTCGTGACTCAGGTCCTTATATATGCATCATGGGACCTGGTTTCTCAGTTCCACATAGGGGCCTCACCTGGACCTAGTGATTCTTGTCCCCCTCTGCGCCTCACCGTGACGTGGTCACTCTGGTCCCCACCTGGATATCACCAAAACCGGGTGACACACCCGGAGCTGGGGACACTGGTCCTCAACTGGGCCTCAACAGGACCTGGTGAATCTACTCCTCACTTAGGCCTCGTCTGGACCTTGTGACTCTTTTCCCACCTGGCATCAATGGGACATGGTTACTCTGTTCCCCAACTGGGCCTCACCTGGACATGATAACTTTGATCCACACTTTGGCCTCAAATGCTCCTGATGACTCTCGTCCCCCAACCTAGGCCTCAATCTTGACCTGGTGACTGTGGTCCCCACCTGGGTCCTACCTGCACCTGGTGACTCTCGTTCCCACATGCACCACACCTGGACCTGGTGACTGTGGTGCTCTTGTAGACTCACATTTACCTGGTGACACTGGTCCCAACTAGGGCCTCACCTGGATCTGCTGACTGTGGCCTGCAGGTTGGCCTCACCTGGACCTGGTGAGTGGGGTTGCCACCTGAGCTTCACCCATACCTGGTGACTCAGGAACCCACGTGGTCCTCTTGGACCTGGTTAATCTGGTCCTTACATTGTCCTCTCCCAGACCCGGGGATTCTGGTCACCACCTCGGCGTGACCTTGACCTGGTGAATCTCTTTCCCATCTGGGCCTCACCCAGTCCTGGGGACTTTGTTCCCCACCTGGACCTGATTGCTTTGGACTCTTTCTTGGCGTCACCTGGAACTGGTGACTCTATCCTCTCTGCGCAAGACTCAGGCCTGGTGACTCTGGTCCTCACCTGGGTATCATTGGTACATGGTGAGTCTGTTCCACACCTGAGCCTCACCTGGACATGATGACTCTGGAAACTCTCTGGGCCTCACCCTGAACTGGTGACTCTGGTCCCCATCTGGATGTCACCTGGACCAGGTAATTCTGGTATCCCTCTAGGCCTCAACCAGATCTGGTCTCTGGTCCTCAAATGGGCCTCGGCTGGACCTAGTGAATATGCTCCATCTTGGCCTCATTTGGACCTGGTTACTCTGGTCCCTACCTGGGCATCATGGGGACCTGGTTCCACTGCATGGCCTGCAGGTTGGCCTCACCTGGACCTGGTTAGTGGGGTTGCCACTTGGGCCTCACCCATACCTGGTGACACAGGCCCCTACGTGGGCCTCACTTGGACCTGGTGTATCTGGTAATTCTGGTCACCACCTGGGAATCACCTGGACCTGGTGAATCTGGTAACTCTGGTCACCACCTGGGAATCTCCTGGACCTGGTGAATCTGTGTCCCCATCTGGGCCTCACCCAGTCCTAGTGACTTTTTTCCCCACCTGGACCTGATTGCTGTGGACTCCTTCTTAGCCTCACCTGGAACTGTTGACTCTGATCCTAACTGGGCCTCACCCAGATCTGTTGACTCTGGTCCTCACCTGCTGAACCATTATGACCTGGATACTCTGTTCCACACCTGAGACTCGCCTGGACATGGTGACTCTGGTCCCCATCTGGACGGCACCTAGACCAGGTGAATCTGGTAGCCCCTCTAGACCTCAACTAGACTTGGTGACTCTTGTCATCTACTGGGCCTCAACGGGGCGTAGAGAATATGCTCCCCACCTTCGCCTCATCTGGACCTGGTGACTCTGGCTCCACCTGGGCCTCACCTGTAACTGGTGAATCTGATCCTAAGCATGGCCTCACCTGACCTGGTGACTGTGGTTCCCATCGGGACCTCAACTGAACCTCATGTCTCTTGTCCCACCTGGACTTCACCAGGCCCTGGTGTCTCTGGTCCCCACCTGGGTAGCATCAGGACATGGTTACACTGTTCACTAACAGTGACCCAGCCGGACCTATTAACTGTAGTCTTCACCTGGGGAACACCTGAACATGGTGACATTGGTTCCCACCTGGGTCTCACCTGGACATGGTGAGTCTGATCCCCACCTGGGCCTCAATGTAACTGGTGATTCTCGTTCCCACATGGACATCATGTGGACCTGGTGGCTGCAGTGTTTCTAGCTTCTCATGCACCTCGTGGCTCTGGTCCCCACCAGGGCCTCACCGGGACCTGTTGAGTGTGGTTGCCACCTGCACCTCACCTTGACTTTGCTGATTCTTGTCTGCCCCTGAGACTACCCTGGATCTGGTGCCTGTGGTCCCCACCTGGGCTTCACCTGGATTTGGGGACTCCGGTCCCCATCTGGGCCTCACCTGGTCCTGATGACCATGGTCCTCAACTGGGCACAATTGGGACCCGGTGACGGTGTTCCACAACTGGACCTCACCTGGACGATGTGACTCTGGTCCCCCTCTGGGTCTCACCGTGCCCTAGTGACTGTGAATCCAACTTTGGCCTGACTTGGACCTGCTGATGCAAGTTGCCACCTGTGCCTACCTCGAACTGTTGACTCTGGTTCGTTCAAGGGCTTACCCTGTACATGGTGATCCTGGTCCCCACCTGGGACTCACCTGGACGTGGTGACTTTTCTCACCCCGGGGACTCATCTGGACCTGCTTACCTTGTTCCACATCTGGGCCTCAAGTCGACTTGTTGACCATGGTCTCCAATGCGGCCTCACATGGACCTGTTGCCTCTGATCCCCACCGGGGCCTCATGTGTACCGGGTATCTCTGGTCCTAACCAGGGCCTCATCTGGACCTAGTGACTCTGGTTCCCACCTGAGCTTCACCTGGATCTGGTGACTCTGGTCCCCACCTGGACCTCTCCTGGACCTGGTGACTCTCTTTCCAACATGGACCTCACATGGATCTGGTGACTCTGGTCCTCAGTTTCGCCTCTCCTGGACCTGGTGTCTCTCATCCCCACTTTCACCTAACTCAGAACTGCTGAATCATGCCCCACCTAGGCCGCACCCAGACCTGGTGACTCTTGTCCCCAGCCATGCCTCAATTCGACCTGATGAATCTTGTCCTCATGTGGGCCTCACATGGACCTGGGACTCAGCTGGATTGAGTGGCTCTGGTTCCCACAAGGGGCTCACCTGATTCTGGTGACCCTGGTCTTATTCTATGCCTCAACAGGACCTAGTGATTCTGTTCCCCATCTGCGCCTGCATGACCCTAGTGACTCTGGTCCTCACCCAGGCATCATTGGGATCTGGATAATCTATTCCACACCAGGGCGTCACTCTGACCAGGGACCTCTGGTCCCATTCTGGGCCTCAAACTAAACTGGGTATCTGGTTATCCCTCTGGGCCTCACCCTTACCTGGTGACTATGGTCACCCCTTGGGCTTCACTTGGGCCTGGTGAATCTAGTCCTTAGCTGGTCCACACCTGGATCTGGTGACAGGTTGCCACCTGGGCCTCACCTGGACTTGGTGAATCCTGTTGCCACCTGCGCCTCACCTGGACCTTCTGACTGTGGTCCCACCTGGACCTCACCTGGCTCTGGTGGCTCTGGTTCCCATATGGCCCTCTCCTGGTCCTCGTTCCTGTGGTCTCCTTCTGGCCTCACCTAGAACACAATGACTCTGATCCATATTTGGGCCTCTCCTGGACCTGTTGACTCTGGTCCTTACCTGGGCATCATTGGGACCTTGATACTCTCTTATATACCTGGGCCTCACCTGGACCTGGTGACTGTGATCCCACCTGTGCCTCCCCTGGACGAGTTGACGGGTTCCCACAGGGACCTCACCTGGACCTGGTGACTCAGGTCCTCATATGGGCATCATGGGACCTGGTTTCTCAGGTCCACATTGGGGCCTCACCTGGACCTAGTGATTCTCTTCCCACTCTGGGCCTCACCCTGAAGTGGTGACTCTGGTCCCCATCTGGATGTCTCCTGTACCAGGTGATTCTGGTACCCCTTTAGGCCTCAACCAGATCTGGTGACTCTGGTCCTCAACTGGGCCTCACCTGGACCTAGTGAATATGCTCCATCTGGGCCTCATTTGACCTGGTGACTCTTGTCCCTTCCTGGGCATCATCGGGACATGGCTCCACTGCATGACGTGCAGGTTGGCCTCACCTGGACCTGGTAACTCTGGTCCCTACCTGGGCATCATTGGGACATGGTTCCACTGCATGGCCTGCAGGTTGGCCTCACCTGGACCTGGTAACTCTAGTCCCTACCTGGGCATCTTCGGGTCATGGTTCCTCTGCATGGCCTGCAGGTTGGCCTCACCTGGAACTGGTGAGTGGGTTTGTCACCTGGGCCTCACCCTTGCCTAGTGACACGGGTCCCCACGTGGGCCTCACTTGGACCTGGTGAATCTGGTCCTTACCTGGTGGTCACCCGGAACTGGTAACTCTGGTCACCACCTGGGAATCACCTGGGCCTGGTGAATCTGGTCCCCATCTGGGCCTCACCCAGTCCTGGTCACTTTGTTCCCCACCTGGACCTGATTGCTGTGGACTCCTTCTTGCCTAACCTGGAACTGCTGACTCTGATGCTAAGGGCCTCACCCAGATCTGGTGACTCTGGTCCTCACCTGTGGACCATTATGACCTGGATACTCTGTTCCACACCTGAGCCTCACCTGGATATGTTGACTCTGGATCCCCTCTGGGCCTCAGCCTGACATGGGGACTCCGGACCCCATCTGGATGTCACCAGACCAGGTGAATATGGTACCCCTCTAGGTCTCACCTAGACCTGGTGACTCTGGTCCTCAACTGGGCCTCAACGGGACCTAGTGAACATGCTCCCCACCTGCGCCTCATCTGGACCTGGTGACTCTGGTTCTACCTTGGCATCATCGGGACATGGTTACTCTATTCCCACTTGGAGTGACCTGATCCTGGTAACTCTGGTCCTGACTTTGGCCTCTTCTGTTCCAGGTGACTCTGGCTCCACATGGGCCTCACCTGTAACTGGTGACTCTGATCCTAAGCATGGCCTCACCTGACCTGGTGACTGTGGTTCCCATCGGGACCTCACCTGGACTTCATGTCTCTGGTCCCACTTAGGCCTCACCAGGATCTGTTGTCTCTGCCACCCACCTGGGTAGCATCAGGATATGGTTACACTGTTCACTAACAGTGACCCAGCCGGACCTATTAACTCTGGTCTTCACCTTGGCCACACCTGGACATGGTGACACTTTTTCCCACGTGGGTCTCACCTGGACATGGTGAGTCGGATCCCCACCTGGTCCTTACCTGTAACTGGTGATTCTCGTTCCCACATGGAGATCATGTGGACCTGTTGGCCGCAGTGTTTCTAGCATCTTTTTTAAATTTTTATTTATTTATGATAGTCACAGAGAGAGAGAGAGGCAGAGACACAGGCAGAGGGAAAAGCAAGCTACATGCACCGGAAGCCCGACGTGGGATTCGATCCCCGATCTCCAGGATCGCGCCCTGGGCCAAAGGCAGGCGCCAAACCGCTGCGCCACCCAGGGATCCCATGTGTTTCTAGCTTCTCATGTACCTCGTGACTCGGGTCCCCACCAGTGCCTCACCGGGACCTGGTGAGTTTGGTTGCCACCTGCACCACACCTGGACCTGGTGATTCTGGTCTGCACCTGACACTACCCTGGATCTGGTGACTGTGGTCCCCACCTGTGCTTCACCTGGATTTCGGGACTACGGTCCCCACCTCGGCCTCACCTGGTCCTGTTGACCATGGTCCTCAACTGGGCAAAATTGGGACCTGGTGACTGTGTTCCACAACTGGACCTCACCTGGACCAGGTGACTATGCTCCCCCTCTGGGTCTCACCGTGCCCTAGTGACTGTGAATTCCACTTTGGCTTGACTTGGACCTGCTGACCCTGGTTGCCACATGCGCCTGAACTCGAACTGTTGACTCTGGTTCTTTCAAGGGCCTCCCCTGTACCTGGTGATCCTGCTCCCACCTGGGACTCACCTGGACGTGGTGACCCTTGTAACCACGGGGGACTCACCTGGACCTGCTTACTGTGTTCCACACCTGGGTCTCAAGTGGACCTGTTGATCATGGTCCCCAAGCCGGCCTCACATGGACCTGTTGCCTCTGATCCCCACCGGATCCTCACGTGTACCTGGTAACTCTGGTCCTCACCTGGGCCTCATCTGCACCTAGTGACTCTGGTCCCCACCTGGGCTTCACCTCGATCTGGTGACTCTGGTCCCCACCTGGACTTCACCTGGATCTAGTGACTCTGGTTCCCACCTGGACCTCTCCTCGACCTGGTGACTCTCTTTCCAACATGGACCTCACCTGGATCTGGTGACTCTTGTACTCAGTTTGGCCTCACCTGGACCTGGTGTCTCTCCTCCCCACTTTGACCTAACTCAGAACTGCTGAATCTTGCCCCACCTAGGCCGCACCCAGACCTGGTGACACTTGTCCCCAGCTATGCCTCAATTCGACCTGGTGAATCTGGTCCTCACGTGGGCTTCACATGGACCTGGGACTCAGCTGGATAGAGTGGCTCTGGTTCCCACAAGGGGCTCACCTCATACTGGTGACTGTGGTCTTTTTCTGTGACTCTCCAGGACTTAGTGATTCTGTTCCCCATCTGGGCCTGCATGGCCCTAGTGACTCTGGTCCTGACCCAGGCATCATTCGGAACTGGATACTCTATTCCACACCTGGGCCTCACTTTGACCACGGACCACTGGTCCCATTCTGGGCCTCAAACTAAACTGGTTACTCTGGTTCCCCTTCTGGGCCTCACCCTTACCTGGTAAATCTGGTCACCCCTTGGGCTTCACTTGGGCCTGGTGAATCTGGTCCTTAGCTGGTCCGCACATGGATCTGGTGACTGTTCGCCACCTGGGCCTCACATGGACTTGGTGAATCCTGTTGCCACCTGCTCCTCACCGGGACCTTCTGACTCTTTTCCCACCTGGCATCAATGGGACATCGTTACTCTGTTCCCCACCCGGGCCTCACCTGGACATGATAACTTTGCTCCACACTTTGGCCTCAACTGGTCCTGATGACGCTGGTCCCCCCACCTAGGCCTCAATCTGGACCTGGTGACTGTGGTCCCCACCTCTTTCTCACCTGGACCTGTTGTCTCTCGTTCCCACATGAACCACACCTGGACCTGGTGATGGTGGTGTTCTTGAAGACGCACATTTACCTGGTGACTCCGGTCCCCACTAGGGCCTCACCTGGATCTGGTGACTCTGGCCTGAAGGTTGTCCTCACCTGGACCTGGTGAGTGGGGTTGCCACCCCATACCTGGTGACTCAGTTCCACACGTGGGCCTCTTGGACCTGTTAATCTGGTCGTTAACTGGTCCTCTCCCAGACCCGGGGACTCTGGTCCCCAACTGGGCCTCATCTGGACCTGTGAATCTGGTCCCCATCTGGGCCTCACCCAGTCCTGGTGAATTTGTTCCCCATCTGAATCTGATTGCTGTGGACTCTTTCTTGGCCTCACCGGGAACTGGTGACTCTGATCCTATCTGCACGTCACCCAGACCTGGTGACTCTGGTCCTCACCTGGGCATCATTGGTACCTGGTGACTCTGTTCCACACCAGAGCCTCACCTGCACATGATGACTCTGGAACCCCTCTGGGCCTCACCCTGACCTGGTGATTCTGGTCCCCATCTGGATGTCACCTGGACCAGGTGTATCTGAAACCCCTCTAGGCCACAACCAGATCTGCTGACTCTGTTTCTCAACTGGGCCTCACCTGGACCTAGTAAATATGCTCCATCTGGGCCTCATTTGGACCTGGTGACTCTGGTCTCTACCTGGGCATCATCGGGACATGGTTCCACACATGGCCTGCAGTTTGGCCTCACCTGGACCTGGTAACTCTGGTCCATAACTTGGCATTATCGGGACCCGGTTCCTTTGCATGGCCTGCAGGTAGGTCTCACCTGGACCTGGTGAGTGGGGTGGCCACTTGGGCCTCACACATACCTGGTTACACAGGACCCTACGTGGGCCTCACTTGGACGTGGTGTATCTGGTAATTCTGGTCACCACCTGGGAATCACCTGGACCTGGTGAATCTGGTAACTCTGGTCACCACCTGGGAATCACCTGGACCTGGTGAATCTGTGTCCCCATCTGGGCCTCACCCAGTCCTGGTGACTTTTTTCCCCACATGGACCTGATTGCTGTGGACTCCTTCTTAGCCTCACCTGGAACTACTGACTCTGATCCTAACTGGGCCTAACCCAGATCTGGTGACTCTGGTCCTCACCTGTGAACCATTATGACCTGGATACTCTGTTCCACACCTGAGACTCACCTGGACATGATGACTCTGGATCCCCTCTGGGCCTCTCCCTGACATGGTGACTCTGGTCCCCATCTGGACAGCACCTAGACCAGGTGAATCTGGTACCCCTCTAGGCCTCAACTTGACCTGGTGACTCTGGTCCTCAACTGGGCCTCACCGGGACCTAGTGAATATGGTCCCCACCTGCGCCTCATCTGGACCTGGTGACTCTGGTTCTACCTGGGCATCACCGGTACATGGTTACTCAATTCCCCACTGGGACTGCCTGATCCTTGTAACTCTGGTCCTGACTTTGCCCTCTTCTATACCAGGTGACTCTGGCTCCACCTGGGCCTCACCTGTAACTGGTGACTCTGATTCAAAGCATGGCCTCACCTGACATGGGGACTGTGGTTCCAATGGGGACCTCAACTGGACCTCAGGTCTCTGGTCCCATCTCGGGGTCACCAGGAACTGGTGTCTCTGGTACCCACCTGTGTAGCATCAGGATATCGTTACACTGTTCACTAAGAGTGACCCAGCCGGACCTATTAACTCTAGTCTTCACCTGGGCCACACCTGGACATGGTGACACTGGCTCCCACCTGGGTCTCACCTGTACATGGTGAGTCGGATCCCCACCTGGTCCTCACCTGTAACTGGTGATTCTCGTTCCCACATGGACATCATGTGGACCTGGTGGCTTCAGTGTTTCTAGCTTCTCATGTACCTCGTGACTCTGGTCCCCACCAGGGCCTCACCGGGACCTGGTGAGTGTGGTTGCCACCTGCACCTCACCTGGACCTGGTGATTCTGGCCTGCACCTGAGACTACCCTGGATCTGGTGACTGTGGTCTCCACCTGGGCTTCACCTGGATTTGGGGACTCCGGTCCCCATCTGGGCCACACCTGGCCCCGTTGACGATGGTCCTCAACTGTGCAAAATTGGGACCCGGAGACTTTGTTCCACAACTGGACCTCACCTGGGCCATGTGACTCTGGTCCCCCTCTGGGTCTCACCGTGCCCTAATGACTCTGAACCCCACTTTGGCCTGACTTGGACCTGCTGTCCTTGGTTGCTACCTGTGCCTGACCTCGAACTGTTGACTCTGGTTCTTTCAAGGGCCTCCCCTGTATCTGGTGATCCTGGTCCCCACCTGGGTATCACTTGGACGTGGTGACTCTTGTCACCACCGGGGACTCACCTGGACCTGGTTACTGTGTTCCACACATGGGCTTCAAATACAACTGTTGACCATGGTCCCCAAGCCGGCCTCACATGGAGCTGTTGCCTCTGATTCCCACCGTGGCCTCACGTGTACCTGGTAACTCTGGTCCTCACCTGGGCCTCATCTGGACCTAGTGACTCTGGTCCCCACCTGGGCTTCACTTGGATCTGTTGACTCTGGTCCCCACCGGGACTTCACCTGGATCTGGTGACTCTGGTCCCCACCTGGACCTCTCCTGGACCTGGTGACTCTCTTTCCAACATGGACCTCACCTGGATCTGGTGACTCTGGTCCTCAGTTTGGTCTCACATGGACCTGGTGTCTCTCGTCCCCACTTGGACCTAACTCAGAACTGCTGAATCTTGCCCCACCTAGGCCGCACGCAGACCTGGTGACTCTTGTCCCCAGCTATGCCTCAATTCGACCTGATGAATCTGGTCCTCACGTGGGCCTCACATGGACCTGGGACTCAGCTGGATAGAGTGGCTCTGGTTCCCACAAGGGCCTCACCTGATACTGCTGACTGTGGTCTTATTCTATGCCTCACCAGGACCAAGTGATTCTGTTCCCCATCTGGGTCTGCATGGCCCTATTGACTCTGGTCCTCACCCAGGCATCACTGGGACCTGGATACTCTATTCCACACCTGGGCCTCACTTTGACCAGGGACCTCTGGTCCCATTCTGGGCCTCAAACTAAACTGGTTACTCTGGTTCCCCCTCTGGGCCTCACCCTTACCTGGTGACGCTGGTCACCCCTTGGGCTTAATCTGGGCCTGGTGAATCTGGTCCTTAGATGGTCCTCACATGGATCTGGTGACTGGTCGCCACCTGGGCCTCACCTGGACTTGTGAATCCTGTTGCCACCTGCGCCTCACCGGGACCTTGTGACTCTTTTCCCACCTGGCATCAATGGGACATGGTTACGCTGTTCCCCACCTGGGCCTCACCTGACAAGATAACTTTGCTCCACACTTTGGCCTCAACTGGTCCTGATGACTCTGGTCCCCCCACCTAGCCCTCAATCTGGACCTGGTGACTGTGGTCCCCACCTGGGTCTCACCTGGACCTGGTGTCTCTCGTCCCCACTTTGACCTAACTCAGAACTGCTGCATCTTGCCCCACCTGGCCGCACCCAGACCTGGTGACACTTGTCCCGATCTATGCCTCAATTTGACCTGATGAATCTGGTCCTCACGTGGGCCTCACATGGACCTGGGACTCAGCTGGATACAGTGGTTCTGGTTCCCACAAAGGGCTCACCTGATACTGGTGACTGTTGTCTTATTCTATGCCTCACCAGGACCTAGTGATTCTGTTCCCCATCTGTGCCTCCATGGCCCTAGTGACACTGGTCTTCACCCAGGCACCATTGGGACCTAGATACTCTATTCCACACCTGGGCCTCACTTTGACCAGGGACCTATGCTCCCATTCTGGGCCTCAAACTAAACTGGTTACTCTGGTTCCCCCTCTGGGCCTCACCCTTACCTGGTGACTCTGGTCACCCCTTGGGCTTCACTTGGGCCTGGTGAATCTGGTCCTTAGCTGGTCCGCACCTGGATGTGGTGACTGGTCGCCACCTGGGCCTCACCTGGTCTTGGTGAATCCTGTTGCCACCTGCGCCTCAAATGGACCTTGTGACTGTGGTCCCACCTGGACCTCACCTGGATCTGGTGGCTATGATTCCCATATGGGGCTCTCCTGGACCTGGTTCCTGTGGTCTCCATCTGGCCTCACCTGGAACACAATGACTGTGATCCATATTTGGGCCTCTCGTGGACCTGTTGACTCTGGTCCTTACCTTGGCATCATTGTGACCTGGATACTCTCTTATATACCTGGGCCTCACCTGGACCTGGTGACTGTGGTCCCACCCGGGCCACTACGGGATGAGGTGACTGGTTCCCACAGGGACCTCACCTGGACCTGGTGACTCAGGTCCTCATATGGGCATCATGGGACCTGGATCCTCAGTTCCACATCGGGGCCTCACATGGACCCAATGATTCTCGTCCCCCTCTGGGCCTCACCCTGACGTGGTGACTCTGATCCCCACCTGGATATCACCAGACCCGGGTGACTCTGGTCCCCCTCTGGGAATCACCTGGAGCTGGGGACACTGGCCCTCAACTGGGCCTCAACAGGACGTGGTTAATCTACTCCTTTCTTAGTCTTCGTCTAAACCTTGTGACTCTTTTCCCACCTGGCATCAATGGGACATGGTTACTCTGATCCCCACCTTGGCCTCACCTGGACATGATAACTTTGCTCCACACTTTGGCCTCAACTGGTCCTGATGACTCTGGTTCCCGCACCTAGGCCTCATTCTGGACCTGGTGACTGTGGTCCCCACCTGGGTCTCACCTGGTCCTGGTGACACTCATCCCACATTAACAACACCTGGACCTGGTGACTGTGGTGTTCTTGTAGACTCACATTTACCTGGTGTCAACGGTCCCCTCTAGGGCCTCACCTGGATCTGGTGACTCGGGCCTGCAGCTTGGCCTCACCTTGACTTGGTGAGTGGGGTTGACACCTGGGCCTCACCCAAACCTTGTGACTCAGGTCACCACGTGGGCCTCTTGGACCTGGTGAATCTGATCCTCAACTGGTCCTCTCCCAGACCCGGGGACTCTGGTCGCCACCTGGGCCTCACCTGGATCTGATGAATCTGGTCCCCATCTGGGTCTCACCCAGTCCTGGTGAGTTTGTTCACCACCTGGACCTGATTGCTGTGGACTCTTTCTTGGCCTCACCTGGAACTCTTGACTCTGATCTTATCTGCGCGCCACCCAGACCTCGTGACTCTGGTCCTCACCTGGGCATCATTGGTACCTGGTGACTCTGTTCCACACCTGAGCCTCACCGGGACATGATGACTCTGGAACCCCTCTGGACCTCACCCTCACCTGGTGACTCTGGCCCCCATCTGGATGTCACCTGGACCAGGTGATTCTGGTACCCCTGTAGGCCTCAACCAGATCTGGTGACTCTGGTCCTCAACTGGGCCTCACCTGGACCTAGTGAATATGCTCCATGTGGGCCTCATTTGGACCTGGTGACTCTGGTCCCTACCTGGGCATCATCGGGACATGGTTCCACTGTATGGCCTGCAGGTTGGCCTCACCTGGACCTGGTAAATCTGGTCCCTACCTGGGCATCATCGGGACATTGTTCCTTTGCATGGCCTGCAGGTTCGCCTCTCCTGGACCTGGTGAGTAGGGTTGCCACCTGTGCCTCACCCATACCTGGTGACATAGGTCCCCACGTGGACCTAAATTGGACCTGGTGAATTTGGTCCTTACCTTATCCTCACCCAGAACTGGTAACCCTGGTAACCACCGGGGTCTCACCTGGACCTGGTAAATCTGGTCCCCATCTGTGCCTCACCAGGTCCTGGTTTCTTTGTTCCCCACCTGGACCTGATTGCTGTGGACTCCTTGGCCTCACCTGGAACTGCTGACTCTGATCCTAACTGGGCCTCACCCCGATCTGTTGACTCTCGTCTTCACCTGTGGACCATTATGACCTGGATACTCTGTTCCACGACTGAGCCTCACCTGCACATGATGACTCTGGATCCCCTCTGGGCCTCACCCTGACATGGTGACTCTGGTCCCCATCTGGATGTCACCTAGACCAGGTGAATCTGGAACCCCTCTAGGCCTCAACTAGACCTGGTGACTCTGGTCCTCAACTGGGCATCACCGGAAGCTAGTGAATATGTTTCCACCTGCGCCTCATCTGGACCTGTTGACTCTGGTCCTTACCTGGGCATCATTGTGACCATGATACTCTCTTATATACATGGGCCTCACCTGGACCTGGTGACTGTGGTCCCACCTGGGCTTCACCTGGACGTGGTGACTGGTTCCCACAGGGATCTCACCTGGACCTGGTGACTCAGGTCCTCATATGGGCATCATTCACCTAGTTTCTCAGTCCCACATCGGGGCTTCACCTAGTCCTAGTGATTCTCGTCCCCCTCTGGGTCTCACCGTGACGTGGTGACTCTGGTCCTCACCTATATATCACCAGAACCGGGTGACTTTGGTCCCCCTCTGGGACTCACCCGGAGCTGGGGACAGTGGTCCTCAACTGGTCCTCAAAAGGACCTGGTGAATCTACTCCTCACTTTGGCCTCGTCTAGACCTTGTGACTCTTTTCCCACCTGGCATCATTGGGACATGGTTACTCTGTTCCCCACCAGGGCCTCACCTGGACATGATAACTTTGCTCCACACTTTGGCCTCAACTGGTCCTGATGACACTGGTCCCCCCACCTAGGCCTCAATCTGGACCTGGTGACTCTGGTCCCCAGCTTGGTCTCATCTGGACTGGTGACTCTGGTTCCCACATGAACCACACCTGGCACTGGTGACTGTGGTGTTCTTGTAGACTCATATTTACCTGGTGACTCTGGTCCCCACTTGGTCCTCACATGGATCTGGTGACTCTGGCCTGCAGGTTGGCCTCACCTGGACCTGGGGAGTGGGGTTGCCACCTGGGCCTCACCCATACCTGGTGACTCAGGTCCCCACGTGGGCCTCTTGGACCTGGTGAATCTGGTCCTTATCTGGTCCTCTCCCAGACCCGGGGACTCTGGTCCCCAACTGGGCCTAACCTGGACCTGGTGAATCTGGTCCCCATCTGGGCCTCACCCAGTCCTGGTGACTTTGTTCCCCACCTGGACCTGATTGCTGTGGACTCTTTCTTGGCCTCACCTGGAAATGGTGACTCTGATCTTATCTGTGCACCCCCTAGACCTGGTGACTCTGGTCTTCACCTGGGCATCATCGGGACATGGTTCCACTGCATGAACTCAGGTTGGCCTCACCTGGACCTGGTAATTCTGTTCCCTACCTGGGCATCATCGGGACATGGTTCCACTGTACGGCCTGCAGGTTCGACTCACCAGGACCTGGTTAGTCTGGGCTCTACCGGGGCACCATCGGGACATGTTTCCACTGCATGGCCTGCAGGTTGGCCTCACCTGGACCTGGTAACTCTGGTCCCTACCTGGGCATCATCAGGACACGGTTCCTCTGCAAGGCCTACAGGCTGGGCTCACCTGGACCTGGTGAGTGTGGTTGACACCTGGGCCTCACCCATACCTGATGAACCAGGTCCCCAAGTGGACCTCTTGGACCTGGTGAATCTGGTCCTTACCTGGTCCTCTCCCAGACCCGGGGACTCTGGTCACCACTTGGGCCTCACCTGGACCTGGTGAATCTGGTCCCCCTCTGGGACTCACCCAGTCCTGGTGACTTTGTTCCCCACCTGGACCTGATAGCAGTGGACTCTTTCTTGGCCTCACCTGGAACTGGTGACAGTGATCCTATCTGCGCGTCACCCAGATCTTGTGACTCTGGTCCTCACCTGGGCATCATTGGTACCTGGTGACTCTGTTCCACACCTGAGCCTCACCTGTACATGATGACTCTGGAACCACTCTGGGCCTCACCCTGACCTGGTGACTCTGGTCCCCATTTGGATGTCACGTGGTCCAGTTGATTCTGGTACCTCTCTAGGCCTCAACCATATCTGGTGACTGTGATCCTCAACTTGGCCTCACCTACACCTACTGAATATGCTCCATCTGGCCCTCATTTGGACCTGGTGACTCTGATCCCTACCTGGGCATCATCGGGACATGGTTCCATTGCTTGTCCTGCAGGTTAGCCTCACCTGGACCTGGTAAATCTGATTCCTACCTGGGCATCATCAGGAATGTTCCACTGGATGGCCTGAAGGTAGGCCTCACCTGGACTTGAGAACTCTAGTCCCTACCTGGGCATCATCAGGACATGGTTCCTCTACATGGCCTGCAGGTTGGCTACACCTGGACCTGGTGAGCGGGGTTGTCTCCTGGGCCTCACCCATGCCTGGTGACACAGGTCCCCACGTGGGCCTCCCTTGCACCTGGTGAATCTGGTCCTAACCTGGTCCTAATCCGGAACTCGTAACTCTGTTCACCACCTGGGAATCACCTGGACCTGGTGAATCTGGTCCCCATCTGGGCCTCACCCTGTCCTCGGGACTTTGTTCCCCACCTGGACCTGATTGCTGTGGACTCTTTCTTGGCCTCACCTGGAACTGGTGTCTCTGATCCTATCTGCGCGTCACCCAGACCTGGTGACTCTGGTCCTCACCTGGGCCTCACCGGGACCTAGTGAATATGCTCCCCAACTGTGCCTCATCTGGACCTGGTGACTCTGGTTCTACCTGGGCATCATCGGGACATTGTTATTGTATTCCCCACTGTGACTGACCTGATCCTGGTAACTCTGGTCCTGATTTGGCCTCTTCTGTACCAGGTGACTCTGGGTCCACCTTGGGTTCACCGGTAACTGGTGACTCTGATTCTAAGCGTGGCCTCACCTGACCTGGTGACTGTGTTTCCCATCGGGATATAACCTGGACCTCATGTCTCTGGTCCCACCTGGGCCTCACCAGGACCTGGTGTCTCTGGTACCCACCTGGGTAGCATCAGGATACGGTTACACTGTTCACTAACAGTGACCCATCTGGACCTATTAACTCTGGTCTTCACCTGGGCCACAGCTGGACATGTTGACACTGGTTCCCACCTGGGTATCACCTGGACATGGTGAGTCGGATCCACAAATGGTCCTCCCCTGTAACTGGTGATTCTCGTTCCCACATGGACACCATGTGGACCTGGTGGCTGCAGTGTTTTTAGCTTCTCATGTACCTCGTGACTCTGGTCCCCACCAGGGCCTCACAGGGACCTGGTGAGTGTGGTTGCCACCTGCACCTCACCTGGACCTGGTGATTCTGGTCTGCACCTGAGACTCCCCTGGATCTGGTGACTGTGTTTCCCACCTGGGCTTCACCTCCTTTGGGGACTCCGGTCTCCATCTGGGCCTCACCTGACCCTGTTTACCATGGTCTAAACTGGGTAAAATTGGGACCCGGTGACTGCGTTCCACAACTGGACCTCACGTGGACCAGGTGACTCTGGTCCCCCTCTGGGTCTCACTGTGCCCTAGTGACTGTGAACCCCACTTTGGCCTGACTTGGACCTGCTGACTCTGGTTGACACCTGCGCCTGACCTCGAACTGTTGCCTCTGGTTCTTTCAAGGGCCTCCCCTGTACCTGGTGATCCTGGTCCCCACATGGGACTCACCTGGACGTGGTGACTCTTTTCACCACCGGGGACTCACCTGGACCTGCTTACTGTGTTCCACACCTGGGCCTAAGTAGACCTGTTGACCATGGTCCCCAAGCCGGCCTCACATTGACCTGTTGCCTCTGATCTCACCGGGGCCTCACGTGTACCTGGTAACTCTGGCCCTCACCTGGGCTTCACCTTGACCTAGGGACTCTGGTCCCTACCTGGGCTTCACCTGGATCTGGTGACTCTGGTACCCACCTGGTTTTCACTTGGATCTGGTGACTCTGGTCCCCACCTGGACCTCTCCTGGACCTGGTGACTCTCTTTCCAACATGGACCTAACCTGGATCTGGTGACTCTGGTCCTCAGTTTGGCCTCACCTGGACCTGGTGTCTCTCTTCCCCACTTTGACCTAACTCAGACCTGCTGAATCTTGCCCCATCTAGGCCGCACCCAGACCTGGTGACTCTTGTCCCCAGCTATGCCTCAATTCGACCTGCTGAATGTGATCCTCACGTGGGCCTCACATGGACCTGGGACTCAGCTGGATAGAGTGGCTCTGGTTCCCACAAGGGGTTCACCTCATACTGGTGACTGTGGTCTTATTCTATGCCTCACCAGTACCTAGTGATTCTGTTCCCCATCTGGGTCTGCATGGCCTTTGTGACTCTGGTCCTCACCCAGGCATCATTGGGACCTGGATACTCTATTCCACACCTGGGCCTCAATTTGACCAGGGACCTCAAGTCCCATTCTGGGCCTCAAACTAAACTGGTTACTCTGGTTATCCCTCTGGGCCTCACCCTTACCTGGTGACCCTGGTCACCACTTGGGCTTCACTGGGCCTGGTGAATATTTTCCTTAGCTTCTCTGCACCTGGATGTGGTGACTGGTCGCCACGTGGGCCTCACCTGGACTTCGTGAATCCTGTTTCCACCTGCGACTCACCTGGACCTTGTGACTGTGGTCCCACCTGGACCTCACCTGGATCTAGTGGCTCTGGTTCCCATATGGGGCTCGCTTGGACCTGGTTCCTGTGGTCTCCATCTGGCCTCACCTGGAACACAATGACTCTGATCCATATTTGGGCCTCTCCTAGACCTGTTGACTCTGGTCCTTATATGGGCATCATTGGGACCTGGATACTCTCTTATATACCTGGGTCTCACCTGACCCTGGTGACTGTGGTCCCAACTGGGCCTCACCTGGACGAGGTGACTGGTTCCCACTGGGACCTCACCTGGATCTGCTGAGTCAGGTCATCATATGGGCATCATGGCACCTGGTTTCTCAGTTCCACTTCGGGGCCTCACCTGGACTTAGTGATTCTCGTCCCACTCTGAGCCCCACCCTGACGTGAAGACTCTGGTCCCCACCTGGCTATCACCAGAACCGGGTAACTCTGGTTCCCCTCTGGGACTCACCCGGAGCTGGGTACACTGGTCCTCAAATGGGCCTCAAAAGGACCTGGTGAATCTACTCCTCACTTAGGCCTCATCTCGACCGTCTGACTCTATTCCCACGTGGCATCAATGGGACATGGTTACTCTGTTCCCCACATGGTCCTCACCTGGACATGATAACTTTGCTCCACACTTTGGCCTCAATTGGTCCTGATGACTCTGGTCCCCCCACCTAGGCCTCAATCTGGATCTGGTGACTGTGGTCCCCACCTGGGTCTCACCTGGACCTGGTGACACTCGTTCCCACATGAACCAGACCTGGACCTGGTGATTGAGGTGTTCTTGTAGACTCACATTTACCTGGTGACTCCGGTCCCCACTAGGGACTCACCTGGATCTGGACACTGGCCTGCAGGTTGGCCTCTCCTGGACCTGGTGAGTGGGGTTGTCGCCTGGGCCTCACCCATACCTGGCGACTCAGGTCCCCACGTTGGCCTCTTGGACCTGGTGAATCTGGACCTTACCTGGTCCTCTCCCAGACCCGGGGACTCTGGTCACCACCTAGGCCTCACCTGGACCTGGTGAATCTGGTCCCCATTAGACCTCACCCAGTCCTGGTGCCTTTGTTCTCCACCTGGACCTGATTGCTGTGGACTCCTTCTTGGCCTCACCTGGAACTGGTGAATCTGATTGTATCTGCACGTCACGCAGATCTGATGACTCTGGTCCTCACCTGGGCATCATTGGTACCTGGTGACTCTGTTGCACACCTGAGCCTCACCTGGACATGATGACTCTGGAACCTCTCTCGGCCTCTCCCTGACCTGGTGACTCTGGTCCCCATCTGGATGTCACCTGGTCCAGGTGATTCTGGTACCCCTCTAGGACTCAACCAGATCTGGTGACTGTGATCCTCAACTGGGCCTCACCTGCACCTAGTGAATATGCTCCATCTGGGCCTCTTTTGGACCTGGTGACTCTGATCCCTACCTGGACATCATCGGGACATGTTCCACTGCATGGCCTGCAGGTTGGCCTCACCTGGACCTGAGAACTCTAGTCCCTACCTGGGCATCATCGGGACACGGTTCCTCTGCATGGCCTGCAGGTTGGCCTCACCTGGACCTGGTGAGTAGGGTTGCCAATTGTGCCTCACCCATACCTGGTGACACAGGTCCCCACGTGGCCTCAATTGGAGCTGGTGAATCTGGTCCTTACCTGGTCCTCCCCGGAACTGTTAACTCTGGTCACCACCTGGGAATCACCTGGGCCTGGTGAATCTGGTCCCCATCTGGGCCTCACCCAGTCCTGGTGATTTTGTTCCCCAACTGAACCTGATTGCTGTGGACTCCTTCTTGGCCTCACCTGGAACTGGTGACTCTGATCCTAACTGGGCCTCATCCAGATCTGGTGACTCTGGTCCTCACCTGTGGAACATTATGACCTGTATACTCTGTTCCACACCTGAGCCTCACCTGGACATGATGACTCTGAATCCCCTCTGGGCCTCAGCCTGACATGGTGACTCTGGTCCCCTTCTGGATGTCACCTAGACCAGGTGAATCTGGTACCACTCTAGGCCTCAAATTGACCTGGAGACTCTGGTCCTCAACTGGGCCTCACGGGGACCTAGTGAACATGCTCCCAACCTGCGCCTCATCTGGACCTGGTGACTCTGGTTCTCCCTGGGCATCATCGGGACATGGTTAATCTATTCCCCCTGGAACTGATCTGATGCTGGTAACTCTGGTCCTGACTTTGGCCTCTTCTCTACCAGGTAACTCTAGCTCCACCTGGGCCTCACCTGTAACTGGTGACTCTGATCCTAAGCATGGCCTCACCTGACCTGGAGACTGTGGTTCCCTTCGGGACCTTACCTAGACCTCCTGTCTCTGGTCCCACCTAGGCCTCAACAGGGCCTGGTGTCTCTGTTACCCACCTGAGTAGCATCAGGATATGGTTACACTGTTCATTAACAGTGACCCAGCCGGACCTATTAACTCTGGTCATCACCTGGGCCAAACCTGGACATGGTGACACTGGTTCCCACCTGGGTCTCACCTGGACATGGTGATTCGGATCCCCACCAGTGTCTCACCTGTAACTGGTGATTCTCCTTCCCACATAGACATCATGTGGACCTGGTGGCTGCAATGTTTCTAGCTTCTCATGTACCTCGTGACTCTGGTCCCCACCAGGGCCTGATGGGGAACTGGTGAGTGTGGTTGCCACCTGCTACTCACCTGGACCTGTTGATTCTGGTCTGCACCTGAGACTACCCAGGATCTGGTGACTGTGGTCCCCACCTGGGCTTCACCTGGATTTGGGGACTCTGGTCCCCATCTGGGGCTCACCTGGCCCTGTTGACCATGGTCCTCAACTGGGCAAAATTGGGACCCGGTGAGTGTGTTCCACAACTGGACCTCACATGGACAATGTGACTCTGGTCCCCCTCTGGGTCTCACTGTGCCCTAGTGACTGTGAACCCCACTTTGGCCTGACTTGGACCTGCTGACCCTGGTTGCCACCTGCGCCTGACCTCAAACTGTTGACTCTGGTTCTCTCAAAGGCCTACCCTGTACCTGGTGATCCTGGTCCCCAATTGGGCCTCAACTGGACGTGGTGACCCTTGTCATCACTGGGGACTCACCTGGACCTGCTTACTGTGTTCCACACCTGGGCTTCAAGTACACTTCTTGACCATGGTCCCAAGCCGGCCTCACGTGGTCCTTTGGCTCTGATCCCCGCCGGGGGCTCACGTGTATCTGGTAACTCTGATCCTCACCTGGGCCTCAACTGGACCTAGTGACTCTGGTCCCCACCTGGGCTTCACCTGGATCTGGTGACTCTGGTCCCCACCTAGACCTCTCCTGGACCTGGTGACTCTCTTTCCAACATGGACCTCACCTGCATCTGGTGACTCTGGTCCTCAATTTGGCCTCACCTGGACCTGGTGTCTCTCGTACACACTTTGACCTAACTCAGAACTGCTAAATCTTGCCCCACCTACGCCGCACCCAGACCTGGTGACTCTTGTCTCCAGCTATGCCTCAATTCGACCTGATGAATCTGGTCATGACGTGGGGCTCACAGGGACATGGGACTCAGCTGGATAGAGTGGCACTGGTTCCCACAAGGGGCACACCTGATACTGGTGATTGTGGTCTTATTCTATGCCTCACCAGGCCCTAGTGATTCTGTTCCCCAACTGGGCCTGCATGGCCCTAGTGACTCTGGTCCTCACCCAGGCATCAATGGGACCTGGATACTCTATTACACAACTGGGCCTCACTTTGACCAGGGACCTCTGGTCCCATTCTGGGCCGCAAACTAAACTGGTTACTCTGGTTCCCCCTCGGGGCCTCACCCTTACCTGGTGATTCTGGTCACCCCTTGGGCTTCACTTGGGCCTATTGAATCTGGTCCTTAGCTGGTCCGCATCTAGATCTGGTGACTGGTGGCCACCTGGGCCTCACCTGGACTTGGTGAATCCTGTTGCCACCTGCGCCTCACCTAGACCTTGTGACTGTGGGTCATCCTGGACCTCACCTGGATATGGTTGCTCTGGTTCCCATATGGGGCTCTCCTGGACCTGGTTCCTGTGGTCTCCATCTGGCCTCTCCTGGAACACAATGACTCTGATCCATATTTGGTCCTCTCCGGGACCTGTTGACTCTGGTCCTTACCTGGGCATCATTGGGACCTGGATACTCTCTATATACCTGGGCCTCACCTGGACCTCGTGACTGTGGTCCCACCTGGGCCTTCCCTGGACGAGGTGACTGGTTCCCACAGGGACCTCACCTGGACCTGGTGACTCAGGTCCTCATATGGGCAAAATGGGACCAGGGTTCTCAGTTCCACATCGGGGTCTCATCTGGACCTAGTGATTCTCGTCCCCCTCTGGGCCTCACCCTGACGTGGTGACTCTGGTCCCGACCTGGATATCACCAGAACCGGGTGACATACCCGAAGCTGGGGACACTGGTCCTCAGCAGAGCCTCAACAGGACCTGGTGAATCTACTCCAAACTTAGGCTTCGTCTGGACCTTGTCACTCTTTTCCCACCTGGCATCAATGGGACATGGTTACTCTGTTCCCCACCTGGGCCTCACCTGGACATGATAACTTTGCTGCACACTTTGGCCTCAACTGGTCCTGATGACTCTCGTCCCCAAACCTAGGCCTCAATCTGGACCTGGTGACTGTCGTCCCCAACTGGGTCTCAGCTGGACCTGGTGACTCCCGTTCCCACATGAACCACACCTGGACCTGGTGACTGTCGTGTTCTTGTAGACTCACATTTACCTTGTGACTCCCGTCCCCACTAGGGCCTCACCTGGATCTGGTGTCTCTGGCATGCAGGCTGGCCTCACCTGGACATGTTGAGTGGGGTTGCCACCTCGGACTCACCCATACCTGGTGACTCAGGTCCCCACGTGGTCCTCTTGGACCTGGTGAATCTGGTCCTTACCTTGTCATCCCCCAGAACCGGGGACTCTGGTCACCACCTGGGCCTCACCTGTACCTGGTGACTCTGATACCCATCTGGGCCTCACCCAGTCCTGGTGACTTTGTTCACCACCTGGACCCGATTGCTGTGGACTCATACTTGTCCTCACCTGGAACTGGTGACTCTGATCCTATCTGCGAGTCACACAGACCTGGTGACTCTGGTCCTCACCTGATCATCATTGGTACCTGGTGACTCTGTTCAACACCTGATCCTCACCTGGACATGATGACTCTGGAACCTCTCTGGGCCTCACGCTGTCTTGGTGACTCTGGTCCCCATCTTGATGACACCTAGAGCAGGTGATTCTGGTACCCCTCTATGCCTCAACCAGATCTGTTGACTCTGGTCCTCAACTGGGCCTCAGCTGGACCTAGTGAATATGCTTCATCTGGGCCTCATTTGGACCTGGTGACTCTGGTCCCTACCTGGACATCATCGGGGCATAGTTCGACTGCAGGGCCAGCAGGTTGGACTCACCTGGACCTGGAAACTCTACGCTCTACCTGGGCATTATGTGGACATGGTTCCTCTGCATGGCCTGCAGGTTGGCCTTACCTGGACTTGGGGTGTGGGTTTGCCACCTGGGCCTCACCATGCATGGTGACACAGGTCCCCACGTGGGCCGCATTTGGACCTGGTGAATCTGGTCCTTACCTGGTCCTCACCCGGAATTGGTAAGTCTGGTCACCACCTGGGAATCACGTGGACCTGGTGAATCTGGTCTCCATCTGGGCCTCACCGAGTCCTGGTGACTTTGTTCCCCACCTGGACCTGATTGCTGTGGACCCTTTTTTGACCTCACCTGGAACTGCTGACTCTGATCCTAACTGGTCCTCACCCAGATCTGGTGACTCCTTTCCTCACCTGTGGACCATTATGACCTGGATACTCTGTTCCACACCTGAGCGTCACCTGGACATGATGACTCTGGATCCACTCGGGGCCTCACCCTGACATGGTGACTCTGCTCACCATCTGGAAGTCACCTAGACCAGGTGAATCTGGTACCACTCTTGGCCTCAACTTGACCTGGTGACTCTGGTCCTCAACTGGGCCTCACCGGGACCTAGTGAACATGCTCCCCACTTGTGCTTCATCTGGACCTGGTGACTCTGGTTCTACCTGGGCATCATTGGGACATGGTTACTCTATTCCCCCCTGGGACTGACCTGATCCTGGTAACTCTGGTCCTGACTTTGGACTTTTCTGTACCAGGTGACTCTGGCTCAACCTGGGCCTCACCTGTAACTGGTGACTCTGATCCTAAGCATGGCCTCACCTGACCTGGTGACTGTGGTTTCCATCGAACCTCATCTGGACCTCATGTCTCTGGTCCCTCCTGGGCCTCACCAGGACATGGTGTCTCTTGTATCCACCTGGGTAGCTTCAGGATATGGTTACACAGTTCACTAACAGTGAACCAGCCGAACCTATTTACTCTGGTCTTCACCTGGGGCCACACCTGGTCATGGTGACACTGGTTCCCACCTGGGTCTCAACTGGACAGGGTGAGTCGGATCCCCACCGGGTCCTCACCTAAAACTGGTGATTCTCGTTCCCACATGGACATCATGTGGACCTGGTGGCTGCAGTGTTTCTAGCTTCTCATGTACCTCGTGACTCTGGTCCCCACCAGGACCTCACCGGGACCTGGGGAATGTGGTTGCCACCTGCATCTCACCTGGACCTGGTGATTCTGGTCTGCACCTGAGACTACCCTGGATCTGGTGACTGTGGTCCCCACCTGGGCTTCACCTGGATTTGGGGACTCTGGTCCCCATCTGAGTCTCACCTGGCCCTGTTGACCATGGTCCTCAACTGGGCAAAATTGGGATCAGGTGACTGTGTTCCATAACTGGACCTCACCTGGACCAGGTGACTCTGGTCCCCCTCTGGGTCTCACAGTGCCCTAGTGAGTGTGAACCCCACTTTGGCCTGACTTGGACCTGCTGACCCTGGTTGCCACCTGCGCCTGACCTCGAACTGTTGACTCTGGTTCTCTCAAGGGCCTCCCCTGTACCTGGTGATGCTGGTCCCCAATTGGGCCTCAACTGGACATGGTGACTCTTGTCACCACTGGGGACTCACCTGGACATGATTACTGTGTTCCACACCTGGGCCTCAAGTACACCTCTTGACCATGGTCCCAAGCCGTCCTCACGTCGACCTTTTGGCTCTGATTCCCGCCGGGGGCTCACGTGTATCTGGTAACTCTGATCCTCACCTCGGCCTCATCTGGACCTAGTGACTCTGGTAGCCACCTGGACTCTGATCCATATTTGGGCCTCTCCTGGACCTGTTGCCTCTGGTCCTTACCTGGGCATCATTGGGACCTGGATACTCACTTATATACCTGGGCCTCACCTGGACCTGGTGACTGTGGTCCCACCTGGACCTCACCGGGACGAGGTGACTGGTTCCCACAGGGACCTCAGCTGGACCTCGTGACTCAGGTCCTCATATGGGCATCATGGGACCTGGTTTCTCAGTTCCACATCGGGGCCTCAACTGGACCTAGTGACTTCGTCCAACTCTGGGCCTCCCCCGGACGTGATGACTCTGGTCCCCACCTGGATATCACCAGAACCGGGCGACTCTGGTCCCCCTCTGGGATTCACCTGGAGCTGGGGACACTGGTCCTCAACTGGACCTCAACAGGACCTGGTGAATCTACTCCTCACTTAGGCCTCGTCTGGACCTTGTGACCCTTTTCCCACCTGGCATCAACGGGACATGGTTACTCTGTTCCCCACCTGGGCCTCACTTGGACATGATACCTTGGCTCCACACTTTGGCCTCAACTGGTCCTGATGACACTGTTCCCCCCACCTAGGCCTTAATCTGGACATGGTGACTATGGTCGCCACCTGGGTCTCACCTGGACCTGCTGACTCTCGTTCCCTCATGACCCACACCTGGACCTGGTGACTCTGGTGTTCTTGTAGACTCACATTTACCTGGTGACTCCGGTCCCCACTAGGGCCTCAACTGGATCTGGTGACTCTGGCCTGCAGGATGGCCCCACATGGACCTGGTGAGTGGGCTGCCACCCCATACCTGGTGACTCAGGTCCCCACGTGGGCCTCTTGGACCTGGTGAATCTGGTCCTTACCTGTACCTCTCCCAGTCCCGGTGACTCTGGTCACCACTTGGGCCTCACCTGGAACTGGTGAATCTGGTCCCCATCTAGTCCTCACCCAGTCCTGGTGACTTTGTTCCCCACCTGGACCTGATTGCTGTGGACTCTTTCTTGGCCTCACCTGGAACTGGTGACTCTGATCCTATCTGCGCGTCACCCAGATCTGGTCACTCTGGTCCTCACCTGTGGACCATTATAACCTGGATACTCTGTTCCACACCTGAGCCTCACCTGGACATGATGACTCTGGATCCTCTCTGGGCCTCAGCCTGACATGGTAACTCTGGTCCCCATCTGGATGTCACCTGGTCCAGGTGATTCTGGTACCCATCTAGGCCTCAACCATATCTGGTGACTCTGTTCCTCAACTGTGCCTCCCCTGGACCTAGTGAATATGCTCCATCTGGGCCTATTTGGACCTGGTGACTCTGGTCCCTACCTGGGCATCATCGGGACATGTTTCCACTGCATGGCCTGTAGAATGGCCTTAACTGGACCTGGTAAATATGGTCCCTACCTGAGCATATTGGGACACGGTTCCTCTGCATGGCCTGCACCTTGGCCTCACCTGGACCTATTGAGTTGCGTTGCCACATGGCCCTCACCCATACCTGGTGACACAGGTCCGCACGTGGGCCTCCCTTGGATCTGGTGAATCTGGTCCTTACCTGGTCCTCACCTGGAAGAGTAACTCTGGTCACCACCTGGGAATGACCTGGACCTGGTGAATCTTGTCCGCATCTAGTCCTCACCCAGTCCTAGTGAATTTGTTCCCCACCTGGACCTGATTGCTGTGGACTCCTTCTTGGCCTCAACTGGAACCGGTGACTCTGATCCAAACTGTGCCTCTCACAGATCTGGTGACTCTGGTCCTCACCTGTGGACCATTATGACCTGGATACTCTGTTCCACACCTGAGCCTCACCTGGACATGATGACTCTGGAACCCCTCTGGGCCTCACCCTGACATGGTGACTCTCGTCCCCATGTGGATGTCATCTAGACCAGGTGAATCTGGTACCCCCCTAGGTCTCAACTAGACCTGGTGACTCTGGTCCTCAACTGGGCCTCACCGGGACCTAGTGAATATGCTCCCTACCTGCGCCTCATCTGGACCTGGTGACTGTGGTTCTACCTGGGCATCATCGGGACATTGTTACTCTATTCCCCAATGGGACTGACCTGATCCTGGTAACTCTGGTCCTGACTTTGGCCTCTTCTGTACCAGGTGACTCTGTTCCACCTGGGTTTCACCTATAACTTGTGACTCTGATACTATGCATGGCCTCACCTGACGTGGTGACTGTGGTTTCCAGCGGGACCTCAACTGGACCTCATGTCTCTGGTCCCACCTGGGCCTCACCACGACCTGGTGTCTCTGTTAACCACCTGGGTAGCATCAGGATATGGTTACACTGTTCACTAACAGTGACCCAACCGGACCTATTAACTCTGGTCTTCACCTGGGCCACACCTGGACATGGTGACACTCGTTCCCACCTGGGTCTCACCTCTACATGGAGAGTCGGATCCCCACCTGGTCCTCACCTGTAACTGGTGATTCTCGTTCCCAAATGGACATCATGGGGACGTGGTGGCTGTAGTGTTTCTAGCTTCTCATGTACCTCGTGACTCTGGTCCCCACCAGGGCCTCACCGGGACCTGGTGAGTGTGGTTGTCAACTGCACCTCACCTGGACCTGGTGATTCTGGTCTGCACATGAGACTACCCAGGATCTGGTGACTGTGGTCCCCACCTGGGCTTCACCTGGATTTGGGGACTCTGGTCCCCATCTGGGCCTCACCTGGCCCTGTTGACCATGGTCCGCAACTGGGCAAAATTGGGACCCGGTGACTGTGTTCCACACCTGGACCTCACCTGGACCAAGTGACTATGGTCCCCCTCTGTGTCTCACCGTGCCCTAGTGACTGTGAACCCCACTTTGGCCTGACTTGGACCTGCTGACCCTGGTTGCCCCCTGCGATTGACCTCGAACTGTTGACTCTGGTTCTTTCAAGGGCCTCCCCTGGACCTGGTGGTCCTGGACCCACCTGGGCCTCACCTGGACGTGGTGACCCTTCTCACCACCGGGGAATCACCTGGACCTGCTTACTGTGTTCCATCCTGGGGCTCAAGTAGACCTGTTGACCATGGTCCCCAAGACGGCCTCACATGGACCTGATGACTCTGATCCCCACCGGGGCCTACGTGTACCTGGTAACTCTGGTCCTCACCTGGGCCTCATCTGGACCTAGTGACACTGGTCCCCACCTGCGCTTCACCTGGATCTGGTGACTCTGGTCCCCACCTGGACTTCACCTGGATCTGGTGTCTCTGGTCCCCACCTGGACTTCTCCTTGACCTGGTGACTCTCTTTCCAACATGGACCTCGCCTGGGTCTGGTGACTCTGCTCCTCAGTTTGGCCTCACCTGGACCTGGTGTTTCTTGTCCCCACTTTGATCTAACTCAGAACTGCTGAATCTTGCCCCACCTAGGCCGCACCCAGACCTGGTGACTCTTGTCCCCAGCTATGCCTCAATTCGACCTGTTGAATCTGGTCCTCACGTGGGCCTCACATGGACCTGGGACTCAGCTGGATAGAGTGGCTATGATTCCCACAAGGGGCTCACCTGATACTGCTGACTGTGGTCTTATTCTATGCCTCACCAGGACCTAGTGATTCTGTTCCCCATCTGGGCCTGCATGGCCCTAGTGTCTCTGGTCCTCACCCAGGCATCATTGGGACCTGGATAGTCTATTCCACACCTTGGCCTCACTTTGATCAGGGATCTCTGGCCCCATTCTGGGCCTCAAAATAAACTGGTTACTCTGGTTCCCTCTCTGGGCCTCACGCGGACCTGGTGACTCTGGTCATCACTTGGAGTTCACTTGGGCCTGGTGAATCTGGTCCTAACCTGGTCCGCACATGGATGTGGAGACTGGTCGCCACCCGGGCCTCACCTGGACTTTATGAATCATGTTGCGACCTGCGCCTCACCTGGAACTTGTGACTGTGGTCCCACCTTGACCTCACCTGAATCTGGTGGCTCTGGTTCCCATATGGGGCTCTCCTGGAACTGGTTCCTGTGGTTTCCATCTGGCCTCATCTGGAACACAATGACTCTGATTCATATTTGGGCCTCTCCTGTACATGTTGTCTCTGGTCCTTACCTGGGCATCATTGGGACCTGGATACTCTCTTTTATACCTGGGCCTCACCTGGACCTGGTGACTGTGGTCCCATCTGGACCACACCTGGACGAGGTGACTCGTACCCACAGGGACCTCACCTGGCCCTGGTGACTCAGGTCCTCATATGGGCATCATGAGACCTGTTTTCTCAGTTCCACATCGGGGCCTCACCTGTACTTTGTGATTCTCGTCCCCCTCGAGGCCTCACCCTGACGTGGTGACTCTGGTCCCCACCTGGGTATCAGCAGAACCGGGTGACTCTGGTCCCCCTCTGGGACTCACCCGGAGCTGGGGACACTGGTCCTCAACTGGGCCTCAACAGGACCTGGTGAATCTACTCCTCACTTAGACCTCGTCTGGACCTTGTGACTCTTTTCCCACCTGGCATCAATGGGACATTGTTACTCTGTTCCCCACCTGGGCCTCAACTGGACATGATAACTTTGCTCCATTCCTTGGCCTCAACTGGTCCTGATGACTCTCATCCCCCCACCTAGGCCTCAATCAGGACTTGGTGACTGTGGTCCCCACCTGGGTCTCCCCTGGACCTGGTGACTCTCGTTCCTACATGAATCACACCTGGACTTGGTGACTGTGGTGTTCTTGTAGATTCACATTTCCCTGGTGACTCCGGTCCCCACTAGGGCCTCACCTGGATCTGGTGACTCTGGCCTGCAGGTTGGCCTCACCTGGACTTGGTGAGTGGGGTTGACACCTGGGCGTCACCCATACCTGGTGACTCAGGTCCCCACGTGGGCCTCTTGGACCTGGTGAATCTGGTCCTTACCTGGCCTCTCCCAGACCCGGGGTCTCTGGTCACCACCTGGGCCTTACCCGCACCTGGTGATTCTGGTCCCCATCTGGGCCTCACCCAGTCCTGCTGACTTTGTTCCCCACCTGGACCTGATTGCTGTGGACTCTTTCTTGGCCTCACTTGGAACTGGTGACTCTGATCGTATCTGCGCGTCACCCAGACCTGGTGACTCTGGTCCTCACCTGGGCATCATTGGTACCCGGTGCCTCTATTCCAAATCTGAGCCGCACCAGGACATGATGACTCTGGAACCTCTCTGGGCCTCACCCTGACATGGTGACTCTGGTCCCCATCTGGATGTCACCTAGACCAGGTGAATCTGGTACCCCTCTAGGCCTCAACTAGCCCTGGTGACTCTGGTCCTCAACTGGGCCTCACCGGGACCTCGTGAATATGCTCCCCACCTGCGCCTCCTCTGGGCCTGGTGTCTCTGGTTCTACCTGGGCATCATCGGGACATGGTTACTCTATTCCCCACTGGGACTGACCTGATTCTGGTAACTCTGGTCCTGACTTTGGCCTCTTCTGTACCAGGTGACTCTGGCTCCACCTGGGCCTCACCTGTAGCTGGTGACTCTGATCCTAAGCATAGTCTCACCTGACCTGGTGACTGTGGTTCCCATCGGGACCTCACCTGGACCTCATGTCTCTGGTCCCACCTGGGCCACACCAGGACCTGGTGTCTCTAGTACCCAACTGGGTAGCATCAGGATATGCTTACACTGTTCACTAACAGTGACCCTGCCGGAACTATTAACTCTGGTCTTCACCTGGGCCACACCTGGACATGGTGACACTGGTTCCCACCTGAGTCTCACCTGGACATGGTGAGTCGGATCCCCGCCTGGTCCTCACCTGTAACTGGTGATTCTCGTTCCCACGTGGACATCATGTGGACCTGGTTTCTGCAGTGTTTCTAGCTTCTCATGTACCTCGTGACTCTGGTCCCCACCAGGGCCTCACCGGGACCTGGTGAGTGTGGTTGCCACCTGCACCTCACCTGGACCTGGTGATTCTGGTCTGCACCTGAGACTACCCTGGATCTGGTGACTGTGGTCCCCACCTGGGCTTCACCTGGATTTGGGGACTCTGGTCCCCATCTGGGCCTCACCTGGCCCTGTTGACCATGGTACACAACTGGGCAAAATTGGGACCCGGTGACTGTGTTTCACAACTGGACGTCACCTGGACCAGGTGACTCTGGTCCCCCTCTGGGTCTCACCGTGCCCTAGTGACTGTGAACCCCACTTTGGCCTGACTTGGACCTGCCGACACTGGTTGCCACCTGCTCCTGACCTCCAAATGTTGACTCTGGTTCTTTCAAGGGCCTCCCCTGTACCTGGTGATCCTGGTCCCCACCGGGGCCTCACCTGGACGTGGTGACTCTTGTCACTACCGGGGACTCACCTGGACCTGCTTAATGTGTTCCACACCTGGGCCTCAAGTAATCCTGTTGACCATGGTCCCCAAGCCGGCCTCACATGGACCTGTTGCCTCCGATCCCCACCGGGGCCAAACGTGTACCTGGTAACTCTGGTCCTCACCTGGGCCACATCTGGACCTAGTGACACTGGTCCCCACCTGGGCTTCACCTGGATCTGGTGACTCTGGTCCCCACCTGCACTTCACCTGGATCTAGTGACTCTGGTCCCCACCTGGACCTCTCCTGGATCTGGTGACTCTCTTTCCAACATGGGCCTCACCTGGACATGGTGAATCTTGTTGCCACCTGTGTGTCACCTGGACCTTGTGACTGTGGTCCCACCTGGACCTCACCTGGATCTGGTGGCTCTGGTCACCATATGGGGCTCTCCTGGACCTGGTTCCTGTGGCCTCCATCTGGCCTCACCTGGAACACAATGACTCTGATCCATATTTGGGCCTCTCCTGGACCTGTTGACTCTGGTCCTAACCTGGGGATCATTGCGAACTGGATACTCTCTTATATACCTGGGCCTCACCTGGATCTGGTGACTGTGGTCCCACCTGGGCTTCACCTGGACGAGGTGACTGGTTCCAACAGGAACCTCACCTGGACCTGGTGACTCAGGTCATCATATGGGCATTATGGGACCGGGTTTCTCAGTTCCACATCGGGGCCTCACCTGGACCTAGTGATTCTCATCCCACTCTGGGCCTCACCCTGACGTGGTGACTCTGGTCCCCAGCTGGATATCAACAGAAAGGGGTGACTCTTGTCCCCGTCTGAGACTCACCCGGTGCTGGGGACATTGGTCCTCAACTGGTCCTCAACAGGACCTGGTGAATCTACTCCTCACTTAGGCCTCGTCTGGACCTTGTGACTCTTTTCCCACCTGGCATCAATGGGACATGGTTACTCTGTTCCCCACCTGGGCCTCACCTGGACATGATAACTTTGCTCCACGTTTTGGCCTCAACTGGTCCTGATGACTCTGTTCCCCCCCCCCCGGCCTCAATCTGGTCCTTGTGACGGTGGTCCCCACCTGGGTCTCACCTGGACCTGGTGACTCTCGTTCCCACATGAACCCCACCTGGACCTGTTGACTGTGGTGTTCTTGTAGACTCACATTTACCTGGTGTCTCCGGTCCCCAGTAGGGCCTCACCTGGATCTGGTGACTCTGATCCTATCTGCGCGTCACCCAGACCTGGTGACTATGCTCCTAACCTGGGCATCATTGGTACCTGCTGACTCTGTTGCACACCTGAGCCTCACCTGGACATGATGACTCTGGAACTCTCTGGGCCTCACCCTGACCTGGTGACTCTCGTCCCCATCTGGATGTCACCTGGACCAGGTGATTCTGGTTCCCCTCTAGGCCTCAACCAAATCTGGTGACTCTGGTCCTCAACTGGGCCTCACCTAGACCTAGTGAATATGCACCATCTGGGCCTCATTTGGACCTGGTGACTCTGGTCCCTACCTGGGCATCATCGGGACATGGTTCCACTACATGGCCTGCAGGTTGGCCTCACTTGGACCTGGTAAGTCTGGTCCCTACCTGGTCATCATCGGGACATGGTTCCTCTGAATGTCCTACAGGTTGGCTTCAGCTGGACCTGGTCAGTGGGCTTGCCACCTGGGCCTCACCCATGCCTGGTGACACAGGTTCCCACGTGGGCCTCACTTGGACCTGGTGAATCTAGTCCTTGCCTGGTCCTCACCCGGAACTGGTAACTCTGGTCACCACCTGGGAATGACCTGGACCTGGTGAATCTAGTCCCCATTTGGTCCTCACTCAGTCCTGGTGGCTTTGTTCCCCACCTGGACCTGATTGCTGTTGATTCCTTGTTGGTCTCACCTGGAACTGGTGACTCTGATCCTAACTGGGCCCCACCCAGATATGGTGACTCTGCTCCTCACCTGTGGACCATTATGATCTGGATAATCTGTTCCACACCTGAGCCTCATCTGGACATGAGGACTCTGGATCCTCCCTGGGCCTCACCCTGACATGGTGACTCTGGTCCCCATCTGGATGTCACCTAGACCAGGTGAAATTTGTACCCCTCTAGGCCTCAACTAGACCTGGTGACTCTGGCCCTCAACTGGGCCTCACGGGGACCTAGTGAATATGCTCCCCACCTGCGCCTCATCTGGACCTGGTGACTCTGGTTCTACCTGGGCATCATCGGGACATGGTTACTCTATTCCCCACTGGGATTGACCTGATCCTGGTAACTCTGGTCCTGACTTTGGACTCTTCAGTACCTGGTGACTCTGGCTTCACCTGGGCCTCACCTGTAACTAGTGACTCTGATCCTAAGCATGGCCTCACCTGACCTGGTGACTGTGGTTCCCATGGGACCTCACCTGGAACTCATGTCTCTGGTCCCACCAGGGCCTCACCAGGACCTGGTGTCTCTGGTACCCACCTGGGTAGCATCAGGATATGGTTACACTGTTCACTAACAGTGTCCCAGCCGGACCTATTAACTCTGGTCTTCACCCGGAGATGGTGACACTGGTTCCCTCCTGGGTCTCACATGGACATGGTGAGTCGGATCCCCACGTGGTCCTCACGTTTAACTGGTGATTCTCGTTCCCACGTGGACATCATGTGGACCTGGTGGCTGCAGTGTTTCTACTCCTCATGTACCTCGTGACTCTGGTCCCCAC